>NC_090923.1:112117717-112742717 GCF_040938575.1 Ambystoma mexicanum
AGAGAGAGTCAGCTAGAGTGGCATATTGTATACTGTCTACAGCTAGTACCTATAGTAGAAGAATACAATTAATGGGACGGCATGCTCCACTTTAGAGTAGGTGTGAACCACTGCCAAAATAAAAGTGTTATTGTGTAACAATGGCAAGTCCAAGATAAATCTATGGTTACGCCCCCCACTCCCCACCCAGGTTCAGTCAGTTACTTCCAATGATTGCAAAATCTGCTGGGTGGTTGTCCGGTTTCTTACTGCTGTGCACAGTCTGTGCATTCTTGTACAGCCACAAAAGCAATTGTTGCGCCATCTCTTTTATCTTGTTTTATCCAAAGTGGCCGCAGAGCTTGTAATCATGGCAACACTTATGGAATTTGAGGCAAGTCTCGGGCAGAGGGTCATGTAGGTGATCTTCCAATTATAATGTGCCTTCAGCAGTTGGTTGCAAATATGGGTGCTGCTTCAGAAGCTTGATTACTTTGGGGGATTGAAGTGATACGTTTGAGTTGTTTCTCAAATCCTGATAGAGTCCGGAAGGCGGTAGCTGGAAAAAGGCTAAAGAACAGGTAGAGGGTCCACTTGGTTTGTGAAATCGGAGCTGGTAGTGGACAAAGCATTGGCTTTCATTTACGTCGACGTGGGACAATAAGACAGAGCGTAGTAGAAGTGAGAGGAAAAGAGCATCCAACAGGCATGCCAGAAGTGTCAGGTTTTGTGATCTGTAAGCACTTGTGTGGGTGAACCTCTACTTCCAACAGTTGACGGCATTGTATGACTCTTTCTGTAATGGTTCACGATCTTGCATTTCTCTGCTGGGGTGAGTTGTTGTGAATGGTAGATCTAGGGATGAATTAACCCATCCTTTCCATTTTGAGAAGGCATCACTCCCATGGTCTTGCTGGATGCATCTGCTTCTAGTGTAAACAGGTGACTTGCATGCTTTTGAAGTCTTCCTGCGTGTCTTCCATGAAATGAAGGAAATAGATTTCTGAGTCACTTGATTAAGGAGTTGCATCAGCCAAGAGAAGTATGTGACAAATCTGTATATCAGGTTTGGGCCTCTCCAGGATGGCTTGCACCTTTGCTGTGATACGCCTTTGCCAAAGAGTTGCATATTAGGCTGGAAGAATAGTGGTATTCATAATCTATTATCTCCACTGCAAGCTGGGTTTAGAATGGGGATATCAACTACTGACCAAATATTTCGGCTTCAAATGATCCTGTTTAAATTTGTTGTAATTAAAAAACAACCTATTGACATAACGTTTGTAGACTTACAGACAGCCTTTGATTCCAGAAGTAAAGTTTGGCTTAACATTTGCTGCTATTGGAAATTCTGGGAATGTTGCATACAAATAACTTTACTAGGGTTAGAACATGTTAGAACATGCCATGATACTGGATATACTGATCCCTTTGAGATCAATTGGAGAGTTAGACAGGGGTGTGTTCTGACCCCTCTGTTATTTTCTTTGTATATTAATGATCTGATTACAGCTATCGCTAAACTGGAAGCGGATGCCCGGGTACTTGGAGGCCAGAGATAAGCAACTCTTTTTTTGCTGACAATGCAATATTTTTGTATAAGATACCTGTGGGCCTCCAATGCCAATTAGCAACCTTTAATAATCTAGCAAAGGACAAGGACCTAAAGCTGAGCGTTTGTAAAAGCAAGCTCATGGTATATAATTCGGGAAAACATAAGAAAGGTTATTGTCCATACGTTAGTACTGACGGTGTAATAGTTGAAATACATGAGGAATGTGACTACCTTGGCATAAGAATAAGTGATTCTATACAATGGAACTCACAAATTGATAAAGGTCATAGAGGGGAGGAGATGCTTTCCCTCTCAAAAAAGCTTAACGACAGAGGAGTTTTGAGCGCTATGGAGGTCGATAGTGCCGAGGCAGTTACAGTCGTTCCATATGGGGTAGAACTATGAGGCCACACAAACCTCAACAATATCGAGGGTAAAGAAAATAAGATTATACAAATCCTATTGAGGTACATGGCAGCATGGCCAGAATACATTTTAAGTGGCATGCCGGCTGTGTAATACTCTGTGAATTTGTAACTGTAATTTGTGATCCAAAGATGCTTCTCATAGAGGTCCGTGGGGTTCTTTGATTTCATTAAGGCATTAACCTTTTTTTTATTTAGGTTGAAGGGGGATGGGCAAAATCATCCCCTCTTCCCCCACCGATGAAGTATATGATCCCGGAGAGGAAGCAAAGATATCTTGACGATCCATACTATTTCTCACCAATTCCCAGTGCCTCAATCATTGACAAGTACGCCGAGAGGTACCCACTCAGCCAACCTTACAGACGAGGGGCGGTACAGACCCTACCCAAAGTGGATGAAGACCCTCAGGCGGCAACTAAGGAGACTTTAATCGACAGCATCTACTAAAGCACCAAGAAGTCGCGTTACTGACGTCGTAGACACCATTACTTGCAGCATTAGACAAGAAGCACACATACCATACCCGAGTACACAAAGAACACGGATGAACAGCTCTATAGTTACTGTCATTGCTTTATTATTTTGGCAATAGCATAAACACAGCATCACAGAAACCACAAGAAGCAAGAGATCCTTACTGAATGCTTGCAGATGCTTGCATGCAAATTAACCTTATGGAACTGCAGGAGCACCCATGGGACCTGACTGTTCAGTGTGACTAACATATGGAGGATATAGAGTAGCACCAACATACAGAAGCCATGATATGGCTTAGGAAATCACAGAAGGCCACAGACCCTCGCCTAGAGCTGAGCTGAGCTGAATTCAGGCAGCACAGGAGAGCCAAAGTATGAAATGAAGCTGATTGCCAAGGCCAGAAATATGAGTGACAGTCCATTCTCTGAGCAACAGTAACACCAGCTGCAGTAAAATGATTAATTCTCCAATATTCAGACTAAGTCAGAGTTCAGAAGATGCTCAAACACGGTCTCTAGATACGTGATTCGCCAAGCTTGGATGATTAATCGAAACTGGCACTGGGAAGAGTGGACGATCTCACGCCACCAGACAGAAGCTTGCAACAAAGTTGTTACAGCAAAAAGACAATAGTTGCTTGATATAAACGGCACTCTCATAGACCATGGTCGTGCATACGAGTTACAATGCAGACACATAGTTATACTTATTACCTTGAAACGGTACACCTCGGGCTGAGAACCATTTCAGGCCCCATGCCTGGGGGCGGCAGCTCTAGCCAATCACAGTTCAGGACCCTAGAGGTGAGTAGCAACGGGCAAGAACCAATGGTAAGACCCTCACACTGCAACATTGTGTAGTATTAGATAATTGATGATGGGCCAGGCCAGCCACCTGACATGCGAAAGCCAGTGAACTAACATGTATAGGGTCCACTATAGGTGGACTTCCACTCAATGCCCAATCCCAGGCAACAATAGGTTTGCTGGAGAAGGGCCCAGGTTGTGACGCCAGTGTGACTCAACTTACCCACAAAACTGGCCTGTGAGCCAGGGAACACCAAGACATCCCCTGATTGCTCTTCTTTCCTTGTCCTTGTACTGATCCATGTTGGTTTTGGCTGTAACAAACCACAGGTCAATCTGCTGTCTGTCTGGGCCTGCATTCCTTTTGGGGAGAGAAGGTGTTGGGTCTTACATGAGTTCTGAGTCTGCAAACTCCTAATAACCCTCAAACCTACCGGGGAGTTTGACCCAAGCTGACTCCTTCGCCGCCGAACCTGAGAGGCTGTGGGAACCTCGCATATTTCGAGAAGACGGGAATACATGTGCCCATTTAAAGGTTGTCGGGAGCTGTTTGGAAATCATCCCGCCCTGAGATTGGCATTAGCGTCTTGTCAGGGAGTCGGCAGCCTAGCAGTTTCAGTGTAACACGGAACGTAAGTATTTGTCCAGACCAACAGCAATTGTGGGTGTGACGAAGGTCATTGAATATTGTGTGGTATTGTTTAGCAGTGTCGAGCATTGACAGATCATGGTCAAAGTATTGTCTAGTACTGTTGTAGTGAGTAGGGACAAGGAGAGAAGGTAGAAGTCCATTTTCTCTGTCTAGGGTATATTCGGTCTTTAAGGTAAAAGGTTCTGATGAGCAGTATGACTAAGTAGCCAAGAGGATTGGGATGACAACAGTTTTGTAACAAAGTATTCCTTTGGGTTGGGTGTTTTATCTCAGGTCATAGATGATGGTATTCCCGTGAGCAGGGGAGTTGCTAGGTCTGGAAAATATCAGGGGCTAAGCTAATGTGGGGACTGACGGGACTTGGGGCTAGGTAGCATTTTGGTTGTACCACCTGGCTTTTATCCGGAGCTACAACCAAAAGACCCAGGGCTATAGCCCCCTCGGCCCCCCTAGCAACGCCTCTGCCCGTGAGGGTTAGCTGCAGCTATCCTTGATTGCAGAAGGTGAATTGACTGGTTAAGTCTCCTGGAGGGAGGTGTTTCACACGTTAGGCGATGCAACGGGTACAGTTCAATCACAAGAGAATACTGGTATGCTCTGCCTGGAGAGCAGGGAGACAGCTGTGGGGTTTGTGTGGGGTTGGAATAATGGCCTGTTGTTGTGCGTGCACGATCGTACATTTACCTGTATTGTGAACTTCGCTTGGTGATGTCACCCTTAGGTTGGTGCATAGGACGGAGAGGTTTGACGGTGAGGAGCTAGTATTGTAAACTTGGGATTGGCAGACAAGATGAACCAGTGGCGGTGCACGAAAGGCGCATGCGCAGGATAGTGATTTTGAAGGCGGGTCGGTGCACAGAACACACCTGATAAGGTGCAGATTCAGAAAGGCTCGTAGAAATTGAAACGTATTATTGGTGTTTTATAACCCCTTTATTTTTGAACAGCGGACTATGAAAATCCTCAACTTTAGGTCAGGTAAACGGTACTGAAATGTTCCAGTGCACTAGCGAGGGAGAAATCCCCCTTCAGCACTTGTCTAAAACGTTACCTCCTTATAAAGAAAAGCTTTGGAAGTACAGTATAGCATGGTCCAAGGGTACAGAAGATAGATTAACAAAGCCATAGCTACCATGTGGGAGTTTCTCCAAAGACGTACAGCAATAGCTATTGACACACATACAGGATGCTGATAAGGGGAAGAAATTGGCAAAACGCATGGTTATATTTGAGTTGTGGCGCATGTTTCAGGATGGTAAGGCAGACACCGCAAAGCGTTAGTGGATGCTGAGCCAGAAGGAAGTGAAGGGGGCGAGACCCATCCCTTTGCACCACCACCCACCCCTCCAAGTGTAGTATCTGATGACACAGATAATGAACAGTACATGCAGATGCCATCCAGAATCCATTGGCACACACAAGGCCAATAGCTACTCCAAAATGGCTGCCCTCCGACCATTTGCCTGATCCAGACCGGCACACCCCCCACCAGGAAACCGCCTATTGGGATTGGCTGCTGGAGCCCTTATCCCAGCCAACTGCATGCCGGAAAGGCGTGAGCCAGCCCACAGAGCGAAGGACCACGGGGACAAGGACAACTGCCTGTCCGTCCCTGTCGCCTTTCCATCACAGTCTGACGCCGTCTTCAAGTGGAGCAGGAGCTCCCACACCATTGCTGGAGCAGTGGCTGCACCTGCGGCACTACAACGCTCTGAGGTAAGCCCTCAGAGCACATTCCCAGCGCCCCACCACTGCGCTCCCAAATCGGCCAAGCCTGCAGGAACTGGCCTCTAATTGTGCCCATACCCACTGCCTGCACCCTGATGTTGCCGCCGACCAGCCGACCTGTAAACGGCATTGCAGTACATGCAGATGCCATCCAGAATCCATTGGCACACACAAGGCCAATAGCTACTCCAAAATGGCCGCCCTCCGACCATTTGCCTGATCCGGACCAGCACACATCCCACCAGGAAACCGCCTATTGGGATTGGCTGCTGGAGCCCTTATCCCATCCAACTTCACGCCGGCAAGGCGTGAGCCAGCCCATACAGCGAAGGACCACGGAGACAAGGACAACTCCCTGTCTGTCCCTGTCCGGCCCTTCCAACCGCCATCACCACAAAACCCTTGCCAATCCAAATCCCGCAACAGTGGCATACTGCGATGTCCACAACCCGGTGCTAAGAGGGTAAGCCGCTGCTTCACTATTAGCGCATTCAGCACGGCTGCACACGCTCGTCTACCACCGGGACCACAAGATAACTTTTTCTGACAACCTCCCGCAACCCACACCATGAGGACCGAATTCCTACCACTATAAGTGACCTATACCTTGTGTAGCCACTTGCATGCCATCCATTGCCTCATTCTTGTTGTGCTGCCACCGCAGTTATCTTGCACCGTACAGGAGGGAATCGCCCATACTACGCAATGCTCACCGGCAACCAACAATGTCCTCCACAATTGTATTGTATTAATGAGTAAAGCCTAATTTCACATGCCTTAGATAATTCAAATCACTTAGCCTTGCACGCCTTACCTCAGTTCCGTGTTGTATGTGGGACTGCCTAATGCTTGCCTCAATAGTGTCCGGCACCTAGCCTTGTCCTCAACATTCTATGATCTTTTCACAACTGTGAACTCCCAACACAGCAACTGCACCTTTATGTTTGCACATTGCACTATTAGTCCTCTGGTGACCTTAATGTGATTCTTGAACCTACTGTGACCTTCAAATTCATGCGTTTTTAATGCAGAAACTGTACCTATGTTTGCACATTGCACTAATAGCCCCATGGTGACCTTAATGTGATTCTTGAACCTACTGTGACTTTCGAATCTATGCGATTCTAATGCAGAAACTGCACACTGTGTTTGCTCACTGCATTCCTAGCCTCACTGTCACATTACCGTGATTTCTGAATTTGCTGTGACTTTTGAACTTGTTGTGACTTTCGATTCTTGCTGTGATTTTTTAACTTAAGCGAACTTGCAATGTTGAAACTGCGTATACTTGCTACACAGCCCCATTAGCCTAGACTGTGATCTATGATCCTAGGTGAACCCCACTGATACAACTAGCCACCTGCATATCTCTTATTCAGCCCATATTGTGACACCTGAGTTAGATAACCTCTAGTGAAATAATTCAAGTAATTTATACCTACAACCACCCTAACTACCATGAGCAGAAACCCGAACACCCAGACCTTCCTACTTACATTTGGCCTCCTTACAATCATGACCTCTGCTACCTATAACACTAGCCCACCTATAGACAGAAACATGAGACTTAGGGCAAGACTACCTTGCATGTATGAACCCAAAAGAAATAGCACAAACAAGACTGTTGGACTCCAGACTACACAGATTTACCTGGCTAAGCAAACTCAGGCAATGAAAACTTCCACCCTAAACTCAGTGCCCACTCACTCTCACAAAAAGAAATACCCGAGCCAAAACAAACATACAGTCAAACCTGTAATCAATCCCAATCCTAAGAGTACCCTGACATTAACTGGATCCCTCATTAACGCCAGATCCATGGTAGCCCACGCCACTGAAATTGCAGACACTCTAAACAATGGCAACCTGGACGGACCTTTTTGCCGTAACAGAGACCTGGCTCCACGAGGCAGCAGGACCTACTCTGATGTTAGCCGTACCTGACAATTACCAGATCCACAGAGTAGACAGACCTAAGGCCAAAGGTGGTGGCCTAGCCATCATCTCCAAAACTACTCTGCCCATCAGGCTAACCACCTCACCTCCCTGCGCATCCTGTGAAATACTCTCAGCAAAACTGTCGCTTTCCAACAACCGCACGCTGACTATCCATTTGATCTACAGGCCCCCAGGACCCTTAGGAACTTTTGAAGATGACCTCACTAGCCTTATAGCCAACAATACCCAAAACCACTCTCAAACGCTGCTGCTGGGCGACTTTAACATTGGCTTTAATGAGCCAGATAACAAAAAACGGCCACTCTATAACTGCCTTACTCAATGACCATGGGCTTACCCAAAAAAGTCCTCACCCCTACACATGCTAAAGGTAGAACCCTTGACTGGGTATCTGAACTTAACTGCTACATTGCCATTACCGACATCCTCCCTCAACCATGGACGGACCACTACTTAATAAACTTCACTGCCACACTTGATCTACTCAGTCCCAAAACCATCAGAATGACACCATCACTCCCTACTAGAAGTAAAAAAGACATTACAACAGAAAAGCTCATCTCCCTCCTCCTGCCTACTATTAATGGCCTGGAGAATAATACTGACCCAGGTACCCTAGTAGACACCTTCAACAAAGCTAATGATGTATGCACTAGATACTATTGCACCTCCCAAACTACGCAAAGGCAAGCAAGAAGCCCACCTGAATGCCTGGTTCACACCCCAATTTAAGGACCTAAGAAGGCAGAAAAGAAAGCTCCAAGCTATTTGGCGCAACTCGCCCACTGACAATAATAAAGCCAATCTAACCCAATTCTCCAAATCCTACAAGAAAGAAATTATCAACACAAAAAAAAATCTATTCAACGACAGAATCACTAATGCCAAATCAAATACTAAGGAACTCTTCTCCATCCTCCGGGAAATGAAATCCCCCATTCAACCAACCGACACTGTCCCCAAGGACAAGATATGGTGTACTAACATACAAAATGCCCTATCGAATAAAATCTCTACCCTCCAGCACAAAATAACCAATAAAAAGGACTCTCTCACCCCCACTGATCAACAAACCCCATTGACCACTGAGCCTAACACTATCCCACCTTTTAGCTTCAAAACTATCTCTATTACCGACACTGAAAAGGTCATGCTCTCCCAGAAGCCATCCAACTGTAAGGGCGACAGCTGCCCAGCACAAATAATAAAGGATGCAGCTAGAGACTTAGCCCCGTTTATCTCGAAGCTCATTAATTCCTCCTTCAAATCAAACACAGTACTGGCCAAACTGAAAGAATCCTGGGTCCTCCCCCTACTTAAAAAACAAACCCTTGATCCATCTATCCCAACCAACTATAGGCCCATTACCACCGTACCTTTCCTACTGAAAATTATCGATAGAGTAGCCTACCTCCAAATTCAAGACTACTTGGAAGCCAACCATCTACTAGGCTCTCGGCAATCGGGCTTCTGCCCCCTCCATGGCACTGAAACAGCCCTACTAGATCTTAAGACCAAAATTGAGGAGTTAAAAGATAGTGGAAAAAAAGCTTTGCTATTTTTACTGGACTTGTCAGCAGCTTTTGACTTGGTGGATCACACAGTTTTATGCAACCGCCTCAAGCTCGCTGCCAACTTCACAGGGGAAGCTATAGCCTGGGTCCAATCCTTTCTAGCCAACCGGACTATGAGAGTCTTCTCTACATCCACCTGCGCTGATCCTATCCAAATAACATGTGGAGTCCCACAGGACTCCTGTGTCTCACCGACCATGTATAACATTTTCACCAAGCCATTGTTTGACAAGTTGGACAGACTGGGTGTCAGCTACACAAATTATGCAGATGACACTCAGATCCTCATACCCCTTGTGGGCAACTATGAAGCAGACCTGCCCTTGGTGAATAAGATATACATCCTCATTCAGGCATGGATGGCCACCCATGGCCTCTGCCTGAACGACGATAAAACTGAAATCTTGCTCCTCAGATCTGACCATAACCTAAAAAAACTTACCCCGAACTATGCATCCTTTAATATTGATAACAATATTATTAAGGTTATGCCAGAGGTTAAAACTCTAGGATTCTACCTGGACTCCTCTCTCACCCTTAAAAAGCAAGTGAACTCCCTCTCCTCCACAACAACCTACACTTGCAAATTCATCCGAGCTGCCAGACCATTCCTGTCCAGCGCTAGCTGCCTCACCTTGGCCAATGCTCTTATCATGTCTAGACTAGACTATTGCAACACCCTATACTCAGGAGCCAACCAGTCTGTCACTGACAAACTCCACATATTGCGAAATAACACCCTAAGAGCAGCGTTGAACATTCCACGCAGAGAGCATATCTCTAAATACCAGACAGAGGCCCACTGGCTAAAGATAAGGGACATAATCCTCCTTAAAACTATATCTCTCACCTCTAAAGGCCTAAATAATCTAGCACCTCCGTATCTATATGAAAAAATCACCAGGAGATCCTTAACCCGACCTATGAGATCTGCTAACACATTTATGCTTGAAATCCCTAGATATAAACTGACTACGGCGGGATGATCTAGCTTCCCTGTCAAAGCCGCACACTCATGGAACACACTCCCACTTCACCTGCGACGCCCACTACCCTACACCAGATTTAGAAGTAACGCTCTCAAATGGCTTCATACTAACGATATACAACCTCCCTCCCCCCTAGCCTGATACTGCTATGCATATGTTAAGATCTATCTATTGCTGACCCTGGCAACTGTCTGTACTGTATTATTTATTGTAATTTACTCTGTACTTACATGCATGTATCAGCCTGTGGTAGGCATTGTAACTAAGCTTTGAGACTTCTTGTACTGTTGCGCCCAGCTGCCCAAGGGCTTGGTGCACATTATCTAATAAATAAACAAACAAACAAACAAACAGGGGATGTATCGGACGAGAGAACTGAGGGCAGCAGAGGGATAATCAAATCTGACATACAAGCCACTACCATACACTAAAGAGGACAAGCAGAAGGGTACGTGACAGCCAGTCAGTAGCAAAGTGGCGAGCAGCGAGGCAGAGCAGTGCGCAAAGGAAGAGTTTGTGAACTTAAGCACAAGAGAATGGATAGCTGCAAAGGGGCTCTTAAAGCTTAAGGGGAAGACAGATGGGGAGGCCAAAGGGGCGACTGAGGCCATACAGAAACTGGAGAGGGACAGCAGAGCGACTGACTGGGCAGAATTGATGGAAGAGGAAGATAGGAAGGAGAGGGACAGGCAAGTGAGACTAGAGCGGGAGGACAGAGAACGAAGGAGAGAGGAGAAGCTGGTGCGGGAAGACAGGGAGCGGAGAAGGGAAGAGGAGCGGGAGCACTTGGAAAGGGAATGAGGAAGAAAGGATGGAAAGGGAGTCTCATGGAAAGGAAGAGAGCCGATAGAGAGAGGACGGAGAAAAGGGAGAGAGAAATGAAGAAGGCAGATAGGCGAATAGAGATAGCAGAGCACGAAAAATGCAAGTTAACAGAGAGGAAACAGAGGAAGTTGCAGTTGGATATTTATTTATTTATTATTTATTTGCATTTATAAAGCGCGCAGAACTGCCCTGAGGCATCGTGGCGCTGTTACAGCAGGCTTAAGCTTAAACATACATAGGTACAGAGTAACAGTTGGTTGCAATAGTACATTGATAGGTGGTACGAGACCGAGAGGGTCAAAGGGTTATGATTTGCTGTGGTTACAGTGCAGGCATAACTGTGCATGTGGCTAAACTTTAGCGGAATAGAAGGGTTTTTAGGTTTTTGTGAAAGGTGGTGTAAGATTTTTCATTCCTTAGTGAAGTTGGTAGGGAATTCCAGTTTTTGGGTGCGAGGTGTTGGAAGCTAGATCCTCCAGCTCTGGATCTTTTGAACGTGGGAACATAGATCAGGTTGTCACGGTGGGATAGACTGGCAAGGGAACAAGCATGTAAGGAGGAAGATGAATGATAAGAGCGCTACAGACGCGGGTAGCGCTAGAGCGGGAAAGGACTAGGACTGGGGAGGATGGAAGAGCGGAGCCAGACAGCACATGTTCACGAGGGAGAAGCACAGCAGAGGGAAGCGGGACGAGCATACGGGGCTGGACAGGAGCCAGCAAGTATAACTTAGTGGATATCCGTCTCAGCATGAGGCATAGCGCAGAGTCGACCTCGAGGAGATTGAGCTTTACTGATGGCCTTTGCAGCAGTGATATCAAGTCCCAGAAGGTTTACTTTGGTCCTGCTTCGTTGGGCTTTTTGGAATGATAATTTAGGACGTGTTTACTGCAATTGTGTTGGAACGTGATGGATTTTGATAAGATGTAGTTCTACTATTTAACTCTTCATTAGTAGATCATCAACATAGGCCAAGTTACCTCTTTCCTCTTCCACCCTTGTTGGGCATGGCCTTATGTAGGAAGAAAGATATTAATTCCCACTGTTAATGTACCCAATGGACATATGAGTCCCTGCATATTTTTTCCCCTTGAAGGTAAAAGCAAGCCTTTATTGATGTTGGCGAATCACAGACACCATTCAATACCCATTTGTCAAATCAGGGAGTGGGCACACTTCTCTGCAGGTCTTTTATTGATGTATGGAAGAGACCACCTTAGTACATGGTCCCTCTTATTCTGTTCTTTGAGCTCAGCAGATATTTCATTGTGCACTTGTTTTTAATATACTCAGTGCTGCATTATTAAAACTGCTGGGTGAATAATTACATGATAATCTCTGTGAGTGATTTCATGGATGCAGGAGACAACTGATACTTTTTTAAATACTGGATCCATATCTGGGCCAGTTGGCATCATCATGTAATGTAGAAATGTATGTCTAAAGTGATAGAAATGAACAGAGAAGATTCTCTGGAAATCCCATAAAATACATGTCTCAATTGATGTCTTGCCTTATCGGTCTCACAAGCAACAGCCAGAACAATGTGTTCTGTGTTCCAGCATAGCCCCGTTTCCCCGGCACACGCAGCATGCCCCTACTAGGGATGATTGGCCAGCAAACTCCCCACATGACCAGAAGCATTTGCAGCTTTGGAGTCTTATTTCTGGTGATTTCTGGCTTTGAGCGCCCATTCCTCCACTGCATCAGGCTTCGCAAGGGTTGTGTTCATTGCTTTGGGTTTTCCACTTCCCATGCTTTCCCACGCTCCCCGAGTGTTTTCAGGCCTAGGCCTGCTTCCCTGGCATACACACCCTGCCCCTACTAGAGCTGATTGACCGACAAACTCGCCGCGTGACCAGAAGCATCCTTCTCCTATGGACCTCCCAGGGCAGCCTTGGCTAAGCGCCACAAGGTAAAGGGCAGCTCCCACTGAGCAGTTCCACTCTGTGTTTGTCCGTGTTCCACTGGGACGCTTAAAGCAGATCATCTATGGTGACTGGTAAGTAAAGTGTGGTGTGGGCGTGAAGGACCAAAAGTACCCCACCACTCTTATTACCTAATTACCCCATACCTACTTGCATCTAGCCTAACTGTGTAACTGGTATTTCATACACTGCCAAAGTTTGGATCTAAGTGGTTTTTCCTTTCACTGTTGAATCTAGTGAGTTTTGAATCTAGGTGCATTTTCCCACTGCTGTATATTTTGAATCAGGGTGCATTTTCCCACTTCTGTGAGTTGTAAAACTAGGTGTATTTTCCCACTACTGTGAGTTTTAAATCTAGGTGTATTTTCCCCACTGCTGTATATTTTGAATCTAGGTGCAGTTTCCCACTATTGTGAATTTTAAATCTATGTATATTTTCCCACTGCAGTATATTCTGAATCTCGGTGCATTTTCCCACTACTGTAGGCCTGATCACGACTTGGGCGGTATCCCGGCTGGAATACAGCCCAACTTTATTAGCGTTAGCGCCCACCCGTCTGGCAGTATTACTATAAGTCCCCATTTCCCATTGGGTCTTGGACCCAATGGGGAATTTCAGCGTGATTACTGTGCGGCAATACTGCCAGCGGTAATTGCACCGAAAATTACCATTGTATCTGTATGTTTACCCCCAGCTGTCAGCTGAGATTAAACATGCCAGACTCGTGCTAGGGCCAGCCCTTAAATGCGGCAGTAACACCGTTACCGCCGCCCAACTCGTGATCAGGCCCAGTGAGTTTTAAATCTAGGTGCTTTTTCCCACTACTGTTTTTCCCACTAGTGTGAGTTTTCAATCTAGGTGAATGTTTCCCACTAGTGTATATCTTAAATCTAAGTGCATTTTCCCACTATTGTGAGTTTTAAATCTAGGTGTTTTATACCACTGCTTTATATTTTGAATCTGGGTGCATTTCCCAATACTGTGGGTTTTAAATCTGGGTGCATTTTCCCACTGCTGTATATTCTAAAAGTGCACAGAATGGTCGATTAGATGGATTTGGGGGTAGGAAATGTGTCATTTTCAGATACATGTTGAGCGTAGCCGATGTGTTAGACTCAGATGGATTGCTGAGGCAGGAATGTGTTAGATGTATTGCTGGGGCAGGAAATGTGTTGCACCTAGATGGATTGTCAGAGGAATTTGTCATACTAAGATTGTTTGGGAGGGATTGGAATTGTGTTACACCTAGATAGGTTGCTAAGGTAGGAAATGTGTTATACTTGGCTGTGACAGAGGTAGTCTTTTTTTCCCTTGAATAACTTAGGTGGCCACCTGTATGGCTACGGTGCGCTTTAAATCGATCTGAGAATGGTCAGTTGTGCTGCACCCATGAGGTTAGCCCCCCTTTACACCCCAGATCTATGCTGGCAATCCCTGCATTACACTTAAAGATCCTAACTCAGCCTTGGTATCCTGATATCGCAGTTAGTAGACAGCTGTTTGAAGCACACATAGAATCAGGAAGATATCTAGTAAGACTATGAAGGTAGCCTGTCCATGGCGCCTAGAGAATCATACTATCCTATGTTAACCGCCTGGTAGATATACTAGGTCAGATACTCTATTGTGCTAAGAAGATTTCAGAATAGCCCCCATGGTGGCTAGAAGAGTCTACACGGGCAGCTGGTCTTTTTTCCACAGACAGTCTGATGTTACAGTGACATCAAAGATAAGCTCCATCGGCACGCTTGGTACGTATAAATGCACCACTTCGGTGGACAGCTGCTGCAGGCATGGCTCTCTATCCACTCACGGTAGAATGCAGCTACGACCTATGACTAAATTCGGGCTAGCTAGGCATTTAATGTTTTTAATCCTACTTACACCGGACTACGCTTAAACATCCCTGACATCAGTATGCAGCGAGGACGTATGACAAATTCAAGCATGCTGGACATATAGCAAATCTTTACTACTAATGCCATCTCCTGACCCCTCTCAGCACCCATCCACATTCCTGATCTTCGTGGGTTGCTTCTACCGGAGCCTGGCCAGCCCTGCTAAGCCCTATTGTGGCCAAATGCACACAAGCATTCTGTTTTTCTATTTCCTACTCTGTGACCTCCAACAATCTGGATTTCTGTTCCCGCTACCTGGGCTTGGAGACTATAATAATGGTAAAAGGTGCTATATAAATGACAACTACAATACAAGTACAAGTACAATATGGAAGAAGCCTAGCAACAGTTCTGGTATTCCAATTTTGAAAGTATAATCGAGAAAGATCTATAATAATCATCTCCACCATGACAGATGGCTTCTAGATATCAAGATACTTATTTGGAACTTGTAACAAGATTTCATCTGCCAAAGCATCACATGTAACCTCCTCTACCACATAGGTACATAGGGACTACACTAGTAAAATGCTCCCTGGTCCTGTGTTTATATTTCTATGTCTGATACTGTCAGTATTGTCAACACCATCATCAGGTTTTGGATCAATTGGATTTGGTAGATCCACTGAAACCTATTGTGAATAAAAGGCCTTTCTAATAGAGGTACCTTTACAAAACAATTATTATTTTTTTTTTTAATTGTGTATACAGTTTAGAAGAAAACTTTAACACATTCATAGTAAAATTGAAAAGATATAAAAAGCAAAATAAGACACATTTGCATATCATTAAGAAATTCCAATAACAAATCAATTAATCTAACAACAATCCATACAGAATAAAAAGGAAAGACACATTTGGCATTAGTCAAAGCCTAAGGAGCGATGTACACATGTAGATCCTGTAATCAGCCAAATTGCATGTATAATGTACACAGAATAAACATTAGGAGCATCAACTTTACTTACTTTTACTTAGTTCCTCCAGTAATCTCACATCACTTTCAAAATTTCGCAGTTGCCTATTTACACATTTCCATACTTGTGTTATAGCAATAATCCTGCTACGGCTATAACTAGACAAACAATTCAACCAGAAATACTCATGATTTATATCATCAAGGTCTTTTACAAATTTAGAGTAATAGTGTGCATAAATAGATCTCATCATGGGGCAGTTGGTAAGTACATGTCTAGCTGTCTCTATTTCTAGCTTATTACAACAGATTCTGCAAGTTCTTTCTTGAACAGGGATTCCAGTCCATGTCCCTCTGATTTCTAATACAGCAAGGTGATTTAGTCTGATATTCATAAACAGCCGCCGCGTTACCAACGATGGAAGGAGCTTTAGATATTCTTGTGGCTCTTTATAGTTAAAATACATCCTGGAAAAGTTGCATTGGATTTCATACTTGCAACATTTTTGTGGCTGTTAACCCAGTCTAGCTTCTCAGCTACATTTTTCAAGGATTTCAATATTGCACCTTCACCATATTCCACCCTCGGTGTCCAGCACAGCTTCCTAAAACAATCCTCATTCATGATTTTAAATTTAGTCATCACCATGCTAGTACCTTTCGATCGAAGTATCATCAAAAAAGAATCTGGTGAAGAGAGCCTGAGTTTTTCTCTATTTAGGTTAATCAGGGTGGAGAGAGAGATAATTCCCATCTCCAGCCTAATTGCCTCAATAGGTGAGTAATTGCTTAGCCCCATTATTTTACGTCATATCAGCCCGTTGATTTTATCTGCCCATCTAGACCAATCACAGTAGGAAGCTTCAAGGCCATATAGAAAGGCGGATGCTAATTTCTGTCTATTGATGGTGCGAACTCCACACAGACTGTATCCTGCAGATGTTTTAGAGAATGCCAGTACTGCTCCCAAAGTAGAGAGAACCTTAACCTGCTTATTTTCTTGTACATTTTCATTAACCCCACTCTTTTCAGACACCACTTCATAGCCCAGATATTTATAGGCATTAACTCTTTTGATGAGCCCACTATTACAAGGAATAGACATCCTATTACTTCGACCATTCCCAATGGCCATGAATTAGGTTTTAGTGATACTAATTTTGAGACCGTTCTTATCCCCGTAGCAGCAGACAGCCCTAGCACTGTTGCAGATCCCAACATATGTATTGTCAAAAAGTGACAAAACCAGGGGCGTTGCTAGGGGGGGGGCTAAGGGGGCTATAGCCCCTGATCTTTTGGTTGTAGCCCCGGATAGAATCTCAGGAGCTACAGCCAAAAGACTAGCTAGCCCCCAGTCCCAACAGTTCCAACATCAGCGTTGCCCTGGGTCTTTTCCAGACCTAGCAACTCCCCTGGACAAAACAATTATACATGGTGTCTTATTATTGTCAAAAAGTGAATAATATTCAACCTGATAAAAGATTCCTCATTAGAGAAGGGTAGTCCTTTCTTGATTCACACAGGGACGGTAAATAGTCTGGTTTTTTCAAGGACAGTAATGTTGTTTTTTATTTGGATCATAGTAGCATTGAGCAGCTATTAGACAGATCGTAATGTTTTATCAGTGTTGCTGAAATCCATTGGTTTACCCCTATTCTGTACCAAATTATATTATCATATTTACACAATGTACGTTAATTGCAAATGTATAGGGTATGCCATCACAAACATGAGATCTCTCGCAACCCAACAATGATAGCACATTGTTTTGGTTCCATTGCTAAAAGGTGTTTGGAATCATGAGCTTCATGATCTCATACGCTGGGTGGCCTTCTACAATCACAAAAGGTATACAGTAATCAACCTGCATATATTATTTGAAAGTTTTAAACCACCAAACCAAGGAACGTTGAACTTTATGAATCCAAATGATGGGTTTCAAAACTGTTAATAATTTACAAGTAAGTGGGGACATTTTTAAAAGAAATATCCTAAAGCTCCTGCTTTCTGCCTCCAAGTTTGGTGTTCACCAAGAAGTAAATAACAGTTATATTATTCATGAGATGACTATAACACCTAATCTTATGTGGTTATCTGGGCTACCTGTATGGTTATCTGTACGGTGGAATCCTGCAGCCTCCTGCAGCCTCCATCTTCATGATTATTTATAGTACTTTCCATTCACTTTTCTAGCAAGCAAATAGCTAATCTCCAAGAGCAAATTGCCTTTGGGTCTTACTCACTAACTTCAAAGTACCCAAGAATATGTTCAAGTATTAACAAAATACTTGTGTTCCATTAATTAGAACCATCTGTTTTCTTCTTTGAGAATCACTTACTTGCTTCTTTGAGCGGTCTTACTGCCAATTCAACCCAGTAATGTGTATCGCTGCCTCACCTTCACTGTCGGCTCACAGCTGTGGAAATGTCCGACTCTTCAGATTCTGAGCACCTACTCAACCCAACGGAAGGTGTGTCTTGGCCCATCTCAAATAACGACAGTCAACTCAACCAGCTCGAAGCCATCAACTTGACCCAATCAAAAAAGAACTTGATCCAATGACAGGCCTTTATTGATGCTGTCTCAATGTCGACTCACCACTGGAACGGTCTCAACACTGGATCAACTACAGAAAAGGGCCAAGAAACACGGCCCAATGTTATCGAGCCACCAAGACAATCAATAAAGGTATTTGCAGTGGTCCTGTCCCCCTAGTCCATTTTAAAGAGCTCTAATGGACCGCACTCTTTACCTTCTTTGACTTCGGCCATAAGATTATTCATAAAGTTTGAACCCTGGTGTGTTAGTATTTCCGTGGGAAAACTCTCTAGGGAAATACGGTAGAAGATGTTTGAGGTTCTGCTGTGTGGTCCTATATTTCATCGGGAATGCCTCGGGATAACTGGTAGCGTAATCCACAATCACAAGGACATATTTATTTCCTTAATCAGGATGTCTCTAGAGGACCAATTATGTCCATGCTGATTCTTGAAAAGGGGATTTCTTTATTGGTAAGGTGCTCAGAGGGGCAGGTAAGGGGATGTGTGTGCTGGTCTTTTGACAGATTTCACATGTCTGGATGAATGTTGTGATATCAGCGTGAATGCCAGTTCACGCTTTCAGATTCAGATTGGCCTAGATGCCCCCCGGTAAGGTTGGTGGCTCTTAGGTATTACAAATTGTGTTTTTTTACTAGACCTTTCGTGGATGTCTCTCTTCTATAAAGCAATCCTTGTTTTAAAAAAAAAAGGACTGCCCTTCTCTAAGCCTTCTCCTTCTGGGATTGCTTGTAGAAAAGCTTCAGCGAGAGTTGGATCATTTCGCTGGGCGATGGCTAGGTTGGGATAGATGGTGGGCTCTTCTCCATTTTTCTCTTCGATATTAAGAGATTATCAGCTTCCCCAAAGCCTAAGTTGCCTCTGTCTGTTTAACTGGTTCACTTTCTTTAAACTCTCTTTCTAAAATTCCCTGGGCAATTTGATATCCTTGACTTAGCTCAAAAGGGATCTCACCATGATTCCATGAAAGAACTTTCACATATCCCCGGAAGTCGGGATCAAGAACGCCTGCTAAGACGTCTATCCCGAACTTCCACGCTAGGCCAGATTTTGGGGCCAATCGTATGTAACACCACAGAGGGTTTACCAAGTCCATAGGAATCATTCCTCTTTTCCCAGGAGGGATAATAGCTTCCCTACTACTGCAGATATCAAACCCTATTGAGTCCTTGGTGGCGATGTAAGGGTTAGAGGCTCTCTGACTAAGAATTTGAAACTGTAGGGTTCCCCAATTAGTTCCAATTTAGTCACATCCCACTTATAACATCATATGTAAGGAACTCATGGTGGGAACAGTAAAGACAGACATGAGTGATCACAGGTCAAGGGTGTTTATTAAACTGCATAGGCAGGTTGGAAAAATAACTACTCTAAACCTACATCTAAAATGGGAGCAAACATCGACCATCAAATAATTATAAGGCAGTCCAAGTGAAGTCTTGTCAAAATAAAAGGGCCTATACTAAAAAAACCTATTGTGAATCCTTACGCTAAATACTAAAAGAAGTGTGGGATAATGTTCATAAGAAAGAAGGAAGTGTTAACAAATAATAAATCAGGATACGGTAGTCATGGTCACCCTTCCCCACGTTTTGTGCATGGGATGGGATAAGATTCTGGAGCACATTACACGCTCAAGCTTTCCCAGAAAGAACCAACAGTTCTGCTATCGGCAATCAGAGCCTTAGGTGATTAAGTCTCTTTTCTACAAAAAAGTCTCTTGCCTCCAAGGACCTGATGAGCTTCAGAAAAAATAAACAAAAGTTATTTTCCGTTTGTGGGATGGGTGATGCTGTTTCACCCCTGGGTCCCCCTCTTCCGGGCTCAGATCCTTCTCGAATGTTAACTTCCCTCTGTCGGATTCACTAATGCTTTCAACACAATTTCATCTGTATCATTCACAAATCTCAATGTCTTTTTAAACCATTTACTGTGGACATCCCTCTGCCAGGTTCTGTCTTGTCAACACACTGTATAGCGGGACTTAAGGCCTTTGCGCCCTGTTTATCGGCATGCCACTTTCAGGTTCCCTCTTGCCAACAAGTAGGCGGGGGGGGGAGGGTGCATGTGCTGAAGGTGCTCAGTGGTAAGGTAACAATGGGTTAGGAGTTTATAGCTGTTTTCATCCTGCTTAACACAACAAGATGATTTGGAAGGTCTAGTCCAGACGTTGAATGAAAATCATCAATGTCACACCCAACATCAGACACCCATCGGTCCATATAAGTATCAGAGGGGCAAAAGCACTTACCTTTAAGAATGCCATACAGAGTGGATAATTTCCGAGTGCTCGGGTCTCCTAGAAAAAGATCTTCGAATGTAGTAGTTTCTCAACTTTGGATAAATGAGAGCACATAAAGGAGCTTGGGTAAGCGGGTTATGACTGCCGTTATTTTCCCCAACCATCCCCAACCATGAGATCTCTTGGTGAGCCCACCTCACTAAATCTTCGTTAAGTCATTTACAAAGGGCAGGGAAATTACTGGAAAACAAATGTGAGTGGGCTTTGGCAAGATGAATCCCCAAATATTTCAATGAATCCTGGCTCAATTGAAAGTTAAATTGTGTCCTCAATGTTTCAGCCACCTCTGCAGGCTCCAAAATTTTCAAAATGTGTGATTTATAATAATTTATTTCAAATCCATAGACTCAACATAACAGTTCTAAGGCTGAAACTATACATGGTAGTGATGTGGTTGCACTGTGCTTAAAGAACAGGAGGGTGTAAGCATAAAGGGCTAATTTCAGACCAATCTTCGCACCTTCTATAAGATCTGTGATCTAATCCATAAAGCTATAGGTTCCATGATTAAAGCAAAGATGTAAGGCGACAAGGGGCAACCTTGACCGGTGCCTCTAGTCAAGGGAACCAGGTCAGGAATATGCAAGTACAGTTGATCCTCATCGTGGGGTGCACATAATTTGCTAGAACTCATCTCACTAAATTTGACCCAAACCCAAAGCTGTGCATTACCTCTCTTGCGTATGACCAGTCAACCTGGTCAAAGGCTTTCTCAGCATCAACGGATAACACAGCCAGAGCGGTGTTATGCTAATGTGCCCAGTTTATAATGTTGATAGCCCTACGGATATCATCATGGGTCTATCGACCTGGACTAAAGCCCCTTTAGTCATATAGATTAATGATGGCAAAATAGAAATCAGCCTGTTTGCTACCACCTCAGAGTAAAACCTGACATCATAGTTGAGCACCATGATAGGTCTGCAAGAGGTGCACACAGATGCATCCTTCCCTGGTTTCAGTATTACAGATAAAGAGGTTTCACCCATGGATGGCTTAACCGCCCTTCACCAAAACCCTGTTAAATAGAAAGATGAGATGCGAGGCCAGTAAGCTTGTAAAAGACAGCTGAGAACCCATCTGGGCCTGTTGAGCACAGATTTTTATACTTGACAAGCATGGGGTATTTGTTATTTCAAAAGAGTGCAATGGGAGTGTACCAGACTGTGGGCCTCATTCCGTAAGGGATATTGGGCACCGGTAAGGAGACCGGTGCCAGATATCCCTTACTGCCCTACTACGAGGTCCCTTAGCGGGTCCCTCCTTTAACGCCTGGTCTGACCAGGCATTATGGATGGGACCCGTTAAGGGACTTCAGAGCTAATATTGCGGTACCGTTATTAGCGCCTTCCCCATTCCCATTGAGCCCTACAAGGGCTCAAATGGGAATGGGGAATGGCTTTTTCAATGGGGACTTACCGGTCCAGCAAAGGTTGGACTACACAGGTAAGTCCCCATTGAACCATACCGGTGCCGGTACCGTTATTGGAGGCAGTCATGGCGCAACGCAATGACTACCTCCAATCTCCGAATGAGGCCCTGTATGTCTTAGAATGATAATTTTCAATCGAAGAATCATTTGTATGGTTATTTGTGATTTTGATAATGTGCTTTGCTAACTAATACAAGTGTAACGTTCATATTAACGCTACGTTATATGAAAATGATCATTAGAAATTAACATTGTACAATTTTAAAAAGAGACGGTTTACAATATGATATGATATGTTATTTATAACGTGCCAGAGGTTTCTAAGCGCGGACCCAGGGATCGAACCTGTGTGAATCTGTGTCATCGTGCTTCCAAGGTGAGAACGTTGCCCCTGAGCTATCCTCCCGAGACAATGTTGGTACAATAGATCAACGTACTCTTTTAATAGCTTCTTTTGCATAGAATAGACAACATTGTATCTTTCACAATGTCCTTCTGCCTATGAAATGGTCAAACCAATGCTATACTATTTCTTTGAGCATCGAGGGAATGTTTAATTTAGCTCGCTGGCCACTGAATGGTTGATAGTGCTAGCGAATCAGCACAACGAAGTTGCAGAGCCAGCCAGGCTTTCTGATCCCTGGTGGGGTCTATTGGAAACTCAGAACGCCTGCATAGCATAGAAAGTTTGAATAATAATAACTTTTTTCACAATTTGTGTTCCTTTGTAACTTTTTTCTCTTCATTTTCTTTTTATTTTGTACTTTCCTTCTTCATAAATTATTGAGCAGAGTGGAGGCGATCCTAGCTCTCTACTTGCTGCTTTCCTCCTTTTTCCTATTCTTCATATATTTATCTAAGCCTCTTTCCATTTTTTCTTTGATTTTGTGTTTTAAGATGAGAGAGAATCCAACATTCACTACTAGCCCCTTTCTTCCTTTTGATGTTTAGCAAACTCTTTTGTCACTCCACTGGTGCCTGCTTGTCCTGCTACCCTGAACCAAACCCTCCCACCTTATTCTTCCTTTTAAATTGATTTACCTTTGTCCAAAAGTTGAAAATGAGAAAGTAGGTTCTGAAAGTCCTTGTTCTGTGACTATTGATATTGACAAATGCATCTGTAGCACCATGAGTTTTTGATAGTAGTCAACCATCCTAGTTATTAGGTGCTAAATCATCAACAGGAGTGTGATTATGATATTAAAGTTGAGTCAAGACCGGTTGTTACCTTAGGATGAGGGTATACCCTACCTGTTCTGTCATGTTATGTTACTGTTACTTCTTAATCGCACGGTCACCAAAGGTATCATGGGGCTAGAGCGATAGACAAGCATCCATAGCGGGAGCTACTAATAGAGCAGGCAGGAAGTTAGCTAGAAAAGAAGGGTTTTAACAGCTTTCCTGAAAGCCAGATGATTTTAGAGTTTTATTTTTATTGAAAGGGGAAGTTTGTTCCATAATCTGGCCCCGTCTATGGAAAAAGCCCTGCCTCCGATCCTCATACGATGAAAGGGAGGTACGATTAGCAGGTTGGCAGAGACAGAAGGTATCTGTCGACAGGGGCCATTGCAAATAAATTTGGTTCGCAAGAACTCAGCACCCTGTTCATGTATGGCGCTGTGAACTATAGAAAGTGCCTTGAAACTAATGCAATTGTATACAGGGAGCCAGTGCAATGAACGCAGCACCAGAGATATGTGTGCTCCGTACGGGGTTCCAGTCGCCACCTGGGCTGCCATATTCTGGAGGCGTTGCAAACGCTGAATGAGGCTCTTAGGCTGGGCCATATACAGTGAGTTACAGTAGTTCAGCCGCGATAATATCAGGGCTGCTACCACTGGGGGGCAAAGGGGCGCGGGGATGAGGGGGAGGAATCTCTTTAAAACGTTCAACTGAAAGTGTCCCGTCTGGCAGATCACAGTGACTTAGTTTGCCAGGGACAGGGAAGCCGAAAGAATAACACCCAGGTTCTTCACCGTACTTACCTGGGAAGGGAGGACACCAAGGGAGGTAGGCCAAAAAGACGAAACCCAGAGTGAAGGATCAGGGGCACACCCTACCACCAGCACCTCCGTCTTGTCTCTGTTCAATTTGAGCCAACTGAGGTTCATCCATGCTTCCACAGCAGACAGGCATCCCCGCAGGCACAGCGTCATCTCATCCCGATCGAGGTCTAGCCGGATCAGGATCTGAGTGTCATCGGCGTACGAGTAACACCTGATGCCGTGGGAACGGATGAGACACACAAGTGCCTAAATATAGATGTTAAATAAGATCGGAGACAAAGACAACCCCTGCGGAACTCCACAGCTAAGATGAAAAGGGGCAGATAGCAAGGTAGTCATGGAGAGACTCTGGGATCGATCTACCAGGAACAACACAAACCAGGCTAGTACCTGGCCAGATATGCCTATCTGGGCCAGCCGAGACAACAGGATGGGGTGGTTGACAGTGTTGAATGCTGCTGACAGATCTAACAGAATCAGAGCACCTACCGCCACCCGAGGCCACCAGCCTGGGCATGTCGTCCTGGACAGAGGCCAGTACATTCTCTGTGCCTCTGCCAGGCCTAAAGCTGGACTACGCAGGGTCGGGGAGGTCTGGGGATTCAAGAAATGAAGATAGGAGGGGTGATACCAGAGATTCGAGAAGTTTTGTAAGAAAAGGAAGGAGAGAAATCAGGCAAAAGTTAGCTAAATACAGTGGGGTCAAGTGATGGCTTCTTTAAGAGGGTGACAACTCTAGCCACTTTATGTTCGGGTGGGACTAGCCCCGACTAGCATGAGTTGTTCACTGCCGCAGTGAGCAATGACAGGTGATCTGTAGCAATTTCCTTTATGATATCCACTGGAATGGCATCGGAAGGAGAGCATGATTTGATTTTTTACCTGAAGGTGAGTAGAAGGTTTTTAAGGACAGATTACAAGAGAATATCAGATGTTGGTTTATTGTTATGTAGGTCAAGCTTTGTAAGTTTGAAGCTCCAATAGGGAAGCTGCTGTCACATTTTGGTATCTCTGGTAGTTGTTTTATCCCCAGTAGTTGGAAAGGCTTGTCACAGTGTGACGGGTCCTGTGCCTCATCATGCTGCATGCAATTAGGTTCTGTGGGGAATAGGGAAATTAGCAATTTGAAGATGTAAGCTCACTGTGAATTTCGAAGTGGGTGTGTATGGCAAATGGAAATCTTATTGGGAGAATCCTGGCCATGTCATACTTAATGGGACTGTCGAACAGAGCTAACTTGGAATGCCATATTTAGCTGCAAAGTCATCATGGGAGCATACACGTCAAACCTTGCTATAACAGTGTCTTATGGCTTGATATAACATCATGTCTCATTATATATCACTACATAACATGTTAGAACATATAGAATGACATATTTTGACATGGAATATCACAACATGACATTATGGCCTGTTATGTTATGTCATATGCCATGATGACATACCATGCCATTAAGCATCATGTGAAAACTGGTAGTATATAATAGAGTTCTCACACAGGTACTAGTTTTATGGTTAGCCTGAATTGCTGGTTGTAGTGATATCACAACAACCAGATTTCTGAATCCTTCCATGTCACCTCTACATCATTCCATCCACAGCAGGGACCAGTCACATGCCTCACGTGATAGCAACTGCACCACTTAAGAAAACTCCACCCTCAAGTAGCCAGGTTACCCAAGGTTTTCAACTGAGCCAGAAGGAGAGGACTGCATCTCCTATAATCCCCCTGTTTTCCTGTTGGAAAACCCAGACTGGATCCTAAAAGCACAGGCATTGTTAAAGGGCCTGGAGAACTGGGGGAGCGATTGGGCCTATCCACAGTGATACTTTTTAGACCTCAGAGAAAACACAATAAGGGAGTCCCCATCCGATGTTCCCTAAGAGACGAGAAAGTGCATCCCCTTTCCTTCTTAATAGCAAAGGGGAAAACTGACTTTACAGCTCCAATCATTTCCCCAGGAAATGTAACATATATAGTCGAACCTGAGGAAACCAAAAGCAGATCAAGGAGGGGAGACTCTTCCAGAAGCAGACGGGCAGTGAGAGCTACAAGCAGGAAGGAAGACAGGAAGAGAAAGGACAGACTAGTGGAAACCACGATGGCTGCCATACCTTATAACCTCTGCCTTATTGAGCCTATATCAAGGGTGTCTGCAGGAAGGAAGCTGCTGTAGCCAATAAGAGTGGTATCCCTCCCTTACAATCACAGCTGCAGCATCTTTCTTTGAAGACCAAAACATGTGAGGCCCACATGAAAGGCCTGCATATAAGGTCGGACACATCGGTCTGGGCTACTCAACATGCGTATTCCATCCTCACCACTCCATTCAGCATTGACCAGGATGCTTTCTGCATCAGGGTAAGAGATTCCCTGGGTCACAACAATATATCCGACACCATTCAAGCCTCGCCTGCCTTGCCCTGCAATCCCGCTGACATTCTGCCAGCGCCACAAAAGGAGCTCTCGGATTGGCTGCCCATTGTTTGTACTGCAAACCCTGATGTGACCCAGTAGGCGAAGCCTACCCACATCAAAGGCCCACATATAAGGCTGGAGGTGCCTGTCTGGCCTACTTGACCCGCGGATTCCTTTCTCGCCACTCCAGTCAGCATCGACCAGAATGCTGCATGCATCAGGGTAAGAGACTCCCTGTGCCACGATAATATGGGCGACACTTTTCAGGCCTCACCTGTCTTGCACTGCAACCTCGCCGACATCATCCGTCCAGCGCCACAAAAGGAGCGCTCCGATTGGCTTCCTGTTGTTTGTAATGCAAACCCTTATGTGTGCCAGTAGGCAAAGCTGTCCCACATCAAAGACCAGCACCTAAGGCCAGAGTCGGTAATACACAAAACCAGGAGGACAAGGGGATAGACCCACCTTCCAACGTATACAGCACTTGCCCAGCTTCCCAGCAGCCTCAGCTTGCCACACCTATCTTATTTCTCGAACTAGGTAATCCTGCGTCCGCCAGTTGCCTTGTTGGAATGCTCCACTGTGCTTCTTCCATTCCTACACCTCCGGCTTCTTACTTTCTCCCCCCCTTTCTCCTGCTCCCTAGACAATCAGCAGACTTTATTGCCTACCTGTCCCACATCGCAGAGCCAGACACTGGCTGTCTTGATCCTAATTAACTCCCCTTGCCAGTGGCTATGTGCCACCCACTCACCAAGCACTATGAACCCCTTATTTTTCAGGCTCCACATCCCCAATGTCCTCTTACTATTTCCCTATCCCTGCTATCTACTCCCGCCCTGACCAAACCCACCCTTTTCCTACCACCATCTTCTCACAATCCTCACAGTCCCACCAAACCGAAGCCCCAGCCCACTGCCCCCTCTACTACCACAGTCATAATTCTGACTCTACCATACCATGTATTGGCCTATGAAGACACTAGCGAATATGCTCCTGAACTCACCTACTGTCTCAATATCGCCTTCTTCTCCTATCCAGGATAATTGCCTCTTCCTCCCATCCCATGAACTCTCTCAACCATCTCTCCCTGATACTACACCAGACCCCACCCCCATCCCCAGTCCATGCCATTGCCTTCATTCTAATGTTCTCTCCTCTCTCCACCTTCTCACCCTGACACCCCTCCTGACCATACTCCTCCATCCTAGGCTGTCAATCAATCTAGCACTCTGAAATGTGCCCTTGTCAATGCTAGGTCTCTCTGTGCCAAATCTGCCTTGCCTGTTACAGTCTCCCCATAATCCCCACTACATGGTTACAAATTTCGGCACGCACAACTGGAGCCGAACCCAAAAACCACCATTAACATCATTCTCCTATACAGACACCGCAACAATCTCAACTCCCCTGACACCGACATCCCTTTTCTCCTAACTCTGCTCATCAAACCCAATACCAAACTCATCGTACTCAGTGACTTCAATTTAGGCTTCAATGGTCCCACCAACTCCAAGTCCACTGCCCTCACTACCACCCTTTATGAAATTAATCTCAGTTAACCTGTCGTGAGTCCCACCCATTCCAAAGTTCGTATTCTTGACTGGATCTTGAATCTGAACACTACCATCTCAATCACAGCTATTGACCCCTTCCCTGGACAGATCACATCCTTGTCCAATTCAGTTTCCTACATGACTCCACTGCCCCCTGCAAAGATATCAACCGTCTCCTCATAATTTCCTGATACGCTCACAAACTTAACAAGTAACAGCTAGAGTCCATCATCTCTACCTTCCTTTCCCCCTCTCTGAATGCTATGACCCCCAAGATATCATCACCTCTTATAACTCCACACTCCTACACACACTTGACTGCCACACACCACTGAAAACCACTTTTCACAAAAATTACACCAACAACAAATGATTTTCTGAGAATCTACTTACCCTCTGTAGACATAATCATGCCATAATCGTGCTCTGGAAAAAGAACCCCACTGTAGCACTCAAAGATTCTTACACCTGTTCGGCTAATGCCTATAAAGCTGCTATAATCTCAACCAAATCTAACATCTACAACATCTGGATCTCTGAAGCTAGCTCCAACTCCAGAGAACTACTCAAAATTCTCAAAGAACTCAAGTCCCCGGCACCCCGCACCTCTGGCTTTCCCAAAGACAAAGTTTGGTGTACCACTATCCAACTGGCCCTTGCTGACAAAACCCATAAGCTAAAAGAGAAAACCATTCCAAAGAAGACTGTGCTGGCCACTAAAGATCCCCCTCTTCCCCACCAACCAGGAGCCACCTGATCCTCCCTACCCCCTTCCACTTCACTCCAGTCACCCCTTCTGATATCAAGATATCATTCTTTGCCCTCGACCTTCAATTTGCAAAGGTGATAGTTGCCCTGCTCATATCGTTAAGCTCTGTGCAGATCAACTCTCACTTATCATCTCCAAAATGCCTCTTTTGCCTTCAGCTCCATCCCAACATTTATCAATGTGGGACGGAGCTGAAACGTGGGTCACGCAATTACTCAAAAAAACCTCTCTCGACCCCACCCTCCTTACCAACTACCGCCCCATCACTACACTCCTTTCCTTCTCAAAATCCCCCACCGCGCAGTATATACCCAAATTCAAGCCTATCTTGAGTACCACAACCTGCTCGGGTCATGCCAATCTGGATTTAGACTGAGGCTGCCCTCCTTGAACTCAAGATTCAGCTTGACTGTATACACGACTCTGGGAATCTTGCCATTCTTCACCTCCTTGACCCCTTTGCAACATTTGATTTTGTGAACCATGACATCCTCTGCACGCATCTTACCTCCAAATTCCATTTGCCTGATGAAGCTGTCCTTCCTCAACGACCGTACTTCCAGGGACTTCATAGGTGCTGAAGCAGCTGACCCCATCCCTGGTCCTTATGGTGTACCTCAGAGTTCCTGAATCTCCCCCACACTCTACAATATGTATACCAAACCCTTATTTGACCACCTCAACATTCTTGATATTCCTTACACCAACTTTGCGGATGACAACCAAATCCTTTTGAAACTCACTGGGGATCACGCTCTGGACTCTTCCAATATCAATTGTGGCTACAGCGTCATCCAGACGTGGATGGCTCAGCACCATCTATGCCTCAAATACGATACAACTGAACCTCTCATTGTGGGTCCCCCTCATCGTCTTAACTGAACCCGGCCTTTTCCTCTTTCTCCATTGATGTCAACCCTACTCCTGTCTCCAGTCTTTGTGAAAACCCTTGGCATCTACCTTGATGCAGATCTCTATGCAGAAGCAAGTTAGTGCACCTGCCTCATCTGTAGCATACTCCACCAAGCTGATCAACCTAAGCAGAAAATGTCTATCCCCTGACAACAGCCTAATTGGCAGCAAATTGGACAACTGCAACGTTCTCCTTGCTGGCACCTCCACCAACAAAATCACCAAACTACAACTGATTCAATACAATATCCTTCGTGCTGCATGGTGTATAAAGCGCACCTACCACTTCTCTCAATCTAGCTGTGATGCCCACTGGTTACCGATAAAAGCCGGGATTGAATTCAATATGTTATGTATTACAAATTTGACTATTGCAACTTCCCCTCACTGGCACCTCAACCAAAAACATCTACAAACTACAACTGAGTCAAAACAATGCCCTTCATGCTGTATGGGGTATGAAGCACACCTACCTCTTCTCTGAATCTAGGCGTGATGCCCACTGGTTACCGATAAAAGCCTGGATTGAATTCAAGATCTTATCTATTACACAAGATACATGCAGCACTATCTTTCCTCAATCAGTGCATCCCTAGAAAGGTAAGGTCTGGCTGTCTGCGTTCCTCCTCCTCCTTGGCTCTGTTCACCTCTAGATACAACAGAAAGCGAGCAGGGGGGTCCAGCTTTCTAGTCATTGCCCCAACCTTGTGGAATGCTGTACCGCCATGAATCCAAGATGAGCCGTCACATGCCTAGTCTTCAGAAGACACCTGAACTCTTGGCTGTTCAACAAATATGACTAAGGCCTTCATAGGCTGACTATGTGATTTCTCCTATCCTCTGTACCAGATGGTATATGATAGTCAGATACAAAAAATGACACAGACAATCTATGTTTGATCTAACCTGCTTATGTACTAGCACCGTAATACCTCTGGATTTGGGCGCTGCTAACAAATGTAATAGATACATAAAATTAAAGAAATAAAAGCAGCTCAAAGCCCAGTCAGTTGGTGGGTTTCTGGAGAGGAGTGCAGATAGCATTTGGAGAGTGTTGGAGAAGGAGCAGAAAGAATAGTGTGGAGCTGAGAGGAGTAGGCTAGGGGAGCAGAGTGGGGTGGAGAACTGGTAACATCTTAGAGGGGGAGAAGGAGGTGGGCGGGAACTGGAAGGAGATGGAGAGAGAGATATAATGAGGAGTAGAAAGAAGGAGTTTAAGGAAAGAGAAGGAGAGGAGCAAGGCTTAACAGCAGGGGAGTTGTTGGAGGTGGAGGAAGATACGTTTTGGTGTTAAATTCTCTGGAGAGAAGAAGGAGGATAGAGGAGAATTGACAGGAGTAGTTGTGAAAGTTACAGAGGAGGTAAACATATGTAAAGAGGAGGTAGCAGTATTGTCCATGTCAAGAAGGTCCAGAGAGGGATGGCAAATTGAATGAGGTTGGATAATTTTAAAAGGTAGAAGAAAGCATCAGTGGTAATGCACGGAGAAGAAGAAAGACTGGGTAAGAGGTGAGTCTCTGATCAGAAGATGAGGAGCACACGGTAGGAGGAGGTACAAGCTTATGGTATGGCAGCGAGGAGGGAAGGACCAGCTGAGGCTCTATGACCCTAGGGATGGGCCTGTCAGCAACGCAACCACACTCTACCACCTTGGGGACCGCATGCCATCCAGATCAGCAGACCTGATGCATGGACTCGGGCAGTCAGTGCACAAATGCACAGCAACTACCCTGGGACTGGGTGGACTCTCTGTCATTTGTATGCACCATAGGGAAAGACTTTATAGGGATTCAGGACCTCCCCAAGCAAAGTCGCAACAAAAACTTACTTAAGTGGACATTGACTCCAGAAAAGGAGGAGGGGGGTCAGCAAAAGAACTCGGGAGAGACATTTGAGTTACTTTTTACCCCCCCGCCCCACTCCCTCGTTTGTTATTTTGGCCCTAATACAGTCCCAAATAAACCCTTTTACACTTTATATATGTTGTTACCAGTGGCCTGCTGACAGTGCACACTCCATAACACGTAAAACAAAAAAAATATCATTGCTACTTAAATTTGTACCAGAGAAAATGCCTGAATTGTGCCCAAATGGGTCTTTGTGCCACCTCTTTCCCATTATGAATATCAATGGCATTTGGTCTATGCAATGTCTTGTTTTTCAGAGGTGCATAGATTTGATTTGAGTCCTCAAGCCCTGCATTCCTATTTACGAAGTTGACATTGATGTATTATTCTTCATAGGAACTTTGGGAACATGTGCATTACATGTTAGGACACTTGGCTTCAAATCATCATTTTGCTTCATTAGAAGAGTGTGAATTTAAGGAAGAGAGGGAGTTTTTGGTCTTTTTGCTCTATTCTGACTGCTCAGAGACCATAACTATATTGCACACCTAGCTTGGGAACAATGGCTCACTCACTGTTCAGGTCAAAGTGCTAAATATTGGTACCACGAACAAGACACCAAGCAATCTTTAGTAAAAAAGATGCATAGGGTGTGCTCAAGGGTTCCACGTCATTTCAACGAAAAAATAATTACTTTGTGGTACTTTACTTAGTGGTAAGTACTTCGATATGTTACTTTGATTTTTTTGTATTCGATCAGTTCACCCCACACCCTCATAGCCTTCACTACCACCCCTAACCCCTCCGCTCCCTCCTTTTACCCCTTAACCGACACCTACATGTAAATATTTCAAAGTAATTAAAACTAATTACCACAAAGTAAATTACTGTGAAGTAATTTACTTAGTGAAAACAACAGGATACCATGCACAAGATTGCTGAAATCTAAATTGCACCAAGATGTTGTTGGAAGAGCCAGGTCTTCAGTTCTAAACTGAAGGAGTCTCTGAGTAGTCCGTATTGCCACCATGATGGAGTTCCAGAAGACCAGAGTATAGCATTTGAAGGACTGTTTCTGAGTTTTCTCCTTGCGAGCCAGTCTGGTGTACAGTCTAGTGATGGTCTTGCTACGAGATGACTGTGTGCCACCCAATGGTTTTAGTTGGGCTGCCAGGTAGGCAATGCTACCAGCAGTGACTTCCTTGTAGGTGAGACACACACTTTTGGGACAGATCCGGGCTGGGATGAGGAGCCAGTTTAATATATGCAAGGTAGGGGTGACGTGGTCAAATTTCCAAGAGCCAGTGATGAAGCAAGACACAGCGTGGTGGTTTGCTTTGAGGGGGGGCAGATCAGTAGTCAGGATCCCTGTGGGCAAGGCATGTTGATACTAGAGATGACTAGGTCCTGCACCACCATTTGGAAGTTCTGGGAGGGGGGTACTTGAGCTGCGGAATAGCGAGATCTGTTAGCAAGCTGTTTGAGCCTTTTTCACGATGCATTGTTGGAAGGATAGGCTGCTAGCCACAATGTAGCCTAGGGACTTTGCTGATTGGAGGTGGTGAGTAGTGAAGCTGTCCGAGCCCATTTCATCCACCCATCATTGAGTAGGTGCCTAGGGCTGGCCCAGGAATATGAACACAATATCTGTGGCTCCTTTTCAATGTTATATTGACAGTTTGTGAGAATGACTCTCACTATGCTACTATGCTAAGACACGCACAGGTCATTTTAGGCTATCCAGATCATTTCACTTCCAGTGATATGACATTGCTGGTTGAAGGGAAAAGGCCTTTTGCAGGCCTCCTTATGTGCAATTGAATAAAAGTTGTTGGTAACTAGGGAGATGGGTGCTCGCACTTTATTCAGTGCTGCTGTTCCTGAGTGTGCCGGGGGCGATAACGATTCGTAATGTTCTTAATTACTACCAGCTTGTGCTCCATCTGTAAAGCTCAGCCCTTGTTTTTTATGGCATTTTGTGGTATAAGTGTATCAGTTCTGTGGTGCTTCCTCTTGTTTGCTTTGTCGTCCCATATTCCATAAGACATAGCTGACGTCTGTCCACGCTGATGGTAGAGATTTCCTTCCCCCCTTCATACAGATAAATTCCCAGGTTTGATGTTTCTAAGATTCCGCTAGTGGTAGGTTAAGCGTGGACTCCCTGTGTCCATTCGCCACAATCATTTGTTGTTTTGTTTTTCACAACCGTTTCCTAAAAAATATGGGATCCTTAGTGGAGCGGGTGAGTGAGGGGTGGCACAGGGCCAGATGTATGTAATGTTTGCCGTGGCGTGATTGAGGGCATATTAAGTTGCAATGCTTCACCAAGAGATCTATTGCAATGTGTACATCTGGTGAAAGGTCACGCTGCCGACGTCCCACAGCCTTTGACTAGGTGCTACTGGACGAAGCACATCCTACTGAGACCCTACATGACTAGCAAGGTGCTGCTGGGTTCATATAGCACTGGCATTGTCCCTCTGGCGGAGGCTCACTTTGCCGATGTGTTGATGCACGGGCAGGCCACTGCTGTAGAACACTCCCACTTCTATAGTCCAAATCACTGACTGGGCCTGTGGAAGAATGCTCACACTGCTGGAGGCTCATAGCAGTGATGTGGAGATGCCACAGGAAGCTGAAAGTATGTGAACGCTACTAACTGTGCACTGCTGCAATACTATGGCACTGGCAGTGTTTCTCTGTTGGATGGCCACACTGCTGGAGTCCTGTAAATATGTCAGGGACCACCTGCAGAAAGCTGTCACTGCTGGGCCGCTGTAGCGGTGACAGAGCACTCTTATAATAGGCTCAAAGGCATGTGCAGGGTACTGTTAGGGTCCTACAGCACTCTCACAGTGCACTGCTTGCCAACACTGAAAGAGATAGGGCCCTAAATCTTTAACAAAAGCATGCTGGGAAAAGCTCACACTGCTTAAGTTCTAAAGTGTGAAGGGGGCTCTGTTGGAATCCCACAACACTGCAGGAAACTCCTTTAGACTAGCAGTGGAAGGGCACTGCTGGAGGAATAGCACACTGCTGGGGTCCTGCAGCCTGAGAAGGCACTGCTGCAGGGCGATGGCACTGCTTGATTCTTAGAGCAGCGATGCAGCACTACGAGAGGCAAGTCAAACTACTTGGACCCGTGTTTAACATGTTCAGGGGAATAGATGTCCTGTGGCTACTGTGGGCTGGAACCTACAAATTTGACACACGAGTGAGTCATCCCTTCTTTGATTCCATGCACTCTGGATAATGTGGGCATGGGTATTGTGCAAGAGGCATATTCACAGAACAAATATATACAGTGCCCACAGGAAAAGACATCCTCTTCCCAGTCTTCTTCAGGCTTTACAAGGAACCAGTGAGAAAACTCCTGCCCCACTTTCACATTAAGTTCCACCAATAAGGCGGTGAGATCCAAATCTACCAAGAGATCACCTGTGTCATTAACATCCATTAAATGAAACATTCATTTACTATCACCCAGACCTATATATCAAGTTACTATCTGAAACTAAACTCCAAGTAGACCAAAATCATCTTTCTCAGAAACTCAACCAAACATGATCAAGTTCAAAATTAGCAGATCTCTCTCTCGCTTTCTCTCTCTCTCTCTCTCTCTCTCTCTCTCTCTCTCTCTCTCTCTCTCTGTCTCTGTCTGTCTCTCTCTCTCTTTCTCTCTCTCTCTCTCTGTCTCTGTCTCTCTCTCTCTCTCTCTCTCTCTCCCTCTCCCTCCCTCCCTATTCTCACATAGAGAGAAACACAACAGCATTGTCAAACTCTCACTTTTCTGTGTAATAATGGCATTTCCATCAAAATCATCTTCAGAAATAATATCCAAGCTCTAGTCTCTCACATCTTTCTAGTGGCAATATTCAGCTCCAATCTATCCTTGCTCGTGCTCCTTCTTAAACCCATCTATCATGCCACAGTATGCATCATTGAAGGTCTGAGGAAATTCAAGCACATTTGACTCACGCTGAACTACAATGTGTAACCTTGAAGCCTGCATTGTCTTGAAGAAAGTCTGTATTATCAATAAGGAGAGGACATCTACTGGGCCACTGTGACAAACTGGATTCTGCTCCACAGGACTACAAAGATGAGTAGGGGTAAAATGGCCCAATCTGCCCTCACACTTCTACAATCCAAAACCCAATGCGATCCTAAAGGTAAAACAAGGACAGTCAAGAGATACACCTCCTTCCCCTTCTGTGGTAACATGAGCCAAGGGAAGGATATGCTTTTAAGAGAGGTGTATTACCGGTAGGGACCCTAACAACACAGTAACACAGTCCAAAATAAAGGGAATGTCCAATCGAAGTTCTATAAAAAATATGTATATTTTAATTAAATACACCATCTGAAATTGAACAAAAGAGAAATAACTACAAAATCCCACCCCTGTGGAAGACCAGGAGAAAGCAACAGACTGGAGAAAGGAGCCCTCTGCACATGAGCACAGGGGTGATAGGCAAGTAGCAACCACAAAAGGATGTCTTGGATGAAAGAAGGTGTTGTGTTGACCAAACCAGTCTCTAGGGTACTAGCCAACCAAGGCGGCAGGTTGTGATGAACAATACCTGGTTTTAGTTCTTAGTGGGTTGACACATTTCGAACCCGTTGTTGAGCGTTGATGCAATTGGATTAGGCTCAGCTCATGCCTGTTGGATCATGTGGGACCAAGCAGCAAGCGGGCATCGATTAGGAGTGAATGCGGTCATTCTGGCGTTAGAAGGGGGAGCTCTCAGCGATGCCCATCTGGGTGGTCCCAGGATCTCTTCACAGTTGGGCCATGGCGAGACAGACTTTTAGCCACTGTGAGTGAATGTAGTGCGACGCTCCAGTGGTTCAACTCGGTGGGCGACGGTCATCTTGGGTACATCGATGTGAAGGTCAGTGAGACAGCCAATCAAGAGCTAACTTGTTCGAGCTATTCTTGTAGCCCCTGGTCAGAGTTAGCATGTGACTCTCCAGCGGTTTGGATCAGGTCCCAGGGTTGAGCAGTGGATTTCAGTCTAGCAAGTGACGGGTGCAGCTGGAGCATGATGTTTCGATTGATAGACGAGCGTATAAGCCAACACTGGCGTCCTTCTTCTCGTTCAAGGTGTGGTGAACATGGATTGACCGGTGTGGCAGAACAGGGACCTTCGGCTAGGCTGGCACTCTGGCGGCTGTGAGGCCCACTCAGAGGGACTCGGGGACAGGATGGTTTCTGTTAAGGGTCTGCTATTTCAGCTGTAGGGGATTCCGGTGCTAAGTGGCAGGTCCTAGTGCACAGCAAATGTTCACTCCCAATGTGCCCTGGGAGTGGATAGGGAGTGGACCTTTCTTCTGTCTTGACGGCTCATTCTTCACCGCAGGCTGAGGGCTTTGGAAAGTGCACCTTTGCCAAAGTAGGTTTTCTCAATTGCTTTAGAGCAAATCTCCAGTGCCTTGAGAGGATCGGCTGAAGAGGTGGAAGATCCCTTCTTTTCAAGGCAAAATTCCCTAGGTGATTGGGATAAAGTTAAAGTTAGCCTGTCTTAGTGGTCCAATCCCTGCTCTTGAAAAGAGTGGACTTTGCCCTTCTCATGTCACACTCAAAGTGCTTTGGTCCAGAGGAAGGGGGAGGGATAGAAAAGGGAAAGAGAAATAGAGGGAAGCAAAATGCTGGAAGTATCCTTCCATTCACCAGAGCACTCCTGACATCCCTTATACGTATTGGTAGTTGCTCTGTGTGCACCTATGGCATGGGTAAAGTCTGTGGAGGATAGCTCAGAGGCAACGCGCTCGCCTTGGAAACAAGATGATTCGGAGCAACACCGGTTTGATCCCCGGGTCCTCGCTTAGAGACCTCTGGGTATGAAGCGCGCTATAAATGACCCATTACAATTACAAAAAATGCCATATACATTGTGTTCTGTACTTTTAGCGGCCGTGCCCTGTGAGGGGCTTGGAGACAGGCCCCTCTTCATTGTTCATGAAGCAATGTGTGTGCATTTTGCATAGGGGACCTGCCCTCTGTAAACCTTACAGGGGACACAGTCAAAGTATCACATTATAAAAGAAATACATGTTAACTGAAAAGGTATTTTATGGCTCTTTAGTAAGGTCCCATTCTGAAATTCATTAAAACCTTGCACATTCACTGACAAACACTAATACAAAACCTAAACTAAAATCTGAATTTAGCCAGTTGTATTTAGCTCAAATAATCTCTGCTATGAACTGCTCATGACTTCACACGTCATCGTACGGATGACAACACAAATGATATTACTGATGACATCACCACTGACACCCTCAATGGCAACACTGATGGGTGCTGTGGGCAGAGAGGTTCTGTGCACAGGGTATACGCTCTGACCGGGGCGCGTGCACAGTACCCAGAGGGCACATCCATGCCCTGTTTGTGCTGCACGCTGGATGAGCATAAGGTGTTGTGGGTAATGTTGCAGCATTTGTGCTACACAGTAATATTCTTTAGGTACTCTCAGCATACAGTTGTTATCGCTGGGCAACCATTTCAAGGTTCAATTGACTTTTTCCTCTGTAGTCGAAGAATAGATTTGAGTCTGTTTTATTACCATTGAATCCATGCGGTTTCTCTTAATTTTACTTGCTTTCCTTATATAACTGTGTGGTGTTCAACTGTAACCGCATGAACAGCACATTGTATCACCCTTTTGTATTGTCAAGATGATTTCTTCTGTAACAGCGCCACGATGCCTCTCGGCTGCTGCTGCGCTTTATAAATGCAAATAAATATATAAATAAATGTGTCTGAAAATAGTGTGCGGTGTTAAAAATAGCATTGCAATTATTAAGACATTGAAAATTAGTCGCTGAACAGCTGACGCCCGGTATTAACAAGGTGACCTTTGCACTGCTCCAACCGCTAATTTTAGTAATTACCGCAAACAACTTGAAAATATCAAGTGGGCAACTGTTTAACAATAATGACATCTGCTTGGCAAATCCAATTATGTCGAAACGTCCTTAAATCGCCACAGGGGGATACCTGCTTCCTCAGCGCAACTGTTAGGCCTTTGCCTAATAGGATTTGCAGCGCGCGGCCTGCTCGCTGCTGCTCGCTGCCTGCTGCAGAGAAGGCCCATTTAAAATGGAAATGGCGAGCAGCCGGGCAGCAGTGACAGTAAGTGACTCCCTGCCCGCTTGGACAGTGATTGAAGTGTCACGTTTGGGACAGCATAATGTGATCATTTCCAACTTAATCACATTTCTTCACCTCCGCTTTGCCGGACTGAGCCGGAAGAGACATCTTTCCGTTTCTCCCAGAACACAGAGCTAACTGATGGAGCAGCAGCGTGCTTTCAAAAGATTGAAGCAATTCGTGCTTCGACTAAAGGGTGTCAGAGAATTACAGGATAATGCTACACAATGTGTGACTTCCAGAAGCATGCTCTCCCTCGCTTTATACTGTTATGGTGCCCCGCCAGCTGTGCTGCCGCACGATTCCCCGCCAGCTGTGCTGCCGCCAGATTCCCCTTTAGAAGCGCCTCCTCAATGTGTGCAGACGTTTTCCCAATTTGCACAGGAAAATTCTATGTGCAACGTAGAAGAAACTTTTGCATAGCTACAATTATGCACAACTGACAACAGACGGAATAAGTGTAGCGATTTAAACAAATCAATTTACATACAGTTTACATAGACGTACAGATAGACAGGCTGATTCATGGAATTCCTCACAAAAGTGTTGCACGCGGCTTGCGCACAGCGTGCCCCGTGCGAATGTCTGAGCCAGCCGCATGCGATAAAATCAATTTCCGCGCACAGCGTATTCATGGATTCTCGCCTCCAAAAGCAGACGTGGCGCAGAGTGGTGCAGCGACCCTGCAGCAGCGCCAATTACGCCCCCAAGAACGCCCTCGCGCAAGGAAAAGCCATCAAGATCGCAAAACCATCGCAAAGGGCTGCGCCAACCCTGTACCAGTTTACCGGACTGGCAAACAGCAAACGCAAAGCGGGGAACGCGTATTACGTGTTTCGGGAACACGCGTGCGCGAGAAGTTTCACAAGCGATCTGGCCTGGGGGAGCGTGTGCGTGTATTTCAGGGGTGCGTGAGAAGTTCAATACGCGAATGGCCTGGGTACGTGTATTTCAGGGGTGTGCGAGAAGTTCCACACGCAAATGGCCTGGGCGCGTGTATTTCAGGGGTGCGCGAGAAGTTCCACACGCGATTGGCCTGGGCGCGTGTAGTTCAGGGGTGCGCGAGAAGTTCCACACGCGAATGGCCTTGGCGCGTGTATTTCAGGGGTGCGCGAGAAGTTCCACACGCGATCGGACCTGGGGGAGCGTGTGCGTGTATTTCAGAGGTGCGTGAGAAGTTCCACACGCGATTGGCCTGGGCGCGTGTATTTCAGAAGTGCGCGAGAAGTTCCACATGCGATCGGGCCTGGGTAGCGTGTGCGTGTATTTCAGGGGTGCGCGAGAAGTTCCACACGCGATTTGCCTGGGCGCGTGTAGTTCAGAGGTGCGCGAGAAGTTCCACACGCGATCGGGCCTGGGGGAGCGTGTGCGTGTATTTCAGAGGTGCACGAGAAGTTCCACACGCGATTGGCCTGGGCGCGTGTATTTCAGAGGTGCGCGAGAAGTTCCACACGCGATCGGGCCTGGGGGAGCGTGTGCGTGTATTTTAGGGGTGCGCAAGAAGTTCCACACGCGATTTGCCTGGGCGCGTGTAGTTCAGAGGTGCGCAAGAAGTTTCACAAGCGATCAGGCCTGGGGGAGCGGGGTACGTGTATTTCAGGGGCTTGCAGGTGGTTTTACACGCGATCGGGCCTGGGGGAGCGGGGTACGTGTATTTCAGGGGTGCGTGAGAAGTTCCACATGCGATTGGGCTGGGTGCGGGTATTCCAGGGCTGCGCGGGAAGTTTTACACGCTCGCCTACAACACGTATTCATGGAATCGAACGTGGCCAATCCGGAAACACGTACGCCAGCAGGAAGTAGGCGTACGTCCACCCGCACAGCATAAAAGTGCACGCAAACAACAAACAAGCTCAGACGCCAGGATGAACATACCGTTCCTAGCAGCAGTGGCCGTGGGATACCGCAGGATGAGGAGGAGGATAGTCCGGGCCAGAATTTTTACACCCAGAACCAGCCTTTTTGGGATGCCTGATGACCATGTGTATGGGAGGTACAGGTTTCCACCTCACATAATACTCGACCTGGTCAGTGAGTGGGAGGATGACCTCACATCAACCACCCTGTGCTCCCAAGCACTCAGCCCCCTGGAGAAGGTCCTCAATGTACTGCACTTCCTGGCCACTGGATCATTTCAGCGGACAAGTGCCATAGTGGGGGGGGTGTCACAGGCCACGCAGTCACGCTGCCTACACCAGGTCTTGGCCATCATCACTGCACGCCCATCAGTCCGCAGGCACATATACCTGCCCAGAACACCTGCCGAAAGGCAGGCTGTTGCCCAGGATTTCTACAGGGTGGCACAATTCCCCAAAGTGCTAGGTGCCATTGATTGCACCCATGTGGCTCTACGTCCCCCCAGGGCAACTGAGCACATCTATAGAAACCGCAAGCACTGGCATTCCATCAACGCCCAGGTAGTATGTGATGCCAAGTGAATCATCACCTCAGTATACGCCAACTATCCAGGCTCCACCCACGACAGTTTCATCTACAGAATGTCTACCCTAAACCGGGACATAGAAGCTGGGCGGCATGGCGATACATGGCTGCTCGGTGAGTATAAATGCCACTGCGCATGCATGCATGTCAGATACTGAGTAATGTCACAACCCCACTAATGATACCCATCACCACCTCCCCAGGGGACAGTGCCTACCCTCTCAGCACCCACATGATGACGCCAATTCGGAACCCCACCACGCCACCCCAGGTAAGATACAACACAGCCCACATTGCAACCCGGGGCATCGTGGAGCGCACATTCGGAGTGCTCAAGTCACGCTTCCGCTCCCTTGACCGTTCTGGCGGGCAGCTGTTATACGCTCCCCCAGTAGTGTGCAGGATCATAGTGGCAGCAGGTGTCCTGCACAACGTTGCAACATGCCGGGGCCTGGCCGTTGACATGGTGGTGCCCCCACATCCCACATGCCCACTGCGCATGGGAGGGGAAAGGGCACGGGGTGAGGCAGCCCGTATGCAGCTCGTGGCTAATTACTTCACATAAAATCACACCCCTGTGGAGTGCACACAGCCCTGGCACATACCAGCTGACAATCAATGATGATTGTAACTGACAATTATGATGTGTCAATGGACAGTCAACTGTCACAACCATACCAGCCTGAGATTGTACATCTGGAAGTGTTCCATTGTGTGCTTCCCTACCTACACAAACACCACCAATGCTGTGTTCAAAAGACACACTTCTATGCTGCTAAAATCATTACCCCCTTGCAAGACTCAACATGACAACAGTGCCATGTCACCCAACTCCTCCCCAGCTTCGCCACCCAACACACCATGGCATGACATGTTATGTGAGAGCAAACAAAGTCATCCCCCAAACATGACACGTGTCACAAAGTACAGTGTCCCTAATGGAAACTGGCCACACACAATATGCCCACATAAATGTAGAAACAACAACACACATGATCAAATACTTACCACAATACAATCGACAGAGCATAAACATGACAGTACTAAGGCAAAGGATACGTAGTCTTACAACATGACAATGGCAGCACATCCACCACCTCCAACTGTACAGTGTTGTTGCCACGCACATCTGGAAGTCCACTGCTCACAACATGAGCTCCATCTCCAAAGTGGACGGCCTTGTGAAGACATGAGGAATGAACCAGCAAATTAGGAGGGAGACATGGATGCACAAGCACACATCAATACACCATGCAGTGCACAATACAACAACAATATGCACTAGGAATGTATACACAGCATTGACTACAGACTGCCCACACATGTCGTGGGAGTCCAACGTCACTGTGTAAGTCACTGTCACTTGGGCACACCCTTTGCAAGCCCATGGAAACTGGAAGCAGGAGGGGTGTGTGTCTCACGAACCCAAGCATCTAACCCAAACTCAGGACAAGCCTGCATGTGCCCAGCCGGAATAGAGTGGATGCCCACGGGAGCCACACAAGGCAACACACAGCAACAAAAAATCAAAAATCAAAAATGGCCATGTGTGGGCCAGGGGGGTTGGGGGAGGCCACCCAGGAGGTCCGAGGACAGGGTGCCCACCAACAGCCACCTGCGTGAATGTTGGGAAAAAAAAACACCTCCATGGGCTCATGGCCTGCACGGCTACTAAATTGTGGGAGATTCACTGCTGGATTCGCTCTCCTCAACCTCTGCTGCTGCTGCCACAAGAGGTGGTGGTGCTATGGGAGGCAGCCCACGGAAAGCCCTAGTTTGGTCCTCCATGGCAGCAAGCATGCGGGTGTGGAAGGCCTCGTTCTGGAGGGATATGGTGTGGAGATCCCCATGCAACACCCGACGTGTTGTCCGGACCTCCGCCCGAGTTGCCCGGGCCTCCGCCCGAGTTTCCTGCATCTCTGCTGAGAGCGTACGGGTGACACGCTCCAGCAGCTGTTCCGTCCTGATGACAGTGGAAGCCTTAAGGTCCACAAGAGTCTGCCTGAGGTGCCGGACCTCTCCCCTCAGGGCTTCCCTCTGTCCCTGGGTATCTATAGAAATTGATTCCCTCAGATTGTCCAGGGCCGCCTGTCTGTCCCTGTTGGACGCCAACATGTCCTCCCTGACTGATTGGCAAATGGAGTCTGTTGCCTGCTGTAGTAGCTCCATCTGCCTTTCTGGGGGGACAATGGAAGTGGCCACCCTCTCCATGGCTTGAGCAATCATTTCTGATTATGCTTCCTGTTGGTTGGCCATACCGTAAATGGATTGCTCCCATGCGGTAATGCCCGGTGGCGGACGGCCACCGCATTGGCAGGCACCACACCTGTCTGGGGCAAGGCGCACTGCGCCTTGCTGTGTCGGCACTGCCTGAGGCTGCAGGACTGCATTTCCCCTCTGAACTGCTGGCCCAGGAACAGGATCAGATGTTGCGGAGTGTGGCCCTGCATCCGTAACCACCACAGGCGCACCTACCAACACTGACATCCCCATAGTGGGCTCTACCCCTGGTGCAGGTGGGTTGGACAGAACAGTATCCCTTCCATGAACACATACCTGCGAATCCACATAGGTCTCATCCGAATCAACACCTGAAAAGAGTTCTGGGGAGGTGCAGCCAGGGACACCCCTGGACAGTATGGCCTGCAGCAAGAGAGGGTTCTCCCCCACCACCAAACCACGTCCCCCACTGGTGCCTGGTCGTGCTTCAGATCCCTCCTGGGCCTGCACCATCTCCTCTTCCTCAACAGCATCAGGTGCGTCATCCTCTGCAAAAACATGAAAGACAAAAAATGGAAACAGGCATTAGCACCATGGCACGCTATTAGGCCAGGCAAGCTACAGTACCAGTACTTGATTTACACATGTCCCACATGACTATAACCCTCCCATGCATGCACTGTCCATGAGTTGAAAGGGGAGGAAAATGTCAGACACTGATGACACCAAGATGGGAGAGCAACACATCAGCTGCATGCTGGCTAGCAGTGCCATCACACATTGGCCTGTGAGTGGCATGTCCAATACACATACATGACACATGCCATCACACAGATGGCATGTACCATAGGCATCATTTCTACTAAGAGGAAGCCTGGTATACTTATAGCTGCAAACAAATAGCTAAGTATACTTTGTCTATGTCCAGGAAAACAATAGCCTATATATATAGAGAGAGACAAAGCTAGAGTGTAGATGCTGGGGGTGCAGAGAACAATTTATCACATAGGGGACCAATCACAATTAAAATATAATTTTAATGATGAGTCAAAGAGGTTAAAACAACCAATTAAATGAAGTGGTCCATAGTACAAAACATACAATATTCCAAACATCAAAGCAAAAACTAAAACAGGAATTACGTAACAGACTAGTTCGGCTAGTTATAAAACCAAAGTGTTGAGAGAGCACAAGTGGGTACCTATTAAACAGATTATATAGTACCCTACTTTCGTAAGCATCAATGTGTCGTAAGTTTAAATCTCTGGTTAAAATACAGAGAGGTATCTCGACATGTTTCTGTTCCTAAAACAAGTGTGGAACATTCATCAGGAGGAAATTATTAACGTAACCCAGTTACAGTTGACATATAGCACATAACAGTGAGCACTCCCTAGCACCTGCGGGAATAAAACAGAAAAAACAAATAGTTAGCTCTTGAGTAGCAAGATAATATGAAAGGTTCATACAGTATGAACGTAGCGTACATCTGGGGGAAACAAATACCTCAAATGACGCCTGTGGGTGCTCGCTACTTGGAATAGTAGGAGGAGGAAGACCCTGTGGTCAATCCTGCAAGAGATAAAAAATTACCTTATAAGCATAATAAGTTGCTTCCAGGAAAACAAAAATTGTGTTACACACACAACCGAATGGGAGACCAAATTGCAGAAGTCAAGTAATGAGTAGTGAGTAGTGGATGTCACCAGGATACTTCAGAGGTACGAAGGTTAGCGGAGGTGGATCTCCGAACAGAAAAAGGGGGTTGGATCGTTTCATCATAGGTAAGGTAATGTAGGATAGAAAAACGCTATGCTAGAAGTGTAGATAAATAAAGGCTCCACAATGTTACAACTACTACGGGGGCCATGCATCGCTCCGAAAGGTAGAGGGTAAGGTGAAAGACAGTAATGTTCCGAACCCGAAGATGACACCCACGGAAGTGTTACTATGGGGTATAGAAAAAACCATACTTGTATACCTTGGGAAAACTCGTAAACGCTACAGTTCAGCGGGAATCCTTCGATCGACCCTAAAAGAGAAAGGACACATCCCAGCGGACCTAGGGTAAATATACGCTCGTTGCCCATCTCTTACAAACTTATTCACGGGTGCTTAGGAAATAAGCACAAAAAGTTCAAAAATTCAAATCGCTTACCCTCCACCTAATCACCGCCAGAGGATAAGTGCTCTGTACTCAGAGGGAATGACTCCCCGAATGGCTCAGGAGGCTAGTCACCAAAGCTAGCAGGTAGTCATAGTTACCTGGTAGTCCTACCTCTATGTTTATTGAAAAATCCCAGAGCCTGGAAAAACAAAGATCACGGTGGCGGCCATCTTAAGAAGAAAAGTATGTGCCTACAAGTCACTGGACCTTACGTAAACGGAGGTGGGGAGAGAGTAGCAGAGGATCAACACGGGAATGTGCACGACCTATACAGGTTAGGGAGGCAAATGTACAAACATCACTGTGATTGAACAAGAAAAAAGCATAAATGGTGCTAAATATTCTGCCAATCAATCGATTCATTGAGACCAATCACATCACTGTGCAGCATATATATCATTTTTTGCTCCATCTTCAGCAGTTTCTTTTCTCGTGCTGAAAAATTAGTTCCTTTGAGGGCTATTAGAACAGTCCATTTAAAGTCCTCATGATTATGCTTGAGCAAGTTGAAGTGTTTCACCATGGGAGCATTTTCAGTCTTATTCTTCAAACAGCTTCGATGTTCCATGATTCTGGTTTTAACTTTGCGAGTGGTCTTGCCCACATAGTGTAGTCCACATATGCAAGTGATCATGTACACCACAAACTCAGTATTACAATTTGTCAAATTCTTTTGCGTCCAGAGTTTTGAAAGGCCAACATCAATTGTTTTCGTTTTGGAAGTCAATTTACAGACACCGCATGAGCCGCAGGGGTAATGCCCGGTGGCATCGGGGAGGCCCCATAAAGTGGTAAGTCTGGGTTCCGAAATGTAACCACATTTAAGTTTGCTATTACTGACTCTGTTGCCAATAGTGGTGCTTCTTTTATATGCAAAGATAGGTCGTGGCATACCTAAAGAAGTAGTTTCAAAGATTTTCCAATTTTTCTTGATGATGTTGGTGATTTTAAAACTCTGGTCTGTAAAGGTGTTAACACAGACAATACGATCATCTTTGGGTTTAGCCGATTTTGGTTCAAGCAATGCTTCGCGATTGTTATTAAAAGCCCTTTTTGCAGATTTTTTCACCAATTTTTTGGGGTAGCCTCTTTGTCTAAGTTTTTTACTGAGACATGCAGCCTCGGTCTCATATGTTTCTTTGTCCGAGCTATTCCTTTTTAGGCGTAAAAATTGGCCAAATGGGAGGTTATCACGTAAATGTTTTATGTGATGGCTCGAATAGTCTAATAGGGAATTCTTATCAGTCGGTTTGTGGTATGGTTTGATTTTGAGAACCCCATTAGATGAATAGATGGTGAGATCTAGAAAATTGGTAGAAACATTGCTCGAAGTCATGGTGAACTGGAGATGTGGATTCAAACTATTGAGCCAGGTGAAAAAATGGTTGGCCTCATCAGCAGTACCTTTCCAAAGTACCAGAATGTCGTCAATATAACGACTCCATTTAACAATGTTGGTATTGAAAGGGTTTGAATTATTGTAAATATGGGAATTCTCAAAAGTCTCAACATAAAGATTGGCTACACTAGGAGCCATAGTCGCCCCCATTGCTGTTCCCTCGATTTGTTGGTAGAATTTACCATTAAACTCAAAATAGTTGTGTTTGAGTGCAAGTTCAACACACCAAAGGATAAACGATGTAGGCACGGGGTCCTTATCTGTGCGAGATAGAAGTGTTTCTTCAATAACATCCAAAGTGGCTTGTTGTGGGATATTCGTGTAGAGTGAGACAATATCCAGGCCCAATAGCAACTGTGTAGTAGGATCGAAATCATGGTTTTCATAGCTATTGATGACATCTCTGGAGTCTTTCAAATAGGATTGCATAGCTTGAACATATCCTTTCAAATAATGATCAGCAAAAGTGGAGAGGGGTTCGAGGACCGAGTCAATCCCTGCCACAATCGGCCTGCCAGGAGGGTTGATAAGAGTTTTGTGCACCTTAGGTAGGGTGTAAAACGTAGGGATTTTAGGTTTTTTGTTTACTAGGAAGTCTGCTTCCTGTTTTGAAATCCATTCTCGATCTTTAGCCTTAGAGACTTTGTCAGAGATAAGTATAAATAGTTCTGGGGTAGGGTCCTGTGTGAGAACACAATAATAGTGATTATTACCAAGTTGCCTTTCGCATTCTTTAATATAATCACTACGATTAAGGATCACAATCCCCCCGCCTTTGTCAGCCTTCTTGATGATAATGAGTGGGTTTTTAGATAGAGAATCTAGGGCCTTGTGTTCCGCCTTAGAGAGGTTTTGGAAGGATCTCTGGTGTTTATTCTCGAGGGCGGTGACTTCCGCCATCACTTTCTTTTCAAAAACCAAAGATTCTGGAGAAAAACTCTGCGGAGGTGGGTAAAATGTGGAAGGGTTGCGTAGACCCGTACAGTTGGGGGGTCCTTCATAAACGTTCTCTGTTTCGAGAGAGAAGAATTCTTTGAGATGAATTTTCCTCATCAATTGTTTGAATTCTACACGGAATTCGAAAGGGTCATGTTGTTTGGTCATGACGTATCCAAGTCCCTTATTAAGGACTTGTTGTTCCGTTTCTGTAAGTATGTAGTCAGAGAGGTTAATCAGAAGCGACTCCCGCTTCGGGTTTGTTTCGGTCCGTCGTCCCATGTGTTTCTGTTCTGGGCCTGGTATAAAAAACGGCCCTGATTGTTCCTCCTTCCTCTGCTGTTCTGCCGTCTTGTGAACTGGCCTCTGCCCCTTTTGTTGGTTGTCTTATTCTCCGAGGAAGTTCCTTCTCCAGCATCATCGGGGTCACTGCTGTCATTACTTGTGCTGTATGAGGTGTTGCGGAACCTCACTCGTCTGTTGCGTTGGGTGGGACCACTAGTTTGTAAGGTTTTATTGACATAGTCGTCTTTTACATACGGGAAAGCTTTCTCATGTGCAAAGCGTGCTAGGTCTTTTTTCATACGTTGGATGCGTTCCCTAGTGTTAGTTGTTTTGAATTCTTTAAGATCTTTCTCAATCTCTTCTAGTTGTTTTTTAAAATTTTCAAGTGGTAGTAGTTTCTGTATATTTTCTTCGATTTTGAGTAGTTCGATTTCTATCTTAGTAGATGTTTCTTTTGCGGTATCGATAATCAGAATTAACCAATCGCGACCACAGCGATTCGCTATATAACTCCATTGCACTCGAAACTTTTCATTGTCAAGGAACAATCTCGGTTCATTCATGACAGTAAGTCCTTGGGGTAATGCTTTATTCTTGAGATATTCAAGCATGATCGCTCCGTGAAGTTCAGTCCGTGTAAGCCTTTTTCTTAGCTGTATCAGTTCGTTCCATTCATCTTTTTCTTGTGTGTTATCCCTGATGGCGTCCTCGGAGAATAAGACAACCAACAAAAGGGGCAGAGGCCAGTTCACAAGACGGCAGAACAGCAGAGGAAGGAGGAACAATCAGGGCCGTTTTTTATACCAGGCCCAGAACAGAAACACATGGGACGACGGACCGAAACAAACCCGAAGCGGGAGTCGCTTCTGATTAACCTCTCTGACTACATACTTACAGAAACGGAACAACAAGTCCTTAATAAGGGACTTGGATACGTCATGACCAAACAACATGACCCTTTCGAATTCCGTATAGAATTCAAACAATTGATGAGGAAAATTCATCTCAAAGAATTCTTCTCTCTCGAAACAGAGAACGTTTATGAAGGACCCCCCAACTGTACGGGTCTACGCAACCCTTCCACATTTTACCCACCTCCGCAGAGTTTTTCTCCAGAATCTTTGGTTTTTGAAAAGAAAGTGATGGCGGAAGTCACCGCCCTCGAGAATAAACACCAGAGATCCTTCCAAAACCTCTCTAAGGCGGAACACAAGGCCCTAGATTCTCTATCTAAAAACCCACTCATTATCATCAAGAAGGCTGACAAAGGCGGGGGGATTGTGATCCTTAATCGTAGTGATTATATTAAAGAATGCGAAAGGCAACTTGGTAATAATCACTATTATTGTGTTCTCACACAGGACCCTACCCCAGAACTATTTATACTTATCTCTGACAAAGTCTCTAAGGCTAAAGATCGAGAATGGATTTCAAAACAGGAAGCAGACTTCCTAGTAAACAAAAAACCTAAAATCCCTACGTTTTACACCCTACCTAAGGTGCACAAAACTCTTATCAACCCTCCTGGCAGGCCGATTGTGGCAGGGATTGACTCGGTCCTCGAACCCCTCTCCACTTTTGCTGATCATTATTTGAAAGGATATGTTCAAGCTATGCAATCCTATTTGAAAGACTCCAGAGATGTCATCAATAGCTATGAAAACCATGATTTCGATCCTACTACACAGTTGCTATTGGGCCTGGATATTGTCTCACTCTACACGAATATCCCACAACAAGCCACTTTGGATGTTATTGAAGAAACACTTCTATCTCGCACAGATAAGGACCCCGTGCCTACATCGTTTATCCTTTGGTGTGTTGAACTTGCACTCAAACACAACTATTTTGAGTTTAATGGTAAATTCTACCAACAAATCGAGGGAACAGCAATGGGGGCGACTATGGCTCCTAGTGTAGCCAATCTTTATGTTGAGACTTTTGAGAATTCCCATATTTACAATAATTCAAACCCTTTCAATACCAACATTGTTAAATGGAGTCGTTATATTGACGACATTCTGGTACTTTGGAAAGGTACTGCTGATGAGGCCAACCATTTTTTCACCTGGCTCAATAGTTTGAATCCACATCTCCAGTTCACCATGACTTCGAGCAATGTTTCTACCAATTTTCTAGATCTCACCATCTATTCATCTAATGGGGTTCTCAAAATCAAACCATACCACAAACCGACTGATAAGAATTCCCTATTAGACTATTCGAGCCATCACATAAAACATTTACGTGATAACCTCCCATTTGGCCAATTTTTACGCCTAAAAAGGAATAGCTCGGACAAAGAAACATATGAGACCGAGGCTGCATGTCTCAGTAAAAAACTTAGACAAAGAGGCTACCCCAAAAAATTGGTGAAAAAATCTGCAAAAAGGGCTTTTAATAACAATCGCGAAGCATTGCTTGAACCAAAATCGGCTAAACCCAAAGATGATCGTATTGTCTGTGTTAACACCTTTACAGACCAGAGTTTTAAAATCACCAACATCATCAAGAAAAATTGGAAAATCTTTGAAACTACTTCTTTAGGTATGCCACGACCTATCTTTGCATATAAAAGAAGCACCACTATTGGCAACAGAGTCAGTAATAGCAAACTTAAATGTGGTTACATTTCGGAACCCAGACTTACCACTTTATGGGGCCTCCCCGATGCCACCGGGCATTACCCCTGCGGCTCATGCGGTGTCTGTAAATTGACTTCCAAAACGAAAACAATTGATGTTGGCCTTTCAAAACTCTGGACGCAAAAGAATTTGACAAATTGTAATACTGAGTTTGTGGTGTACATGATCACTTGCATATGTGGACTACACTATGTGGGCAAGACCACTCGCAAAGTTAAAACCAGAATCATGGAACATCGAAGCTGTTTGAAAAATAAGACTGAAAATGCTCCCATGGTGAAACACTTCAACTTGCTCAAGCATAATCATGAGGACTTTAAATGGACTGTTCTAATAGCCCTCAAAGGAACTAATTTTTCAGCACGAGAAAAGAAACTGCTGAAGATGGAGCAAAAAATGATATATATGCTGCACAGTGATGTGATTGGTCTCAATGAATCGATTGATTGGCAGAATATTTAGCACCATTTATGCTTTTTTCTTGTTCAATCACAGTGATGTTTGTACATTTGCCTCCCTAACCTGTATAGGTCGTGCACATTCCCGTGTTGATCCTCTGCTACTCTCTCCCCACCTCCGTTTACGTAAGGTCCAGTGACTTGTAGGCACATACTTTTCTTCTTAAGATGGCCGCCACCGTGATCTTTGTTTTTCCAGGCTCTGGGCTTTTTCAATAAACATAGAGGTAGGACTACCAGGTAACTATGACTACCTGCTAGCTTTGGTGACTAGCCTCCTGAGCCATTCGGGGAGTCATTCCCTCTGAGTACAGAGCACTTATCCTCTGGCGGTGATTAGGTGGAGGGTAAGCGATTTGAATTTTTGAACTTTTTGTGCTTATTTCCTAAGCACCCGTGAATAAGTTTGTAAGAGATGGGCAACGAGCGTATATATTCCCTAGGTCCGCTGGGATGTGTCCTTTCTCTTTTAGGGTCGATCGAAGGATTCCCGCTGAACTGTAGCGTTTACGAGTTTTCCCAAGGTATACAAGTATGGTTTTTTCTATACCCCATAGTAACACTTCCGTGGGTGTCATCTTCGGGTTCGGAACATTACTGTCTTTCACCTTACCCTCTACCTTTCGGAGCAATGCATGGCCCCCGTAGTAGTTGTAACATTGTGGAGCCTTTATTTATCTACACTTCTAGCATAGCGTTTTTCTATCCTACATTACCTTACCTATGATGAAACGATCCAACCCCCTTTTTCTGTTCGGAGATCCACCTCCGCTAACCTTCGTACCTCTGAAGTATCCTGGTGACATCCACTACTCACTACTCATTACTTGACTTCTGCAATTTGGTCTCCCATTCGGTTGTGTGTGTAACACAATTTTTGTTTTCCTGGAAGCAACTTATTATGCTTATAAGGTAATTTTTTATCTCTTGCAGGATTGACCACAGGGTCTTCCTCCTCCTACTATTCCAAGTAGCGAGCACCCACAGGCGTCATTTGAGGTATTTGTTTCCCCCAGATGTACGCTACGTTCATACTGTATGAACCTTTCATATTATCTTGCTACTCAAGAGCTAACTATTTGTTTTTTCTGTTTTATTCCCGCAGGTGCTAGGGAGTGCTCACTGTTATGTGCTATATGTCAACTGTAACTGGGTTACGTTAATAATTTCCTCCTGATGAATGTTCCACACTTGTTTTAGGAACAGAAACATGTCGAGATACCTCTCTGTATTTTAACCAGAGATTTAAACTTACGACACATTGATGCTTACGAAAGTAGGGTACTATATAATCTGTTTAATAGGTACCCACTTGTGCTCTCTCAACACTTTGGTTTTATAACTAGCCGAACTAGTCTGTTACGTAATTCCTGTTTTAGTTTTTGCTTTGATGTTTGGAATATTGTATGTTTTGTACTATGGACCACTTCATTTAATTGGTTGTTTTAACCTCTTTGACTCATCATTAAAATTATATTTTAATTGTGATTGGTCCCCTATGTGATAAATTGTTCTCTGCACCCCCAGCATCTACACTCTAGCTTTGTCTCTCTCTATATATATATGTACCATAGGCATGTCATATATGTGACAATAGGGCAGAGTGATGCGCAGTAGAACCAGGTGAATTTCTACAATCAGCCTGAATGAACACAGCTAAATACGGAACAATGTTGTAGCAAGATGCCACTTCAAGGGCAACTGGCGCGATGTAGTGCAAAACGCCTACTGTGGGCAGAAGGGATACTGTAATACCCAAATCCCGGGGCGCCGAATGCATTGGATGAAGCACATGGGTGGCCCAAAACACTCAGGCACACACACCCTGACCTGGCACTCAACCAGAACCCCTCCCACAAACAACATACACATGGAACACACACACATGCATGTGCACTCACCGGACAATGCCTCGTAATCTGGCAGTTCTCCCACACCTTGGATCTGCTCCTCTGTGACGTAGGTCCCAGCAACATGCTCATGTAGAGTGAGTTCAATGTCCTCTTGTGGAGACCCACCTCCAGTCACCAGAGTTGCTGCATGACTTGAGGCCAGCTTTTTCTTTGCCCTACGCTTAAGGTCGTTCCAGCGCTTGTAGCAATCAACAGTTGTGCGCCTCATAAACCCAAGGGCACTTATGCTGTCCGCGATGGACTGCCAGTATGCCTGACGTCGCGCAGGTGTAATTCTACACCCTGAAGTGACCAACAGTTCGGACACATACTGCACAAGTGCATCCAGTTCGGCATCATTAAAGCTAGGCTTCCTTGGCGTGCCGGACCGTGTAGCCGTGTCGGGGTCATCAGCCTGTACTGGACGAGCACTCTTCCTCTTTCTTTTTGTGGGTGGTGGGGATCCGGAGTGCCCTACGCCGCTCTGGACACTAGAGGCAGGAGCACCGATGGACTGTGTAGTAGTAGTGTGCGATGGCACACTGACCACATGACTTTCTGCAGGCATTAGCTGAAGTCTGATGATGGCAGGGGGAACCTCAGTCTGATGTAGCGGGACCAACACTGTCCTGGCTGGGAGAGTCAGAGCTGGGGTGGACGGAGCTGCAGCTGCCCCTGCAGCCTCCCCACCCCGCCTACTCGGGGCAGAAGATGACATGGCTGCCCCTGTACCACGTGGCCTGGTGACACTGGCTTGCGCCGCCACCCGTGGCCTAGACTTGGCGACCTGGAAGTCAGCCTGGGAGTCACCCTGTGCTAGGTCAGGTGCCACAATGGGCCGGTCCAACAAGGGCTGAGCAGGGATGGTGTCAGCCACGTTTCGCTCAACCATGGGGGGGGGATGTGTGTCCCTGACTGGTCCTCCATACGTGGGGGGCTAAGGGGAGTCTGCAAATCCTGGCCACGTCCCCTACCGCGCCCACCACGCCCACCTCTTGAGGCTCGGCCACCTTTGCCACCCTTACCACTTGCTCGCCTCCCAGCCATGGCACTGATGGAGTTGTGCGTATGGGAGTTGCAGTGGACAATTGTCCTGGGCAATTCGGGGCCAAAGGGGTAGGGTACTAGATGGAATTCGTACCCAAGTGCTCTAGCAAGGCTGTATGGAACCCCTGGGGAAAGATGACGGGTCACGCAACGCACAGGCACCCCTAAAACAGAAAATGATGTGCACGCGACCCCTCGTAGACCACGTGCGTGGGAAAAGGAACCTGCACTATGCTGTGGCACCCAGAAACACAAAAATGAATTTATGCGTGTCACACGCAGCCTACAATGCCCTCTGAAGGGGTACGCTACACACGGGGCTAGCACAGTTGGTAAATACGTGCGCGACTCACCGTCTGCCTGGGAAAAGAGCGTGAAAAATACACATGTGTGCGCGTTGGCAACACCCCCGCCAAAAGAAGATTTGTACACTGTCTGAGGAGACAGGACAAAAGGAGAAGTCAACACTGCTTGAGGAAACAGGTCGAAGAGAAAATCAGAAAAATACTGACAGAGGTAACAGGGAGTACGAACTAGAAACGCTGTGAAGAAAATCGCGTGTGAACTAACAAGAAGTACAGATTTCACCCACTCGCTCTCCACGGGAAGCACGTACAAGGAAATGACATACTACACGTACCTTTTAAACCGCACCACACGTCCAACGTCACTTCCGCGTATACGCACTGAGGCACTATCCTCCAATTACGCGGGCTGACACTCGGACGGGCAGCTTTTGGTCTTGTAACATTCCCCCGGGTACAGGGACACGCCCGCGCGTGTCACGTCACAGACGCGCCTGCGCTGTCAGGGCCTTTGGTCCAATGGAATCGCGTACACAGGCCAATCGCGTGTGGAACTTCTCGCGCACCCCTGAAATACACGCGCCCAGGCCAATCGCGTGTGGAACTTCTCGCGCACCCCTGAAATACACGCGCCCAGGTCAATCACGTGTGGAACTTCTTGCGCACCTCTGAAATACACGCACACGCTCCCCCAGGACCGATCGCGTGTGAAACTTCTCGCGCACCTCTGAAATACACGCACACGCTCCCCCAGGCCCGATCGCGTGTGGAACTTCTCGCGCACCCCTGAAATACACGCGCCCAGGCCAATCGCGTGTGGAACTTCTCGCGCACCCCTGAAATACACGCACACGCTCCCCCAGGCCCGATCGCGTGTGGAACTTCTCGCGCACCCCTGAAATACACGTGCCCAGGCCAATCGCGTGTGGAACTTCTCACGCACCCCTGAAATACACGCAACCAGGCCAATCGTGTGTGGAAGTTCTCGCGCACCCCTGAAATACATGCGCCCAGGCCAATCGCGTGTAGAACTTCTCGCGCACCCCTGGAATACACGCACCCAGGCCAATCGCGTGTGGAACTTCTCGCGCACCCCTGTAATACACGCGCCCAGGCCAATCGCGTGTGGAACTTCTCGCGCACCCCTGTAATACACGCACACGCTCCCCCAGGCCCGATCGCGTGTGGAACTTCTCACGCACCCCTGAAATACACGCGCCCAGGCCAATCGCGTGTGGAACTTCTCACGCACCCCTGAAATACACGCAACCAGGCCAATCGTGTGTGGAAGTTCTCGCGCACCCCTGAAATACATGCGCCCAGGCCAATCGCGTGTAGAACTTCTCGCGCACCCCTGGAATACATGCACCCAGGCCAATCGCGTGTGGAACTTCTCGCGCACCCCTGTAATACACGCACCCAGGCCAATCGCGCGTGGACCTTCTCGCGCACCTCTGAAATACACGCACACGCTCCCTCAGGCCCGATCGCGTGTGGAACTTCTCGCGCACCCCTGAAATACACGCGCCCAGGCCAATCGCGTGTGGAACTTCTTGCGCACCCCTGGAATACACGCGCCCAGGCCAATCGCGTGTGGAACTTCTCGCGCACTCCTGAAATTCACGCGCCCAGGCCAATCGCATGTGGAACTTCTCGCGCACCTCTGAAATACACGCACACGCTCCCCCAGGCCCGATCGCGTGTGGAACATCTCGCGCACCTCTGAAATACACGCACACGCTCCCCCAAGCCCGATCGCGTGTGAAACTTCTCGCGCACCTCTGAAATACACGCACACGCTCCACCAGGCCCGATCGCGTGTGTAGCTTCTCGCGCACCTCTGGAATACACGCACACGCTCCCCCAGGCCCGATCGCGTGTGGAACTTCTCGCACACCTCTGAAATACACGCACACGCTCCCCCAGGCCCGATCGCGTGTGGAACTTCTCGCGCACCTCTGAAATACACGCACACGCTCCACCAGGCCCGATCGCGTGTGTAGCTTCTCGCGCACCTCTGGAATACACGCACACGCTCCCCCAGGCCCGATCGCGTGTGGGACTTCTCGCACACCTCTGAGATACACGCACACGCTCCCCCAGGCCCAATCACGTGTGGAACTTCTCGCGCGTGTAGAACTTTGGTGCACATTTTTTTCCTGCGCAGGGACGCTACCGCCTGCTTTCGTGTGGCGGACATGTATGGGCCTGTGCGTGTCTTTGGCCGTGCGCTGTTTTTCCCTATTCGATTCCATGAATACGTGTTGTAGGCGTGCAGCGCACTTGCCTCCTGTACTTCCCCCGTGACGCCCACATTTTCACGAGTTGTTCCCCATTCTGCATGTAACGCCCCGTGTTACGCCTACTTTTGTTATGTGCGCCGCGCTATGTGCGAATTCGCTGTGGCCTTATCGCACGGCGTTCGGTGACCTGTGCGCCAGCGTGCGCCAGCATGCGCCGCGCACTTTTTCAGCGCACATCCCACATTTTGCGCGTGCACCGACTTCCATGAATAGATGTGCGATGTTTTCTGTGCGATAATCGCACTTGCACTGCGATTTTTGCTATTTCACTGCGAATCGCACATTTTCGCACGCGTGCGCCCTTTTTTCAGCGCACATTGATTCCATGAATCGGCCTGAGAGTTTGAAATGAAGAATTAGTTGATTTAGTAGCTGTTGAATGTAATGGCAAATAATGTGTAGACATTTAACTTTACGACTTTTTTAAGTTGGTCATCCAAATGTATTCGTTTTTTGTGTATGAAGTTGTTTTGGTTTGCTGTTGCGCATACATCAGGCACATTCTAAATTAAGGTGGAGCCATAATTATTTAATATTTTGCAAATCCTTGTGATAATGAAATGCTCTGGATGATTTAAATTGCTTTATTCCCTGCTAGTACGGTGATGAATTAATCGACCTGCCATTCAAGGGAGTATGCAACGTGGCAGGGGGTCTGTGGGTTGGAGGGTGGAACCATGGGAAAAGTTAAGTTTGTTTATGTGACGTATAGGGTTCTCCCAATTTGTGGTCACAGAAGTGAGATGTAACCGGCCATCTTCTTGCGTTCTCCATGCCCATCTCCACTACAGTCACTGCAGGGGCAGCTGATGAATTTGTAAAGTGGAGGAGTGAAAAGGCTCCCTGAATTAGGCAAAGCGAGCTACTCTGAACCAATCCAGTAAGCTTTTGAGCTACAGTCACTGCAGGGGCAGCTGATGAATTTGTAAAGTGGAGGGGTGTATAGGCTCCCTGAATTAGGCAAAGCGAGCTACTCTGAACCAATCCAGTAAGCTTTTGAGCTACAGTCACTGCAGGGGCAGCTGATGAATTTGTAAAGTGGAGGGGTGTAAAGCAGGGACGTCATTTGGGGGTCGCCAGAGGTCGCAAGAGCGACCGCTGGCGATTGGCCAGCGACCCCTGTCAATCTCTTGCGACCTCTGGCCATTGACCAATCAGAGGAGGAGGGGGCGTGGCCACAGCGTGCTGCGACGCTTGTGTTGGCCTCCATTTTTATTATTTCACGACGCGTGTGGTGCTTTCTCGTCTTGCTGCTGCCAGCTGAGGCTGTGTTGTGTCCAAACAGTCCAGCTGCATCCTCCACCCACGTTGATCCACCCCCGCTGAAGGAGAATGCCAGGCCAGTGACTGACTGACGAGGTGAGTGACTGAGTCGAGACTCGAGTCGAGCCGAGCGTGAGCCGAGGTCGCCGCCGACGGCAGGCAGGCCTCAGGCCGCAGCTCACCAAATTCATTTTACTGACGACGTGTAATTGTGCCGGCGGCGGCCTGCAAGCTGCCGCCGGCATATATTTGCAATGTAGTAAAATGAATTCGGGTGCCGACGGCAGAGGCCTGCCGTCGGCACCCGAATTCATTTTACTACATTGCAAATATATGCCGGCGGCAGCTTGCAGGCCGCCGCCGGCACATATTTGCACATCGTCAGTAAAATGAATTTGGGCCTGAGCCTGGCCTGCCGTCGGCACCCGAATTCATTTTTACTACATTGCAAATATATGCCGGCGGCAGCTTGCAGGCCGCCGCCGGCACATATTTGCACGTCGTCAGTAAAATGAATTTGGTGCTGCGCGGCCTGAGGGCCTCAGGCCGCGCAGCCCAGCACCAAATTCATTTTACTGACGACGTGCAAATATGTGCCGGCGGCGGCCTGCAAGCTGCCGCCGGCATATATTTGCAATGTAGTAAAATGAATTCGGGTGCCGACGGCAGGCCTCAGCCTGAGGCCTGCCGTCGGCACCCGAATTCATTTTTACTACATTGCAAATATATGCCGGCGGCAGCTTGCAGGCCGCCGCCCACACCACGATTTCAATTGCCTAAAAATGTATGCACATGAATCCAGAGCCACCCCTCGGCTCGATGTAACACGTTTGGTTTGCCTGAAAGCCTGGATGGGTCAGGGCTCAGTCACATGAAACATATCACATGTCCCTCTAGTGCTGTCTAATCCACACTACTCTCTTCGGGAAAGGCGGTGGCAGAGCCCTCCATCCATTCACGCGACAGGTGACAGACGCGAAGACGGGCAACACTGGCTGTTTACACAGCTGGGAGAGTGCGATATGTCTCAGGAAAGTGGACCGGTACAGCATACACAGCTTCTAGTCCTCGGGGTGTCTCCCGCGCAGATTAATTGCACACCTGCAAAGTAACCACATCTCCTAAACACTGTTTGGAACACCACCCTGCCATTAAAAACGAAAACGCTTTCATTTGAGGTTAGCGTGTGTTTAAATTTGGATGGGCTGCATTGCATTAGAGGGAACACGTTGTCTATTGGCTGCAGGGGCCCGCAAAAGGGCTACTGTGTTAGGGGGAGCGAGACGCCTATTTAGAAAAGTCAGCATAGATGCAAATGGTCCATCACACGCACGAGTGTAACATCCTGATATTGGACCCACCGTTTCCCACCTGACTACATACACTGTGGGGACCTGGGAACATCCCATTCGCCCTGCGCTTCGGTTCACTTATTCACCGAGGCTGCAAACTTGAAGTGCTTGAAAGCAGCTTAACGCCAGTACTAGGCGCCATGTCACCTCTGCACGTTCATTCAGGAAATCAAGGGACAGGTATAAGGTTCTGGGCCATGAATTCGAATTGTGTTTCACTGAGAATGGGTTTTGTTGGCTCTTTATTTCTTTTTCTTTTGTTTTTTTGAAAATGGGAGTGTTGACACCCTTGGACCCGTCCTCCCACCATCCAGTTCTACGCCCCCTCTCCTTTCATCCTCTATGTTTTCACTTTCTATGCCCTTTCTCGTCCAAATGCCCCTGATGGGGGGCTAGTTTGAAGGATGGGATGTGCGCTGATCACGTGCCACCGGAGGTTCGGACTTCTTTGAAGTATGGGATAGGCGCTAACTGACCACAGGCCGCCTTCAGTGGGGGATTTGAGGAAAGCACGGATTCCCTACTCTCTGGGGTTGGCATTCTTTAAAAGATGTCAGCACTGGGCACTTGCCGCCTGAGGTGAGTGTTCAGTGGAAGCGCGTTGTAAACCACGTCTAGTTTCCACAGGTAACGCTGGGAATTCTGGAACTATTCATATAATGACAGCTGTTGGCTGCTGTGCTCTAACCGTCTTTAAACACAGCTGGGAGTAAGCGCCCTGGGCACCACAGGTGGCCACCCTGCAGGTTGCCCCTCACTCCTGTCATGGCCTTAAGATGTCTCTCACCCCGCGGTGGCCCCTCGTCCCCCTGGTCCACTTCTCACCCGGGGCGACTCTCCCTGCCAGGCACTCCCCACTTCTCGGGGCATCTCTCGTTCTCTGGGGTGCCATTGCAGTTTCATGGCCCCTCTATGATCTGACCCATGTTGTAGTGGTGGGTGGGAGACCGCGGTAGCTCAGGGGGCGCCACTCACCTGCCATCAGCAGCAGCAGTGGCATCGCCCGGGGCTCCATGGGGCGGGTGTGAGAGTGGACGACGCCGCTGCCGCACCCCTGTTCTCCTGGGCTGCGGGTAGGAAGGGCTCCCTGGACGCCGGCTGCGCGGCCAGCCCTCCTCAGGAACGGGCGCGGTTCCTGCACTCCCCAGTCCCCTCTCCGCCGACGAGCAGCGAGTCCGGGCTGCGGGCGGGTTACTTCTGCTGGTGACTCTGAGGCGTGGTGCCCTGACACTCCAGTAGCGCCTGCCCAGCCTCAGGGAGGGGCTGTTCTCATCATGCCAGCGGCACGGGGGTCGGTAACACTGCAGCCATTCACACGACTGTTTCCAACTTTAGACTCCTCCGTCTGAGCCAGGTACATACAGTAAGTGCGAAACTCCCAAGGAGCGCGGCCGCCGGCACATATTTGCACGTCACTAAATGAATCACTTTGTTACTGTTGTAACTGCCCAATCTTTTCAGCCACCCAACCGATAAGGTCGAGTTTGTCATAAAAATGATTTTTGAGGCAGTCATATCTCTGCCTCCCTTTATGCACTTTGCATTGACCCGTCAAAGGAATGTTTAATAACAAGCAGAAACTGGGATGCGCGCCCAATCTGTCCCCACGAGATGGGCTGTGTTTCGTCCATCTCAACACAAAAGCAGGCTGCGCGCCAAAACCAACAGGGAGTTAAATGCATACAAGAGTCTCCAGGCGAGAAGCGGCATGCCCCAGGCCTCACCTTTGTAGGGTGGCTAATGTATTTGCTGAAGCCACTCCCTCTGTGTGCTCTGGTGCAGACAAATATGCCGGCTGCGTGACTGGCTACTATAGGGCTTCTGGCTAAGACCAGAATGTTCCGTGTTTTTTTCTTGTAAGCGAATTCCTTCAATTGATTGTTATCGGGTACATGTGAGGGTATTTTGCTGACTGTGATGTCACACCTTGCGCACCCCGCAGTCCCCCAGGCAACATTCCCCTTCTGAAAGGGTTAGCAAATAAGCAGTTGTTTATTTATGTATTTAGGCATTTGTATGAGTCGACCAAGCCAGTAGGCATCTAGGCGCTAGTTACAATCAGACAAAAAAGGACAACATAAAAAAAGCCGGGGTACAGAAGCTTAGTTAAAGAGGCAGGTTGTGAGGTTTTTTATTTAAATCTGTTGTATGATGGTTCGTCTCGCAGGTGGGCAGGGAGCGCGTTTCAGAGTGTGGAGGCATGGACTGTGAAGCCGGAGCCCCGCTCTCTTGCGGTTGAATGGGTGTAAGGGGTGAGGAGGCAATGTTTGATAGTAGGGGCCTTTCTGGGGAGTGTCTTGAGAGTTTTTTTGCAAGTTAGGAGGGGGACAGTAGTATGTAAGAAGTCATATATACTGCGTCTCCTAGTTCCCTAGTGGTGACCCGGCACACACCTGCCTGAGTGAAGCACTGATCACTGGTGCCGCCTTTTCATTTTCAGTAGGTGGTCCGGGGATACAATCCCCCACCCTATGAGCAAGCAACCGAACCTCTAACGTGCAAACGGCGCATTTTAGAACACATTTTAGAGAATGCATTCGAACAAAAACGTGAAGGCCTGAAATGTATGGTGGGTGGTGGGTTGGAGTTAGGCCTATAGGAAAGGAGTGGTGGTGCGGGGTTTACTCTCCCCCTCATTTGGCAGTAAAAACATCAGTAAAAAAAAGCAGTAAATAAGAATTCGACACGTTTAAATTTGAAGATATCACATCGAAGCATCTCAGTAAGTGTCACCTAACCTGTTGTACTACCTTGCCTCGGGACTGTCACTCTACTGCGATGAATTCAAGATTGCAGGTGGAGCCCTGATACTGCCCAGAGGCCCTGGGGTAGCTACGGCAGCAACAGTGCAGTTCATGTACAGGGCTTAGAAGCAGTGGTCAAAGTGTTATGTTATGTGATTCATTTTACTGACGTGCAAATATGTGCCGGCGGCGGCCTGCAAGCTGCCGCCGGCATATCTTTGCAATGTAGTAAAATGAATTCAGGTACCGACGGCAGGTCTCAGGCCGCAGCACCAAATTCATTTTACTGACGTGCAAATATGTGCCGGCGGCGGCTTGCAATGTTGTTAAGCTGCCACCGGCACATACATTCTTAACCAGCGCCTCTAGGACTCGTACTAGTGACTGATAGTCTCCCTCTTTCAGCCTGTAGTTCCCCCGCCTGTGTTGTGATATTCAGACACTCCTATTTCACATTCAGAAGATGCAGGTGTGCAGGGTTCCACTGCTCAGCACACCGGATCACCACCTTCCACACCGGCCATTGGCCACAAAGGTCATTCGTTGCCTGGTTCCCCTAATCCCAGCTGCCCAGTAGTCTACTCACCTGGCTGGGCTCTTTCCCCATCATTAGTGAATTTAGGTTCGTGTGCAGAATATCCACACTGCTCAATGTTTGTCCCTACCCCATTTCCTTCATTTGAGCATATGTCTCTTCCAGGGCGGCTCCACCACCCCCCTAAATATTTTCCAGCATGGACTGATGGACACTGAGAAGTGTATAGGCCACACATTGCTCACAGTTGCCAATTCTCTCACGGTCCTGCAATATACATGGGCGTCCCTCACTATTTACCCCATTCATTCAATCCTTCGTCTGGGGGACTTGCACTGTAGAGGTTGGTTGCTCTACAATATGGCAACCTGTGGTGAGCAGAGGGGCAATGCCATGGTGTGCAAAATGAGCAGATGAGTGGTGCCAAAATAGGTGGAAAGGTCAGGAGAAAGAAACTGAAGTACAGAATAAGTGACTACGTGACAGGCAGATGCAGTGTGATTGTGTTACGCTCTGCCACTTGCCTTTGATAGTGGTTCACCTAAGGCCTGTCCTGGCCAGAGTGCAGGGCAGAGTCACATAGCTGTCAGGTCACTGGATTGGTCTGAGTCCAATGAAAGTAATCACCTACCAGCCCACTGTACAGACAGACTAATGTGTTGCATGCTATGTCCTGCAGCCCGCCTTAGAGTCACATAAATTACCTTCCACTGTAAAAAGCAGTGGGGTCTGTCACTGAAATCTGTAGGCGGTAGGACTGCTTAAAAAGCAGTAGCCTACTGCCTAAATCTGTAGGGTTGGCAAGCATGTTAGTATAATGAATTCAGTGCTGGCACGGCAACGGCTTTACATTAGGGAAAGTAAGCAAGCCGCTGATGCCAGCAGCACCAAATTCGTTTTACTAACGTTACATTTTGTCTTTTATAGATCATGTGGGGGAGTGATTGAAGGCCTTTTTAATTCCTGCTGTAAGATAAGTCATAGCCGGTTCCATGTGCCCACGACCCCAGCCAGTGTGTCGATGTGCCCCTCGTCACTGTGTCCATGTGCCCCTTGCCCCTCGCCACTGTGTTCATGTGCCCTCCTGAGCCCAGCTTAAAGCAACAGCTTATGCAAATTATACTGCTTAAATTAACCACAGGCAGATGAAATCCAAGTCATTTGTGGCCTGCAGCCTATACATTTTGCAATGCATTTAACTAGGATTTTACATTGTGACACGACATTATGTAAACTGCTCCTTGCCCGAGCCACACACTCAGCCTGGGCCTGCTGCGGCCTACAGAGCTAGTTCCTAGAGATCCTAGGACAATGGTGCATAACATGCATCCCTCTGAGTTACAGAAGGTTAATGATGAATCGTTGCCGGGCCTGAAGTCATTCTCTAGGTCTGTCAGGTGCAAAGCCTCTGTGGTCCAGTTTGTCTCTGCATGATGCGTGCACCCCAGAACTCTAAAACTCTATTAAAAATTAATATGGTCTGGTGTTGCACAAATGAATCTTTCTGATATTTTGTTATTATTTTCAGACCTGCATCTTCGTGTGGAAGTTCCTTCCTTGCTGTGTTCTCAACGCCAGCAAACAGTACCACCATTGAGCAGCTGACATCAGGCCTTATCTGTGACCGCTGTGAGAGGTAAATGAACGTGAAGCAACATATTGAAAATGTACAGCATATGTTAATGATCTGATCTGTTATTCCATCTCTATTTATGCATTGCAGCCTTGTCCTAGTTGTTTCAACAGAAAAGATGGCTGTTTCTCTTCCATTTAATCAGAGAACAGCACACAATTAACTTCAAACTGTATGACACTGAACACATGCTTCACTTCAGTTTTTTGGGACCCACAGGTTTCCTTTTTTCTTAGAGGCAGAGTTTGAACAGGTTGCAACTGTTAATCTCTCAAATGTAAAGTATTACCTTGACAGATAGGACTGACCTAAAAGTAAGCTACGAAAATAAATGCTTGAAATCACTGCTTAGGTATGTACTCAGTGCTCCAGATAAGATTTTGAAGTGGGACTATTGTATTCCCTATTTTGTAAACTTGGAAGTAAAATGATTTTTAGGGAGTAAAAATGTAAATCTAGTTCCCCACGGCAGTATTTTGTAAGCAAGTAAAAATGCTTTAACTGAAAAACTGAAAGGTTTTTCTAATAATTATGTTGCACCTAGTTACTCATACACATTAAAAGATCATGTGCATGTCTACCGATCGAGCAGTAATAATAGTACTTTCTTCCTTTGGAACTACGTGCGCTACCTCTCCAAACATCCATGGAACTGTGTGTGTGAAAGAAGGGCTCAGGGTCCACAGTGTTTGTTTCCTATTTTTTGTTGGGAGTATTTGTAATCTGTTTTTCTTTTTGGGGCGTACTCGCTTATTTTCAGGGAGTACAGTGATAAACTTGTAAGCCAAAGCAATACATTTCAGATTTGTCTCCTCTTTGGTATTCAGCGGAAGTGGTCCTCCAAAGAAGAGTGAAGCACAAAAGAAGTCAGGAGGACACTGAGGAATCCATCATTTGCTTGAACAATCGCTTCTGATTTAGCAGTACTAAAAGAACGAACATGTCTACACCTACAGGAAAACCCAAGGATCCAAAACAGAGGTCAATCGTTGATATGTTTTCTCCAAAAGCAAGAGGAGCTGGCCCTACTCCAGGCTCTGATTCAAGCAAGCGCAAGAGGTCTGATGATAACTCAAGTGGCAGTTCAAACACAGCTGCACATGTTGTCCAACCATCGGCCAGCACATCAACTCTTGCTGGCAGCGAAGCTGCTTCTTCAGGTGCAGACAGTGCATCTACATGTGCTGACATTGGTTCACTATCTCCACATGCTGACTCTTTGTCTACAGCTCCACCTTCCTTGGCTGACATAGCATCTCCTTCATTTGTAGTGGCCACTGAAGGCTCTTGTTCACATGCAGACATTGCTGTGACGGTTTCACGTGATGCTGATGACCCAAGCAACACTTCAACGTTCCTGGATAGCGCAGAGTGCTCTTTCAACCCTGATGTTGAGGATTGTTCTTCCCGTATTGGCATGTTTGATGATCCTCCCACTGGTGCTTGCTCTCCCGACATTTCACTCCTCGGGGAGAGCACAAGCAGCTCTTGGTTGCAGAGCGATAACAGTATGCAGATGTGTCTAGCTGAGCAGGGCATTCCAAGAAGATCTCCAGCTCCCAATTTAGATGACAGTGTGGTGACTGATCTGTCCCCAAATCCATGCAGTGACCCTGTACAGCCAAAACTTCCTACATACCCTGTAACTGGTTCCCGTAAGTTTAACGGAGACTACAAAACATATCCTTGGGTGGAGTATTCCGTTCTGAAAGATAAAGTATACTGCTTTGCATGCAGACATTTTGGTTCTAATTCTGGAGGAGGGGGGCGTGCACGTGGCAATGTTCCATTTGTTGATATTGGCTTCGCTAAATGGGAAAAGACACGTCGTTCTTTAAAGATGCACTCAGATTCTGATAAGCATAAGTCTTCAGTTGTAGCTTGGGCAGACTTTAAGTGTGTACAACAGACTACAGGCCCTCACCACTCAATTGTGTCAATGCTAGAAAAGGTTGGGGACCAAGAGATTGAAGAGAATCGTCAACATGTGCTGCAGTTACTAAAGGTTGTATGTGTTTTGGGTCGTCAAGGACTTGCTTTCCGAGCCACAGATGAATCGCAAGACTCCCACAATAAGGGAAACTTCATAGCAATATTGCGTTTGCTGTCTGATAATAATGAACTTCTTAAAGTAAAAATGGCTAGACGATATGGGCACTACACATCTCCAGAGTATCAAAATGACATGATCTCAGTTGTGGCAAATCTTATACGTCAGAATATCGTTAGGAAAGTGACAAAGCACTTTGCAGTGTTGGTTGATGAAACCAAAGACATTTCGCATAAAGAACAGATGAGCTTTGTGATCCGGTTTGTAGATCAAGATGGGAACATTCAGGAAAAAGCCATGGGATGTTACCACATGGAAAAGTTGGATGCCTCCAGTTTAGCTGCAGCCATTCACAAATCTGTACGCGATGCTGGCCTTGACTGGAAGAACTGTGTGGCACAATGCTATGATGGGGCATCAGTTATGAGTGGCTGTTTCAATGGAGTGCAAGCGAAAATAAAAGAAATTGCTCCACAGGCAGTTTACATTCACTGTCATGCACATCGTCTAAACCTTGCGTTAGTGCAAACTATCACTAACATACAAACAGTGAAGGATTTTTTCTCAACTTTGCAGGCTGTGTATGTGTTCCTTTCACAAAGTTCTCCTCGGCACGAACTCTTTGTAAAAGCTCAAACAGAAAGCGGTCTGGAAGTACAAGAATTAGAAAGACTTTGTGGCACTAGATGGTTTTATTGGTACGCGTGTGTTAAAAAAATACAGGCTCGATTTGAAACCATTATAGTTGTTCTCAGTTTAATAGAATCATCGCAACAACGTGACAAGCAGGCTTGTTCAGAAGCCAGAGGACTTCTCCGAAATATGCAGTGCTTTGAGTTTTTGCTAACTTTGTTAAGTATGGAAGCAATTCTGAAAAAGATTCGTGTGTTATCTGATGAACTTCAGAGAAAGCATCTTGATTTGCCAGATGCGAGTCACCTAATTCAAGTGACAAGAACTGCCCTCGTCAACCTTAGACAAGAATGCCATTGGGTGAAAATCGTCAATGATGCAACGGAATTGGCAGAAAAATGTGGTATTGAAACAGTTGAAGACCACGACCGCAGAGCTTTACCAGTAAGGCACCACCAACTGTGCAGCAAACTCAAAGAATACCTTGTTGGTACTACTGTAGGGAAGAGGCCTGGACATTATGAGCACTCTGAGGATCGAATGCCACAGACTGAACGGATAAAGCAAGAGGTGTTTTTCTGCACCTTGGATAGGTTTGTAAGAGAGTTGGATGCTCGTTTTATAGATAACATGGGGCTTATCAAGGCTGCCGGCATGTTCAATCCAAGGGCTAAAAATTTCTTGGAGGACTCATCTGCAGATCTTCTTGCTCGGCACTACCTAGGGCCCCAAGTAGATTATGCTGCATTGCATTCAGGGCTTGACACTGCAAGGGGCTATTTATCTGGCAAGACTTTAGCAGGTATTCACTCTGTCAGGTACTATCTCAATGAATCTCCAAGAGGCTTTTCTGATGTCCTAAATCTGTTGGATCTGGTTCTTGCATTGCCAATTACAACTGCAACAAATGAGAGGTTCTTCTCCTGTTTGAAAAGAGTTAAAAACTATTTGCGAAATAGATGTGGAGACAACAGACTTAGTGATTTGTTGGTAATGGCATGTGAACCTATGGAGGTTGAAGAGGTAAATTTGAGTGATGCCATTGACCGATTTGCTGACATGCGACACAGGAGGTATCCTCTGAAAAGATGAACCATTATATTCTTCGACACTGTTAGATTATAGCTCAATTTTCCAGTTAGGTCTTTCTTTTCAAGTCACGCAGACCTAATTTGCACCACATACAGTCTTCAAAACCATCTGCTACTCTCCTACACTACCAGCCTCTTCTCCTCATGAAGTCAGCCATGATACATCGCTCATGCACTACAACCAGTTTGTCTCATCTTCAAAACACTGCATGGTATGCTGTTGAGTTTAGTCAACATCCTATTTTTTACCAGTGAGCTAAGCAACAATGGACCATTACGTCAGAAACATCATGTGTGTCTTTAAAATGGCATCATCTGCCACACCGCCGGCATCCTACAGATTTTCAGTCTAAGCAACAGCAAGACATTCAATTAGCCTTTTCCTGTGAAGCCAGACAGGCACTACTAGTAGCACAGCCACAAGCATCTGTCAACCGCCAGTCTCTTAGAATCTGAGTAGCCTCCATCAGCATCTTCTTGACAGGTCAGCCAGAAGCTGCAGCACAGCTGGAGTCTTGTGTCATGAAAACATTTGCTATCCGATTCCCGCCTGGCTCTTCTTCATTTCCAGTCAAGGAAGCAATGATGAGCCATCTAAGCAGCAACTTCCATTAAGCCAGTCACCAGCTACCCCACAGCTACAGTTCTGTCTTCACAATGCCAGCACCGTATCCTTGATTTGTAGTCAACCAAGCAATGATGAGACACACCCAGTCAGTGCCCTCTGTTAAAACCAGCCCGGCACCATCGGCATCACAGCCAGTATTCTGTGACCTCAAAACAGCACCTGCCATACTTGCAGCCTCTTCTCTGCCAAACACCTGCAGCTCGACTACCAGAGTTCTGTGACCTCAAAACAGCACCTGCCATACTTGCAGCCTCTTCTCTGCCAAACACCTGCAGCTCCACTACCAGAGTTCTGTGTCTTCTTGATCTGTTGCCATTGAACACTCACAGACCTCTCCTCTGGTTTCCAGTAACCTAAGCAACAACCTGCCTTCGAGTCAGAATCTTCACCTCACATGCCATTGAAACAGCAGCACCGGCACGTCTGTCAAGCCACTGTTCTGCTCAATCTGGTAAGAAACTACATTTGAAGTCTTATGATCAGAGTGAAGGAAGAGCAACTGTTGGGCATTATCCAAAAATCTATATAATAGTACTAATTGTTGGAATGTGTACCATTGTGGTGCGGGGTGTGGAGGACAATGAACATGTAGGAACAGAAACCTAGGCATATAAAGAGTGTTGGTGAGTGTGGGAGTAATGCAAAATGCAGCCAGGATTTTTTCCCCCATAAAATCTGGGCACTGGACTGATGAGGCTTTTGGTACTGAAGTTTGTATCACTCAGTAATGCACTGTATGCCTTGAACACATTTTGAACTAATCTTTTGGCAGCCAAAATAACACAAGCAGAAGAGTCATTAAAAACTGAGGATGCCATACATGTTTTCTGGTGAAATATTCTCCAATCTCCCCTTTTATCCTGGCTTTCCCCTATCCCCGTCACCCCGTGCCCGCCTATCCGTCCCTGTCCCCCCAGAATGTGATTTCGCTCTGTAGTCCTGTTGAAATAACAGGGCAGATCCACATAAAGAGGGGATTGGGGTTCATACACTTCACGTGGCAACATGGACCTTGACACTGATACATATGATGATCCATTCTTGTATGAAATGTCAGAATACACTGATATCGTAACCATTTTTTTCTTAATGCACTGAGCGATAATGCTTTATTAGGCCACTTCCTGTGATGTCATGGTGGGGGCGTGGTCTAATGACATCACTTCCTGTGGGGTGTGGTCAAATGACATCACTTCCTGTAGGGGTGTGGTCAAATGACATCACTTCCTGTGATGTCACTCTTGGGGGTGTGGCACTGTGATGTCACTTCCGCTACCCCTGGCATTTTGGTGAAATGACGTCCCTGGTGTAAAGGCTCCCTGAATTAGGCAAAGCGAGCTACTCTGAACCAATCCAGTAAGCTTTTGAGCTACAGTCACTGCAGGGGCAGCTGATGAATTTGTAAAGTGGAGGGCTGTAAAGACTCCCTCCACTTAGGCAAAGCAAGCTACTCTGAACCAATCCAGTAAGCTTTTGAGCACTTCTTCCCTTTAGACATTATTTTCAAATAATGGATTGAAATGCATTTTGCAGCATGCAATTCAGAAAAATTGGTAACTGCGGAACCCATATGCATGCATAATTATTTGCCGACCCCATACCCTCACCCGGAATAATTTGGCTCACACATTGTTGTCAAGTGTTGGCAATAAAAGGCCGTAGGTTTTTATTGTACAGATATGGTTATGGAGATAACAATAATCACATATCATCTTAGTAACATACTTTTGGGCACCGGGTCTTGGGGTTACCCCTCTGGCCTGTGCCCGCCTTCTTATGTCCCACGACTTGTTGTGGGCACCGTACAGTGCCTTGTACTTCTTTTCCTTTGTTCTTCTCCCTTTTTTGTAGGGTGGGAGGGTTTCGTGGTAAAGAAGCAAAGGTTTAGAAGGCACTGAGTAAAAAGTGCACCTCCTGTGTGTTTGGGTCCCGGTTCAGGGTCCACAAACTGTTTGTGTTTTCTTAGAGCATGCCACTCTGTATTTATAAGACCCAGGGAGCCCTGCGTCTTTGATATGTATAGTAGTGGGGGCTGTTGTGTTGCAGCCCCCGGCCGGATAGCCGACTGTCTGGCCCCCTGGGGGGGCAGGTCTTTGAACCTGATCCCTGCCTGACTGTTGGTTTCCTTAGGTGCTTAGCACCTTGCTGTATGGAGGAAGGGTGAGGTGAGTGTTCACACCTCACCCTTCCTCAGCTTTGTGTTGCACAGACCGTGTGTCTCTCTGGCTTGGGGGAAGGAGAGAAGCAGAGAGGGGGAGAGGTTGGGCTGCCCCTCTCCAGGACTGCTGATGGTAACAGCAGTTACCCTGCCTCGCTTTGGGCAGCCCTACAGCATTGCCCATAACTGCTGAACCCATATGCATGCATAATTATTTGCCAACCACATACCCTCATCCGGAATAATTTGGCTCACACATTGTTGTCAAGTGTTGGCAACAAATGGCCGTAGGTTTTTATTGTACAGATATGGTTATGGAGATAACAATATATCACCTTAGTAACATACTTTTGGGCACCAGGTCTTGGGGTTACCCCCTCTGGCCTGTGCCGCCACATGTGGGCAAGTTGGCGGCTGACCACGTTCCCCCAAAAGTATCTCCTAGTGGCAACCCCTGGAGGCTAGAGTTGCTGTAATTTCTGTAAAGAAATGTTCCATGCCCTGGTTTGATAAATGGGTGCCGTCTTTGTAAAAAAGGTCCGGGTCACCCAGTGTAATGGCCAGTTGCTTTATGAAGCCCACTCCTCTTGCTGTACAGAATTTCTCTAGCCCCCTGTTGAGTTTTCTTCTAGAGATGTCTATCGATTTGTAGCAGTTGGCCCCTTGCCATTTCTTTCTGGGTAGGATGGCTGAGAAATATATTTCTGTTCCCCTCCAATTATGTGAAATGCCTGCTAGGGAGGAGCACATGTCCTTGAATAAATTTCTCCTTCCAATGGATACCAGGTCATTTCCCCCTAGGTGTATGACCAAAAATACTGGCGGGTCTCTGTATGCGACCAGTTCTGCTAGGGTTTCATGGATCTCGGCCCATCATAGGCCTCTGTATCCCCACCATGAAGAAATGGTGTTTCTGAAAGGTGGCCTTTCTTTGGTTTCCTCTGCCCATCGGCCCGTCCTGAAGATAAATGAGTGGCTGATTATCCATGCTGATTGGAGAGCGGTCCTCCCTTGGCCTGTTGTTTCTGTAGGAAGGGGGAGAAAGAAAAATGAGGGAGGATGGCTATTTTAGCTGTGATCTGATGTATCTTTTGCAGCAATCTGACTTCCATCCCCCTATGTCTTTTAGTTGTTGGGGAGCTAGGCCTCCTTGCCATGCTGAGGTGGCGGCACCTATTCTGAATGAATGGGTGCCAAAACCTTGGGGTCCCACCCTGCTTTGCTGCTTTCTTTCATCAGCACCCCTTTGAATTGGTAGCGGCTTAGTGCCGAGGCGTCCATGTGGATTGGAAACCTCCCCCCTACCTTGGGCCTTTGCGTGTGATAAACGTTGGTGATACATACCGGGCAGTTTGCTGCCTCATCAATGCAACAGATGTTGATAGTTCTTTTTGCCCCAGTTTTTGATTGTTGGATTTCTATGCTGACGCTCTCTTGTCTAATCCTGACCTCCATGACACCAAGGCCGTTGGTAGCCTTGGTGCTGGAAGCAATGAGCTCTCCTGCACGGGAAGCCCTGAAGTATGCCAGGAAAAAAGCTGTTTTGAATAATAAGATCTCGTATGGATGCCAGCATATGGCATCCAGCTGGTTTGCAATTTGTACCAGTTTGTTGAAATCCAGGGGGCGGCGGGTGTCCACCTGGGGGGCCTCTATTCTAGCCCATCCTTTCATTGCATAGCAAATTAGAGCACTCTGCGTGGGGCTGAATCACCCCGTATTTTTGAAAAAAACGAGATTGCTACTAGGTGTCTTTTTGCCCAATCTCTCTTAAAGCCTTGTTCATGCATCCATTTTAAAAATATTTCTATGTCTTTAATCGGTATTAACTCTACATGGTTTACGCCTGTGGCTTTAAATACTGTTTGTAAGCACTTACTGCACTGTGCCGCGGTGGTGCTTGCCAGTGCTTTCTCTGCCATCTCTGTTAGGAAGCCTAAGGAGTTGTTGGCACCCGTTATTGAGGTGCCTGGTTCTTGTTGGGCATCCCGGCCATGGCTCTCTGGCACTGGCGTTGATGCCATTGTTTTGTTGGCACCCGTTTTTGAGGTGCCTGGTTCTTGTTGGGCATCCTGGCCTGGGCTCTCTGGCGCTGGCGTTGAAGCCGTTATTTTTGATTTTCCATTATTGCCCAGCATTCCGCTGGTGTTGGCGTCATCTGTTCCTGGTCGTGAGGCGCTAGCTCCCGGAATCTTGGCCACTGAAAGCGAGATAAAGCATCTGCAATGTTATTATCCGCCCCCGAGATGTGCTTTGCTTTGACCACAATGTTTTCTTGTAGTGTGACTGCTGTGATGGCTCGTAGGACTTTTAGCACTAGAAGGCATTTGGTAGACCTTCTGTTTATGGAGCCTACTACGGCCATGTTGTCGCACCAGACCAAGAGTTCTGTGTTAGCTAGCTGCCTGCCCCAGATGTGTAATGTTAGCCAAATGGGAAATAATTCAAGGAGGGTGATGTTCTTAGTCCACCCCGCCTGTTGCCATGAGTTGGGCCAGTGTCCTGCTACCCACTCTGAGTCTAGTATGGCTCCAAACCCCTTACTCCCGGCTGCATCGGTGAAAAGGACCCTTTTTGTCCATGTGTTCAAAGGCGTACACAAAAGTGAGGTCCCGTTGAAATCCTTGAGGAAATTCCCCCAAATTTCCAGATCTTGTTTCACCTCTGTGCCTAGCTGGATGTGTAGGTGGGGTTTGGTGTATGATTTGATTTTTAGTTCCAGACTTCTGGAAAATACCCTCTCTTGGGGAATTATTCTAGCAGCGAAGTTGAGACTCCCTGCTAATGATTGCATTTTTCTAACTGTGCCCTTGTCTTTTGTTATCAGGCCTTTTATTTTCTCCAGGAGTTCTGCAATTTTTGTCTTTGGGATCTTGCATAGGCCCTGTACAGAGTCAGTTTCAATGCCCAGGAAAATTATGTTGGTGGCAGGTTTGGTTGTTTTATCCTTTGCTAAAGGTATGCCCCACTGTGCGGCCATTCCTTCTAATTTGCTAGGGCCTTGTTGCATTCAACAGAATTTGCTGGGCCCATTAACATGAAATCATCGAGGTAGTGTACTACTTTGGTCCCTGGTCTCTGTTTTTGGAAAGCCCATTGAAAAAAGGAGCTGAATTGCCCGAATAGGGCACAGGATACTGCACACTCCATGGGGAGGCATCTGTCTACATAGACTTTGTTGTTAAAGTAAAACCTAACCATAGCTGGGAATCTGGGTGGACTGGCAATAGTCTGAAAGCGGATTTGATGTCTAGTTTGGCCATCAGGGCGTTTCTGCCACATTCCTGTATGAGCCTTAATGCCTCCTGGAAGTGTGTGTATGATACCGCAGATTCCGTGTGTGGAATGCCATCGTTTAGTGATTGGTCTTTGGGATAGGATAAGTGGTGAATTAGCCTCATTTTCCCAGGTTCTTTTTTGAGGACCAGCCCTGGTGGTGATATTATGTAATCTTTGAGAGGCATGTGGTCCCAGGGTCCTGCAATCCTGCCTAACAGCAATTCCTTCTTGATTTTGCTTTCCACTAATTGGGGGTTGTCCCTGGCCGATTTCAGGTTCATTGGGATGTTCTGTGACCCTGTGCCCTTAAAAAGGATTGTAAAACCCTTGGTGAAACCCTGCCAGATTGCCTCGCTGGTTTCCCTGTTTGGGTAATTCATGAGTGCTTCTCTAAAATCGTTTGGGTTGATGGGGGGTCCTGCCTGGTGCCACACCTGTGGTTGAAAGGGAGTGGATGGTGCTAATCTTTTGCATTTTTGGCTGGCAGTCTGGTGCAATTGCTTGCTGCGTGGTCACAGTTGCAGTTTGTGCAAGCGTGTTTGTACCAGCAGCCCTTACCCCAGGTGTACTGGTTTTTTCCAAAATTCCTGCATGGAATGTTGGCTTTTGGAGAGTGGTTTTTGTTCTGCCTGTGGGTATTAGACTTAGCCGCCCATGGCTGGCTCTTCCAAAAGGGCTGTTCCCCCTTTTTATGTTTCTTGTTATCATTATTTCTGGGACCCTGTGCATTTTTGCTATTTTTGGAGATGTTCTGTGAGGCCTCTTCCTCGGATGGGGGCTCGGCGTTTAACGTGTATAAGTCATTTTGGACCTTGTCCCATTCTATGGCTGGCATGCTTCTCCTAAATCTGATATTATATGCTAGCCAGGTCTTCCCTTATTGAGTTATTTTTACTTCTCTTATTTTATCCATGTAAGCCCATAGTTTTCTGCCATCATTGGGGAATTTCTCTTCATATATTGTTGCCAAGATGTCGAAGGCCTGTAGCTAGTTGTCCCAATTCTGTTCTACCTGGACATTTCTGGCTATGGCTTTCTCTTGTATCTTTTTGGGATCCCTAAAAGCATCTTTCCCTTTATGTTGGGCTTCTATAAGTGAAAAGATTTCTATGAACTCTTTGGGCCATATGGCCTCTTTGATTGTGGTGTCAATATTCCATGCTAGGCATCTTTTATATCTATTCAGTATTTCAGTCTGGAAGGATTTCAATTTTAATTCTAATTGGGCATTGCAGATCATTGCTATGTCTGTTGGGTTGCTTTTGCTTTGCCCTGTCTGTCCAGTGGTTCTGTACTGGGGGTTGCCCATGCTTTTAAAGCACCTGTTGGGTCTGCTGTGGCTGCAGTTTGCGCAATTGGTCTGGCAGCTGTTGGCATTGCTGGCACCTGTGGCAGTTGTGTGGCTGGGGCTGCTGTTGTTGGGATCGTTTCTGGTGGGGGGGTCACCGTTATGGTAGGTTCTAGGGGTATGTTGGGGTTTGTGGGTCCCTGCTCCCCTGTTTGAGGTAATTGTTTCCCCCTCATTTTGCACAATAATTGTTGCATTTCCGACATGTTCTCGCACAATTTCGCCAGTTTTTTGTTACCTTTTTTAGGGCCATCTGTCACTTTCTGTCTCTTTGGTGGTGTTGTGACGTCATCTTGATTGGGTGGTATGGGTGTCCCTTCCCTTGGTAGGCTGTACATATTCTCCCTGACCCATGCCCAACCATAGTGTTCTGCTGCCTCGATGGCAGTCATAAGGTGGGGTGATTTGGGTTTCTGTGCCGGTATTGTGGGTTCCTGTGATTTTTGTTTGGGACGCATGTTTCCTTTCTGCCTGTTTGATTAAAAGAAAGATATTTGAAAAAGGCTGTGTTTGGCCCTGCAGGGATCTGAACCCGTTTCAGCAGTCTCTGCACAGATGTCAAAATGAGATCTCTACTCGTTGTGCAATAGCACCGTCTATCATGCACATTATAATGCTTGTTGTATTATTTGTGGATTCTTGTGGGCTTGCAAAAAATGCTGTTTCCCGTGCTGGGTAACTCTAGAGTGTTTCCCCCAAAAATATTTTGGTTTATGTTCAGACAAACTGCAGCAGTGGTCTTTGGTGAGCTGAAAGTATTTCTTGTGCCCAGGTTCGAGTAATGCGTATAAACTATGCCTTTGTTGTTCACTGCAATTAGCTGCGTGTGCCCTGTTGGCCTGGGCCTTAAAAAATGCTGTATGAACCAAAAGTTGTCTGCCTACTGCCTCAATTACAAAGTTTGTGTACTTTTGTGATAAGGTTTCCCGGAACGAGGTTTCCCCGCAGCCTCGGTGTTTAAACTTGCAATATTTCTATTGAAATTGACACGCAGCACGCGTTCCGGGTCCGCCGGCGAGTGGCTGCCCGCGGATGTTTATCTTTGTTGTATGCGGTTAGAAAAAACAGTGTTCTATTTCATGCTCACAGCCCAGCGTGGCGGCTTACCTGAAATTGACGCTTGACTGAAGCCACCGCCTATGCTGGGCTGCTCTGCAGGTTCCTCCTTCCTTCGTTCACGCTGGTAAGTGGAGTCCTGCTTCCCTTCGGTAAGTCCCGGGAGACTTTCTTTGTTTGTTCAGTGTTCTCCGCTCGCTGCCGTGCAGAGGTTCATGAACAGTGCAATGTTCAAAGGGAAAAAAAGACGCTGCGAATGCAACAAACTTCGGAGTTTGCTAAAGAAGCAAAGGTTTGGAAGGTAATGAGTAAACAGTGAAACTCCTGTGTGTTTGGGTCCCCGTTCAGGGTCCACAAACTGTTTGTGTTTTCTCAGAGCATGCCACTCTGTATTTATAAGACCCAGGTGAGCCATGGGTCTTTAATATGTATAGTAGTGGGGTCTGTTGTGTTCCAGCCCCCGGCCGGATAGCTGACTGTCTGGCCCCCTGGGGAGGGCAGGACTTTGAACCTGATCCCTGCCTGACTGTTGGTTTCCTTGCTGTATGGAAGGGTGAGGTGATTGTTCACACCTCACTCTGCCTCAGCTTTGTGTTGCACAGACTCTGTGTCTCTCTGGCTTGGGGGAAGGAGAGGAGCAGAGAGGGGGAGCGGTTGGGCTGCCCCTCTCCAGGCCTGCTGATGGTAACAGCAGTTACCCTGCCTCGCTTTGGGCTGCCCTACAGCATTGCCCAGTAGTGGTACTTTCTGCACACCAAAATATACTAAAGGGAAAGGCATATGGGCGGCACTTAGTCTGAACACTGAGGGTAGAAAAGGTACTGCTGCCGAATAACCCTATTGAGGACCTAGACTTCTGCACACAACATAGGAGTGGTAATTGTAGCACACCTGAATGTACAACAGGGAAAAGGATGTGGACCACACTCAATCAAAACAGAGGTGTTAGGAAAGGGTACTGCCACTAGCCAACCCTAGTAAAACATTCACACCTTTTCATACACCTTCTCAAACTCTGAACTAAACAAAACTATACAGCTACAGCACAACAAACCGCACATGCTTTACTACACCACAACAACAAAACAAACCACAAATAGCCTCGCCCAACAGCACATGGAGGCTACCAACCGAGAAACACACCTACGCTCAGCGAATGGAGTAAACCGAACAGAAGCGGTCAACATGCAGTCATGGCTCTCTTCTCCCGCTCAATCCTACGGATTTACTCATCCCCCCCTTTTGCTTTACAATTGGCCAGAGCGCCAAAAAAGCATACAGCTGGCAACAGTGCATGGCATAAGAACATTTAACTTTAAGTCTGTCTTTTAAAATAAAATAAATATCCTAAATTGGTCATTAAAAATGTATTCGTTTTTTGTTGTAAGAAGTTTTTTGGTTTACTGTTGTTGCGCATCAATCAGGCACATTCTATAGAAAGGTAAAGCATGATTATTTCATAACCTACGCTCTGGTTTTGCAACCCCCATGTTGTAACGTTATATTGAGAGACCTCCCTCAACATGGAGAGTTCCTTCCCTCCCTACTCAAGGTTTCATGCAACAAACTGTTTAACATATTCTTTTCTCCAGCCCTGCTCCAGACGCATATCATGCCCCTTGAGCTACCAATGAGCCAAGAACCAGGCCGGTGTACAGGAAATGTATTTGTATTTATTTAAATTAAAATTAATAGAAATCACACTGAACTACACGCACCACCTTCTTTGTGGCTCATCATTAACTTCTTGTGACTCAAATCAATTACACAAATTAGTTTAAAAAAACACAAATCACAATTCTTTACTTTCTACAAATTTCACTTCAAGAAATAATTAAACTGATCAATAACCAAAACATTTATTAATGTAGCGTTTTGCATTTTTGATTTTCTAGCAGTAGGGTTTCAAGATTGGTACAAATACATATGACAATTAGGATTTTACCCACAGTTTTGGTTTAAAATAAACACATGGTGATTTAGCGGTTTGTTTTTCAGACTCCCTTACTTTGGCATGTGTTGGGGAAGACAAACAGACAAACTGGAATGATTTGGCGAATTTCAGATTACCGACACCCCTGTACTGAAAGGCCTGTGTAAGGGTAAGCTGGACAAACAGATTGGACTGATTTAAGAACAAAGACACCCCTCTTCCTTAAAGAACTCGGGTCTACAGGACAAAAAGGATTACCCAATAAAAATTATTGGCTATAGTTTTTCAGTGCACACTGGGAAGTGAGCTTTGTTAATTTTGAACCAAAATCACCCCGTATTGATTTCCCCAAATGGGGAATTAATTAAATGAATCTTTTAGTTAAGTAGGCTAAGGATCTACACAGTTCTGCCCCACGGCCTGCTATACAGGGAAAGGATTTAAGGCAAGCAGATTTCCCCACCGTTTGGTTTCCCAGGGCTCAGTTCAACTTACATAGAAAGCCTATGTTAAAAGTTCAGGAAAGCTGACTGCATTCAAAGACACTCTGGAAAGAGAGGGCAGGGGCCTGGTCACTCCACTCTCAAGAATGGCCTCCCGCACTCCACCATAGGACCCAGTCAGCTCTTAGGTCTTCCTGGAAATAGACAGCTCCATCCAGATGCACTCACAGCAATCTCCTCTGGTGTTTCCTTGCAGCTGTCAGATGGTAAATTGCAGCAGCACTCTTTTGATGGTAAATTTCAGAAGCTCTCTCCCGTCCTCCTAGTGCAGTTCCACTTATATACAGTGATGACACCACCAATTTTACAATCTTGGGCAAGTACCCTGCAAGAGGTCACCCAAATAGGATTGAACAGTTACCCTTCTCTCTCCTCCCAAACCCAGCCTCCCAGTCAGGATTGGTTTAGGTGTCTGGAGCAGACATATGGCAGCTTAATATACAAGCCCCATTTGTCCCCATGGCAAATGTTTGCAAAAATCAAGTTATGTGGCAACAAATTATAATTTTACGTATAACTGCCATAATATTCATATTTTATGATTCCACTAATCATGGAGAATTAAATAAGATGACAGCCAGGTCAGCACCATTTTGTACGGCCGTGTGGCACTCTTAGATGGCCATTACAGTTCCCTGAAGTGGATGAAATTTATATCTACACAATCACCTGGAAATTACCTACAACATGGTACATAAATGCACCTTATGGTTGCTGGGCAAAAAGGCCTTAATGATAATAGTCCTTTTAAGTTCATTGTGAATCTGCATGTGGGACAAATGGCCATTCTCCAGGCTACAGACCATATGGTCTCACTGGGTCAGCCTGTAACAAGAGTTTTTATTATTCTCTTTGTGTTTGCAACTTCCTCTTTGAAGTTGATTGCCTCCATTTTCACACCTTTTAGTCATGCTCCAGCGAAGGGGAACATGTCCTGCAGTTCAGAGCCAGCAAGTCTGTGGAACTCTGGCCTTTCCACACCTTTAGCAGGACACACTTTATTGCAGTTGTAAATAGATGGGGGATGTCACTTTCCAGTGGAGGAGTTGTGGTGACATGTGTCCAACAGCCAGCAAAAGGGTTTGCCTAGGCACACTTTTCATGAAAACAAAGTGGCTTTTCAAATGTCACTGTATTTTGCATGTGAAATATAATATACATTACTTTTTGTCAACACGCACCATGTCTTTTTCCCTGACATTTTTCCTGTTAGCAATGGCATATTTTCACATTTAAATTACAGATACACGTGTCAAGCTGTTTTTGGGGTCAGTGTTGAAAAATCCTGCTTTTCACGTGAAAGAGAATTCTGTCTGGGTCTTTAATTGCACCCCACAGCGTGCTTCTATGTACATTAATTTGGGCCAGCAGCTATATAACCTTATGTGCAAACCATTAAGGTTATGGCAGAGTAACTGTGAGGCCATACTGTTAAGGATAGAAGCTACGGCTAAGGAACTGATTGCTAACCCGAACAGAGTGAAATAAAAGTTTCAGTGATATGAATGGATTAAGAATAGGTGGGTTTTACTGACCTATCACTGCTCTGATGGTCACTTTGTTTGGAATGTAAAAAGTTTTAATGTCCTGGCACCATAATTGAAAAGGCACCATTCTAGAGACTTTTGTACTAAGGTTTTGAGGTTGAAACTTAATAGTCTCTTAACGAGGGAAGTACAGAATATGAGTTCTCATCTTGAGCCATGCTCGAGAGTATGTTGCTACTGCAATGATGTGTTGGAATCCTGTAGGCATCTATGCATTGACTGTCCAGAACGTGAGAAAAGCTCTGTGAGAAAGTGGGTAGTTGTATTCATAATGTGGGGTTCTGCCTGCAGAACAGCTATGGATCCACATCCAAAATATTAATGAAATATGGTTGACTATTGCCATTTAAGAATTTTTAGAAAGTATTCTGAATTGAATAATTTTAACTGTATTAACGAGTTCTGACACTGTGGAATCATGTGTAATTTACTGACTATGAACTATGAATTAGGAATTATGATTTGTGTGAAAGGTGTTGATGTTTAACCAAAATAGACAATACCAAAACAAAAACATTTAACATAACATATACTGTATAACTGCATTTTGGTTACCTATGGTGTGTATTGTTGTTTCATCAAAGTAAATTACTACAGGGGAGACATTTCCCTTGATCCTGGAATCTTTACCTCCACTGCTAGCACTATGTCAATGGCAGCTCCTGTTTATATCCCCATTACTAGCACTATGTCAATGCCAGCTCCTGTTTATATCCCCATTACTAGTACTGCTAGTACCATTTACATGGCAGCTCCTGTGTATATCCCCATTACTAGCACTACTAGGACTATGTCAATGGCAGCTCCTGTTTTTATCCCCATTACTAGCACTATGTCAATGGCAGCTCCTGTTTTTATCCCCATAACTAGCACTACCAGTGCCATTTCATGGCAGCGCCTGTTGTTTTCTTGCCCAGTCAACCGCAGTTGGAGAACAATTGTATTCTATGTGTCCAAGTGGAATAGTGCACCCCATACCAGGCAGAAGTGGGAAGTGCAGTGCCTAGTACCTGTAAATACAGTTCTCTGCTGGCCAGAATATTGACTCTGAAAACCAGAGTTCTATCCCTGACTGAATAGGTTCGATGGAGTATGAGCATGAACAATCAAGCAGGGGGGGTGAAATGATGACCTTAGACCTGTAACAGAAAGCTGGTTTATCTATTCCTGACATAATTCCTTATAAATTCAGTGACACCCAGGCAGACAAAGGTTTTAATGCTAGGGCCAGAGTAAGCACCCATCCTTCGCCTATAACAGTGGGAGATGAGGCACGGTCCAAAGTACCCCTAGCAAACCTTGCTCACAGTAGAACCACTCACCAGCGTATCCCCCCGATGCCCTCACACCCCCCTGGTCTTAAGCCAGCTACAGGTCACAGGACAAATATGTTAAATATTAATAAGCAAAGCCCCATGGCTGTCAGGGGAGGAGTGTCACTATATCTCCACAAGGTCTCAAAATTGTCACAAAACTGCCACAAACCTAGCGAAGCACTCTTAAACAAATGCATTCTCTGGATCTGCGTGGTGAGCGGCTGTCTATTTATCACGCGGGAGGAAATTCTGCGCTGTACTAGGACTCATTGCCATGGAAATAATGCATTTGACACCATTAGAATTGACTTCAGAGACCGGGGCACAGTTGGCGAATTTCAACAAGCGATGCCAAGCATCGTCAAATAGCCGAATTAAACTTAGCCAGCAGCCTTGTGCAAATATGCTGCAGAAGAGTGCGCTCTCAGGAGCAAACGCTGTCCCGCTGGGGAATAGCCCCTTTGGTGAAATTAATAGAATCCCAATGTTTGCGGGCCACTAATAGTGTCATGTCATCACCATGCCCTTTATTCAGCCATTTCTTTTCATGAACGTAGTCATCTATGCGCCATAATGGAGATTCATTTAGATCATTGACTATCCAATGCTGCTTCCGTATTGAAAATCGTATATGTAATGGTTCAAATACATTTTTTTTGATGTGCAAACATTTATGGCTCCACGCCGAAATAAAGTTATTCTCGTGGCAATTTACTGTGACAGAATTACATGGTGGAGATGAATCTATATGTATATATTTAGGTGGGTGGGTATAGGGAGCGGGAATGGTAGGGATGGAGTTGGTAATGGGGTGTATTGGAGGTTATGGTAGGAACTGCCCCACGCAACAACAAAAAAAGGGCAACAATGTAATTTCAGTTATGTACATTGCCACTAGATAATTTACTTCATTAAATCATCATAGCAACATTGAAATAATAACTGTCAGCTGTAGCCCTGGATATAATGCTTAACTGCATTTTGACCAGATGCGGCCCTGCATATACTGCTGAATTCCACGTTAACAGCTCTCTGCCTTGCTGAACCACCAACTATGGCAATAAGGGTCAGTTTTCCACCAGCTGAAACTATAATCTAGTCTCATATATCACACTTTGCAATGTCTCATACGTGTCCTCACCTTGTGTTCTCTCTTCAGGAGGGTTGTTCCTGGTGTTATTGACCAGTTGGAACCCATTTGGGGAGCGTATATGAATCGCTCATGGATGCCGTCCCATCCGCAGCTGATCCTGACATCTTGCCTTCCCTCCAGTACTCAATCCTTAAACATACCATCTTCTCCTACTCTTGTCAATGTGCTCTCAAATTCCCAATCAATCTACAAAAAAAATCTCCTTAATTACTGATCTCTTTGACTTGTGTCACCCCTCTTTCGTTGCGGCCATGGGCAGTGTTGCGACCTGGATCACCCCCTACAAAACTGCAACCTGGCTGCCTTGGACACTGACTCTACCTCCTTTGTGCACTCCTCGCTTGCATCCATCTACCCATCTCTCTCACTGTTCTCCTTACGTACAAGTGCCTGTGCCCCCAAAACTCTTTCCATAGTTTAGGGTCCAGAACCTGTGTATGATATTTCATTATTTTACTGCATCAGAGAAATAGAGAGAATTTATAAATTGTTCAGCTGGGGCAGAGGTGCTGAATATGTTGTATGTTTGGTATGTCATACATCTTTTATACTGTGCAAACTTAGCACCATTGGGATCTTAAAGAGCCAGGGCTTGTCTGAAAGAGAGGTTCTTGTGCCCTCGCCATCCAGAGGTCTGAGGAGTAAAGGAAACAGGAAGGCTGAAGTGGTGCGGGAAGGAGGGTACACATTTAATATACTGGGGGATCAAACATAAGTGGGGCAGGTTAAAGAAAGAAGGATAGCTCACTGTTACTGGCTCTTGTTCTGAATTAAATAGTTTTTCAGAGATACACATCTTTAATTATTTCCATCTTCCTTCCCCCTCTGTATGGGGAGGCAAGGTGGGAGTGGATAGGCTTTGTCAAGTGTTCCTGGGCTCTGATAGACCTTTTAAGGCACCGGAGGACCAAGCAACATTTGCCTTGCTTAGTCTCTTTTTGTTGTTAACAATTAGTGTCTCTGCATACTTCAACAAATGGGAGAGTTTAATTGCACAACAAGCCAATCAGTTGCAACCTATGTCCTCAGGTTTTGAATATGGAGTATTTTACTCATTTTATGAAGTTGGTCATACAAGGAATTTCTTTTAGGGAGTACAAAGGTAATGCTCATTAAGCGGGTTTATTTACTCAGTCAAAACTATATTTTAATTCTGACACAGATATCCTTTTGTAATCCACACTTCTTTGAACATAGTAATTCATGCAAATTAAGATGCATATTTACCTCAAAGGCCCTCTGTAGATAAGGCAATAATAACATTAGAGCTTCCTCCGGTAGGATTGCTTCCCTGTAACAACTGATAGTAACGTTTTGTGTGGAACTGTGTGGATGGCTTGGGGGGGCTTGGTCCGGTATTGTACGATTTGACCGAATATAAAAGTCCGACCTCACCAAAAGACCTAAAACAAACAGCACAAAAACTTTGGACTACCAAGAGTCCGAACTTTCCGTGGTGTGTGTTTAGGTGTTTCTGTGGGGTCGGACATGGGGTTGGGAGGTTGTCTCCCGCAAACCCAGCTCACGAAAGTGAGGACAACTCCCCAGTCCCCACCAAATGAAGAAAAAAAAAGCTGGGTGCTGCAGGGGTGTCTCCCGCAATACCCCGCTCACTATGCTATACAGTATAGTGAGTGGGGTGTTGCGGGGGACACCCCTGCAGCACACCCGGGGAAAAAAAAAGAAACGGCTGCCTGGGTGTCTGCCGCAACACCCCGCTCAATATACTTTACAGTATAGTGAGCATGGGTGTGGGGGACACCCCTGCAGCTTCCAAAAAAAAAAATGAAAAGGACCCTGCGGCGCCGGTTCCCGATCACAGAAGTGAAAGGGAACTGGCGCCACAGGGACACAGCGTGAAGGAAAGGTAAGTAGGGTTTAGTTATGTTGGGGTGTGGGGGTGTTAAGGGTGTTGGTGGCAGTGTGTCGTGGGTGTGTTGTATGTGGGGGTGCGGGTTTGTAGGGCTTTTAAATGCGTGTTCACATGGGAAATGTACAAACCTTTTGTGGTTTGCACATTTCTCATGCAAACTTTCCCGTCGCTGACTTTTCCTCCACAGAAAAATCATGCAGATCCCATGGTCGTAGGAGTCTGTTGTTTCTTATGTTTTGTTAGGTGCTTTTGCTTGTTTTAAGGGTGTAGGAGAAGCTGGTGTGCCCTCTATATTTATGGGTACTGTAACGGATTTAAAGATACAGCACCCTCCAGACCAGGACTCTTTGCACTGGCCAGGTATGTGGCGCACAATAAATACGTTTATAACTTTATTAATTTTGGATTCTACTTTGAGAAGGCAACCAACCCGTCTCACACACCCCTTGACAAACACCACGTGTTGCAATGGACCATGAACCAGGCCGGTGTGTAGTAATGAAATATTTATTTATTTTTATATTCAAATGAAAATCAAACAGATTGAATATAGGGTGGCAATCACCAGTGTGGTGATAATCACACAGCAAAATGATATGATATACTTAATTTAACTGTCGAATATCAGATACGTCAATGCAAATATGAATGGAAGCAAGATCACTTTTTGGTCATACTTTTGAATAGCACCACTGTTATGCATTCCCCTGCAGCACTCCCCCAAACCACTGTTAACCAAGTTTTGTGTGGGTGGAGAGGAGTAGGAAGGAGTCAGGTATCAGAGGCAAAAATCACATTGGAAATGGCACTCAGAATTCACTGAAAATTTGGAGGTCAGTTTACATGTGCAGTAGAATGGATAAGACAGGAATTTGTGTAGCTGGATTCAAGGAGCAAGAAACCTTGCAAGCTACAAGGCAAGGTACTAAACAACATGAATACAGGTGAGAAAATAGACTTTGGGAGGAAAAGCAGCGCATCAAAAATCACACGTGGAAACATTGCTATTTCTTAGTTTTCACTGGGTTAAAACAAGCAAACAGCTTAGGAAATGAGCTAAACAGTCAAAATCGGAAATCGTTTTTTCTGATGATGTACAAAGGCACATAACAGGTATGAGACTGAAGTGAAAGGGTGACTTTTGATGGGTGACAGTATGGGATTCTTTATGGGAAAGGAAAATCGGATTTTAGAATGGAAACAATTTCACCGGAAAACTAGGTTTTGTTAGCAAAATGATTTGCTGTATTGCAACTGTATTTTAGTGGCAAAATTATTAAAGAAAGACACTGCACGCAAGGAGGTTAATTTGTAATGTTAACCTATTCACGCTGCGTTCATCCTTATGGGAAATTAATTAATTTATTCAAAATAGTACTAAGGACTTACACAAAGGACTGAAATGATTTGAAAAGAATTACGCTAACACAGATTCTTATAAGGACATGATTCACAAAAGATGCTGACAATTTGAGAATGTACTAGTGTTCTTATAGGATTTCTTATAGGATTGGACAGAATGCAAGGTAACAGAGTGGGGTATGCAGCTTTTTGTTACTGGGGAGGGTGATAGTTACAAAATGCACTTTAGTTGGGTAGTTTGGACAGCTAACCGGGTCTCTGGACAACGGGACAAGGATCTGGTCACATGGGCAGCAGCTGAGCAGTGGCTGGGCTCTCCTTTAAGGGAACAGTGGGGCAACTGGGGTCTGGTCTCTGTGGACAGCGGGATGCATCAGCTGGGCAAAGACAAGTCTGGTCATTGGATTCTACCAAAGGGATCCGCAGCCTTTCTTCCTTTCTCCATGAATTATTGGGATTTTGGCAGGATTTAGTTCTGGATAGGTGGTTCTACCTGGATAGGAGGTTCTGCCTGGATCTGGATGAACTACCTCTGGGCCTGGCTCTGGAGTCTGGAGTCTTGCAGGGTGAATTTTGAATGCCTGGATGTCTGGATTTTGAATGTCCGGATTCATGAATGTCTTGACTACCCCTATGCCTCCTCCTTTTATATGCAGGATGACATCAAATGATTTTTACTATCTGGGCGGAAGTAACCTGGACATACCTTTAGGATGGGATAGGTCAGGCTGTGGATGTCGCCACCTACCTGCAGGTGGATTGGTTCCAAGGAAGTGACATCAGTTTTAGTGTGTGTGTTTTACGATGTGCTTTGTTTCACCAGTTACTTTTGCAAAAATCAGTTATGAAACAAAACCCTTATATTTACAATTGTTATACTCATGAAAATCAGACAAGCAAATACCATATTTTACAAGGAATCTGCCATTACAAACGCCAAGTCTGTGCGATGCTGCTTTGCCATTCGTGCACCATTTCACCGTTTTTCATGGGAAAAATTTTACCTACAATTCTGGCTACACATAAGCCTTACAGTGTCTGGCATATTGCCATCAAGTTTCATATCTGCGCCAATTACGCTTTCTCCAGAAATGCCTTTTAACTCCCGTTCACGTCCACTACATGTCAGGACGACCCACATGGTCTCATTGTACTTGTGCAAAAATTACATTAACAACCGTCCTAATTTCACATTACTTCTTCCTTAGATTACTGAAATAAATGTCTTAATGTCAAAAGTCTTTTAAATCAAATGGGCAGGATTTGTTCCCAAATGTGGGCGGTATTTCCAACCCCCTAGCCAAATGTCTTCCCTTGGTCATCTGGCACAGGGGTTGTCATAACTCCTCCTTTGAAGTCCTTCAGTTTGAATGCAGGGCAACTCACACTTCTGAGGCAAACACATGGGTGTTAATCTTCCTTTGTCCCTGAGAGCTTCTCTGCCAGGCAGTCTGAGGCAGCCTCTAATTATCACACTTGTTAATCCATAGAACAGGGCCCCTGTCCTGGCAGTATCAAATCACGGGGAGGTGCGACAACAGCCTTTAGACCAAACTGGTCTAACAGGAACGCCTGATTCCGCCAGGCTGTTGAAGTTCTTTTCTGTGGGGAAAAATAAAATACACAGAGTATAATATACCTATGTTTTTGCAGCCCCTCTTCCCCAAATGTACAGTTGTGTTCCTGGGCATTTTACAGTATTTCCCATTTAGGTTTCACAATGTCATATGATTGCTTTGCAAAGCAAGGTAACGAAGGATCATTTTATTTTCTCATGTTCATTTAACACAATGCGGTTTTCCTCTCATTTTGCTTTCTGAAAGCTTTCATAGCTCTGGTCAATTTCTACACACAGGGATATGCTTGGGAAACACATGTGTATGAGCGCAATACAAATAAAATATCATATCATATCATTAATGGGTTCTTTGAAACTGACACCAGGCAAAGGAGAGAAAGAGCTTCTTTTGAAGTGCTTTGCGTGTGTTAAATTGTTTCCAAAGTGAATACTAGCCATGCCGAATGAAATGGAATTTCCTGATGTTCACAGAAATGTCTTTATTTGACAAAACAATGCCGTTCAGGGAGGGATGGCCCTCATTTGATGGTGTTTAACCTGAAATAGATGGTCATGGCTGTGTTTTACTGGAAGTAAACTGTGTGATGTTTAAAGATGAAAATAGCACCAGTGCAAGGTCATTTGAAACACAGGACATTTTCTTGTGCAGTTTTAAGTTTTTGAGATGACAGCACAGCAGCGCTGAGCCATTTTGCCTTTAAATTCTTCTCTTTGGGTTCACATGAAGAAAATAAATGCAGCTATTCTGGGGTTGTCCATCTTCCATCTCGCCCCATATGTGCTCAGCAGACACAGTGCAGCCAATATTTTTGTACTGCTAAAATGCAGTTTTGTGATGCAGGGGATTTCTGCTGGGCTGGTAAATGCACCCCACAGGACCCCTCCCCCTGCTTTCCCAGGACTTCTTGTTGAGGTAGAGTAGGGCAAAGTGGGGTTAATTTGGTGGAGTTATTCTTTCATCAGGGAGCAGTACGCCAAGATCTCCTTACATCTTTTAGTTGGAGAGTGTGGAGTGGCACCCCCTTTCCTTCCTTCCCTTTCCAGGTCCCTGGGGAGGTCCTCATCAGTCTAGGGGGGAATTGAGTTAATAATCTAATAGGAGATAGATAGAAAAAGGTTTTAGAATCTTTCACTGAGTCTTCCTGGAAGGTTGACACCAGTTGAACAAGGCATACATTTATAATTATCAGGGGTATTTGAACAATATCTGCAATCAACTTACTTAACAAGGCAAAGACATGATTGGACTTTTACTCCATGGTTTCATTATACATTTGTGCAATAGCAATAAGGAAAAGTGCTCCCTGTTAGATAGATATGCCTATGGACCTACCTCTCCCTTCTGCTATTTGTTTTTCTTTCTTCTCATTCTCCAGATGGCTCCTCTATTTGATTTGTCTTTGGCTCATCAATCAGCTGCAAAGTGTGTCTGGGGTGACAACTCTTTAACTTATTAATGTGGACCCATTTCTTGTCTGACAGCTCTCATTTGGGGATGCGGATTCTGTAGGCGACAGGTGAAATTTTGTCTACAATTTCAAAGGGACTGCGCCAGGTGGGGAGGAGTTTTCTCTCCTTAGTCTGGTTACTCTGAAAAGTGTACAAGTAGACCCTGCCTCCTACTTGGTTTTTTCTTTGGTTGTTTTTAAGTCATAGTAAGTTTTCATCCCCTCTGCTGATTCCTCCAGATTCTGCTGAGCGTACACAAAAGCATGCTGAAGGTGTTTTCTTAGATTCTCAACATATTCATGTGTTGTGGAGGCGTTTATCAGTGTCTGCTCTTGTGTTCTGTAGAGCCGATGCCGAGGTAGCTCCATTTTTCATCTAGTCATTAGCTCAAATGGAGACATTTTGGTCGCAGAAGATGGTGTAGATCTGAAGGGCATCAGGACAAGTGATAATCAGATGTCCCAACTTGGCCCAGAATGTGCCACAAACCTTTTGAGAATGCTCACAATGGTTTTTGTTGTACCCCGCTTAACTCCCCCACTAGAGGATAGGTGGTATGCTATATGAGGTTTCTGTTTTGCCCCCAAGTATCTCCCACATCTTTGTCATCACTTCGCTGGTGAAGTGGCTTCCTCGGTCTGAGTCAATCATTTGGGGAAGGCCAAAACGCGAGAAGATGTGGTTGATCACCAGGGCAGCTGCTGTTTCTGCCTTGCAATTTGAGGCTGGGAGATAGTCTACCCATTTGGTGTATAGGCATGTTACTGTTAACATGTACTTGTTCCCCCTAGAGGCGCGATTCACAGGCCTGATGAAATCTACTTGTAAATCTTACCAAGACAGTGACCTCCCCCTCTTCCGGAGGGAAGCTCGGTGTGTGAGTGAACTTGGCTGAAACTGTGCACACACAAGACACCCTTTCAAATATTGGTCGAGGTCCTGCCCTATGTGTGGCCAGTATGCAACCTCCCACAAGATTTCTAGAGTAGTATGAAACCCTGGATGACCGGCTGTGGGCACATCATGGGCGTGGCTTATCATCAGGCTTCAGAATGAGGTAGGTACCACCCACTAGTCACGTCCAGAGATGGATCTCCTTACCAACAAATGGTCTTAGATTTGGAACATTGTGGGACACTTCATCAACACCCTGAGGTCCTCTTTCCCAATGTAACCGCTTTCTGTCAGAGGAAAGTTCTCAAGGTCCTCAATCTGTTGGTAACATTTGCCAATAATTGGATCACCTTTTTGTGCCGTGATTAAATTATTATCTGGGGTCTCCTTACTCCACTGGGCAGTTGAGAGTTCATTGTGAGCATTTGTCTGGGACCTGGTGACAGCAGTGACCTGGATTTCCCCCAACATGGACTCGATTTCAAGGAGGTCCCCCTGGATGGCTCCGGTTTTGGCCAAATGATTCACCAGGTCATTTCCAGTTTTGTCTGGCCTCTCTATTCTCGAATGACCCTTAATCTTTTTCCAATAGATGGTAATCCTATTAGAGGTGACCAGATCTTCAATATTTTGTATGAGCTTGCAATGTTTAAGTGTTTTGTTATTTGCACACAGTATGCCTCTGGTTCTCCAGTTGATCAGGGGCTCCACGCACCTGTTCCGGACATAATTTGAATCTGTGATTATGACCAGTTCGTGGAGTCGGTGTTGCACAGCAGTGAGGATGGTCTGATGAACTGCCATCAACTCCGCCACCTGACTACTGCGGGGACCGATTTTGTACCCAGCAGAGGGGTCCGGGGCATCATTCACTCAGGCATTCCCAACGCTGGCCACCAGTTCCTTTTCGCTGTTGTTGTCAACATGGTAGGTGCACCTGTCCACATAAACAGAGGGCATCTCCTCGCACTTGTCTTCTTCATAGACTTTTTGCAGGGAATTCAGGTATGCCTCCATGTTGTCTTGGGTTTTGAGACCTAAGTCCTCGAGACAGTTTTCTCTGGCACAATCATGCAAATCAGCCAGACCTTGCTCGAGGGGACTCTTCTTGATTTGGCCATATCTGACCTCCACAAGAAAGCCTTGCATGGACAGAATCCAGGAGGTAATTGTGAAATTACTTACATTTCCTGCCTGGATTCTGTCACTTTGGAGGTATTGCAAAGGCTGGTGTGGAGTCTCTACTATGATGTACTCACCCTGGATAAACGGGCGGTAATTTTTCAATGCCCACACCGTTGCCAGGAGTGCCTTCTCACAATCATTGAATTTGTCCTCCACAGAGGATGCAGTCTTACTTGCATAGGAGATTACTTTATTGACCTTGTCATGATTTTGGTATGATACTGCTGTCAAGCATGTATTCAAGAACCCTGTCTCCAAGAATAACTCCTTGTTTTTGACAGGGTAAGCTAGACAAGGCGTTTGTGAGAGGCTTCTTTTGAGTTGTTTTACTGATTCAGCTTGTTTGGTACCCCACAATCACTTGACCCCCCCTTCAACAGATGGACCAGGGGTCTTGTGACCTCTGCGTAATCCTCAATGAACTTCCTACTGCATCTAGTCAGTCCAAGAAAGCTTCTTAGCTCACGCAGAGTTGTGGGGTCTTTCAGTTTTAGTAGTGCTTCCACTTTCTTCGCCTGGTGACAGAGACCCTCAGGGGTTATTTCATGCCCTAAGAAGTTGACATGAGTCCTACACCACTGTGCCTTCTGTAAGGGCAGTTTTGCTCCGGCAACCCTCAACTGGGTCAGAACATAGTGGATTTCCACTATGTGTTCCTCCACCGTTGGGTGTTTAATCAGGACATCATCAACATAGGCCAGTTTACAACTTTCACCCAAGTCGGGCATGGCCTTGTGTAGGAAGATGTTGAATTCATTGCCGGAGTTTATGTATCCGAAGGGAGTGCGGATCCATGTGTACTGCTGCCCCCGATGGTAAAGGCCAGCTTGTACTGGTCCTCCCTACTGACGGGCACAGTCCAGCATCCACTGGTCACATCAATGGCAGTGTACACCTTTGACCCATGGGTCTGGGCCAGCCCCTGGTCAATGTAGGGAAGAGGCCATTGGGTCATGTGGACCTGTTTGTTCAGCTCCCTAAGGTTGGCGCAAAGTCTCCATTGGCCATTTGGTTTTAAAATCCCTAGCATCGGATTGTTAAAGGTACTGTGGACTGGATGAATTATACCACAGGACTCTAGGTTTTTGATAATCTCTGTTAGGGACTCCATAGACGCGAGAGTCAAGCAATATTGCTTCACGAATACAGGAGTCATCCCCGGGTCTGTGGGAATTGATGTAGTATGTATCTCGGTTCCACGACAGTCATATGAGTCCATAGAAAAGAAATCTTGAAAATCTGAAAACACCTGTTTCAAGTTTTGCTTTTGTTCCTCAGTCTCACAGGCATCAGCGAGGTTGACCTGCTCTTCAACCATCTGCCTGAAGCCTGGAAAGACTTCCGGTTTCGCAATCTCAGCGTCCTCCTCCAGCTGTGTGGAGAAGTCTCTGGTGAGGGTGTTGACTGGACAGAGGGTTTCAGGTAGGAGAGGCAGTCATTGTGGACCTGGAAGATCACCTAATCCTTCCTGATGTCGCAGGTCACCTCTTCCCCCCGTAAGGGAAAGGAAGAGTAGACCAGGAAATGTCCCCCTTTTTGGGCGAAGATCCTTTCTGGCGGTATGCCATCGTCATTGTCATAGCAGTCATTGGGGATTGGTCCTATATCCATGGAAAAATGCAGGTCATCAACTGCCATTCCAATAATGGTGCCTGCGCCCAAAGTGACACTCCTAAGATCGCTGTTATCCACCACTATTGGAATGGTGTTGTGTTCTACATTAACTAATGGTGTTGGGTTTAACCCCAACCCCTGCTGTTGAAGATGAGCATTGAGGCGTACATATCCATCTGGATTTTGTAGTTTCTGTCCTCTTTTAATTTTAAAGTCAAGTGGGAATTGTCGGGCCCGTCCTGGGATGGTGACCTCTTCTCCAATTTGATCTTCAACCGCATACAGCAGCAATTGGGTTGACCGAAATGCCTTTTCAGGATCATCAAAGCCCATGGGATTGCCCCCCAGTCGGTACCAGGCCTTGTAATTTATAAGGTCCAAATTAATTGCAAACTAATTGAGAATGTCACTGCCTAACTAGAATGCATCTGCGACATCTCACATGACCCAACAATTATGCTCTATGATTTTGTCACCTATGGAAATTTTGAGCATACACCTGCTAGGCTGGAGATGTTTGGAATTGGGAGTTTCCAGGCCCATTTCCCACTTATCAATTAATTTAAATGTGGGAATGGTCGGATCTTTTCGGCGTTTCCTGAACACGGCTTCGCTGATAAAGCTCTTACCATTATTCAGGCACACTCTAGCGAGAACAGACTCTCTCCCCTCATTTAACTGAATAGGGAGGAACAGCTGTTCTCTTATTTTCAGAATGTCAGCCAAGCTTTGAGCTGGTTTTTCATCACTTTTGACTGCAGGATTTGAATTTTCAGATTGGGGATTGGTATACAATTTCAAAGTATTTCCTTCCAGTGTGGAATGCCACTTGAAACTGGAAGGAAGCCTGATTTTCAAGAATGGAGAGGAGTTCCCATAACCAGATTGTTGTCCTACAGCAATTACTGTAATGTCAGTTATTTGGTTATTTTGGAAATGAAACTCAATTTGATCAGATTTTTGTTCAACCATGTGGCAGGTGTCATTTAAACTTATATAGTTGATGCTTTACTTCAATTTTATTGGCCGGTTAGCCTGAGTCCAGAGGACCTTTTTCACAAAGTCCATTAGGGGAGACAACCTCTGCAGGATGTCATTCCCTAATAGACAGGGTGTTCCCTCTGGAGTCACGACTATGACCGGGTGCTTCACCTTGTGTCGCACAATTTTAATTTCCACATCCGCAGTTCCCTCGACGGGAATTTCCTTCCCATCGAAGTTATGGAGTTGTCTAGGAAGAGGGGTGAGCGGATCGGTTATCTCTCCCCCTTCCTGAATTTAGCTGCTCAAAGGCCCTTTTGGACAAAAGAGTGACTTGGGATCCAATGACCACCAGTGCTAAAAATGCACATTGCCCTTGCACCCAGGCGGGGCATAGAACCTACCTTCTATCTCCTCCAATGGGCAAAGGTAATGGGCATTTTGGGCAAGCTGTGCGGTTATTTTCTTTATTTTGGACATGGTCGGGCTTTGGACAGTATTCTGTGTCAGAGTTTGGAAATATGAAATCAAAATTTGGCATACTGATATTTGGGGAGTTTCAGGCTCCCCTTTCTCTCTTGATTCTGGGCTGTCCCCCTCTTCTTGGAGGTGGTCACCAGAGTTGGTTGGGGACACTTGGGAATCCCCTTCTTCCTCTGATCCTGGGCTGCACCACGCCCCTTCTTGGAGGCAGTAACCAGAATTGCTTTGTGGGGGGGATTCCTCATTTTCTGTTACATTCACTGGATGACATTTCCGGGGTTCAGGGATGGGCAATTCTGAATCAGTCTCCACACCTACCCAGCCTAAATTCTGGTCCCACCCTCTGTTCCCTGGATTGCAGATTTTCGGGGGCCAGAGATTTTAGCTCCGGTTCCGGGGTGTCCAGGGTCTTCTCATGGGTAAGGAAGGAAGCTTCCTCTAGGGCTTTGCAGATTTGATCATAAGTTAAATACCTAAAAATGTAGGTGCATTTGCATCCATTCCATGCCCAATATGCATACCCCGTAGCTACATATCGCACAGACCGCGGTTTAAAAGAAAAACATAATTTTAAAACAACTGTTGTGGTTCCGATATTACTGTATTTCAAAATTACTATCACCCATATTTTACGTGGGTCCTAGTAGTTTGGGAGTCTTAGTTTAAGTTTCACCACTCTCTGATCAAACGGCAAATCACTCTCCAGGTAGCCTGCCATGTCCATCAAATCTTTACACTGAAGATACTTTCCAGACAGTGACGGCTTGGTTGCAAGTTTGTAATGTATCATACATTCACGCAGTCCCAATATCAGGTTGTGTCCCCTTAGTGGTAGGCTTATGTCTCGGGAGCATAACTCAGCGGCAACGTGTGCGCTTTGGAAGCACAACGACACAAAGCAACACAGGTTCGATCCCCGGGTCTGTGCTGGGTGTTTAAGCGTGTTATAAAAACGCAACTAAGAAACAAACAATTCCTGTAACAGCGACTCGATGCCCGCGGGCTGTGTGAGCCATTAAAAATGTAAAAATAAATAAATAAATATTTTAAGACATTTTATGGCCCAGGCTACACAAACATGGGGTCCCAACCGAAACGGAAGAAACGAAGAAATCCAAGAATCTGGGGTCGCAGCCCCTCACTTTTATTCAGGATCACAACCTATAACTGGATATGCTGTCCTGGCATCGATTGAAATGCGCATGTGCACTCCCTCCTCCAAGTCTCCTTATCCTCTTCCTTCTTGATGGTCTTCGCATTATAAACATGTGCATTGCAAGGGCAACCAAAGGAGTTTTTGATAAGGGCATTTGTGACATAGCTTGGGTACACATGTACAGACAGAACATTCCTCTTGGAACACATGGGCAGTAAGTGTTGGAAGGGGAAATCAACAGTAAGTGTAAACCAGTCCTCTCACACACACATTCACAACCAGCACACCCACCATGGAACAAGTACACTGAGTTGGATCAGCCAAACCTAAGGTATTCACTTCTTAAGACCCATAAGATGAATCGCTGTTTCCATACATGGGCATCCAGTGAAGAATGAGAAGCACTATGAGGTTTAGACACCCCAAAATACACAACCATATGCAATCAACACAGGCAAAATGGAAGGAGTAGACAGTGGGGCTGGAGAATTAATAGCAATCTTGGAATATACTGTGCAATTTATGAGATCATCTAAAGCACTCCCCTTTAGCCCTCACCCGCACCCTCCTCCCACACACACTCGGAAGACACTGGATGCTGCACCAAGACAACACCACTCACTCAGAGACTGAGAGCACAAGCGAGACATTGTGAAATAGACTTCAGGACAATATGGCAGCAAGGCAGAAGACTAAACAGGACATACTTCCTGTGAAGTGACAAGGCAATGGCCCATTGAGTTCCCAGTGTCCTGCGTAACCCCACCATGTGCAACCATGCTACTTATAATGTCACACAGAAAACTGAAACTCATGCCACTGTGAGATTTTAGATTGCTTGGCCAAGGGAATGACATCCAACATTAACACTCAAAGAGGCACCGGATCCACAAAGAAAGCTTGCCATGAAGAGTAATCTAACACTTATATTAAAACACGCGCACATGCCCACACACCACACGTCTAAGTAAGTTGATCGCATATTCCTGGTCAGATCTACAACTCCACTCTACTGTCTCAGGAGGATAGCTCAGGGGCAACGTGCTTGCCTTGGAAGCAAGACAACACAGGTCCGTGCTTAGAAACCTCTGAGTAGTAAGCGTGTTATAAATAACTTATCATATATAGCAATTGTATAACAAAAACAACATTCACCCCATCTCACTTCTACAAGCATGACATACTCAATAGACAGGCCAAGACTATCATGCATGCACTCGGTAACAAATACATTGAAAGGAAATAGTTTCACAGTCCATGATAAAGCACAGTGATACAATACATAGGTTACCTAATCACAGGGAATACTCAGAAAGCACCCTACAGAGCTAGCTAACTCACATCCCACACAAAAACATCCCGCAGCTAAATTTAATGAAGTAATGAGCAATATTAAATCACATACATCCCATTTGCATGGCATATCAAACCACATGCCAACACATCCCACTCATATTACCTAATGTGCTGTTTCAAAAGGCGTGCAACACAATCCCCATAATGCATTAAAAAATACACTGAAACTTCACCAGCACAAACCAAATGTCTTTTCGAAGTGGGCCGTTTTAAGACATACAGGGCATTGCAGTTGCACAACCTCTGAAAAATTCACACTGCAATATCCCACAGGCTTTTCCTATGTACAGATACAGCTGGTCGGAAGCATTTTACAACCCATACTTTAAGCAGCATGTTTAAAACCCTTCCAAATCATTGCACTAAGGTTGCCAAATGTGCAGTTTGAAAAGGCACTTGTCATAGTCGCACAGTGTATTAGAAAATACACTGTAACTTCACACATGCTAACTTAATTTTGCATCATAAAACACACCAAAACATTCTTACCTGATAAAACAGAATTCTCAGACACCTCTCCAGCACCATCTCACGCTACCCAAACAAAACAATGCAACACCAAATTTGATTGACTAGCGCGCAACTTCAAAAAACATACTTCACAAATGCACATATTAAAAAACACATCAAAGAACAACATGCACTAAACACATGGTAATTACTACTGCGCCATTAGAAAACACATTAACAGCTTATACAAATCATACCAAAACATCTTACTCACATTACCTAATGTAAAATCTCAAAAGGCACATGTCAAAGTTGCACAGTAAAAAGAGAACTATTTTAAAAGCTAAATATGTTAAAAAACACAATGTAACATCCCACACACTCAAATTAATTACAGATGCACCTAGTAGGTACACATTAAAAAGAAAGAAAACCTTACTACTTAACCAGTCAGTCCCCCTGCATTAAAACAGGTGTTAACAAAGCAACTAGTACAGCAAAGTAAATCTTGAATAAAGATACACCAATTAGGGTTAGTAAAAACTAAACAAACTATTGCAATTTAAAAAAAGGTCCAAGCAAAACATAACATTTAAATTCCGTCATTAGCAAAATGCAAACATCACCTTCCAGACCCCCTATAGTGTTTACAGCAATGAAAAACCAAAACCGAAAGCCCTGGAGGGTCTAATGAGCCAGCATGGTGCATTGAAGGGACATCCACTCTGGATAGCGAATCTGGTAAGTATCATTCATTATTTCAACACACACAAACAGAAAAAAACAAAGCAAACATATCTACATTTTATGTTTACTAAATATTCCTGTACCCACAAGTGCCTTTGGAAAAGGACAGGCTCACCAACACAAACCCTAGACACCACCTAGCCAGCCACTGCCATAATAAAGACAGATCCCATGTCACAACCAGCAAACACACATGATCCTACCAACAATAACATTTCAACAACCTCCTAAGCACACTTCCTGTGCTAAAAATGATATAACTATATAACCACTAACAGCGCCACAATACACATTCACACATCTCATACATCAACAATAGGAGTTAAAGAAATATCACATGAGATAATCACATGTACACATCCATTGAGAAGGACACACAAACAATAGTAGCATTTTGTGTTGGTGAGCCAACTCCCCTATCAAGGATACACTTCAACAGAGAAAAGCAAAATGCACGGACATGAATATATTATCTAAGGTGCATTAATACCAATGCTCAGACCAACTCTGAAACATGGTGAAAACAAATATGTCAACAAAAATAGATTTCATTTGATATTGATTGTTTTGAATAAAAGTAGTGATTGTAGGTGTTTGTTTTAAGGTACTTTATTATAAGGTGTGATTTTGCATGTATATACGGAGGTCATTTAATTATACGATTATTATTTTGGTGTTTGTTTTGAGGTCATGTCATATAAAGAATATATGTTTTTATTTATTTAAAATGGATATTTGGGTGTGTTATTAAAATATATTATATGTTTACTATGTATGGTCTTTTGTTTTTTGTATATGTTGTAAAGTGTATGTTGTAAAAGTGTGTCTGTTGTTTTAATGTTCCATTTTTACTTGTCATTTGTGAGTGTCTGTTAAGCCTCCAACAATGTTGGTTTAAATGTTTTGTTTTATGTTTAGTGTTTAATAACATGTAAAACTATAATGTTGGCATTCTCAGTGTTTAGGAAGTAAACTTTTTATGGAAAGTATCCTTAATTCGTATTTCCATTTCCCGCACTGATTTCCTCATTACATGCATGAGTTTAAGCATAGAATTTCATACATGTTTGTCAATTCACCAATGTAAATTGATTCCTGCAATATATGGTCTTTATGCATATGTACTCATTAGTGTACATTTGAGTATGACACTACATAAAATGGGCTGCACCATACAACACAGTTGAGATTGTAGGTGTCCGGTTCTGCGGACCCTGTCATCTTCTTTGTAAATCTTGCTTTTGTGTTGTAGAATATTTGTGGACTTGTAATTGTGATATGAAAGTATGTGAAGTCATATCATTTGTTAAGGGATACAACCTCAGGCTTCTCAATTCATCTCTTAAGCTCAGGATATCTTGTCCTCACGCTCCTCCTCTCCCCTCCCTCACTCTACTCCCTGCTCTTCCTCTGGCCCTTCTGCAGCCACCTCTCCTCCCCTCCTTCTCAGCCTTTTCCCCTTTTCACTGCAGACAAGGTTTCTACACAGGTCCGATCTATGAAAGTCTCGTCAAAACAGGTTCACCCCTGCTCCTCCAAAACCATCAAGGACCACATCGACTCCCTGGCTCCTGCCCTGGCTGACTTCTGCAACCACTTGTTCGCCACTAGAGTCTTCCCATCCCCCCGAAGCACTCCCTTGTGCACCCTCTTCTTAAGAAACACTCTGCCGACCCCTCCTGTCCAGCTAACTATGCCCAATCTCCATCACTCCCTTCCTGGGCAAGCTCCTGGAGAAACTGGCCATCTCCCAGCTTAATCTCCACACTGAATCTGTTGGTTGTCTTCATGACCATCAGTCTGGCTTCAGAACTGCCAGAAGCACGGACACTGCTCTCCTGAACATCCGTGAAGACCTGCTCTCCAACCTCTAAAACCCCCTGTGTCCTCATCCTGCTCGTTCTCTCTTCTGCCTTTGACACTGTCAACCATGCCATCCTGATCAACCATCTCCGTGATAACCTGGGTATCACTGGTCAGGCCCTGGCGTGGATGACTTCTTTCCTCTCTGACCCACCCTTTCAGGTACAACTTGGGTCCTTTCTCTCCACTATCTTTTTCTCTACCTGTGGTGTCCTCCAGGGGTCTAACCTCTCTCCCTGGCTGTTCAACCAATACTTGGCACTCCTTGCCCAACGCATTGCCGCTCTGTGCCCCAACTTCCAGTGCTATGCGGATGACACCCAGCTCATTTTCAGGCTACTTTCGGCCACCTCTTCCCCCTCCCTCATCTCTGACTGCCTGTCTGCTATCCAGGAGTGGTGTGCCGCCAACGACTTATGCCTTAATGTCAGTAAGACTGAGATTCTCCTCATAGGCACACCCACTCCCTCCTTTCCTGTAGCTCTCTGGCCGGCCTCCCTTGGCCCTCTTCCTGCGGTTCCATGTGTTAATATCCCCGCAAACGGTGTGCAGTCATAATGTCGAAAAAAAAATGTCGACAGACAAAAATGTCGACAAAAAAATGTCGGAAAAAAAAATGTCGACTTTCTCTTTTTTTAATTATATATTTATTTTAGGGGTTTGGGAGCTAAAAAAAAGGGAAAAATTAAAAAAAAATTAAAAAAGGGGGGTTGGGGGGGAACCCCCCCATATAAAAAAAAAATGCATTGAAAAAAAAAGTCGACATTTTATTTTTCGACATTTTTTTTTCGACATTTTGACTGTCGACATTTTGACTGTCGACATTATGACTATAAACCCCCGCAAACATATGGCCATACAAAAATATCGCCATATTTCTGCGCGATATTAAGACATGCAACCTGCGGGGGACACCCTTGCAACCCCGGTATTATTTTAAAAGGAGCAGGGGGCACCCCCGCGAGCCAAGCTCCCAAAAACCCCTAATATTATCCCCACTAAAAATATCGCCTATGGCCGTTCCCGACAACCATATATACGGAGATATTACTGGTATGGATAATATTACCTGATACCCTTCCTGCTCCCACCTGCAAGGCTAAAAACCTCGGGGTCATCTTCGACTCCACACTCTCCTTATCTCCTCACATCTCTGACATCTCTAAGAGGTCACACTACCAGCTGCACCTCCTCAGAGGTATTCTTCCTTTCCTCTCCTTCCCCAGAAGCCCACTGTCTCCAGAGCTCTGCTTCTCTCTAGGCTGGATTATTGCAACAGCCTCTTTCTAAATCTTCCTGCCTTTACTCTCCGCCCCTTGCAACTCATCCAGAACAGCACTGCAAGACTTGTCCTTGGCCTCAAGCCCAGGGATCGTATCTCCCCAGGACTGAAATCTCTCTACTGGCTCCCAGTGGCTGCGAGGATTAAGTTCAAAACCCTATGCATTGTCCACAAGGCCTTCTGGGGCATGGGGCCCCAATACCCTCAGCTCTCTCTTCCTAAATATCGTCTTTCTCAAGCTCTCCGCTCATCCGCCTCCAACTCCCTCAGGGTCAGTCGTTTCTCCAAGCAAAGAGTTGGTGGTAGATCTCTTTCTTCGGCTGGGGCCTTCCTCTGGAACAGCCTCCCTGCCTTCCTTAAACGTGAGAACCGTCTCTGGTTCCGGAAGCACCTCAAAACCTTTCTCTTTGCTTCTGCTTTTTCTCCTCCTCTCCCCTGCTGACCTCCTGGCTGTAACCTGAACTGCACTGGTTACCTGGACACCCTCTGATCTCAGGTCCAGGTCTCTCCCCCGCCAGTCTCACCGTTCCATGTCATTTCATCGGCTGTTTTTATTTCGCAGCATTTTTTTCTGCAGATTTATTGCCGCAAAAACCATCTAATTGTTTTAAAAAAACTGTATGGGGGGTAACCCGCCAAACCCCCCTCCCCACCTATTTAGAATCTAGCACCCCAAACCCCCAGAAACATTATATCCCTCTAGTTTTTCTTCATGGCAAAAAATTTGCCACAAAAAATGCCACAAAAGAAAACGGCGATGAAAGGACGTCGTACCAGTCTCACACACTGCACTGCCTGCCAGCAACCCCCAGCACTTGGGGACTGTTTCTGTATCCCTACAGTCCCCCTACCATCAATTGACACCTGATGTCTGCACTTACCCCTGCACTTGCCACCTCTGGCCGTTACTTTTACTTATTGTTATTATCTATTACCTGTACTGCACTCTTCCCCCCCTTCCCACGCACTTGCGCGATCTGAATGATACCTGGCCTAGTAGGATCGTTGTCTGTCCTCCCTCTGTTCCCACTCCCTGCCTCGTCACGCCTTGAAACACTTGTGTATAGGCGCGTTATAAATACCATATCATATCCATATCATGTGACATTCTGTGCCATTTTAAGTAAATGTGTGTTTTGTTAAGGATGTAATGATATGTTGTTCTGGTTTTAAATTTAGATACGCCTTCCTAACATTACATACATTTATGGATTGATTGGGGGCATATTTCTGTGCTTATTTTGTGTTTTGAATTTAGTAATGGGTGTTTAGGTTGATATTGCTCTTTTTGGTAATCTTATGTAGGTGTCTTTAAAATTCCAAGGATGCCTTTCATTGTAAAGTTCTCATCAGTACAGTCATACCTAATTGAATTATTTCGAATATGAAAGACAAAGATTCCCCCCAGTGTTGAACTTCCATGATAAGAAACCATTAATTAGTTTGCCCCTGTTATGGACAACTGGCTATTTACATAGTTATTAATATGTATTTTTATACAATGCGGCTCATACCTTAAAGGTATGTGAATTATAGCGCTTTGTTTTATTTCATGGTTACCCGGCTAAAGCGACTGCTTAAAACTCATATTAAAACAGCATGGAAGAATATAACATTGTCATGAATTCTTTACTTTCTGTTATTCAATAAGGTCCCTGTGTGCAGGGTGTAATGAAATGACAATCTGTACCTTGTTTTCTAAATGCAGGTGGGAGTAGTTTGGTTTTATGGTTGAAACATTCTCCTACTGCTCCTCTTCTGTCTGCTTATGTCCAAGCTGATGATATCTCTACTCAATCTGTTCTACTTCAAACTTCAAGTGACTAAAGATATATTATTTATTTAGTTCCTGTCGCTGATAGACATGTTTTTCAGTTGAGTCCTTCTTTGCCTGTTAGTTTATTGGGGAGAGAACTCAAATGTAAGCTAAATGGTACCATTCCCTGTTCACCAGATGGAGTCTTTTTGGATGTTGGTTATGGAAATGGCAAAGTATTACTTGCAACCCATGAACAGGTTCCAAGCCCCAAACAATGCAAACATCAGCTAGGATCATATTAATGTGTAATCCAAGTCCCTAGTTGTCTCTGGTCGCAGCATTACAATGAAGAAGATTATGTATGAAAAATACAGACTGTTAGCATCAGGGCAGACCTCTGCAACCCCCTTCCGAAGGTCCCCAGAATCAACTGTACCCCAAAGTAGTAAAATGTATAATGACTGTCAACAATATATTATTGCAACAGGAAATTATTGTCCCCATCACCAGCCTGTATAACTCTCCCATTCTACCCGTGGAGATACTTCGCAAGGATACATATCAAGTTGAACAGGATCCGTATGCAGTAGACTCTGTAGTATTACCCTGCATTACAGTAGTCACCTTCCTATGATAGTGGTAAACAACATACTCTGTTGCTCATAAATAATTCAGCTATGAAAGGCCCAAAATTGCAGTTACGTCAAACAAAAGTACACTATCTGGGACATAATATTTCTACTGTTACATGACATCTCACACAAATTCATATTCCTGCCATTGTGTAAAGCCACTACCGGTGCTCGTACATGATCGTTTTAGGTCATTTTTTTATGGGGGGGTTCCCCCAACCCCTCTTTTTCTATAATAATTTTTTTTACCAATCAAAATTTAAAAAATATATAAATAAAAAAATTAAAAAATTCGACCATTTTTTTTCCGACCATTTCACTTTCGATCAAATGGTCATTCGATCTTTTATTTTCAACCATTTGACCGGACAGCATCGTTTTAAGGGATGGCTGAGGATAATTGACAAAGAATATCGTTAAGCTATTACAAGGACTCAAGACACACACATTTAGACATACCAGAATCTTTGTAGCAGAAAGGATGTTCATAGCTATAAAAGACACACTCCTCTGCACACCTGCGCCATGGCTGCGCAATTCTTAGAAGTGCTTTATTCTCTTCTTTCATCACTGGGATGGGCTTCACCGAGTCAACATCACCCATTAGCATATTATAGCACTGCCTTATATCCTGGTGCCGCTGGTTTTCCTCTTTGTCTTGGGTCTCTGGCAGCTACCACTAAAATTATTGGAAAATGTAGTGTTGGCATCCCCGTTATTGTAGGTGTTGGACATGCTGTTAATGCACTGTTTCCCAAAATGAAAACACAGCATCTGTCCACTTCTTGACTCGAGAAATATAAACGGATTTTGTTGAGCAAATTTCACATTCATTTAACTCATTGTCCTGTTCCGAACCCTGCTTCTCTTCTGACAAACTCAGCTGATGGGTAATCACATGCTGTATTATTGCCACAACGGGCCTCACACATCCCCAAAGGGTTCTGTTTGATGTACTCTTACAGAATCAAGATCTCATATATTATGAAGATGGTTCATTCACGTGTTTAGTGGGAGTGTGTTCGTATAGGTGAAAGTCTGAAACAAGGTATTTACAACACGTCAGGCAGGGATTTGCAGGAGAGTAACAAGATAAAGCACTACTATCAAATGTTTTTTTATACAAGGTCACGAGAATCAATGTCTTACTACATCCTGTTCTTTATGAAAAGACTACAAAAATGGTATGTTCAGTATGATCAGTTTTTCATCAGTTCTGACTGTGATACTCTGCTGGGTTGTTTACTTGCATGTAATGGAAACATACTGACTCTGCTACCTGTTGCTAACCAAAATAACTGTTTAGAAGCATCAGTACTGATGATTCTCACTCAAATGCAGTGCTAATGACAGTGGGATTTTCTGTGAAATGTATCACAGTAGACTCTATAGCAGTTGCACATTTGCACTGTAACAGTTTGCCCAACCTTTAGTTGCAAGGATTAATTTACTGCTGTTCATATTTCTTCAATACAAGCAAAAGCAGTCATTCTTTAGTGTGTGTACAGTGCAGTGCTTCAACTTGTGTTGTTGATATTTTATGGTTATGGCAGAGCCATTTTTCTTTTTGCTCTCTATTCCTCAACTCACCAAAGAACATATTTTGGTAAAGTTTGTTCTCAGTTATATAAACCAATTGGTGGTGTTTCTTGGGGTGCTAGGTTGTGTATGCATCTTTCTTAATTGGAGAGAATGCCATCTCAACACATGGCCATATGGGTAGGATAAATGCACCCTCAATTCCAAAAATCAGAATGTGTTGACATAGCAGCCAACGCAACACAAGGTCAATTCATTACATAACACAGAAGTAAAACTGTGGAAACTGTTTGGGCCCTTCTTGAGCCGAGCAGTTTTGCACAGAAAGTACCTCCTTTCCTGGTTTTCTTTGCTTCCATGAGTAAGTCTTTATCACAAAGAGACACAGCCAAGAGGACTCTGGTGCAGGATCCAATGCACCCAGAGCATATCAATGCACTACACAAAATGAAGTGTCTAAATACTGTAACTAAGCAAATCATGGCGTACTTCCACCTTATTGGGAAATAACTGCAGCTCTTCGATAGGGGGTGTGTCATACAAGTCTCTTACCAATCTTCTCTCTCTGCCAGAGCAGTTCTACAGCCGTGGCAAGTAGTGTAGCCAAGTGATGGCCGCAGTTAATTTTTTCCCATTACTTTTTAAAATATATTTTATGTTTTCAGCATCGTACAAAACATAGACAACTTTATCACCAAAAAAAAGAGAACAGAGATACATTGACTTAAATTCATATGTCCCATTGACATTCAATTGAACTGATTGAGCGATACATCAGATGAATGCAAAATGAGCATACTGCCATAAAACCAGCAATCTAAGATCTGAAGGGTAGTGGGTTGATAGTGAAGAAATTGTACCAAATAGAATAAAAGGGTCAGATCCAGACTTGAAAGGCATTGAAGAAATTGTACCAAATAGAATAAAAGGGTCAGATCCAGAGTTAAAAGGCATTTTCCTATCGTTTTCAGAGGTATACTAAGGCATCATGTCCTTGCATCATGCTATGAATGGAGTCAAGTTGGAACTTTTACAATACCGCAATATTAGGAGCTTCATTCACACCAAACCCAGTCATATTCATTTTGAAATTGATTTGCCCTTTCTGAGGTTGGTACCTTGCCCTTTATGAGAGTTGGGACCTTGCCAAGTATGCATAGGAAAGCCCTCAGAGGACAAGGCTGTGGTGCTGTGCAACACAGGTGTGTGTGTGACGCTGCCCGTTGATACGTAATATGTTACACATACGTACACGTATCTGAACCTTTGAGAACCGAGGATCAGAGCCTCTGCGGCAAATCCCTCGCAGGACAAGGCTGAAGTGGTGTGCGACGCAGGTACACAGGGCACGCTGCCCGTTGATATGTAATATGTTTGTAATATGTTTGCGCCTACATCCACGCATCCAAACCTTTAAGAATGGATGATCAGACCCTCTGCATCAAAGCCCTCACAGGACAAGGCCGTGGTGTTGTGCGACGCAGGTGTGAAGAAGACACTGCCTGTTGATACGTAATACGTTGTGCCTACGTCCATGCATCCAAACCTTTAAGAACCGGGGATCGAACCCTCTGCGGCAAAGCCCTCACTGGGTAAGGCCGCAGTGTTTTGCAGCGCAGGTACGCAGGAGACAATGGAGCTCATCACGACTTGGGCGGTAACGCGGCGCTATTAGCGCCGGTGCTATCTGCCCTACTGCCGAACTCCCCGGCGCTAATAGCGCCGGATCATGAGTTCGGCGGTAATGTTAATCCCCATTCCCCATTGAGCCCATTCGGGAATGCCCCATTCCCCATTGGGCAATGCCCCATTCCCCATTGGGCTCAATGGGGAAATTTCGTGCTAATACCGTCGGCGGATTTCCCGCCGGCGGTATGAGCGTGAATTTTCGGTGGATTTCACCCCAGCTCAGAGCTGGGGTGAAATCCGCCAAAGTCCTGATTTGGCGGACTCTTAAATCTGGCGGTAATAGCACTACTGCCGGATTTAAGGGTTACCGCCAAAGTCGTGATGAGGCCCAATGTCCGTTGATACGTAAAATGTTGTGCCTTTGCCCAAGAATCCAAACCTTTAAGAACCCTCTACAGCAAAGCCCCTGCAGGACAAGGCCATGGTGTTGTGCGAAGCAGGTTCACATGAGATGCTTCCCATTGATACGTAATACTTTGTAAATACTCCATGCATCCAAACCTTTAATAACTGAGGAACAGACCCTCTGCGGCAAAGCCCTCGCAGGACAAGGCCGCAGTGTTGTGCGACACAGGTGTTTGGTGGTGAAGGCTTAGTGGCGCAGAGTGTGAGCATGCAGCACATAGTCGGAGCATGTGGTGCAGCCGGTGACCAGCAACGACCGAAAAAAGTAAGAAAGGTGTGGGAAGTGGGAGCTGCCACTACTGCTCTCTTTTAAACCTCTCGGCTTGCATGTATTTCCAACTAACCATCTGACTTAACATACTCTGTCTCTGTGCAACCCTAGGCTCTCCCCTTAGAGGCTAGCCGTACTTTGTGTTTTTGTGTCCTTTCTGTAGGTCCCCTTCAATTGTGGTTACTGTTGTGGTATGAACTGTGTCCCATTAGGCTCTCTCCCACTCTCTAGATTTCCATCCATCTGTGTTACTGTTGTCCTGTGAACAGTGCCCCATTAGGCTCTCTACCACCCTCTAGGTCCCCTCCTAGCTGTGGTTAATGTTGTACTGTGAATTGTGTCGCATTTGGCTCTCTCCCACCCTCTATGTCCCCATCCATTTGTGTTAGTGTTGTGCTGTGAACTGTGTCCCATTAGGCTCTCTCCCGCTGTCTAGGTCCCTTCCCAGCTGGGGATACCAGTTCTACGGTTGTGAGTCACCTGTCTGCTGCCCCTGTGTGCTCCCTTCTTTGTGGTGCCCCTCAGCGTATCCTGCGCGGTGCTGGGCTGTGCATCTCTCCAGTCTCTCTCTCATTCCCTCCCTCCTCCTACTTTCCTCCTTACACTCTCTATGGTGCTCTCTGTTTCTCCAATCTACTCTAACTGCTACTCTATCTCCTATCCTATCCCTCTCACTAGGTCTGGAAGGGAGAGGTTCAAGAGGGACATCCTGGTCTTCAACCCAGGCCACCCTATCTCTGAAGCCTACATCAGTGTTTCCTCCAGAGAGACTCTCACCAACATCCTCTTGGTCGTTCACTCACCAGATCTATAAACCCCTCATATGATCTTGGGATTTCTCTCCTATCTTTCCTCTCCCAATAATGATGGCTCTCGGTGGGAGGGGTGGCCCTCTTGGCGTCCTTCCACTGCTCCAGGATCATCATTAATGTCTATTTCAATGGCACTATAATGGTCCCGGGATCTCAGCCCAATTTCTACCTTTTCGCTAGGTGTCTCCTGTGTCTTATCAATTTCCTTCCTTCCACTGGCATCTCTCTTGATGCAATGCCAACTCGTGCTACCACCTCTGCCCACTCTCGGGCCCTCCACCTCCTCTGCTGGGTGTACCTCAAAACTGTAACCCACCCCGGAAGTCTTTCAAATGTGGAAGCCTGCTCCACTTTGCTACTCTTAACTCTCTCTCTGCTGTCAAACACTCCTCTGACATTTGCCACTTCCTCGAAGAACTTGACCTGGATGGCCTCACTCTCACAGAGACATGATTCACGGCCAGCTCTTTCACGAGTTTTGACACTCTCCTCCCTGATGGCTACACGATCCTCACTGAACCCAGAACCCACCGACCCGGAGGAGTAGTAGCCTTGATCTTTCCGGAGTGGATCCCTGCTTCTGTCATTCCTACGCAGACACACTCCTCCTTTAAATGCCTGATCTGCAGGCTCTCTATCTCTCCTGGCCTTTCTCTGACTGTGGCCACTATCTACAGGCTACCTGGCCAGGTTGCCCTCTTCCTCTCAGTGTGGGCTGTCCTCTTCCCTTCTCTCCATGCCTCTACCTCTCAGCTTTTCCTCCTCTGAGACCTCAACATCCACCTGGATGCTTCTAATCCCTCCTCTGGGCTCTTCCGCAACCTGTGCAATACTCTCTCTCTTTCCGGTCTACCCTCTGGTCCGACACAATTTGTTGGTCACACTGTGGATGTTCTCATCTCATCAGACATCCCGCTCTCTAACCCTTTCACCATTCTTCTCCTTTGGACTGACTACTTTCTGCTCTCTTCTCACCTGAAACTCTCTGTCCCTCAGGCTAAGCCTACCCCAGCACTGCCACCTACCTTCTTGATAATTGGGCCCATGAAGTGGTGTCAATGGATGCCTGTGGCACTACGTTCTCTGCTCCTCCTATACCTGTGGCTGACTCACACCCTGACACAGCCCTCTCCAACCTTCATCTTTCCATCTCCAGCACTCTGGACATCCTTGCCCCTGTCATGGGAATCCATCTAAACCCTACGTCCAAGTGCAACTCTTGCTATGACTCTGACCACGCCACCCTGAAACGCAAGTGCAGGGTGGCTGAGAGGAAGTGGGTGGCTTTGGGCGCATCCTCTGACAAACTGGCCTGCCACCTGCTCCTAAGACAATACAGACTCTGTTACCTGTCCAAGAGGAGAGTCCACAATCAAGCCTGCATCTCTGAGGCCTCTAACAACACAGCCGAACTCTTTAAAATCTGCACGGAGCTAGTCAATCCTTCTGCGGTTTCCACCCCTCCTGTTGCCTCCCAGGCCCTCTGTACAGCTCTGGCTTCTCACTTCACCACTAAAACCCAGGACATCTTGTCCTCTCTAATAATAATAATAATAATAATAATAATTAATAATAATAATAATTTAGCATTTATATAGCGCTACGAACCCTCAGGTATCTGTGCGCTGCTTATTATTACCCACGGTGTGTGGTTCTCATTTACCGACCTCGGAAGGATGAAAGGCTGAGTTTAGCCCTGCTGGGACTGGAACCTGCGTCTGCAAGCTCTGGACAGATGTCAAAGCGAGTGCTCTACTCACTGGGCTATCGGACCAGCCTCTGTCCTCTGCCTCAACCTCTCTCCGCCCCTCTCTGGCCACCACTCCCTTTCCTCCTCCTTTCTCCTCTTGTGCTTTGACAACACCTGACAATGTTTTGTAGACAAGTCTGACCTATGTGTCAAACAGGTGCTTCCCTGCTCCTCCAGAACTATCAAGGACCACATTGACACCCTCACTCCAGCCTTCACTGATTTCTGCTATCACTTTTTCGCCACTGGATCCTTCCCCTCTCTCCCCAAGCACTCCCATGTGCACCCCGTCCTTAAAAAGCCGTCTGCCGATCCTCCCTGTCCGGCAAACTATCGCTCGATCTCTATCACTCCTTTGGGAAAACTCTTGGAAAAGCTGGCCATCTCCCAGCTTACACTTTACACTGAATCTGTTGGTTATCTCCATGACCATCAATCTGGCTTCAGAGCAGCCAGAGACACGGAAACTCTTCTCTGAACACTCATGAAGATCTGCTCACTAATCTTGACTCTGGTCTTCCTTCTGTCCTCATCCTCCTTGACCTTTCCTGTGCCTTTGACATGTTCAATTACTCCATCCTGATCAAACAACTCCATCAGAACCTGGGCATCACGGATCAGGCCCTGGAGTGGTTGATCTCCTTCATCCTGGATCGACCCTCCCAGGTCCAATTTGGGTCCTTTCTCTCCCCCACCTCTCTCTACACATGTGGTGTCCACTAGGGCTCTATCCTCTCACACTGGCTCTTCAATGTCTACTTGGCCACTTTGGCCCACCTGATCTCTACATTCTGCTCTAACTTTCAGTGTTATGCTGATGACACGTGGCTCTCTTTCAGGCTCCCTTCAGCCTCCTCTTCTTCTCGCTCATTCCTGTTGGTCTGTTCGCGATTCAGGCTTGGTGTGCCTCCAATGATCTCTGCCTTAATGCCAGTAAGACGGAAATCCTTCTCATTGGGACCCCTGCTCCCGCTTCCCCTCTCTCACTCTGGCCGCCCTCCTTAGGCCCTCTTCCTTTGCCTTCCTGTGAGGCTAAAAACCTTAGTGCCATCTTCGACTCCACTCTCTTCTTCTCTCTTCATATCACTGACCTTGCCAAGAGGGCACATTACCAGCTGCACCACCTTAGAGGCATTCTTCCTTTTCTCACTTTCCCCCAGGAGCTTACTGTCTCCGAGCCCTGGTTCTCTCTAGGCTGGACTACTGCAACAGCCTCTTTCTCAATCTGCCTTCCTCTACTCTACGCCCTCTGCAACTAATCCAGAACAGTACTGCAAGACTTGTCCTTGCCCTCAAGCCCAGGAATTGTATCTCTTCAGCCCTGACATCTCTCCACTGGCTCCCAGTGGCTGCCAGGATCAAGTTCAAGAACCTCTGCATTGTCCACAAGGCTTTCTGGGGCCAGAGCCTGCACTACATTAAACGTTCTCTTCCAAAATACCTTCCTTCTTGAGCCCTTCGCTCAGCTACCTCAACCACTCTGAGGGTCGGACGCTTCTCCAGGCAGACAGTGGGGGGTAGATCTCTCTCCTCTGCAGGTGCCTCACTCTGAAAGGCCTCCCTGCCCCTCTTAAACTTGAGACGGACCACCTGAAGTTCTGGAAGCAGCTCAAGACCTTACTTTTCACCTCTGCGTTCTCTGTCTCTCTCCCCTGCTGACCTACATGTCTCCTGCACCGACTGGTTGCTTGGCTACCCTCAGAGTCTACTGGGTACCAGGTTCCTCCATGATCGGTTTCCGCTGCACTGCCACCGGGCCTACTGCATACATAAGGGCTGCAACTGTTACCCACAGTCCCCTGCCTCCTTGCACTTACCCAGAGCCGCGCTGCCCTGGCTGTACTTACTCAGAGTAATGCTGACCTGATAGCACTTCTCCCTTTGCCTCTCCCTGTCACTCCCCCTCCTCCCTTCCCCCTGCACTTTACATCATAGCACTTGCACAATCTGAATGACACACGCCTAGTAGGATTGTTTGTCTTGTCCTCCCCCCGTACCCTCCCTCGTCTTCCCGTGCCAAGAAACACTTGTGTACCGGTATAAATGACATAATCATATCATATATTTTTTTTGTGGGCTCCACTACGCATTTGCTAATCTCTGATCTGTAACTGGTCACCTGGCACCAGAACTATTGTAAACTCTTACAGTGCTATACCACATGCAAGAAATGAGCCAGCTACTAGGCCTACAAAGGGCATCTAGAAGGGTTAACAGGAGTAGACCTGTGTATCAACGCTGTGTATCAACGCTGGGTTTAAATAATCTCTAATTATTCTTAACCTATATTCAATGTGTTTCAGCCGGGCATTCCTAGACACTTCCTTATTTTACCAACAGAAATGCTACCAAGTAGCATCTCTAAATGATATTGTTGAATCTATTTCCCATCTAATTCTGACCATCTTCGTATACAAGTGGCATTAGTCAAATTGGCTTCATATAATCCAGTAAATCCTTTCCGTTTTATAGCTAGATATGTCATAGCAACCACCATTTTGATTTTGTGCTCCGCCATTACATTAGAAAAATCAGACCAAGATTTAGGGATCAGAGCAGGAGTAGCAGTATAACACAGACACTGGCCCTTGTGAATACCCAATTTCTTATAAAAGTCTTGTAAAAACGTGCCTTGGCCACCTGCATATAGGTTGTGCACTGAAGTACATCTCTGCCTAACCCAATCCAAGACTCTCTACCAGTAGAGCATAAAGGACTTTCAAATCACAATTCCCCCACAGGGTGTTTTAGGAGTAAAAACGGAGGCTACGCTCTCCCTGATTCACAGACCAGCCCAAATACTCCATATGGTGCATGGCAGTGAAGGGAATGCAGCAGCATTGGCCCTCTCCGACCATGGTGCACTCAGTGTGCCCCAAGGCTGGATCTCCGGTTACAGAAGCACCTCAAGACCTTCCTCTTTGCTTCCGCCTTCGCTCCCCATCCCCATGCTGATCTGTTCTCTCTCTTGGCACTGTGCACCTGGACACCCCCTGTCCCCTAGGCCCAGGTACCTGCTCACCCTACCACCCTCCTGCACTGCCTCCTGGCCACCTCTTGTACTGGTTGACTGTATCTGTACCCTTACAGTCCCCCATCCCCATTTTTTTTACTTTTCTGCACTTAACATACTTACCCAGTCTGCTGCTGTAAACACAACACTTGCCACTTGTTGGCTACACTACCACCGTTTATTGCCTCTATTGTATATTTACTTATATTTATTATTATCTGTTACTCCGCTGCTCTGCACTTTGCACTCTAACCCTTCCATGCACTTTTCCCCTTTCCCTTTCCCATGCACTTGTGTGTTCTCAATGTCACTGGGCCTAGTAAGATCGTTGTTGTGTTCTCCCCTGTTCCCCTCCCTTGCCTTGTCGCACTCTGAAACACTTGTGTACGAGCGCCAAAATATCATATCATATATCAAATCATATCTGGTATCAACCTACCGGCACATCAAGAGCATGCACAGTTTGATAATATCTTCTGAGCTCAGGAACACCAAACCCACCACAACCACAAGATATCTTTAAATTAGAAATAGCAATACACAGAGATGGGTTACCCCATAATAATCGACCCTAGAAGGCGCCCAGTATCTTGAAGAGTGGCGCTGGTAAAATCGTGGGCATAAATTGAACAAAATACAATGAGCTGCAAAGGTGCCCAGTATCTTGAAGAGTGGCGCTGGTAAAATCATGGACATAAATTGAAAAAAATACAATAAGCCGCAAAGCATGTCCATCTTAGGTAGCACAGCTTTACCCAATAAACACAAAGCAAAAGCATCAAAATAATCAACCAACTTGTTCAACTTGTCTAATGCAACACATTCATTATCCTGACATACATAGAAATCTGAATTAATCATTATACCAAGATAGCAGAAAGATTATGTTGGGCGTTTCAGTGGCAAGCCATCCATTCCAGCACTTAGAGAACCAATCAACAGAAACAACAGCAATTTAGATCAGTAAATAGAAAGACCAAAAACCAACATCTATCGCTTATCCATTTCCAAGATAGCAAGTAAGCAACGTCGCTCTAGTAGGTTACACAATGTATAGTAAGAGTTCATGAACATACATTGAAACCATGTGGTTGATACCAGTCAATCCTACACCACGATTAGTAAATTATGGCATCAGCTTAAATACCAAAGGCTCCACGATGTGCATGAATTACAGGGGTGATAGGGGGCATCACTGCCTTGTGCCCATACTAATTGGAAATGCTTTTGATTCAAGATCCTTTTGTTGACTCGTGCAAGGGGGTTACCATACAGTAATGTGAACCAAAGGAGCCGTGGTGGGCCAAACCCAAACCATGCCTTATGCATACATGCCTAATCAATAAAATCAAAAGCTGTTTGGCATAGATAGTGATCAACAACTAATCATCAGGACTGGAGTCGAACCAGTCTAGAATTAGGAAAAACCTTCTTTAAGCCTGGTGATCCTTCTGTGCACAAACTCTGCCTGATGCTCTGCCACCAATAGAATCATCAACCCAGGAAGCCTGCCAGCTAAACATGTCATTAGTATTTTATATTGGTGTTAATCAACGATAACGGCCTATTAAAAGCCACATATGCCATCTGATTTTCCATGCCTTGATAATTGCATGATCACTGATTCACTCTCAGGTGGATGTGAAAGTCTCTGCGTACACCGAAAGAAGATAAGGAAACAATAGATCAGTAAAAAGTGAAATAAATTTCAATTGGGGAGCCAGTCAGGAACAGGTGACTTCCCACTTTGCAAAGCTTCTATATATCAATGTATGCCCAGTTGTGTACGCGGTGCATCTAGTGCATCCCAACGATGCCGAGATACACACATTTACACTTCTTCATCTTGGAGGACTACAGTTTGTCTGTACTTGGACTCACTTGTTGGGGCTGTAAGGACTTGTAATAACTTCTGAAAGTAGCATTGATCATCTTGACTCCCATAGGCCAAATCTATATGAAACAATAAAGATTACCAGTCCACCCACCTTGCATGAGCACCAAACTTTAAGACCTCAAAAAGAACCATCTGCATCTGGACCAGACCAGCCAAAATAAGGTATGCAGGGATGTCACCAGTGAAATTACAACAGTGAGAATGCTACAGCTTTGAACATTGTATTAAGAGTACATATTGCTGTAACACGTCGATGGTAAACATGCTAAAGTGAAACAGTGACTAATTGTAAGCCCTTAACACCCTCCTCCCCCACCTACATCATGGGTAACATCAAAATACAAGATTATTTAGGCAATGATTCAATGCAATGTACAGCAGCATCTCTACACGGAAAAAGTGTCTCTTGCCCCCAATATCAATTCTCAGTGCTTGCAGTAATAATGCAGATTTCAGATTCCATTAAAGTTATTGGTATTGTTATTATGGTATTTATTGCGTGAGGACCTAGCTTCGAGAAGCAACACATTGCTTTACAGAGGTATACAATTCAGATACACAGGTATACAACAGTACAGATGCATAACAGAGAGCTGTTCAGAGCTAACAACAGAACAGACATACATAGGGGGTAGGATACAGAGGGACACATTGGAGGGGTACAGTAGACGGCGTCTAGCAAGTCAGGTGGCACGGGCGACATTATGGCCTAGGTGTTGAGGAGGAGAGACTCCTTGAAACGGTGGGTCTTGAGTTCTTTTCTAAATTGTAGTGGCAAGTCTGATGCTGATGGGGAGAACGTTCCATAGTCTTGGGCCGTAGGCAGTGAAGGCTTGTTTTCTGGTCTTTTCCTTTTTGCAGCGGCGGATTTCAAGTCTGCATGTGTCCTGGCTTCTGGTGATGCGCTGTCCGCTAGTGTTGTCATTGTTTCTGCGTAGTGGCACTAAAATAAAGAAATAGCAATATTGATCTGTTGTACATGATGCCACCATGATCTCTAACAGCAGCGAGAACAAACTTCAGAGCTTCAGTGATGGGTATTTGTGAAAGATTTGAATTTTCCCTGTGTGGGGTATAATATAGCCCCTGAATGCCAGAAATAAAGAGGCCAGAGTGATTTATGAAGTCCCATTGAAGAATAAGGCCAGGCAGAAATGGTGATGTCGGACATGAGGCCTATTGAACTAAGGACAGGCCTAAATCTCAAATGAAGGAGACATATGCTGGGAAGTTCGGAAGTGCGAAGATATGCACAGTGCATTTCAGTAATGAAAAGAAAGATATGTGGCTGACAATGCTGTTTTACTAAATCCATGGAAAGCTACACTTTTTACTTAAAGCAACAGATAGCTGTGAGTACATTATTTTCAATGTGATACCAGATTGTGCTCCAGGAACCTCAATTGAAACCAAGCTTCTGGAAATTATAAGCAGTAAAATAACTTCCTTTTTCCTCATCCAAATTACAGTGTGCAGAGAGAAGTGCCTAATAGACCTTCACAGTTTGAACGTAGTTTTCTCATATAACCGCCCTAAACTAATGGACAATCCAGAAGTGATACTCATGTCTTTTGCAACTGTGGGATTAAAGAAGTACATTACACACGGATAAAAGTCCCAGGTGCCTTATAAAATATCATGTAAAACGCACAGTTTTTGAGTTTAAAAGCCATTTCCTACAGAATTTTTACATGCAGCTGGGCATTTCTCCTGAAAATGAAACCTAACCTCCAGAACCTTTCCTCTGATGGTCCTGGATAGGGAGGTCTATCAACCAATCTTGTCAACCATCAATCAAGTCCATTGCTTAAAAGAATATAAAGAAATACACTGTCTAGATTTAAACCACGGTGGAAACAGATAAAGCCCTTCCTGTTTTCTCATCAGAAAGGACCCTGAGTTCACAACTCCCATAAAATGTCCATTAGAGTTGCAGCCAGGGCTATTAGATGCCAAGAAGGGATGGGCGAAGATAAACATGAGCCAGCCCCTGGCTGATCACATGCTTAAGGGGAAATTAAACTTAAAGAGAAAAAAGGAGAGGCTAGAGTTTAGTTAATGGAAAAATACATATTATTGCATAAAAAGGGCAGCGTATATGCCACAACTATCATTCCAGACTTTTGTTAAAGGTGACAGTAACCCCGTTTGAACCATGCCATAACGATTTTTGTGTGATAAACATCACAGAAGTTAATAATACACATTTGATATGGGCTTTCCCTTGATTCCGAGAGATTTGAAAGTTGGTGTGAGGGCGAAGGACAGAATTAATATGGGAACTAGGAAGTGACATATTTTTCACTGATACGGCTCCTGAGTTAATGAAGAAAAACCATATCTCTGCATAGTAAGGGCGTGCCGACTTCAGATTAGCATCATCTGATTTGCCTTAAAATTTAGTTCTTAAAAATGTATCCATACATGTAAAGATGTGAAAAATTAGGCTACTTGCCATGTTGATAGATTTTCAAAGTTTGAACATGCCAAGCCCACATGACAGTTTAGGATGACAAAGTTTTCTCCTCCCACAACTTTCCTAACTCACAACCCTTATCTCCTTGTCCTATTAGCATACAGGTGGAAGGTGGGTAGAGAAAACCAACCAATCCCTTATGAGGGAATCATGCCAAGCTTGTGATGTCATTTGCCCTATAAGTAAACCAGCTTGCATCAGACTGGGCTTTTTCACTTATTCCGGGAGGTAACCTGCTGCTGAACTCTTGCGAGAAACACACAAGCAGAGAGGCCCCAAATCTTGCATTCAAGGCAGGGACAAGGAGACATAGAAGCTGACTGGGACCCCTTGGAGAAGCAAGAGGGCACTATCCTTGACTGACACCCTTGCTGCCCCAAAGGTGCACCGCTGTACCCTGAGGCCCATTACAAGGCCTCTCCTGTAAGTAAAACTACCCCAAAGCCATAGATTGTGTAGGCCCTGCTTTTTTCTCAAGTATTGTTCTAGTTATTTCCCTCTAGCAAAACCTCCTGTTTGTCTGGTTAGATCATTAGCATATTTAATTAAAGTAAATCAATTAATTCCCCTATAGAAATCACGGGATGTGTTTTGTTAGCATTCAAAACTAACAAGCTCTTCCCGGTGTGTTTTGAGCCGGTACAGACCTAAAGATTTGCCAAAATAATGAATCCCAAAACCCTGTTTCAAGTGAGGGTGCAGGGTGCAAAATGAAATTCCCCATTGATCCACTTCAGTTTAAATCAGAAATGTGAAGCCTTGTATTTCCTTTGCATGTGTGGTGGGAAAAACTAAATTGCCTCTTTGTTCCTATTGTGCTCTGACCCAAACCAGAAAGCTCTGCCTGTATATTTTCAGTGTGGCAAACACATTTTCCCACTGCTTTGCTTTGTCTCATATTGCATCTGTGGTAATAAGTGAGAAAAAAAAAAATGTCCCCTCGAATCCCTTTTCCAAAGAGTGCATTTTTATCAGAACCCCAAAAAACGATTTCCCCATTGTGTTCACAATCTATGCCACTGGCCTTGAATTTAGTGGGGCCAAGTCTAATTGATGTTTGGAGGGTGGGAGTTACTGGGATAAAAGTATTATAACCAAATCAGCTATCATGTTCTGTTCTTTTTCTGTATTGGTGTGGGATTTGAAAAGAAAGCTGCGGGAAATTTTGTCTGCATATCTCAGTATTATATCTGTATTGGTGCCATTATAGAAGTCATTTCTGTTCTTGTGTTGCCACAGCATTGGTGGTTGATGTTAGTCAAATTTGGTTTAAATAAATTAATAAATCTATATTCTTACTACACACCGGCCTAGTTCCTAGTCCATCGTGGCACCGGGTATTTATTGGTATTGGGTGTGAGACTAGTTGGAGGCTTTACCAAACTGAACCTTAACAAACGAAGAGTGCTTTGTTGTGCGCCATCTTGATTGGGGGGATAGGAATTCCCTGAGTTGAGTGTGACCGTGTAATAAACCGGAACACTTTTCAATCACCAAATCTCACAGATCTTTAAGGTCAGGAAAGAAGTTGTCATACAGCCTTTGACAAATGTCTCCGTATTACTGCTCTTGGTACCCAGGGCAAGGCCATTTTTGTATTGTGACCTGGCCTCCAAAATGTTGTATTACTACTGGAACACGGCAAACACAAACTTAAGCGTGCTGGGATCACAAGTGGCAGTATCAAGTATTTCCCCAACCAGCAACACCCTTTGTTCAAAAACAGTTGATTTCGTCATCAGCTTGTCTGAAAAGCCTTCTTTAAGCGTGGTGATGTTTCTGTGCACAAACTCTGCCTGATGCTCTGCCACCAATAGAAACATCAACCCAGAGAGCCTGCCAGCTAAACATTTTATGAGTATTTGTGTATTGTTGTTAATCACCGATAATGGCCTATTAGAAGCTACATATGCCATCTGATTTTCCATGCCTTAATAATTGCATGATCACTGATTCACTCTTAGGTAGATGTAAAAGTCATCTTTCGAATGGCTCTGTGTACACACAATGAAGATAAGGAAACAATAGATCAGCAAAAAGTGAAATAAATTTCAATTGGGGAGCCAGTCAGGAACAGGTGACTTCCCACTTTGCAAAGCTTCTATATATCAATGCATGCCCAGTTATGTACGCGGTGCATCTAGTGCATCCCTAACATGCTGAGATACACACATTTACACTTCTTCATCTTGGAGGACTAGAGTTTGTCTGTACTTGGACTCACTTGCTGGGGCTGTAAGGACTTGTAATAACTTCTGAAAGTACCATTGATCATCTTGACTCCCATCGGCCAAATCTATATGAAACAATAAAGATTACCAGTCCACTCACCTTGCATGAGCACCAAACTTTAAGAGCTCAAAAAGAACCATCTGCATCTGGACCAGACCAGCCAAAATAAGGTATGCAGGGATGTCACCAGTGAAATTACAACAGTGAGAATGCGACAGCATTGAACATTGTATTAAGAGTACATATTGCTGTAACACGTCGATGCTAAACATGCTAAAGTGAAACAGTAACTAATTGTAAGCCCTTAACACCCTCCTCCTCCACCTACCTCATGGGTAACATCAAAATACAACATTATTTAGGCAATGATTCAATGTAATGTACAGCAGAATCTGCATGACGGAAAAAGTGTCTCTTGACCACAATATCAATTCTCAGTGCTTGCAGTAATAATGCAGATTTCAGATTCCATTCAAGTTATTGGTATTGTTATTATGGTATTTATTGAGTGAGGACCTAGCTTCAAGAAGCAACACAGTGCTTTACAGAGGTATACAATTCAGATACATAGGTATACAACAGTACAGATGCATAACAGAGAGCTGTTCAGAGGTAACAACAGAACAGACATACATAGGGGGTAGGATACAAAGGGACACAGTGGAGGGGTGCAGTAGACGGCGTCTAGCAAGTCAGGTGGCATGGACGACATTACGGCCTAGGTCTTGAGGAGGAGAGACTCCTTGAAGCGGTGGGTCTTGAGTTATTTTCTAAATTGTAGGGGCAAGTCTGATGCTGATGGGAGAAGGTTCCATAGTCTTGGGGTGTAGGTAGTGAAGGCTTGTTTTCTGATCTCTTCCTTTTTGCAGCGGTGGATTTCAAGTCTGCATGTGTCCTGGCTTCTGGTGATGCGTTGTCCGCCGGAGTTGTCATTGTTTCTGCTTAGTGCCACTAAATCAGGAAATAGCAATATTCATCTGTTGTCCATTATGTCACCATGATCTCTAACAGCAGCAAGAACAAACCTTTTCTTGATAGTGCAAAGATTTCATTATGATCACCTTTGAAGCAGCTTCAGTGATGGGTATGTGTGAAAGTTTTCAGTTCGCCCTGTGTGGGGTATAACATTGCCCCAGAATGCCAGAAATAAAGAGGCCAGTGTGATTTATGAAGTCCCATTGAAGTATAAGGCCAGACAGAAATGGTGATGTCGGACATGAGGCATATTGAACTAAAGACAGGCCTAAATCTCAAATGAAGGAGACATATGCGGGAAGTTTTGAAGTGCGAAGATATGCGCAGTGCATTTCAGTAAGGAAAAGAAAGACATGTGGCTGACAATGCTGTTTTAGGAAATCCATGGAAAACTACACTTTTTACTTAAAGCGACAGATAGCTGTGTGTACATTATCTTCAATGTGATACCAGATTGTGCTCCGGGAATCTCAATTGAAACCAAGCTTCTTGCAATTATAAGAAGTAAAATAACTTCCTTTTTTCTCATCCATATGACAGTATGCAGAGAGAAGTGCCTACTAGACTTTCAGAGTTTTAACATGGTTTTCTCATATAACTGCCCTAAACAAATAACAATCCAGAAGTGATACTCATGTCTTTTGCAACTGTGAGATTAAAGAAGTACATTACACACAGATAAAAGGCCCAGTGCCTTATAAAATGCCACGTAAAATGCATAGTTTCTGAGTTTAAAAGCCATTTCCTGCAGAATGCTTACATGCAACTGGGCATTTCTCCTGAAAATGAAGCTTAACCTCTAAGACCTTTCCTCTGCTGGTCCTGGAGAGGGGGGTCTGGTTGTCAACCATCAATCACGCCCATTGCTTAAAAGAATATAAAGAAATACACTGCCTAGATTTAAACCACGGTGGAAATAGATAAAGCCATCCCTGTTCTTTCATCAGAAGGGACCCTGAGTTCACAACTCCCATAAAATGTCCATTACAGTTGCAGCCAGGGCCATTACAGTCCAAGAAAGGATGGGCAAAGATAAACATGAGCCAGCCTCTGGCTGATCACATGCTTAAGGGGAAATGAAACTTAAAGAGAAAAAAGGAGAGGCTAGAGTTTAGCTAATGGAAAAATACATATCATTGCATAAAAAGGGCAGAGTATATGCCACAACGATAATTCCAGAATTTTATTAAAGGTGACAGTAACCCCCTTTGAACCATGCCAAAAGGATGTTTGTGTGATAAACATCACAGAAGTTATTAATACAAATTTGATGTGGGCCTTCCCTTGATTACGAGAGATTTGAAAGTTAGTGTGAGGGTGAAGGAGAGAATTAACATGGGCACCTGAGTAAAGGAAGAAAAAACATATCTCTGCATAGGAAGGGCGTGCCGACTTCAGATGAGCATTATCTGATTTGCCTTAAAATTTAGTTCTTAAAAATGTATCCATACATGTAAAGATGTGAAGAATTAGGGTACTTCACATGTTGAGTTTGAACATGCCAAGCCCACGTGTCAGTTTAGGATGACAAAACTTTCTCCTCCCACAGATTTCCAAACTCACACCCCTCATCTCCATGTGCTATTAGCACACAGGTGGGAGGGGGGTAGAGAAAACCAACCAATCCCTTATGCAGTAATCATACCATGTTTGTGATGTCATTTGCCTTTGTTCAACATTAGTTGATTTCATCACCAGCTTATCCATACCTTGACATATACGTGCCATTCTCTGTAAAAAGGTGCCAATTTGACTGGATAATTGTTTGGTGCAGAGCAGAAGAGATGGCAGAACACGCTGCGAGAGCCAAGCTGTGCATGGGAGATCCTGTGGAAAATGAAGGTAGGGAGAGGTTGAGCACACGTTTCAGCCAAACGCGGCATGGGGGCACCCAGGCAGTTTGCCTGCAGAAAACGCCATCTACTTAAAAAGAGTATCAGGCAAGTCCCCAATCAAACATACAGCAAAGAACTCTGCCAGCTCGTCAGGCGGGAATCCACTAATACACTGTTGTTCCTGCAAACCGGTGATACCAGTGGATAGGGGAATCTAATGAAAGCTTAGGGGTGGTGGGGCAGCGGGCCAGAACTGTTACTTCAACTCCACCTTGGGCACACCCTCCTCTCAGAGCAGTTCTGTTACAGAGGAAAGCTGGATCAGCTGCCACCTTCAGGCTGGACCTGCTCACTGCAGACTGGACAGTTACTCTCAAGCAGCCAGCAGCCTTGTGATCCTCAGTCATTGTATTTGACCATGCAAGGGACAAGAGAACCCCCCAGCAGTTCCTACATGAAACATCAGGTCGGTTACACTGTCACTTTTCTATCCATTTCTGACTTTCATGTTGTGGTTTACTGTGAGTGATATGTTTCGTTTGAAGTTGCTGTACGAATGCTTTCTTATGAAAATGTTATGAGAAGGAAGTGTAGTATTTGGCATGAGAAATTGAATGAGTAATTCTTTATGTGTTGTGGTGTGAGTGTAGCAATACATGTTCCAGGAGATGGTTATCCAACTCCATGCCTCGATGGCCGGATTCATGTTGGATTTTCAGGATACCTCTCATTAATATTCATGAGAAACATTTGCATACAATGATTCTAAACCTTAGCCAACTGTAACACAGTTCAAACTTAGTCACGCCATGAGTCCACCAGACCGACTGGGGTTACCCAAAATAGACCCGTTTGCCCCCGTCCCCCTCCCTTGCGCCCTTCCTCTCTTCCCCTCCTCCCCAAACCATCCAGCCCTCCTCCTCATCCTCAGCCCATTCCCTATCCAAATCCCAAAACAGTAGAACTAGCCCACCCCAAACCAGCCCACCCGCCTCCACATTCTCGGCCCACTCGCTGCCCAACCCTCAAGCCAAAAGAACCATACCAACCCAGTCCACCCCACCCTCCACCTTGCCCCCACCCATTCCCCTTTCCAACCACCAAGCCAGAGGAGCCCGATGGCGAGCCAACCATCCTAAGACCCCTGACCCTCCCATCCCCTCCACCCACCCGCTCACTATCATCATGCCCGCACTCCCGCCCCCCTAACTAACGTCCCACCGAGCGCCACAGGCACACCCAGCCTGGCACCCACCCCCTCGCCCCCCTCTCATCAACTCCCCCACACACCCTCATCAACCCCACTCCTTCCACTCCCTAAAATCTGCATGTCTCGCCCTGGCAAGAACCATTGCTGCATCCCTTTCACCCTCCGACCCCCATACCCTCTCTCACACACCAACCGCAACAAAAACCCTGAAAAGGAAACGTACCTGGTCTCCCTCAATCTCTCAATACTCCTCGCCACTCCTGTCTCGAGCTACCACCTCATTCTCCCAATCATCACCCCTTCACCCCTTTCCTCATCATCCCTGAAACCCCTTTCCCTTGAATTCTCACCAACCACAACTGGAACCCCTAACCCCATAAACCCCTCCTTCAAGGTCCTTGACCCATTTCCAACCATCCTCACACACCCGTCCAACTCCTCCACCCCAACACCCACCACCTCGACCACCCTCCTGCTCTTCCCATCGACCACTCCCCCCTCTCCTCCCATCCTCCACCTCGGCAACCCCCATACCATCCTCCTGTACCAAAGTAAGATGCATCCTTTTTAATGCCCGATCTGTAGCAAGAAACAGACACAGCATCTTTGACCTCCTCACCTCAGACAAACCAGACCTAGTCTTTATCACGGAAACCTGGTTCTCTGATGACTTTGCCCCTATCGCCAATGAAGCCTTCCCCACAGAATACTCCCTCATCCAACTCAACTGACCCTCTAGAGGAGGAGGAGTGGCAATCGCCTTCAAGTCATACTTCTATGCCTCAATCATCGACTGCCAGCCATCCATCCCCTCCTGCGAATTACTTCTCGTCAAACAATCCCTCCCCCCAACTTTCTGCCACAGCTTCCTACTCATCTACAGACCCTCTGGCTACGATAGACATTTCTCTAGCAACCTCTGCGACTCGATAGCCACTATCCAAATAAACCATCCCAACCTCACTCTTCTAGGAGATTTCAATATCTGGCTTGACATCCCCACCAACCCTATGACCCATTCACTGGTCGACTGCCTAGATGCGCTTAACCTCCGCCTCCACATAAACGGCCCAACTCACTCTAATGGACACACCCTTGATGCCATCTTTAGTTCCCATGACCAGATACATCTAAGCCCCCCCGGACCTATAATCTGGTCTGATCACTTCATTATCCCTTTCAACATGCGCTCACCCGCCCCCCTCCCCACACCCAAAGCAGAACCCCCAAACCTACGCAAATGCTGGAAGAAACTAAAAATCATTCCCGACCTAGCCGACGCGCTCTTTCAGTCTCCTCCCCCTACCTTCCCACCCAATAAACACTTAAGCGTTTGACTCAAGGCTCAATACCTCACTAATCCCGCTCACCCTCACCTGCCAATCATCCGCTCGCCATGGCCCTTTCCCAAGATGGTTTACACCTGAACTGAAGACCGCAAAACAACTATATAAATCCCTTGAGCGCAAATGGCGCAAAGATAAAACCCCTCTGAGTAGATCCACTTTGGCCCGGCACCATCGCCACTACAAAGCAGAAATCCAGAAAGCAAAAAAAGCCCATTACAACTCTCGAATCCTGAATTGTAAAAACCCCAACAAGGAACTCCAGAAAATCATCTCTGATTTCACCAAACCATCATGTATCACCACCCAATCAACCCCTTCTCAATCTCTCTGTGACTCCCTCTCTCTTCACTTCTACACCACAGCTCTCGAAACAACAAATTCCCTAATCAACAAACTGGCCCTCTTGCACCCACCTCACAATCCACCCACCCTACCTGCCAACCCACTGCCTGAAACTGCTACCTTACCGACTTTCGACTCTTTCGCACCAGTATCAACGGATCAATTTCTCAAACTTCTCTCCGCCCAGAAACCATCTGGCTCCCCACTAGACCCATGCCCAGCCTCAACCCTCAAGGAAATATTCTCTTCCACCTACGCAGGAGAATATGCGAGAACCATCATAAACGACTCCCTCTCCTCTGGAATTTTTGCACACGCGTTCAGAACTGCTCATGTCAAGCACCTTTTAATAAAACCTTCTCTCAACCCTCTCGACCCCAAAAACTATCGCCCTATCTCAAATACCAGGTTCCTTGCTAAACTCATCGACCGAACCGCCTACTCCCAACTAAATGCTTTTGTCGAAGCCAACAACCTCCTAGACCCCGCTCAATCAGGTTTTAGACACCGACACGGAACCAAAACCACCCTGACCTCAATCTGGGATGACCTTAAAAACACTGCAGTCACTGCGGGATGCGCCACACTAATCCTTCTTGATCTATCCACCGCCTTTGACACAATCGACCACTCAATCCTCCTCGACTGCCTCCACTCTCTAGGAATCCGTGGAAACGCTCTCAAGTGGATAGCTTCCTTCCTCAACAATAGGAAACAAATAACCCTACTCTCCTCCTTTGCTTCCACCGCCCGACCAGTCAATATCGGAGTTCCACAAGGAGCGTACCTATCAGCCCTCCTGTTCAACCTCTATATGGCCACCCTCCCACGAATAATCCGCTCGCACAATGTCTTGTGCTACAACTATGCCGACGACACCCAACTAATCCTAGAACTCCTTAACTCAAAACCCAACTGCCAGCCTGACCTTGCTGCCTGCTTCCTTGGCATGGATCACTGGATGACCACAAACCACCTCCTTTTAAACCCCACCAAAACTGAAATCATGTTGTGTGGCAACACCAAACTTCTTCCGCAACCTCTACCATGGCCATCATCCATGGGCAATTCCCTGACAACCTCAACCTCAGTAAAAAACCTTGGATGCACTCTCGATTCTGACCTAACCCTCTCGCACCAAGTCAACAATGTCTCTAAGACCTGCCACCTCAAAATTCTTAGGCGCATTTTCCCATACCTCTCTTTTCCCAATAGACTCGCCGCGGTCCAATCAGTTGTAATGTCAAGACTGGATTATGCTAAACCCCTATACCTCGGATTCCAAGCATACCACCTGACTAAACTACAAAGAGCACAAAATGCTGCAGCCAAACTGCTACTGGCACTTGGCCCAAGAGATCACACCTCCCCAGCTCTCAAAACTCTACACTGGCTCCCGGTTGCTCGAAGGGTGACCTTCAAAGCCTTATGCATCTCTCACCGAGCAATGCATAAAACCGGACCTCAATACCTTCAGGACAAACTAAAACCTTACCATCCACCGCGCACTCTATCAAAATAACAATCCAGCATAGAGATCCGATCAAGAAAATGGAAAACTATAACGGATAAACTGAGTAGAACAAATGAAGTGGATGAAAGGGACAAACCGAATGAAGCGGATGAAGTGTATGCAGTGGATGAAACAGATGCAGTGGATGTAATGGATGCAGTGGATGAAACGGATGCGGTGGATGAAACGGATGCGGTGGATGAAACGGATGAAGAGGATGGAACGGATGAAGTGGATGGAACGGATGAAGTGGATGGAACAGAAGAGGTGGATGGAAAGGGTGAAGTGGATGGAATGAATGAAGTGGATGGAACGGATGAAGTGGATGGAACGGATGAAGTGGACGGAATGGATAAAATGGATGGAACGGATGAAGTGGACGGAACGGATGAAGTGGACGGAACGTGACGAAGTGGACGGAACGATCTTAGTGGATGGGACGGATGAAGCGGATGGGTTGGAACCGATGAAGAGGATGGAACAGATGAAGAGGATGGAACGGATGCAGTGGATGGAACGGATGCAGTGGATGAAACGGATGCGGTGGATGAAACGGATGAAGAGGATGAAACGGATGCGGTGGATGAAACGGATGAAGTGGATGGAACAGATGAAGTGGATAGAATGGATGAAGTGGATGGAATGGATAAAGTGGACAGAATGGATAAAGTGGATGGAACGGATAAAGTGGATGGAATGGATAAATTGGACGGAACGTGATGAAGTGGACGGAACGATCTTAGTGGATGGGACGGATGAAGTGGATGGGTTGGAACCGATGAAGAGGATGGAACAGATGAAGAGGATGGAACGGATGAAGTGGATGGAACGGATGCAGTGGATGAAACGGATGCAGTGGATGAAACGGATGCGATGGATGAAACGGATGAAACGGATGAAGAGGATGGAACGGATGAAGAGGACGGAACGGATGATGAGGATGGAACGGATGAAGAGGACGAAACGGATGAAGTGGACGGAACGGATGAAGTGGACGGAATGTGATGAAGTGGATGGAACGATCGTCGCGGATGGGACGGATGAAGCGGATGGGACGGAACGGATGAAGAGGATGGAACGGATAAAGAGGATGGAACGGATGAAGAGGATGGAACGGATGAAGTGGATGGAATGGAGGACCTGGATGGAACGGATGAAGGGGATGGAATGGATGAAGGGGATGGAACGGATGAAGTGGACGGAATGTATGAGGTGGACAGAACGGATGAAGTAGACGGTACGATCGTAGACGATGGGACGGATGAAGCGGAAGTGGATGGAACAGATAAAGTGGATGGAATGGACGAAGTGGATGGAACGGATGAAGTGGATGGAACGGATGAAGTGGGTGGACGGATGAAGTGGATGGAACGATCGTAGCGGATGGGACGGATGAAGCGGATGGGACGGATGAAGTGGACGGGACGGATGAAGTGGACGGGACGGATGAAGTGGACGGGATGGATGAAGTGGGCGGAACGGATCAAGAGGACGGAATGGATCAAGTGGACGGAATGTGATGAAGTGGACGGAACGATCGTCGCGGATGGGCTGGATGAAGCGGATGCGACGGAATGGATGAAGAGGATGGAACGGATGAAGAGGATGGAACGGATGAAGAGGATGGAACAGATGAAGTGGATGGAACGGATGAAGTGGATGGAATGGAGGACCTGGATGGAACAGATGAATGGGATGGAACGGATGAAGTGGATGGAACGGATGATGTGGACGGAACGGATGAAGTTGATGGAACGTATGAGGTGGACGGAACGGATGAAGTAGACGGAACGATCGTAGAGGATGGGACGGATGAAGCGGAAGTGGATGGAACAGATAAAGTGGATGGAACGGACGAAGTGGATAGAACGGATGAAGTGGATGGAACGGATGAAGTGGGTGGACGGATGAAGTGGATGGATTGATCGTAGCGGATGGGACAGATGAAGCGGATGGGACGGATGAAGCAGATGGGACCGATGAAGTGGATGGGATGGATGAAGTGGACGGGACGGATGAAGTGGATGGGACGGAACGGATTGAGTGGGGATGGAACCGAATGAGTGGGGATGGAACAGATTAAATGGGGATGGAATGGATTGAGTGTGGTTGGAACGGATTGAGTGGGGATGGAACGGATTGAGTGGGGATGGAACTGATTCAGTGGGGATGAAACGGATTGAGTGGGGATTGAACAGATCGAGAGGGAATGGAACAGATCGAGTGGGGATGAAACAAATTGAGTGGGGATGAAACGGATAGAGTGGGGATGGAATAGATCGAGTGAGGATGAACGGAGGGAGTGGGAACGGATGAAGTGGACGAAACGGATAAAGTGGACGGAACGGAAAAAGTGGACGAAACGGATAAAGTGGACGGAACGTGATGAAGTGGACGGAACAATCATAGTGGATGGGACGGATGAAGCGGATGGGACGGGACGGATGAAGAAGATGGAATGGATGAAGAGGATGGAACAGATGAAGTGGATGGAACGGATGCGGTGGATGAAACGGATGCAATGGATGAAACGGATGCGGTGGATGAAACGGATGCGGTGGATGAAACAGATGCGGTGGATGAAACGGATGAAGAGGATGGAATGGATGAAGTGGACTGAACGGATGAAGTCGACGGATCATGATGAAGTGGACGGAACGATCGTAGTGGATGGGATGGATGAAGCAGATGGACGGAACGGATGAAGAGGATGGAACGGATGAAGTGGATGGAACGGATACAGTGGATGGAACGGATGAGGTGGATGAAACGGATGAAGAGGATGAAACGGGTGAAGAGGATGGAACGGATGAAGAGGATGGAACGGATGAAGTGGACGGAATGGATGAAGTGGATGGAACGGATGAAGTGGACGGAACGTGATGAAGTGGACGGAGCGATCGGCGCGGATGGGACGGATGAAGCGAATGGGACAGAACGGATGAAGAGGATGGAACGGATGAAAAGGATGGAACGGATGAAGTGGATGGAACGGATGAAGTGGATGGAACAGAGGACGTGGATGGAACAGAGGACGTGGATGGAACAGAGGAAGTGGATGGAACGGATGCGGTGGATGAAACGGATGCAATGGATGAAACGGATGCGGTGGATGAAACGGATGCGGTGGATGAAACAGATGCGGTGGATGAAACGGATGAAGAAGATGGAATGGATGAAGTGGACTGAACGGTTGAAGTCGACGGAACGTGATGAAGTGGACGGAACGATCGTAGTGGATGGGATGGATGAAGCAGATGGACGGAACGGATGAAGAGGATGGAACGGATGAAGTGGATGGAACGGATACAGTGGATGGAACGGATGAGGTGGATGAAACGGATGAAGAGGATGAAACGGGTGAAGAGGATGGAACGGATGAAGAGGATGGAACGGATGAAGTGGACGGAATGGATGAAGTGGATGGAACGGATGAAGTGGACGGAACGTGATGAAGTGGACGGAACGATCGTCGCGGATGGGACGGATGAAGCGAATGGGACAGAACGGATGAAGAGGATGGAACGGATGAAAAGGATGGAACGGATGAAGTGGATGGAACGGATGAAGTGGATGGAACAGAGGACGTGGATGGAACAGAGGACGTGGATGGAACAGATGAAGTGGATGGAACGGATGAAGTGGATGGAACGGATGAAGTGGACGGAACGATCGTAGAGGATGGGACGGATGAAGCGGAAGTGGATAGAACAGATAAAGTGGATGGAATGGACGAAGTGGATGGAACGGATGAAGTGGATGGAACGGAGGAAGTGGATGGACGGATGAAGTGGATGGTACGATCGTAGCGGATGGGACGGATGAAGCGGAAGTGAATGGGACGGATGAAGCGGATGGGAAGGATGAAGCGGATGGGACGGATGAAGTGGATGGGACGGATGAAGTGAATGGAACGGATTGAGTGGGGATGGAACATATTAAATGGGGATGGAACGGATTGAGTGCTGATGGAACGGATTGAGTGGGGATGAAACTGATTCAGTGGGGGTGAAACGGATTGAGTGGGGATTGAACAGATCGAGAGGGCATGGAACAGATCGAGTGGGGATGAAACGGATAGAGTGGGGATGGAACAGATCGAGTAAGGATGAACGGAGGGATTGGGAACGGACGGAGTGGATCGAACAGATGGTGTGGATGGAACAGATAGACTAGATCGAACAGATCGAGTGGACGGTTCAGAAGTAGTGGATAGAATGAATCGAACAGACAGATGTGATCGAACAGATCATTCATTTATGGAACCAATGGAATGTATGGAACCAATGGAGTGTATGGAACCCGAGGGAGTGTATGGAACCCAAGGGAGTATATGGAACAGAGGAGTGTATGGAACCGAGGGAGTGTATGAAACGGATGGGATGTATGGAACGGATGGAACAGACGAAGTGGATGAAACCGACAGAGTGGATGAAACAGACAGAGTTGATGAGACCAACTTAGTGGATGGAACCGATGAAGTAAATGGAACCAGCAAAGTGTATGAAACCGACGGAATAGATGAGTGGATGGAACAGAGGGAGTGGATGGAACGGAGCGAGTGGATGGAACGGAGCGAGTGGATGGAACAGAGCGAGTGGATGGAACGGATAGAGTAGATGAGTGGATAAAATGCATGAGTGGATTGAACGGATGGACTAGATAGAACAGATGGAGTGGATAATTGGATCAAATGGATGGAAAGGATGGAGTGGATGGAGTGGATGGAACAGATGGAGTGGATAGAACAGACGAAGTGGACGAGTGATATAAGAGATGGACTAGATGGAACAGATGGAGAGGATGAAACTGATGCAGTAGATGAAATGGATACAGTAGACGCGACGGAAATGATGGAGTTGATGAAACAAAGGAAGTAGATAGGAACAGATGGAGTGGATGGAACAGATGGAGTGGATGGAACAGATGGAGTGGATGGAACAGATGGAATGGACGGAACAGATGGAATGGACGGAACAGATGGAGTGGATGGGACAGATGGAGTGGATGAGTCAGGTGGAGTGTATGAGTCAGGTGGAGTGTATGAGTCAGGTGGAGTGGATGAGTCAGGTGGAGTGGATGAGACAGGTGGAGTGGATGAGACAGGTGGAGTGGATGTGACTGGTGGAGTGGACGGGACAGATGAGTGGACGGGACAGATGAGTGGACGGGACAGATGAGTGGATGGGACAGATGAGTGGATGGGACAGATGAGTGGATGGGATGGATGAGTGGATGGGACAGATGTAGTGGATGGGACAGGTGGAGTGGATGAGTCAGGTGGAGTGGATGAGACAGGTGGAGTGGACGGGACAGGTTGAGTGGACGGGACAGGTGGAGTGGACGGTACAGGTGGAGTGGATGGGACAGGTGGAATGAATGGGACAGGTGGAGTGGATGAGTCAGGTGGAATGGATGGAACAGACAGAGTGGACTGAACATCGAATCGATCGAACGGATGGAGCGGATTGAGCGGATGGAACACATAGAACGGACAGAATTTATGGAACACCTAGAATGGATAGAATGAACAGGAAGGATAGAGCGGATAGAACGGATCGAATGAACAGGAAGGATATAACGGATAGAACACACTAAACGGATGATAAGGACGAAATGGGTCAGCGTAATGGATGAAATAGACTATATGGATGTTGCGTCAAATGGATGAAGAGATAGAATGGACTATTAGATTAAATAGATGTAACAGACGAAATGATGAACAGACGAAATGGAGTGAACAGACAGAGTAAAAAAAACGGATAGAATAGATGGCACAGGTGGACTACTCGATCTCAAGCGCTTTACTGTTAACCACCATCCACACTACCATGCCTACTCTCTCCTATACACCACCACTCAACTAGAACACAGAAATACTGTGACACATTCGGTATAGCTGTTCTCATACTAACACCCGCCACCGCCACATACTCTTCATCATCCTAATTAAACACAGCTAGCACTCACCGCTAGCTTATGCGTCTCCTCAGGCATAACGCAGCCAGCAGTCAATCTGGGTGTCCACCCTCCAGAATTAAACACATACAACTGACCGCCCCACCACCACACCTACCAATAAGAAGCAGCTATCATGCAACTGCCACACTGGCTGCACACATATCGGGTGCACCCACGCACCCTATGACTCTCTCTCTCTCTACTGACTTGAACTACGGATCCCGAGGGCGTTCAACCTACCAGCGCTTTGAGATCATACCAATGATGCATAAGGCGCTATATAAAAGCCAAATAACATAACATAACAAATATAGGCACATTTTACTCATGAATATTAATGAGGGATATCCTGAAACCCGACAGGACCTCGATGCCTGGCTCCTGAATTGCTCACTGTGAAGTCTCCACCTTCGGTTATAGAATACCCTATGAGTGACGGCTACTTATTGCAGTATTTTTGAGGACATTTCCCATGAATGTCATTTACAAGCTAGGAACTTTGTCAGAGGAGAAAGGATAGCTCAGGAGCAACGTGTTTCTCTTGAAAGCAAGGAAACACGGTTCAAAACAGGTTCAAATCTCGAACCCGCACTTAGAAACCACTCGCTGGTATAAAGCGTGTTATAAATGAACAATAAAATAAAATAAAATAAAAAATGAATTGCCTGCGAATGATCTGGATTGGATTGGCAGTGGTAGACTTATTGTACAATGGCAAATCCTACCACAGTTTGCTATGTACCACTGGATGTGGAGATGACAGGTGTCAACATATATAATTGGTGATTGGTTGAAGTTATTAGCTGATGAGCTGGCAAGAAAGAAATAATTTCATTTGGCTATCGGACACAAACTGGGAATAGGACAACCGGGCTAGATGGACAAAGGAAAGAAACCATGGAATATAGTTACACGTCCAAGGCAGGTTGGTCATTGTAAAAGGGCGAGGTTAGGAACCAATGTCAAGCAGCTATCCAAGGTAGAACCACAGATAATTCGGATACTAGATGGGGATAAGCCAGTGATAAACAAGCAAAGAATTTCATGAAAAGCTAGTCACTGCCAAGCAGATGGACGGCTCTACAAAGGCTCCCATTGCTTGAAAGATGTGAAAGACCAGGACTAGATCAGCAGCAAATGCCTCCTGTGAACCACTACTCTCAGTAACACCTGTTCTTATAGGCCTGGAGCGAAGAACATGCAGAACAAAGGGGAAAAGGTTAAAGGTTAAACAATAGGAAGGTCAGCATACAAGAGTGGGAAGCACAATAGTGAGACACAATTGAGAAAATGTATTTTCACACATAAGCACACAGATATGGGTAAACACTAAACTTGAGAGGTCACCAGAGATGTGTGGCTATTGTGGAGACTTTGTCTGTGCGCGTAATGCTCCTGGTGAGTCTTTCAAGGTGTTGCAGTTAGTTCCACTTCCTGTGGCAGCACCCATGCATGCACGTTGCATAGTGCTTCAGTCCCCGCTCTTAATTTAACCCAGGAGAGACCACCTCATTCATTCTGGTCACCTGCTGGGGCCAGGAGTGACCACCTCATTCATTCTGGTCACCTCCTGGGGCCAGGAGTGACCACCTCATTCATTCTGGTCGCCTCGTGGGGCCAGGAGGCACCACCTCATTCATTCTGGTAGCCTCCTGGGGCCAGGAGAGACCACCTCATTCATTCTGGTCGCCTCCTGGGGCCAGGAGGCACCACCTCATTCATTCTGGTAGTCTCCTGGGGCCAGGAGAGACCACCTCATTAATTCTGGTAGCCTCCTGGGGCCAGGAGAGACCACCTCATTCATTCCGGTCGCCTCCTGGGGCCAGGAGGCACCACCTCATTCATTCTGGTAGCCTCCTGGGGCCAGGAGAGACCACCTCATTCATTTTGGTCGCCTCCTGGGGCCAGGAGCGACCACCTCATTCATTCTGGTCGCCCTCTGGGGCCAGGAGGGACCACCTCATTCATTCTGGTCGCCTCCTGGGTCCAGGAGGGACCACCGCATTCATTCTGGTCGCCTCCTGGGGCCAGGAGGGACCACCTCATTCATTCTGGTCGCCTCCTGGGGCCAGGAGAGACCACCACATTCGTTCTGGTCGCCTAATGGGGCCAGGAGGGACCACCTAATTCATTCTGGTTGCCTTCTGGGCCGAGGAGGGACCACCTCATTTGTTCTGGTCGCCTCCTGGGGCCAGGAGGCACCACCTCATTCTTTCCTGTCGCATCCTGGGGCCAGGAGAGACCACCTCATTCATTCTGGTCGCCTCCTGGGGCCACGAGAGACCACCTCGTTCTTTCCAGACGCCTCCTGGGGCCAGGAGGCACCACCTCATTCATTCTGGTAGCCTCCTGGGGCCAGGAGAGACCACCTCATTCATTTTGGTCGCCTCCTGGGGCCAGGAGCGACCACCTCATTCATTCTGGTCGCCCTCTGGGGCCAGGAGGGACCACCTCATTCCTTCTGGTCGCCTCCTGGGTCCAGGAGGGACCACCGCATTCATTCTGGTCGCCTCCTGGGGCCAGGAGGGACCACCTCATTCATTCTGGTCGCCTCCTGGGGCCAGGAGAGACCACCACATTCGTTCTGGTCGCCTAATGGGGCCAGGAGGGACCACCTCATTCATTCTGGTTGCCTTCTGGGCCGAGGAGGGACCACCTCATTTGTTCTGATCGCCTCCTGGGGCCAGGAGGCACAACCTCATTCTTTCCTGTCGCATCCTGGGGCCAGGAGAGACCACCTCATTCATTCCGGTCGCCTCCTGGGGCCACGAGAGACCACCTCGTTCTTTCCAGACGCCTCCTGGGGCCAGGAGAGACCACCTCATTCTTTCTGGTCGCCTCCTGGGGCCAGGAGAGACCACCTCATTCATTCTGGTCGCCTCCTGGGGCCACGAGAGACCACCTCATTCTTTCTGGTCGCCTCTTGGGGCCAGGAGAGACCACCTCATTCATTCTGGTCGCCTCCTGGGGCCAGGAGGGACCACTTCATTAATTCCGGTCGCCTCCTGGGCCGAGGAGGGACCACCTCATTCGTTCTGGTCGCCTCCTGGGGCCAGGAGGGACCACTTCATTCATTCCGGTCGCCTCCTGAGCCGAGGAGGGACCACCTCATTTGTTCTGGTCGCTTCCTGGGGCCAGGAGGAACCACCTCATTCTTTCCTGTCGCCTCCTGGGCCACGAGAGACCACCTCATTCATTCCGGTCGCCTCCTGGGGCCATGAGAGACCACCTTGTTCTTTCTGGTCACTCCCGGGGCCACGAGAGACCACCTCATTCATTCTGGTCACCTCCTGGGGCCAAGAGAGAACACCTCATTCATTCTGGTCGCCTCCTGGGGCCAGGAGGCACCACCTCATTCATTCTGGTAGCCTCCTGGGAACAGGAGAGACCACCTCATTCATTCTGGTCACCTCCTGGGGCCAGGAGGCACCACCTCATTCATTCTGGCCGCCTCCTGGGGCCAGGAGGCACCACCTCATTCATTCTGGTAGCCTCCTGGGGCCAGGAGAGACCACCTCATTCATTCTGGTAGCCTCCTGGGGCCAGGAGAGACCACCTCATTCTTTCTGGTCGCTTCTTAGGGCCAGTAGAGACCACCTCATTCATTCTGGTCGCCTCCTGGGGCCACGAGAGACCACCTGATTCATTCTGGTCGCCTCCTGGGGCCAGGAGGCACCACTTTATTCATTCTGGTCGCCTCCTGGGGCCAGGAGGCACCACCTCATTCATTCTGGTAGCCTCCTGGGGCCAGGAGAGACCACCTCATTCTTTCTGGTCGCTTCTTGGGGCCAGGAGAGACCACCTCATTCATTCTGGTCGCCTCCTGGGGCCATGAGAGACCACCTCGTTCTTTCTGGTCACCTCCCGGGGCCACGAGAGACCACCTCATTCATTCTGGTCGCCTCCTGGGGCCACGAGAGACCACCTCATTCATTCTGGTCGCCTCCTGGGGCCAGGAGGCACCACCTCATTCATTCTGGTAGCCTCCTGGGGCCAGGAGGCACCACCTTATTCATTCTGGTAGCCTCCTGGGGCCAGGAGAGACCACCTCATTCATTCTGGTAGCCTCCTGGGGCCAGGAGAGACCACCTCATTCTTTCTGGTCGCTTCTTGGGGCCAGTAGAGACCACCTCATTCATTCTGGTCGCCTCCTGGGGCCACGAGAGACCACCTGATTCATTCTGGTCGCCTCCTGGGGCCAGGAGGCACCACTTTATTCATTCTGGTCGCCTCCTGGGGCCAGGAGGCACCACCTCATTCATTCTGGTAGCCTCCTGGGGCCAGGAGAGACCACCTCATTCTTTCTGGTCGCTTCTTGGGGCCAGGAGAGACCACCTCATTCATTCTGGTCACCTCCTGGGGCCACGAGAGACCACCTGATTCATTCTGGTCGCCTCTGGTCGCCTCCTGGGGCCAGGAGGCACCACTTTATTCATTCTGGTCGCCTCCTGGGGCCAGGAGCCACCACCTCATTCATTCTGGTAGCCTCCTGGGGCCAGGAGAGACCACCTCATTCATTATTTTCATCTCCTGGGGCCAGGAGGCACCACCTCATTCATTTTGGCTGCCTCCTGGGGCCAGGAGGCACCACCTCATTCATTCTGGTAGCCTCCTGGGGCCAGGAGAGACCGCCTCATTCTTTCTGGTCGCTTCTTGGGGCCAGGAGAGACCACCTCATTCATTCTGGTCGCCTCCTGGGGCCACGAGAGACCACCTGATTCATTCTGGTCGCCTCCTGGGGCCAGGAGGCACCACTTTATTCATTCTGGTCGCCTCCTGGGGCCAGCCGGGACACTGCATTATCCACCAATTCTCCATGACTGACTTCCTGCCTACTCTGAAGTGTCGAAGGACAGTGGTATGGATACATTTTATTGAAATGTATCTTAACCACATGACTGTGCACACAGCGTGCACTTAGAGGCTTTCTGACTTACCACCTAATGATTTATGTTCCAGAAATATGTGGCAACGATTCCAAGTTGGCACCAATGCCCAGTGCGCTTGATTCCACCGTCACTGATCAGAATATGCAGACGCTGCTAAGATGCAAGGATCTGTGAACAGGAGCCAGCAGCCTCTGTCAATGTGACCATTATGCAAGCATTACTGCGTTTGCTTTTTGCTAATGGGCCCTTTGAACAGTTCGTGCGCAGCCATTTTGGACGAGCCCGGATGAATGGCTGCTTTTGTGAGCAGCATTGTCTGGAGTTTTTGAAGTGCAGAGATGGCATTTAGCATCCGGATTTTAATCATGAGACGCATCATACAGCTGGGCCTGCCCTTATACTTGACATCTCATGATTGCTGCACCCCTTCCTTCCGCCCTTTGTTCACGGGTGCTTGTGATCGCTCTGCTTGTGCGGAGACAGAATCTTAGAGATGAGTTGCACACTTCTGTGCACGTACAGTGTGGGGTGCATCCCGCGCTAGGCTTTAGACCAGAACGAGGAATAGAATATGCATTGGTCTATGTGGGATCAGGGTGTGGGAACCAGAACTCAGACCCCCGAGTGGAGGGGGTACAATAACATGTATGTCCTTCCAGATGTCAGGGATCAGAGTGCACTTAATAGGTGGACAGAACAGTCCTGGCTGCCTGTGCGCTTTTTTTGTACAAAACATATCTAGCACATGGCATGGAATTGTGTCGTGTTGAGGGTTCCTAGCTGTTGTGGGCAATTCTGATCTGATGAATTAATCCTGTAATGTGTTCTGTCTTCAATATAGTGCCTAGTCTATGTGTTCCCTGTGTGGAATATATCGACCAAGCATATTGAGAAGTGAGTGCCATAGAGGTTTAAAAAGATAGCTCAGTGTGTGTGATGCTGGAAATGCATCAGAGGAACAGGGCCTCTGAATCCTTGTCCGTTATTGCTTTTATCATGTTTTCTGTCGTGTTTTCCATGCAGGAGTTCAGGTGGGACTCCTGGCGGTGCGGCTCTTCCTGTTTTTGGTTTGGTGAACAGACCTTTGGGGTACCCTTATGGCACCCATGGGTGGGAGTATGACCCTGTACTCCTAGTGTATGTTTTTGGGCACCTGTGTGTGTCTCACAGAGCAGGGTATGGGCTGGTGGTAGCTCCGTGCTGAATTGACAGGTGCCCTGAGCATCCTCCATTTTGGGATGGCCAGGCCCTATCATTGGAATCAGTGGATTCCTGATTGGAAACAAGATGGCCCCTGTGGCCTCTTGCTTTCTATCGCATGTTACCTTACTTTTCCTGAAGTCCCGGGAAGCCCTGAGTCTGTCCCTTCCTCCTGACTGGCTGTTGGGTGGAAGTTCCATATATGGTGTTGTGGGGAAGTCCGGGCCAGACTGGCTGGAGCCTTCCCAATGACTGTATGTTGTGGGTACGTCTGTGGGGTGGGACCTGGGTGAATGGAGTGTGTGACGAATAGGCATTCTGTGTTGTGGGTGTCTATTATCTGGTGGTTGACACAATGGGCCTCATTCCGAGATTGGAGGCATCCATGGCACTAATAGTGCCATGGCTGCCTCCAATAACGGTACCGAGTCCGCCCTCATTCAATGGGGATTTACCGGTCTAGTCGGACCTTTGCCGGACCGGTAAGTCCCCATTGAAAATACCATTCCCCATTCCCATTTGAGCCCCCATAGTGCTCAATGGGAATGGGGAAGGTGCAAATAACGGTATCGCAATTTGCAGAACCGTTATTTGCTCCCTGGACCCTTTGCGGCTCCGGCTAAGGCCGCCTGGTTTGCCGCCTGGTAAAACCAGGCAGTCTTAGCGGGACCCGCAAAGGGACCTTAGAATAGGGCGCAAAGGGATTACCAGCACTGGTGTCCTTACCGGTGCCGGTAATCCCTTTGCGCCAGCCTCAGAATGAGGCCCAATGACTGAGACAGCCCTGCCCGAAACTGGTATGAATGCAGTGTGTAGTGCTGAATGGCAGAGTGCTTGTCCGAATCGACATTCTGTGCTGTGAGTGTCTGGATGGAGAAGAATGGCCTGAATGCACCGTGCGCCTGATTGGCTGCCTGACTGCTTGAATGCCCTTCTGAATGATTGGTGTCTGAGTGTGACCCAGCAGAGTGAATGGGAGATAAACAGTATATCTGGGGGCCTCTCACTGCTAGAAATCGTTCAGAAGCTGAAGTAGAAACTGACATTGAAACTGATACTTAACTTTGAATCCCACTGGAAGAAGAAGAACTGCTGCTGCTGTCGTTCGCCAATCTGAAAGCTGCTGTGCCTTCAAGGAACTGATCCAAGAGAGGACCTGGCTAGGAGACCTCTTCCCGAGCTACAAGGGACCATCGTGCACCAGCTGATCTTTGCCAAAGCTCCCTGGTAGACAGACCTACGAAAGGCTGCCGACCAGAGAAGGGGACCGCCCGAGGAGACCGAAGAGAAGCACTGGACAGCCGTCGACCGTCGATGACCGCCGTCGATGACCGGAGCAGCAGTGCTCCTTTGCCTAAGTACATTTGATCCAAGGACTCCCTATTTCGATCTCATGGACTGCTTACGTCCTGCCAGAGAAAGTCAAGGCCGCCGACGACCGGGGAGAATCTGCCGGTGGGTTTGCCGCCACCCGAAGACCTCAGAGATGCCGACGAAGCTACAGAAGCCAGCCGTGGTCACGTCCCGTTCACTGACGCCAGACGCCAACGACCCGATGCCCTTTCTGGGCCAAAGTTCTTCACTGACTCTTTGCAGCATCAAACCATCATCGTCGAGGTGCACTGCATTTCTCCCCTGTTGCAGGATATTTTAGACCAATCGTCAACGAGCACCGCAAGGACCAAAGCTGCTGCCTCAATGACAACGTTCCCCTTTCCTTCATCTCAGAAGTTCGATGACCCGTGGCTCCTGCCTGAAAGGGAGTGCACTCAAGAAGGGCTCATCGATTCCCCGACGAAGAACTCTAAAACACAAGGTACATTTGTTATGCAGAACTATAGAAGAAGATAAGACTTTAATAGACAATATGTGGACTGGGCTTGTAGTACATCTTCATTTACAGGTTGCCCAGGTGGGGGGATCCTCATACAGAACTGTGCATAGGGGTAGAGGCACAGTATTCTGCCAATTGTCTAACCAACTTGTTTTCCTCCTAAATCTATGGTTGATATCGTTTTGCTGTGTTGATTCGTATGCTATTTGAACTGAGTACAGTTGATGCATTTTAATGGAATCAGAGTAATCGTGGTACCACCTAGAACTGTATATATTTACCGTTTTGGAAATTGTCGGAGCACAAAGTGTATTATCGTGATTGTGTATATAAGCTTGAACCCTATTTATATAATGACTGTGTTTAAACTAATACAGTGTGTGGACATTCCTTTGTGGGTGATTGGGGACTACACTGTACTTAAGAACCAGCCAGCATCACCTCCTGAGAAGCTAGGCCATGATTGCTTGTCCACGTTTACCAAATAGAGAATCATGGCTGGGGTCCTCTGTGCCTCTCCTCTGCCATATAGAGAGCAGGAGTACAGACACCCCCCTCCGGTCGTTACAGTGTGCCGCAGAGGGTTCATGTGGCACCAGACAATACCACATCGGGCTAAATATCCAGAGGCCAGCCACAGTGAAGACCATTTTAGTTTTATGGGGTGATTAGGTAGCCAAATTCAAGACAGCTGAGCCAAAGTGTCGAGTCCCATGGACTGGCCTTTGCTTGTGGACGATGTTATGATCCTAGACAGATCACATCATCTTTAGTACAGTGCTTGCTTTAGTGAAATGTTTTGTGTTTTCACATTCTAGTGGCATTCTTTTGCCCATTGCCTGCTCTTTATTTTCATGAGAGCTATTTAAGGGGAAGTGGTCCTAAACACAAAAGACAAAACGAAATGGCACTGACCACTGTCAAGCTTATTTTCAGGTCTGCTTATCTTTCACAAAGATAGTTTTGCTTTTTTCTAGAACTTCAAATGTTCTTCACATCATGAATAACAATCGGCTAACCTGTGTCAAACACAGTATGCAGGCCGGTGACCTTATTGCACAGTTCTTTTGCTGCCTATATTTCAACCTTTAAAATACAGAAGTAAAATCTATTAGATTTTTTAAAGCTCACATTAACTAGGGTGCTGGTACTTTTAGATTTTCATTTTTAACAGAGAAAATACAGCTACCCTCATGTTCCTTTTGTAGAACATGTTTCTGTAAGGATTTTTCAAAAAAATATTACCATGTTGGTTTATCATGTGCTTTTTGTACGTTCAAAGTTAGTTCTACAAAACAAGTATGATTTCAGTTATTGAAAGTAAACGTTTAACAATAAGTGCATCTTTCTGTATGACATGAACAGTGAAAGAATGTGATCAAGCACCAAAATGAGAGACTTGGGTCAAATCCAATATTTATCATGTTAGCACAGTGAATGATTTTGTGCATATCATTTAATCTCACAGTGCCTAACTCATGACCAGTCTCTCAAATACCTTAATATTTTAAAATGGGAAATCTCTAAGTGTGAGTTAGTTTTCAGGGCATGCTCTTCAAAAAAGCCCTATTCATGGGTTTTCTGGTTTGAGTGTAGCTTTATATATATTAATATTGACGCTCCACATAAGGCAGAGCACACCCTCAAGGCAGAACCAAGTGAAAACTATGGCCTTTTTCTAATCTCATCAATCTGTGTTCAGGAATGTGCTCATTCCTGGTAACTTCTGATTCATATCAACTATCAGTGCTATGGTGTGTGCACCTTCCTCAACCTGTCTCCTGTATCCATGCTTGAGAACTTGCAAATGCTATCTGGGCAGCTTCTAATCTGAGTTCTGCATCTATAACTGGGTAGGTGGATCTTTTTCATAAGGCTACTGATCTTTGCCCTACATCGATACTACATCCCGTACACCTTCCTCATGGTTGCTATTCTTAAAATATGTTGTTTACCTATTCTGGAACTCAAGGACCTGCATCGTGGACTGCTAATGTTTGCCACTTATTTGTTATTATAAATCCAGCATGGATGAAAGGGGGTCAGGGAACTTGAAGGGTGTTCCCATGCTTTTTCGATAGCTGCCACACAAGCCTGTAATGGTTTGTGCCTGGGACGGAGGGTGTAGTGGGTAAACAGAAATATGTGGACCCCTTAGCTGTGACCAAGGCATCACATCTCTTAAAATGGCCCTGCTTGAGCTACTTGGGTCTGCTCTGCTGGACACTATGCTGCAGAGAGAGAGAGGGATCAGGGTGGCCACCGACGTTGGGACATTTCAGACTTTTCATTTAAAATGTTCCCAAACTCTGAATCTGCAGTGGACGTTTATTTGCCATGCACTTTCAGGAAAAGCTTTGAGTCCTCTTAATTGCCAGGAGATCAGATACTGACTTTAGGAAAGCCCACGGTTGTAATGCAGAAATTGCAAAAGTAAAAGCTGCATAGTTAAAAATACACTGAACACAGTTAGCTTTGAAATTTCAATCCCAGCAATAAACTGTGTAATTATATGAAATGTAGCTAAGCATTTTTGCAGACGGCTTCCAGCTGCTTGAGCTTCGTTGAGCCTGTATACTGTGTGAGTGTTAAAAGGTAACTGTGTCTCTGAAGGGAATTATTTATATAGAAAGATCATCGCGAGGTGAAGGATTGTAGGTATGAAGAGTGGGAGGAGAGAGAGACTACTGTAGAGACACGTAAGGAGAGAGACAATCAAAAAGGGGGAACACAACCGATGGAAGGACAGAGAAGGATACAACAAGGAGAAGGAGGAACGAGAGGCACTGACAAAAATAAGGATACATTCTGATGATCTTGACCTGCTTCTGACATCCCCAAAAAATCCTCGCCTTTGTCGATGAAGTGGTTATAAAGCCGAGATTGTTATCAGACCACGCTCCGTACATGCTGACAGCCTGAGCCCATAACCCAGACTCCCCACCCCGAGACCCCGCTAGAGCCTACACGACCCCATCCTGAATGACATGGCGCTGAGGGACGCCATTGCTAAGGCAAGTCTGAGCTACTTTCAGAAGAATCCCACAGAACACACCTCTCCAGCTCACACCTGGGACGCCATGAAGGCAGTGATCAGGGGTAAATTGATAGCCCACAGGATGGCATACCGAAAACGAAAACTGGAGGCCCACAGGAAACTGGAAGAAGATGTTCGGACAACCGAAGGTAAACACAAGAAAGGCTGGTCACCGAAGACTCCACGCTCCCTACAAATATCTCAGAACAAGCTTGTATCCCACTACGCAGAAGAAACGGCCCACAAGTTGGCCAAATCTAAACAGGGGTATTATGTCAAGAACAACAAGGCAAACACATTTCTCGTGGAAAAGATTGCCACGATAAAGCGACAAAACTTCATAATTGGTCTCCGGGATCCACAGGGAAAGATCGACTATACAGAGAACACCAAGCTACAGCTGGCAGCGGCCCATCTCTCTGAGACACTGCAATGCCCCGTAATAGGACAGTTCAAGAGCACTACCTAGAAAGAGCCAACCTCCTGCACCTTAAAAAAACCTGACATGGAAGTGCTGAAGGCCCCAATCACAAACGAGGAGGTAGATGCAGTCATTAAATCCCCAAAGTCTAGGGCCCCAGGCCCAGATGGGTTCACAACATAATTTTTGCAAGGTATTTAACCCCAAATCGTGCCCCCCTTGACAGGTCTCTTTAACTCCTTTTCACCGTCGGGCTCATCACCCCAACCATACAGGAGTCGACAACCATCCTCCTGCTTAAGCCCGGAAAAGACCCCAGGGAGAGCGCCTCATACAGACCCATTTCCTTATTAAATATAGATGCCAACATATACTCTAAGATCTTAGCAAACCGCTTAGCGGCAGTCCTCCCTAAATTAATCAACCCAGACCAAACAGGCTTTATAGCAGGTAGATCAACCGGAGACAATATCCAGGTAGCTCTAAACATAGTGCAAATAGCAGCCCTAGACTGCTATAAAATGTCTCTGTTGGCCCTAGACGCGTCAAAAGCCTTTGACAAAGTGGACTTTCTACAGCTCACTCGCGAGGCCTTTCAATTCAGTCCAAGTTTTCATAAAATGGTCCTGGCCAACTACTGTTCCCCGAAAAACCTCCTTGCGAATCAACCGAACATAACGACGCCCATCCCCTAACTTGTGCAACCAGATAAGGGTGACTCCTATATTAAGAGGATGCCAATTGGTGCCTCCCAGCATAAAATCTCGCTCCACGCTGATGACGTCATGCTGTCTATAACAGACATACAGCCCTCATTAGCTCACGCCCTCCAAGAATTACATACAGTTGGCGAAGTCGCAGGGTTCTCTATCAACTACGAAAAATCCTCAGCCCTGGGGTTGGGTCTAACATCGAGAGGGATGGAGGCCCTCAAACCACTCTGTCCCATCCAATGAGAGGGGAAATCCATAAACTACCTGGGGGTCCAGATCCCTGCTTGCCCGAGAGACGTATACTCAACAAACTTCCCCCCTCTTTTCAGAGAAAGATCTTGAACGCTGGGCTTCCCAGGAGATATCGCTCCTGGGTCAGATCATGTCTTGTAAAATGAATCTACTCCGACAATTCCTCAACTTCTGCTCCTCCCTGCCCACCCTAATCCTTCTCCCCCCCCACTACACTTACAATGAAAAAAGCTCTGATGTATATGGAGAGTGAAGAAAGCTAGGATCCCCCAAAAAGTAATGATGGGCAATGCTCACCTGGGGGGTTTGGGTGTTCCCAACCTGCGTAAATATCAGGTGGAGTCGCAACTGGCACGATTCCAAGCCTGGCTCCCATCGACAGAGCAAACGAAATGAGTAGAAATTGAACAGTCAAAACTCCTGTTACCCTTTTGGTCTCTCCCGTACATTCCCCTCCGGATGCGGAGGACCTGACCGTATATTCTCTCATCCAAAAAATGCACCCTACATGTGTGGGACTGGGTGCTGAAATCCAAAGGTATCACTCGCGGCTTGGGCCAGAATACCCCGATCTTCCACAATCCTGCCTTTACCCCCACAACTCACCCCACAAATTGTAAGAAATGGATAAGAGGGGGACTATAAACCCAGGTACAATTATTTGAGAATGGCCAATCCCGTATGTTTGAAAGCTGTAAAACAACCTTGAAGTTGGCTGAAACAGACAGGTTCTCCTACTCCCAACTCCGCCATTGGTGCATTCACCCCTAGGTCCGGCAAGAGGCCACCCAAATCTTAGCCCTATTGAACTTACCTTGCAGGAAGTGCCAGCAAGAGGAAAGACCTCCAGCCTCTATAAATTACTACAAGAGGACATGCTAACCCCCAGGCACGCATACATGATTTAATGGGAAACGGACCTGGGACACACAATTTAGGATCATACCTGGTGGACATATGGACAAGAAGCTATTCCTCTTCCTCCGCTGGTATAACTCCCAGTGCGCCTTCACCAATTCCAGAACTCTCTTGACCCACTATGCTGGCAGAAATGCGGGCAACCCGGTTCATACCTTCATATGTGGTGGGATTGCCCCACGGCCCAATCCTTCTGGGACCAATTTATCTCCGCCATTGAATCTATCACTGAGGTTGCGATTCTGGAACATCCAGAGGTACCCAAGAAAAGGGAGGACACCTAAACTCATCACGTAATTGCTATTAGCAGGAAGAATCACAATCGCCCGTACCTGGAAGACCACGGAGGGCCCATTCATGACCCTCTGGTGGATCAAAATCGGGGGCATCTTGGGAGCGGAAAAGGTCACGGCAGCCAGGGAAGGTCTACTACACAGGTTCACAGACATTTGGGCCCCTATTCTAGAGTATGACCGGAACTTTCCAGCACAAACTCATAAAACCTGCATCGCACAGCTGGCCCTGCGGGACAATGGCTAAATATGGACTGCCGGCATCTCGTCACCAGGCCTTAGAGGAACAGTTGGCATGGGAGCAGGAGGGCTATGCAGTGGAGGAAGGCCGGCAGCGGCTGACTCCTCCAAAAATCGTCTATTGTAACCCCTGTGAAATTGTATTTCTCTTTATGTGTGTACTCAATCAAAATAAAAATGTTTTTAAAAAAAATGAATTATCCAGACAGACGGGCTGGATGAGAATCAGCGTACCTTATAGTCTAGTCTGAAATCCAAAATGTTAGCTGACCCTCATATAGCTTTAGGCCAACTGCCCAAGGGACCACCTGACCCCATTCACAAGGGCCAATTGCAGAAAATGTCAACCTACAACACGCAGGTGCAGCCTATCAGCTTACAACCTACCCAAGGGAAGGAGCAGACACCATTTTAAAATGCAGCCAGCCTAGTCAGCCTTTATCAGTCCATGGAAGAGCTTGGAGGAAGTCCTATCCCAGAGGACTCCAAGTGTGGAGACATGGAAACAGACAAGGTGAACTGAGAAAGCTGGCTGATGGAGAGCAGGCCATGAGAGCCATGGAGCAAGAAGAGTCCCCAGGTAGAGCGGAATACCAAAGTGGAGTGCTGGAAAGAATACACCCTGGTGTGCAGTGAGTCCAGAGAAGTGGCAGGGAATAGTGAGAAAGCAAAGGAAAACTTCCTATCCATGGTTCGAACACGGTGTGCTCTTCTAGAAGAGCTACATCACTTTTCCGTAATTGTTTTCAATTGTTCTCTTTTCACAGAACCATCTTAGATTTAAACTTGCCAACATTTTTGAGTAAAACAGTTTCAAACTTTAATCAGAAAGCAAAATGCATTTCCAGATCGATAGTGTGGCACAGCAAGCCACATGTCCATCATCAGGGCTATGCGCCACATGGCCATCATCAGGGCTATGCGCCACATGTCCATCATCAGGGCTATGCGCCACATTTCCATCATCAGGGCTATGCGCCACATTTCCATCATCAGGGCTATGCGCCACATGTCCATCATCAGGGCTATGCGCCACATGTCCATCATCAGGGCTATGCGCCACATTTCTTAGATCTAATAAACAGTTGAACACATCGTGACCCCCAACACCCGTGGCCAACAATTAGTACAAACAGTGATATCCATAACATAAAGTTGACTGGCATTCGTACATACCCATAATGTTGTAAAGTCTGTTAGCCAGAAGCAAACCCAGACAGAAATTAAGAGTGAGAGATTACTGAAAAGTCTTTATTGAAAGGGATTGTCAGGAGAAGGGGTGTAGATACTAGGAGATGGGATACTGAGACATTACTGAAGGGAATTATTTATATAGAAAGATCATAGAGTGGGGAAGGATTGTAGTTATGAAGAGTGAGAGGAGACATGTAACTGTGGTTACATGTATGGAGATAGTCAACCGAATGGTGGAACACTACCCATAGACAGAAAGAGAAGGATAGCACAAGGAGAAGGAGAAAGGATAGGCACTGATAAAAAATAAGGATACATTCTGACGATCTTAGAATAAGAGGTGAGATCACCTACCATGACTGACAGAGAGCTAGAGGGAGACCCTATGATTAAACAAGACCGAAAAAGTAATGAGAGAGACTCACAAGAGGGAGAGAATGGCATGTTTGACGATCGGGTCCCGCCGCTCAGGCCAAACCTACCAGGATCAGCCAAACACTCTGGTGAGTCATTCACCCTTCGAGCAGGACGGTCCAATCCACTAACCCGGAAGGACCACCATCACGAGTTTTATGATGCAGAGGTCTGACAGACCGCCAACGGCTCATGCACCTCGGGTACATGGCGGCTGTCATATCGAGAACCAAGAGACAAGACCCCGCTCCTCTTGGAGAAGCTAGGTGGAAGAAAGAAGCCCTGCTTGAGTAGAAGGGCATTTTTAGTGAATATGTTTGTTTGAAATCTGGGAGCACTTTTAAACTTTGAGGATGTGTTACTCTGGGGTACATTGGGATTTCTTCTGTTGAACCTTTCCGTCTGATTATCACAGTTGCGACAAGGCTTTGACAGAGGCCAGAGTCGTGCCTGGCTTTATTATGATTCTTGTCACTGGAGGTGAATGCTCTAGCTGCTTCACAATCAGTGCTGGGGGACGGGAATCAGCAGAAGCATAGACGAGCTACAACCCATAGCTATGCATTATAATGCACTAATCAGCCAAGTGTCAATCACATTGCACTGTGCTACAGTTTAGTCAATTGCCTCGCCGGGCATGTCGGTTTCTGCTTCTCAGCTTGGGTATAAACCTTGTGCTTCGGTAGCATGATTTCCACTTGTAGGAGCTGGCCCTGGCCACAAACCAGAGTGCAGTCACTGAGAGAAAGGGAATCGTATCAAGCCAAGGTGTGTACCCTATGCCAGCTGATATATCACAAATTAGTGATAGCACTTGTAATTTGGGCAGTGCTCCATATTACTGTAAGTCTTTGTGTGGTATTATTTATTTACAACATGGTTGAGCAGGTTGTAAATACTTCATTTCTCTTGTTATTGCATTCCAAACGTCCCCCCGCCCCCCGCTGCTGCTCTTGTACTAAAGTGATGCATTTACACATTTCAGTGGCCCTGTGTTGATGGCTGCTGACGGCTATCCGACCAGTGTCTAAAACATTGCTTACACTGCTCCCTCTCTTTCCCCGAAAGATATTGCAGACGCCAGTGGTTTCCAACCAACTCACTAGTGGACGTTTGGCAGCTGCTCTCTGCTAATGTATCATCTCGGGATATGGATGCTGTGGAGAGAGAGTTGGGGCTGGGTGATGGCCAAGACTTCAGCTATTTATTTTGTCAGAGTGGGTGCCCCTACAGTACTACTGTATTTCCATTTACGCACAATATAACTTTAAAAGGTGAACAATATATATTGCAGCACAACATTCGGAGTAGCTGCTACCCTCATGGTTCTTTATTTCTATGTACGTACAATACAACCTTAAAAGGTAATAAATAACCCATGAGTCCCTCTTGATCGCCAACACTCTTGGGCACACTGTGTGTTGCATCTAAAGACAAGATGTGCAGGGTCGCTCCCATTGGCAGATTTATGAATATTACATTGCGGAATATGCTGTTGCTCAGTGTTATCACTGGTGGAGTGGTACAGCATAACTGTAATAATACAAGTCCCTTATTATTATGGTATAGGATGCCCCTTTTTATGTAATCTAGAATAACACACACATTGCTATGCTCAGGGATTGGCAACCTTTTGCTTTTCAGATGTTCTGGACTACAAGTCCCATCAGCTCTAGCCAGCATTGTCAATGGAGAGTTGTAGTACAAAGCATCAGGTGAGTCGTAGGCTGCAGACTTGCAACTTTTGAGACTTTGGTGCATGTTTACTAAACATGATTCACCTCTGGCACTGTGCTTGTATTTCTGGTTTTCGTCCCAGGGCATGAAATTGTGCGATTTTGTAATTCCTGAGCTGGGATCTACGAAAACACAAGTTATGAACATTGCATTTCTTCAGTGATCATTCGAAATGACTGTAACAGCAAATCCTGTCTCACAAACGTCTAAACAACCTGAAATATACAGTAGCAGCTTGACAGAAATGTCCTGCAGTATGACTGAACTTCATGCATAAAAATAAGCAGCTTTCTGAAAATCAAATGTAGTGTAGCCTGGCATGTTAAAAAAAATACTTTTGTCTGTATATAATAGAGATTTCTGAAGGCCACATGGCAGGCCCTCCCCAACGGTACATTCAAAGATAGAGTAGGAGTACAGGATGGTGTGCCTGCCCTTCACTGGGCTAGAAGGACACAGTGCACACCTTTCCACCATCACAATAGATAACAAAAGGCAGCCATTACCTGCACTCGCTGTGGCCCAGACAAATATGGCACCCCACAAACCAAAGACAATTAGGGGAACCAGTGCCTCTGATTCAGGAAACTGACGAGCAGAATTTGATTACTGGATAGGCATTCCTCCCTTCGGCCTCACCTGCTGCGTGTACCTGACTTTGTCCTTACCCAACTGAGGGACGCAGTAATTAGCATACAGGTGTGTCTGCAGCCAGTAAAATGGCCCCACGTAGCACTTAAATGCCCAGCCAATGCTCTGCTATACCTCTGTTGCTCTTGGAACAGGACTATTTGCAACTTCTAAAATACCCATGTCCTGACAGGGAAACTCTGTTTGGTCACCCAAAGCTCAGAGGGCCAGCCCCGCCCACTTCAAAATAGGAATTGGGCCTGATGAATATTCACTTGAGGCAACCTGTGCATGCCCATCACCAGGCTCGGACTGGCCTATAGGGCAATAGTGCAATGCCGAACCAAAAAACGCAAAATGCTGCTGTGGCCGTAGTGTTTTGGGTCAAAGTGGGCCACTTTTTTGGCCAACATGGGCCAGTTTGATGAGTTACTTTGATCACATTTTATCAAAAAACTCCCCATTGGGTAGTATTCAAACAGTTCACAAAAAGAATTAATTGCCATTTGGAACTGAGGGACACTTTTTCATTGGTGCCCGTGACAATGTTTTGCCACAGTCCGACCCTGCCCATAACCCCATTACCCTACCTGTGTGCCTCTGCGTTCTAGAGCAGCCTTTTGGTGTGATGCTGGTAAAAACACCTAAATAAATAATAATTTGTCAAAACAATTAAGAAATTAAGAAAGCAGTCTGTAACACCTCCCATCACCCTTATCCTGAATGTATGTATGTGTGTGTGTGTATGTTAGTCTGGCTATTCAAATCCACACCATTGAACACACGCCTACCAAATTTTGCATGGGTTTCTCTTTTGCCTGGGGCAAGATTGTAGTCTATATTTGGATGCAAAAATGTACTCCGTAAACACCCTCATTTACTGATGCTCACCCCGATTCACTAAAGTAGGAACTAGAAGGAGGCACAATTTGGAAAAGTGTTTGTAGCAAAATGTTTGATATGTTGGGTATACCTTTAAAATGTATTACTACTGTATACAGTTCGAAACAGTAATTAAAGCATTTTTAAAGGGAATTAAAACAATTAAAAGAAATTTAAATTGGTTTTCATCATGCCACCCCAAATATGGGAAATGGCAAGGTTACAGTTTACTTAAGTTCATTAACGAGAAGAGAGCACAATCAATCTTTCTTGGACATTTTCTCAAATGTGCTGAAGCCATTGAGTGACTGAAACATGCTGCACAAAAAACGAACATCACTTGGAAAAGCTCCATCTGATGCAAAGCGAAAATCAATTTCAAGAGCTTCTGAAACACAACAAACTGCAGCACGACTTGCCGACCAGAGGACAAGAGCAACTTTCTCCAGGGCACATGAGACACCACTCGATCAGGACACGGGCAACGCCAGATACACCAGCTAGTATTTCATACAATGCACTAATGTCCCATACTCTGGTCTCCTGTATTGAGGACTAGTTAACAAATGTGTGTGCATATGAGCAGGGTCGGGCTGGGACAAGAAATAAGCCCAGACACCCAAGAAAAGTGGCCCACCCCTCGCCTCACAACCCTTGACCTCTGATGACATCACCAGAAGTGATGTCATTTGACCCCACCCGACAGTAACATCCCGCGAAGCGATGAAACACGACCTTTCACCCTTTGACAAAATAGCATCAAATATCATTGTTCCTAAGTACACTATGAAAAATATGGTTATGATTTCACTAATGTGATACACATTTCATACACCATATGTATCATTAATATTTGTGGGTATAGATCCAGATTGTCAAATTACTGTAAATGCAAGCAGACGCCCAAGGCCAAATGATAATATGTTACTGTATAGCACTTACGCTTAAGCTCTTCTTTTATAGAACAAATATGCACACAATATCACCAATCTGTGTTGCTACTCATTTATCGACCTAAGAAGGATGAAAGGCCGAGATAGCCAATCTTGGAATGGAACCTGCATATCACACACACATCACAGCAGCAAGCACTCAACCCACTGAGCTATCATATTGGCTACAGTAAAATGAGCAATTATTCTGTAGTGGATACCATTAAACGAGTAACTGAGATTTAACAGCAGACCAGTTAAGTTCATCTGCAGGTCTGGTGCAAAGTTGGCCGCATGCTGCAGCAGCATGTGAATGATGCATGCATCATAATTTAGGATGCACACTTCATGCATGCAAATCAATCATCAAAGCAAGGTAACCTTGGTTTGATGAATTATGCCGTTGCAGGTGTTTTTTGTTTGTTTTAAAAAAAAGTTTTTTTTTTTTTTTTTTTACCAAACCAGCCCAGGCGTAAGCAGATACCGGCCCCCTGGGACATGATTTCGGCCCGGCCATGGGCCGAGTTGCAGATGGGCCATTCCGACCCTGCATATGAGAATGTTAAGAGACAGGAACAAAGGCACCATTTGTTAATGATGATACATCTCTATATTTGCTGCAAACTTGTATTTCTTTATTTTATTTATTTATTTGTCTCATTTGTTAAGCGCGCAGCATCCCGGAGGCATCGAGGCGCTGCTTACATTGCAGAGAATGGGTATAAACGTGTCAGAGAAAAAACACAAAGACAACACATTTTTACAGTGCAAAACAATCAGGGTTGGTCTCCTTTTAAAAAACATACCTAGCATGCATGTACAATCTATGTATAAACCAAGTTCTATTTGTTCTACTCTGCACAATCGCCATTACCTCCATGTAACTCCTCCTCGTCCCATTCCTTTCTCAAGTATGGCGAGACCATCAAAACAACGCAGAGACTAGAGGCTGCTCTCCCAGTGAATTCTTGAATAAACATTCTGCTCCCTTCTGTAAAACAGCATGTGCCAGCCTGCCCAAGAAAATGTTGATGAATTCCAATGCTACATGAAAGTGAGCGGAGAAGCCCACGATTAAGTCCTGGGGCAAAGACGAGTAGGGCCAGGAGTAATGACGATCACTGATAAGTGATCCAGGCGTTGCCTGTGACTGTTGCCGGTTTTTGCCTGCTTCCTCGCCTGGTGATTCTTAATATGGGCGAGGAGCAATTCATGCAGGATGCAATAATCATATAGTACCCCTACCTTATGGCTTGTTGATCAAAGAATCCAATGAGTTTTGCCATGTCCAAATTCCACTTCAGCTCCCTCCCTGAGCGCCGCAGCCTTACATGTTAACACCAGTCACGTGACAGTGAAAGAAAGAGAGCGTATTTCCTGCGAGTAAACGTATCGGTGTGATATTTTAATCTGATAATAGCCAATGGAATTCCACCGTGAAACGTTCGCGAACGTCGTGCCTGTCACATAGTGCATATTGCTCAACACGACCTGTTAGTACAAAGAAACTCAGGTGAAATGCGTCAAGCGGTACACGGATTACCCGGGCGAGTTACCGTACACGCGGTATGTGAAAAACAAAGACAGGTGGCAATTTCGGTCACATAGCCTGTACTTTTCATGAAAATCTGTGTGTGGGCGTGCCTGCATGGGTGTGCGCGCGAGCGTGTGCATGTGTGAGCACCACAGATTTCAAATACTGGAGGTGTCCGGCATGACGCAGCTACACAAATACCCAAATGATAATCAATGATGTGCAAAATGGAGCTTCAGTTCTGGAAAAGTGCAACCCTCGGAGTCATAGTGCCTCGCTTTATGACTGGTTCAAAGGTTAGTATTTCTGGATCACGACCGAGCAACAACATATACACCATCCTCAAGGGAGTAAGAACATAGTGCTGTGAATGTGTGTCTCCGACGCTTGCTATGAACATCGCTTTCAATTGTGAGGCGTACATGTGGTTATTCTACTTTCATTAATCGTTTAGAGCAGGGGAGTTGCTAGGTCTGGAAAAGACCCGGGGCTAAACTGATGTCAGAACTGTTGGGACTGGGGGCTAGCTAGCCTTTTGGCTGTAGCTCCTGAGATTCTATCCGGGGCTACAACCAAAAGATTAGGGGCTATAGCCCCCTTGGCCCCCCCATCCTCCCTAGCAACGCCCCTGGTTTAGAGACCAAAGCGTGCACCAGTTCGGGCAGGACTGGTCGTTGCAGCATCTTTGAAAAAACTAAATGTCCATTAAAGTGGCCAGTGATACAACCATGATATATGCCGCGTGGCGTTGCTTCGAAGGCAAGCACGTTGCCCCTGAGCTATCCTCCCAAACACCAGAATTGTGTGGCCTCTTCGGTCATGCAATCCGAACAGCACATGCTGCGTAATTGGCACTGGGCTGCCATGTCATTTTAGGTCCTGGAACAAATCGTATACCATATGAACATATTACAAAGCAATCACATGAGTATAAAAGCATACGTACACATATTAGAGAGAAAGACTCAGTGCATCAGATACCACCTTATCTGATGGGCTGGTATCCTGTGTGGCGGAGTGAGTGACCCCACAGTGATAGTATTGTTATCTCCCGAACTGGGGCTCTTTGGTGGTTTGAAGCATCCCCCAGAATGAGCAGGTTTTATGGCAGTGGTTAAAAAGGAAAGAAGCCCGCATTTGCATTACACATCCTGGCTCCCACTGTAATACTCCAGGCCTGTTCCTTTCTCGTCCCTCTCCAGAACAACTGATGCTATCGCAGTCTGATTTAATTTCAAAGACGGATTGTGATTTTGGCAGGCAGAAAAAAAACAGCTAATCAAAAGTCACCATCTGCTCTGTTGCCATGGGAATATTACTCCCAAATAAATGTGCTTCTTTGCCAAAAGCACAGATAACAGCACTATAAAGGAAGATGGAGGGCAGGGACATGTTCCAGCTCTATAACAGAGAAAGGGGCTGGAAAACAGAGGAAAACAAAGATAGAGGGAGTGAAAGAGAGCGAGAAGAAACAAGCTATTTAGATTAAAAAATGAAACAAATCTCAGATAAGGTAATTACCCTGAAAGACGAAACATTGGTGATTAAGATAGAAGAAGCACACAGAGACTTCATTGAAGGAGACCCAAAAATGAAAGGCTGCTTTAAATCAGAATCTTATCTCATTGTGTGTAAGACTCAAAACAATGAACGAGGTTTCCCTTGATGCTGGGTGACGCGAAGGCGCATTCAGCCTAAAGCTTTGTTATGAGGAAGTGGAGGCGGAATGCTAAAAATAGCTCTGGGGGCAAAATTGGAGCACACCAGGCGCCCCCAAACATCAGTGTGCTTAGCTGAAGTCTTAGCTGGTTACGACTTCACCTCCTCTTCCCCTTCTGCACACCCCTTCGCCCCCTGTGCAAATGCTTGATGCAGCTCATTGAAAAGAAAGATAATTCTGAGGTGTTGTGTTGTGAGCACGTGCTTCCAGGAAGTGACGAGCTGCTGAAGAAGCAAGACCTGATGTTGCATTAGGTATCGTCATGTTGTGCTAGAGAATAAAAAGGTGAGGAGCGGCTGAAGGACACAAGCTCATCACCCATCATGTTCGTGTCCTGTGTTATCATATGATATGGCATTTATAACGCGCCTACACACAAGTGTTTCAAGGCGCGACGAGGCAAGGGAGGGTGAACAGAGGGAAGACAGACAGCGATCCTACTATGCCAGGTGTCATTCAGATCACGCAAGTGCATGGGAAGGGGGAGAGTGCGGGGGTAAGGAGGAGGGGACAGTGCAGTACATGGGATAAAAGAATAAATAACAATAAGTAGAAGTACGGCCAGCAGGTGGCAAGTGCAGAGGTAAGTGCAGACATGTGTCAAGTGCTGGTAGTGGGACTGTAGGGATACAGAAACAGTCCCCAAGTGCAGGGGTTGCCAGGAAGACAGTGCAGGTGTGCGACTGGCGGGGGAGGGGACCTGGGCCGGAGATCAGTGGGTGGCCAGGTAACCAGTGCAGTTTCGGTTTCAGCCAGGAAGTCAGCAGGGAAGAGGAGGAAAAAAAGCAGAAGCAAAGAGAAAGGTTTTGAGGGGCTTCCGGAACCGGAGATGATTCTCCTCAAGTTTCAAGGAGGCAGGGAGGCTGTTCCAGAGGAAGGCCCCAGCCGAAGAAAGAAATCTACCACCAACTCATTGCTTGGAGAAGCGACTGACTCTGTGGGAGTTGGAAGCGGATGAGCGGAGAGCTCGAGAAGGAAGATATTTAGGAAGAGAGAGTTGATGGTATTGAGGCTCCAGTCCCCAGAAGGCCTTGTGGACAATGCAGAGGGTCTTGAATTTAATCCTCGCTGCCACAGGGAGCCAGTGCAGAGATTTCAGTCCTGGAGAGATACAATCCCTGGGCTTGAGGCCAAGGACAAGTCTCACAGTCCTGTTCTGGATGAAATCTGTTGTCCTCTCAGTCTGTGTACTCCCCTAAATGCTGAGGGAGGACTGATGAGGATAGGGGGGGATAGCGTATCCTGACACAGCACTCCACACCATTGATCAAGTGAACGGTGTCCCACACTTGCAGACAAGGTATTGTCAAGTAATATTTTCAATATTGCAAACTCCAGTGAGCCCGGGGCCGGGGTTGGAGGACTATAGTTTCGGTATACATGCATTTCGTCGACTACTGTTTCATCGTGGGACTTTTCATCGGCGACCCTTTCATCGCCAACATTTTTTTTAAAAAACATTTTTTTAGGGGGTGTGTTTGTGCGGGTTGGGGTATGATTATTTAAGTAAGGGGGGTTTTGGGGGGACGCAGCCCCCCATAAATTAAAAAAAAAAGAAATGTTGACGATGAATGGGTCGGCGATGAAAAGTCCCACGATGAAAAAGTGGTCGAAAAAATAACATAGAACCATAGTTTCACCCAACTGCAATCCGAGGGAGAAGACTTATGACCACTCTCCAGGGACGTCATTTCACCAAAATGTCAGGGGTAGCGGAAGTGGCATCACATGACCCTTGACCGCTGATGACATCGCACAAAGTGATGTCATTTGACCCCAGCCCGAAGCAACATCACAGGAAGTGCTGGAACACAACCTTTCACCCCTTGACAAAACCGGAAGTGGCATCGCATAGCATTGTTCCTAAGTACACTACGAGAAATATGGTTATGATATCTTATTTTTTAATTCATTTTATTGGTTTTTTATAACGTGTCTAATACCGTACCTGAGTTCGGTTTCTAAGCGCAGATCCATGATTCGAACCTTTGTTGCTCTGTGTGGTCTTGATCCCAAGAGCAGCGCTTTGCCCCTTTGCTGTAATGTGATATACATTTCATACAATAATAGATTACCATATCTATCATTAATATCAGTGTGTATATGCCCATATTACCAAATTACTATGAATGCAAGCAGATGTCCATGGCAAAATGATAATGATGTGTTATTACATACCACTTATGCTTAAGCTCTTTATATATATATAACAAATAAGCATACAATATCAGCCAACTGTATTGGTACTCGTTTATCAACCTCAGAAGGGTGAGAGGTTGAGATGGCCTTGCTGGTATTCAAACTTGCAACCTGTAGATTACGCACACATCGGGATTTGAACTTGCAACCTGCAGATCACGCACACATCGCAAAAGTGAGCACTCAACGCACTGAGCTATCTGAGCAGGTATAATCTTTTCGCCTATACTAAAATGACATGTCTGAATGTCCTCAAAGTCAGAAAGCAAATTGCACTCTGTACTGGATACCATTAAACTACCTGCGATTTAATATCAGGCCAGTTCATCTGCAGGTCTGGTGCAATGTTGGCCACATGTTAATAAGCCTGCGTGGATCTACTTTTCAGGCTTCAGAGGTTGGCCTCACATGGCATCCCATACTCTGGGCACTCGTAACCTCATACGTTCAAACAAACATCCTGAACAGCATGACATGGAGATAGGAAAGATAGACTACAACAAGGCATTAATTGTGGATCAATGAAATCAAGGGCCACTTTATGTGCTATCGTCAAACATTTCTACACTGTACACAAGATTTTAGGCACAAGGATTTTGTCAAGTGTCCGAGGACACCGAGATGGAATGTCTTGTGATGATCGTAACAAAGACAACGGCAGAAGAAAAAAAAACATGCTATAACTGCAACTTGGCGAAAAGCAACATACATAGTCAGAAATGTATGCTTATTCTACTCTAAATGCTTTTTGGAATTCTTTGTCTGCATTGTGAATTTGAGGTGTTTAAGAAATACATCAGTGACTCACCCCCTGAAATGTGCCTGAAATAATCTTGTACTGAGTCTAGCAATTATTGTATAGCATTCCAGAAAGACAAATGATTTGTTATTCCTATTCTTGTTCATTTAGGGTCACTGCTTAAAGTGTTACACCTGTGGAACCACCTGATTCTTTTAAAGAGGCCTGACCAAAAAAGCCAGCCACTCCCGAAACAAAGAGCAGCAGCCCAGAAGCTTCAAATGAAAAAAGAAAAGAAAATCTTTTTTACATTATTGAGTTAGTAAGGAAGACCTCAGGTGACCCCCAAAGGACGCCCCTGCCATTCTCTCCTCTGTCTCCTGATCTGCAGACTCCTCTGGGAACATAGAAAGAGTGATCGAGATGATTAAGGAACAGCAGTTTGCAAGAAATAAAGACCTTACTCGCTTGGATAAATGTCTTGAAATTATAGAATGGTTGATGAAAAGCTTCACCCGCTTCTGTGGCTGCTATTCTGATGGGCAAATGATCTCCTGCAGAATGATGGATAAAGCCTGGCAAACTATTGCACAGGGTGTAGGTGTGGCCGATGCCCTTCAAAGTTGGGTTAAAGATGCAAGAAAGTACCCCTAGTGCACAGGGTCGGACTGGGGCATACAATTGTCTCGGGCCCCAATGAAAAAGAGGCCCACAATTGTAATTGGAAATTCACTACTTTTGTGACAGACGGTTTGAGTAGTATAAAAAGGGGGAACCTTTTGATAAAATGTGATGACAATTGTACATTTTAAAGAATATTTATTCAGTAACACCGGTCAAAACTACTAGCCGCATGGTGAAGTAATTTATCAAACTGGTCCACATGGGCAACACAAGTGGGCCACTGCGATTAAAAAAATCAGGGCAACACTAGCATTTTGTGTTTTTGGTTTCGGCCCTTGGCCTATTACCCTGTAGGGCAGTCCGAGCCTGCTAGTGCAGGTTTTATTAAAAAATGTAACTTTGATGGTGGTCTGCAAAAGGGGCCTAGACCAGCAGTGTATCTATCCCCCCATCTGAAGGAGATATGATGTCGATGTTGATCTCCTTCAATAGTGCCCCGATTCAGGACTTTGGTGTAGCGGGAGGTCATTGACACTTAGTCAGTGGTGGGAACTATGGTGGGAGTGAATAGACATGTATTTTGCCACCACAACAGATATAGACAATGCAGCAAAAACTCGATGTTCTTATTTTCTTCTGATGATGCAGTCTATAAAACCTACAGACGCATGATAGGACATGACGAAACAAGTCCTCAAAGTTTATTTTCAAACACTGGTAAACTTGAATTATGAATGTTTCAAATATCCCAGTCATGTCAGGAAGCACAAGAGCTTCTAAGACACACACATGTAAGATACCTGCCTCTGACTTGTACACTAACTGATGAAGAAGATGAAAGCAGAGCACTTTCGATCCAAAACTGCTTCTCTGTTTGCGTGCACTGCCAAATACTACAAGACTCAGGGATTACACTACAGCGGAAGCTGTAACTAAAGAGACTGTGGGAGCTGGATTATGTGAGAGCAGAGAACATGGATGACACCGCAAAATCTCTCAGAGTGTAAGATGTCAAAGCGATTAAAGATCGTCCCAGTTCCAGATGGAGAGTGAGATGCAGAAGTAAACAGCAAGCTGCATCTCAGTGACAACAAAATGGACAATGGGAGATCTGTTAATACTGTGGTGGCTCATTGATCTGGGAGCCCAGTAGTGCAACAGGTGTGCGGTTGGCGCTGAAATTCAAATCACTGTGCCGTTTCCTGGCCAGCAAGGTTTAGAGAACACTCAAACAGAGCCAACGTCCGCAGAAGGTAGTGGTAATCATCTGAGGCTGCTGCCCAGTCTCTGTTGCTGCGTGAAGATGAAGAGCCTACAGAAGTCTTTGCCATATCAACAATCCATAATACAAGCATGGGCAAGAGAAGACAGCTCATGATCCAGTTGACTTGCTTGCCAATGCTAATTAAGACACGGTTTCCCATCAACATCATGGAAATGACTCATTTTGCTGCCCTCAACCCATTGCCAAAATGGATACCCACGAAGGTCAAAATCTGAAAATTTGGAGGATCAATACTTCTACCACTCAAAGGGGCCTACATTACAGCAGTTCAGCACAACACGTAAAGGAGTCAATTAAAGCAAGAGTCTACATGACAGCAGAAGAACATTTAATTTAGATATACCTTCTAAATCACAAGATTTTCCCTGCATCTGTAAAACGTATAGGACATCCGTTACACTACTCCCACTCACATCCTAAACAGAGGTAAGGAGGGTTCCTGGTATGTTAACATGCTAACGTTTCATACCTAATCTTGCCACACTCACAGAGCAAGATCAAAGTGCATTTGAACAAGTCAAACATCCTTTAACATGGGACAAAACAATGGTATTTTAGGAGCGCTAAATTCGAGCGCTTTGAAACACATTGTGTATAGGCGCTATATAAATAAACAATCAATCAAACCACTCCAAAGAAACAAAAGTGCTATTAAACGCCAGCACCAAGGGTTAGGGGCTGTTGATATGGTTAGTGAGGGCCAGATTCCTCACCTTCCCATTGCCTATGCCATTTGTCATGTCCCCAGAGCAATGGTATTCTCAAATTGAAAGTTATTAGTGGTATTGTGGTACATTTTCTAATACCATTTAAAAGGTGTGATGGGCCACAAACTATTACTCCCCACTATGAACAGCAGCCACAAACCTACCATAAATTGGTGGCTCTTGCAGTTAGAGAGTGGCATCTCCTTAACATTCATAGCAGGGGATGACAACCCAGAAGATTTCCTATCCTGCTCTCTAGCCAAGGCCAGTAACACCTCTGGGGTAGAGGAAGTGTGGGTGAAGTGTAAAGACATCTACAGCAAAAATGAGGGCTTAAATAAAGTGAAATGTGTAAGGCCGTACTGACAGAGCACGAGAGCCACCATTCATAGATTCTGTCATTCTTTTTTAGGCCAGAATTCACATGAATACAACAATGTGATCACACATTTCCATTCAGCCAATGTGTAACAATTCAAAAGGACAAGGCTGAGAATCAAACAAGAACTAAGTTTCATCTACTAGAGTAGATTTATTTCCGAAGAGATACAGAAAGGCACAGAATTGAAGTCTCAAAGAAACAGATTTCTTAATATCACCTTATAATTGCGAATATGCCTTGTATGGAAAAATTGGATCTCCAGTTTAAATGTAATGTGAATTCATTGACTTGTATTAATGACTGGAGTTGCTTATGATTCATCTTAAATATATGGATCTCAAATGTAGGGTAAAACTGAAACCATATTTATAAGTTTAATTTCTCATTTGCCATTCATGTTGGAAAGAGGGAAGTCTGGAAAATGCTGAAATGGGGAATTAGAAAAACTCACTATATGTACATGTACTGGCCTAAACTAAAGTAGGAATGCACATGAAAAACACGCAAAAAGGTTTTTTTGGGCCTGTTCAGAAGATTATATCTCTAATGCCCATGCTAGAATGCCCATGCTAGATGTACAGTAATGGATTCAAGTCCTCAGTTTCAAAGGCCTTGCAATAATGTGTCATGGGCCCAATAATATCATACAAATTCCATGAACCCAGGCCAAGGTTAAGGTCATTGAACTATGTATTATCAACAGAAATCTGCTCCCAACTGTTAAAGTTTATTGAATTAATGCCAGGTAGACAAAAATGCCTGTTCTGGATACACATAAATAGTATACAAAAGGAAATATGTAGGCTTTGTACCGCCACTACCACCTGGTGGAAAACCTCCACAATTCCACACTAGAAAACATGATTCATTTACATGGGGGAAATCTGACATTAAAATGTGTAATCACCAAATTGATTGCTGCATCGCAACGGTAGTTTCCGACTGACACAACATTTGGACAGTTTGTAAATTGAGGTAATATCTATCAGAATATCTAAACATATATGGATATATGGTGCTACATTTTTAATAGGACAACATTGGCAAAAATGCTTACGTGCCACAAAATTATCAGAATGCAATCATTCAAATCTCTGAATGTGCACCCTGACTTGCAGAATATGGAACATATGTTTTCTCAAGCTCACATATTTTCATCAAAGTTATGTCAAAAAAAAAATTAGCATCTCTTCAAAAGGAGCAGTTTTTCCCTCCATTGCTGATCATGTGGCTGGGGAACCATACCTCTGTCACAAGGCAGAGGTGGATCCAGAAAAGATCTGTATTATAATGCACACAGGAAAATAATTAAGAAGGAAGGATAATGGATAGATTAACATTGCAGAACTAACTAAAGATGTGAGTTGATACTATTGAAAGGCATACCCATGCAGATAAGAGGCCAGCCCATAGAGGGAAGACCAGTCTGTTCTTAGAGATTGATTTCCAAATAGGCCACCTTAAAAGAGGGTTTGCTGAAGGAAGAATTTCAGGCTGACTGAGTCCCCGGCTGGATCTCCAAAAACAGAATCACATCTTAAATACCCCAATGAACCCCAAACTGTCTATGTAGCTTGAACAGGGTTAAATCTGGGATTATTTAAGAAAAAGGGAATTGCAGGGAGTGAAATTTGAAAACAGGAACACAGGTGGATATCTCAATGTCCTGTGTTGCCCATCTACATTGAACACAAACTGAGATGTGGTTTCCTTAAGGCCCAATATACTTTGTAATGCAATCTTTTTTAAAAACTGAATACATTTGGTGCCCCTTTAATATGGGATTAATTTTGTAAAGTTAAGTACTATTTGAACTATACGTAGTAGCTCAAACCAGTGTAGAGTCTGTTGGGTTATGGATTAGTTGCAACATGCCATGGTTTGGTTAATGTAACCGGGGACAGCCGTAGTTATAGTCAAGATATTTGTGCAACAAAATGCATGTTGAGAGAATTCATTCTATTTATGTTTGCTTACGCTTATTTATACGGTGTACCGCTGCGGTTACATTAAAAAACAAGTATTAAGCAAGTGTATTTATTACCTACAGAAATATATGTACCTGTGGTGCCACTCGCGTGTCATGTGACTTGCCATATCTCTGGGTCAAAGTGTCTCCGGGTGCTCTATTAAAATTTGTGCGAACTGCAAATTCCTGCATTCCTATCTCTTTCAATGTGCAGGCAGATCCAGGTGTAATGTGAAAGGAAAAGGGCGTTCTTAAACATTGTACATGTTACTTCAAAAGTAAATTGTCAGCATGAACAATAGATTTGAAACAGTGCACACATACAAGTGAATTGGAAGCTGCATATAAAACTGCATTCAAAGTCACACACACACCGCACATGCACAGATTGCAAGCAGCAGTTTCTTCAGTGTTCATTTTCAGTGAAAGTCAACCATGCATGATCACTGAAAACAGTACCTATGTCTTTTGAGAATACAATATGCATGTGGGTCAATGTTAGATTGGACAGGCTTCTTACAGTGTTACCCCAAATTCCAACCTACATGAGCCATTGCATGTTAGCCTGCACAGCCTATATTTTCACAACCTTAGACATGTATAGGGAGGAAAGTTAAATAATATATCTGAATACATATCAAATCTTTAAGCAGTTTTTCTCCAATAACATTCTATGTCTTAAAACTAGAGGAAATCAAATGTCCAACAGACATTTGCATCATTTTGAAATACTGCCACTTAGAAAGTGATGTCCATAGAGAAGCCAATTTTGGCTTAGAAATGTTTAGAATGTCTAGTACCAATTATAATACAGTATACTTACATGAAGACTGTTTGAATGGCAAGTTAATGCCTCTGTGAACTTATGATAGTGAGAATCATGTAGGTAGGGAAATGTGTGTGACAGATGACTTGAGGTATGTATTTGCTATACATGTTTTGTATTGATGGTAAAATGCTGCAGACAAAGTTGGTTGAAGGTACATTCTTATAAATACATTTCGATTTCTGAAAAATCGAACACCATACAGTGAAGCACAAGGAACCCTGCAACGAATATGCAATATACACTGCAAATGTTTGCATCTGAAGATGGCCTCATGCTATGAGGGTTTATGATTGTGATCCCCTCACTACTAGTCGACAAAGTAGTGATACTATCGCATATTGAACAACAAAGATGCTGTCAAGGAAACGCATGGGTGTAAGAAAGAAGAGGAGGATGTTCTCCACAATTGCTCATTGTGCCAGGCAAATGCCATCAGCCCAAACCACTGCTCTTACAAACATGAATGAAGAGTTCCAAACCATGGCAAGCAGTGAGTATAGATGTTGGCACGATACAAAATAGCCAGAACTGCATTGTGGTATTGGATGAGTAGTCAAGATGCCCAGAGGTGAAGTTTACTCCTTCGACTGTGGACCATGCAGTCATACTGTGATTAGAATGTCTGTGTGCCAGACATGGTTTACTGGTCTCTCACAAATTGGACCGTGGTTCACCATTCCGGGTCCCCGATTGTTGACATTTCATGGGAGATATGGTTATCACTGACAAATGCATCACTTCCTACTGTCCAGAGTGAACAGTGAGGCATAGCATTTCATGAGGATGTCTAGACAAGACATTCTGAATTGCATGTGGCCCTCGGGTGATTCAGCGCTACAGAAAAAGATAAATAGATGTGAACAAGGGAAACTATGGACAAATGCACTAACCAATTTCTTTGTGGCTTACCTTCGTAACTCAAATCTCCATGGCTGGTCCTTTCTGGGGGAGGAAAGTTAAGTCACTGATACAATCACATGACTCATGACCATTACCAGTTATCCATGATCGTGCAGTTGATCACCAGAGAAGATGAAAAATGTAAAGCAGGCAGTGGTCCAAAATGTCCTGATCCAAAGCTTACCATTTCAAAGACACCTGCCAGCAGGTGGTGGTTATTAAAGACTTCATGGTGACAGTGAGTGACAGGAGGCAAAATGTTGCAAGAAATGCAAGTTGGTTTAGAACATTCGGCTCTAGCCCAGGAAGAGAAGAATCACATTAAGATTTACACTGGGACCCTAGTAAAGAGGTACTCACCACATTGGTCGTGAGTAAAAAACATTTCATTTGTTATTACTGTCTTTTGTTAACCGCATTTGTTATAGCAAACAGGTAGATAGTGGGTTGGGTTTAGGTATATAGCAAAAGGGGTTAGGTGTAGGTGAGCAGGGCTTGCGGGTGGATCTCCCCCCCCATATTTTGCGGTTAAAAAAATCAGTAAAAATAATGTGTTGGTTTTACCCTTGGTCAAAAAATGTCAGTGTTTAAAAACAGAACCAGAAAAGATGACAAAGAAATTTGCAGAATGGGCATACTCCAAAAGCCAGAGTTGACCAATCAAGATCCCAGCATACAAACCTAAAACGATGGCCCAACACCGACTCGCCCCACAAAAGAAGAAGTAGATCCAGAAGGCAGGGCAGGTTCCTGAAGCTATGAGGTGAGCCGCACACAAGTTCTAAGATGACATATATGATGAGTAATGCGCCTAGAAGGAATCTGTGTTTTAGGAGGGATGCTATGTTGAGTGCTCATGCTTTCGGGATGAGACATGCTGCCAAAGTTCATACAGCCGTCTGTGGGAGGTAACAAATTAAGTTGGTGCTCCTATGCGGATGATTACCTTCTATTTGACAGGACCCCGGTAGGGTTGCAACGCATACTGGAAGCATTTTTCATTTATATGACCAAAAATGGCTTAGCGGTGAATGCTCTTAAATCAAATGTTTTATGTCTTACTCGGAACAAAAAACTCCATAATAAAAACTGGTTTATAGATAGGACGAAGTTAGAAGTCAAACATAATATAATTTACTTGGGTCTGTATGTGAGTGATATTCCGGTAAGAGCACTAACACTCAGCCATTATAAGATGAAAATAAAAGCATGCTGTTTACAGATGCGAATAGTTGACCAAAAATATGGGGCTTTTTCTTGCCTTCCACTTGTGAAATATTACATTCTTAAAGCCATCCCAAAAATTACTTACGGTATTGAATTCCCGTTTATTCATGGCAAAATTGACTCAGATAAATTGGAATCAATCCTATTGCGGAAAATGGTATGGTATCTTCCAAAGAGTGTGGCGCTTGTAGCAATAAGATATGAATTAGGGCTACAGTCACTAAAAAGTACCATTGAATGGAAATGCTTGTTGCTTTTTCGGAATATCGTAAATAAGAACGGAGAGACTTTATACAATGATATGGCAACCAAGTTTATTAACGGTACGTGTAAATCTGTCTTTATGGGAAAACTGGTGGAAATTTGTAAACATCTCCTGGATAGAGCAGGGGCGTCAGTGAGTTCACTTATAAATCACCCGGACACAGTTAAACTATTACTAAGAAATGCAGACTGGGACGGCACAAAGGAGAAACTGTGTCATTATAAATTTTATGGGCACATGGTATCTTTTTATAAATGTATGGGTTTTCCGGAACCGTACCTACACTCTTTTCCACAGAAAAGTTGGAGAATCTTCTTTATGAGATTCCGTTTTAATGTTCTCCTCACAGGAGAAATCGTTGCGGTTAGAACTAAAACATCTGAGGCAATAGTTCTGTGTAGCCATTGTAAAATCAGTGGTTATAGAGGGACATTAAAACATCTCTTAATTGAGTGTCCTGCGCTGAGTCAGAAAAGGCAGCTTTATTTTAAGCATTTTGTCCCCGTTGCCTCAAAAGTAGATTTGGAGCTATTATGGAAGCGTATGCTCTTTGATAACAAAATACCTTTACAAATGGCGGTAGTACGTTTTTTAAAAGTAGAATGTAAACTATTGTAATTTTGTATTAATTGTTAATAGTTTGTTTTAAAAGAGATTATTGATTTGTCATGCCTTAGCGGTTAAAAAATCATAGTGTGTAGGTTACACTGCTAAGTCAATCTGTAGGATTGATATGTATGGAAAACAATGAATTGACGTGTCTGTAAATTGCATGTTTTTAACTTTTGTATAGGAATTTTGTAAAGGTTTCTTTGAAGCCATATACAAATAAACAAAAAAAAAAACAAAAAAAAAAAAGAAGAGATGATTATGCACTTTGCATCTTCACGCTGCACGCTAGAAAAGAAAAGGTTGAGGCATGGCTGCAGGGCACAAGCTCATCACACACCAAATCCATGTCCTGTGCGGTCTTTCAGGTTGTGCACTCCCCTGCATTCTGAGAGGGGGTCATGCGGACAAGAGGCCACGTTCTTTTCACAACAGTGTGTTACTGAGAACATGCCGTGGGCTCAAAGATATCTTAATGATAGTGTCATTTTTAATAAGGCCTGCAGTGTTTACAGCATAGGTCTCATGTATCTTGACTAAGACCCCAGAAAACTATTATCGGCCCATGTGGTAGAAAAGGGTGAATTAAGAATTTAGCAATGAAAAGCAATCTAGTGCAATACAACATTCAATACACGTTTGCACATGGAGGTATTTCTAGCTTGCTTACAACAAGGGCAGTGAAAAAGCGAGAAAAGGTATCATAATATTGTATGTGGCGGGAGCAATTCTGGACTGGGCAGTATACAGATTACCATAGATCTGTGACACCTAGAGGTGTTCATTTGTTCAGTGTCTCACTAATATTAACATTAACATTAACTTATGGCGCAAGCCTCAGCAATGTAGATTCACCAGAACCATTGGAGTTAACGAGAGGCAAATGAATGTGTTCATCATTGCTTTGGCCTTCCCCCCGTTCCGACGCTATAGACATGAACGATGTACCTCACTCAGCTCGTCCGGTAGCACAGCGAGTAGAGCGCTCGCTTTGACATCTGTCCAGAGCCTGCTGAACCTAATCCCGGCAGGGCCAAACTCAGCCTTTCATCCTTGCGAGGTCGATAAATGAGCACCACACACCGGGGGTAATAATAAGCAGCGCTCAGATACCTGAGGGTTCGTAAATGCTACATTATTATTATTATTATTATTATTATTATTATTATTATTATTATTATAGTGTCTACCCCCTCACCACTACTGTGGTGAGGAAACGTTACCGCCTGAGACAACCTTAACGACCCTACCCGGATGATGTCACCAAAGCAATAAAACTGCAAGCGATGGAACCCCTGGATGATCTGTAATTACGAAAAAGACTAATAATGTCATGGCGGAAGCCGATACACTTAGTGGCATTAGACACGAAGCACATATGCATCCAAACACGAAGATACACGAACACTAGGTCAAATTGCACCTAGACACGAAGTATATGCTTACATCCACCAGGTTAGAAGACATGGGGCCTCATTCCGAGTATGGCGGTAAGGGATAGCGGCCACCGGTAACGAGACCGGTGGCGGCATTCCCTTACCGCCATACTCCGAGTTCCCTCTGCGCCCTCGCCCTTAACGCCTGCTTTGAGCAGGTGTTAAAGTCGAGGGCGCAAAGGGGCCTGCAAGCCAATAACGGTGACCGTAATGAACGGTCACCGTTATTTGCATCTTCCCCATTCCCATTGAGCCCTATGGGGGCTCATTTGGGAATGGGGAAGAGCCTTGGTGAATGGGGAATCACCGCCCCGCCAACCTTGGAATGGGGCGGTGATTCCGCCATCCACCAAGGCGCTGCCGGTCCGGGTACGGCGTCAACCAAGGCGTTAATAGCGCCATTGGTTAGCGCCGTACTCGGAATGAGGCCCATGGACTCTCTTTTCTATGCTGAAACGCAAGTCGCTCGAGAATACATATAACTACTTTCTTAGTGCAGAATGCAATTAAAATGAGTGGCCAAGTGAACCAAGATGGAGGACGCAATCACATTAGGTGAATAGGTGACATTGAGAAGCCAATAGACAGCAGAGAGAGACCCTGTCTTGCTGAGCCAGTGAAAGAGCTAAGACTGAACAGCGCAGATAGCAAGTGCACAGCTTGGCAAGGTTATCTTGGAAAGGCAGGTTTGAACCAGCATTGGAAAAGTACAGACAGCAGGCAGATCCCAGGCAGTGAAAATAACTCTGTCTGGAGAAGCATGGAAACAAATGTTGCAGTAGCTGGAACAAGTCTCTAGAGGCCAAGGAGGTAATGCCACCCAGAATAAAAAGGACTAAAATTCTTGTAAAATACTGAGCAGAATAATTCGAAACGCGGTCCCCAGACACGTGACTTGCAGCTGGCAGATTCATGCCTATTTATTAGAACCAGACATAGGCAGAAGGAAATCTTCGTTCCCATCCATTTCATTGGGACGAAAGACACAATACATTGTAAAGTTGAATGCTAAATGTTCTGATTTGAAGCCTGGGGAATTAGGGAGTGATAACTTTAGCAAGACATGCAGCACCTTGGGGCCGTTCTCATCACCTTCAATGGTTGCTCATGTGCTGGTAACATTCCAAGATGTCAAGGCTGAGAAAGCCATCCCTGACCAATCACTGTTAACCTTTCATGCTCACCTTAACAGTGTTGCAGACACCACTCATAAAGCACCTTGATGACCCTCTTCCCCATGTATCTTTTTGTAGGAGGCCCTAGGAGGAGTTACCTGATATCGCTGGACCAGTTAGACTACTAACCCCATATAGAATGTATACCCCACCATATTACTTACCCAATCCCATCCCACCAATGTTTGTGCAATGTGTCATTTGGTTGTGACGCCATATTGAAGCAAACCTCAGCGTCAAGCCAGTACCATGACGAGGGATAATTGGAGATTACTCAATGCCCATTACTGTTTCTACTTAATTTGGATATTGTTAATAAAACAGTGCTTTTGCCACTTTACTGGACTCTTCCATTTATTGGGTGTGGGATGCTCCCTGCCTGTCCAGTGCATACCTGAGAGGCGGCGTTCTCCCCAATCTCGACATATGGTAGCAGAGGACGGTTCACCAACACCTTCAGTGATTATACCACCCTTTTCCTGCCGTGAGCCTGAAGGAATGCTACGCAACACGTGAGTACCGGATTGCCAATCACGCATGAAAATTCAGACGGTCATCAGGAGCCCCTTTGGAGAAATTCCTGCTCACTCCCCACAGGATGCTTTGCAGACCAGACGGTGGAATGGCAGATTGTTGGAAGAGATGGTTATGATGGTGTCAGCTGACCAACGGATGTAAGTATGAGAATAGTAATCTGGCACCTTATGACCAATTGAGGCACAGAAGATCTCCCGATGGCCTAACGGGGCAGTTATAAGAAGTGTTGCCCTTGCCATGGTGTAGGCAAGTTGGCGGCCGTGGGGACCATTGTGGTATTATATGAGTGCACTCATTTGTTGTATGTATATAGGGGTTGTTGTTGGGGGCAGGTTGTAAATAGCATTTGAAAAGTTGATAAGAGGAGGTGGTTGGCCCAGGATAAGGGGCACCCAGATTGCAGCAGTTGGAAAATATCTTGTTTTTTTGTGACAATAAGCAGTAGCCAAAGAGCGGGGAGAAGTGTTGAAATGTGGAGTAAATATATTGATGGTTGATACAGGATTATGAAAATAAAGTGAGGATATTTGGGGTACAAAACAAAAGCCGATTATGAGGTCACGTAAGTATCGGCAGTCAGAAGAGTGACGTTCCATCATGGGAAACACTCCCTTAATGCATATGTGCAAGCAAGTCCCTCCCGCAGTATAAGCTCAAAATGTGTATGTTTAGAGCAGAATGAATATCCAAGATAGTGGACAAGATGATAAAACCTTGGCCCTAGGAGGGCAGTTTTTCGAAACTTGTGCTGCAACACACGACGGGACATTTTTTATGAGCTGCATATAAGGGCAAAAGTTTACAAAGCAGGATAGCGGTTTGAGAATTATGGAAGATGTTCGGGGACGAGGTGGAGGACCCACTGGGAGAGAGTGGATACTTAACCAACATGACAAGGGGGGCAAAGCACCTACGGCTCCTCCTCCTCCTCTCAAGAGCAGCGACCCACCAATCAAGGGACAGGTATTTTACCCATTGAAAGAACTGAAGGCAGCGGCAGCATATACTAACCCTGTGTTTGCACCAGAAGATACAATGAATGGTGCCAAGTTAAATAATTCAAAGTCACCGCCCATACGTAATGAGTATAGGAGTCCTCCAAATTGCAGGTGAAGCTAGCAGAGAGTGACAGGGAAGGTGCAACAGTGGACACGAGCGAATGGGTGGGAGGACAGATATTGCTTAAACTAGATGGCCAGCATAAGACCGACCCAAAGATAAGGAAAGGGGCGTTAAAAATAAATGGGATATAGAGGAAGAAGAAGTGTGACAGAAAAGGAAATTAGAGCAGGAAGAAAGAGAATGGGAAAAGCATTAGAAGAAGTGGAGGAAAAGGAGAGAAAGGAAAGAAGGCAAAAGGAGAGAAGAAACAGGGAATTAGAACAAGCAGAGAAGGAGAAGGTAAGCGATGAGGAAAAAGAAAGAAGAAATGGCAAAGCAGCAGGATGCAGCAGAGAGGGCAGCAAGAGAGGCAGAGGGAGAGACAGGTGCAACTGAATGAAGAAAGGAAGAGATGGGAGGTTGAAAGTCTCATTCGAGAGCATCTGCACAAGAGCAAGGAAGAAAATAAATGGCATGTGCGGGAAAGAGAGCAGAGCTGCCAAAGACGACTTAAGGCAAGGGAAGAAATAATAAGGAATAATATGCTGGATGAGGGATAAGCGATACAAAGGAGGATTGGGACATTAGATCGAAGCAGAAGGGCTGATGGGGCTACCTTTAAGGCAATGAGGAGCACAGCAGGGTCTCCACAAAGGCAGGAACCAGGGTTGTTAGACAGGGCTGGAAGGGGCAAAAGGGGAGAAGCGTGTTCAAACTACTGAATTTTGAAAGTGACAAGGATGATGGGAGTGATGACAGTTGGTGGATGATGGTGTCAGATGAAGAAAGAGAGGCAAGTGAAGATGAGGAAGAGGGAAGAAACTTACCGGGCCCTTTGGAGGGGGCAGCATTAGAACGAGAGGCAGTATGGTCCGAGGAGGAAGATACAGGATGAGAAAGGCCAGAGCTTAAGACAGACACTAAGCACCAAAAGGGTCCTCGTGCATAGCTTAGATGAAGCTTAGATGAAGTTACCCCATATGCCCAGAGGCTGAGAGCTTTACCAGGGCGGAAAAAGCCAAGCATGACGGGTTCATTTACAGTGACAAAAGGTCTGTACGCACCCAAAGGGTATGCAGTACCCGCTGTTAGAAAAGGGGGGAGGACAACCACAGTATATACCATGGCCCCAAATGGGCATGACAATTTCAGATGTAAATTGCCATTGTTAACTGCAAGGGCATGAACATGGATTTATGAGATCTAGAAATTGGCAGCAGGCATGACTCCAGCAGTGGGCGACATTAAAATCTTCCTCTCTGCCATTCTTGGGGAGAGAGCAGAAGACATTTGAAAATGAGTCCCATATCCTGGGGTAACTGCACAGAACACATCACATGACAGAGTACTATTTAATAACTGCAGGGCAGCCATATGGCAAGCACTCAGAGTACAGTATCCCAGCATGTCAGACATAAGCGTGATTATGGCACACAAAATGCGTTATGCTGAACACCCCATTACGTATATTCAAGAGATCCAAGAACATTAGCTTCTCGAGACTTGTGAGCTGTAGAATAAGACAGTGGGTTTGTTTTATCACATATTATGTCAGGGATTACCCGAGTATGTGCAAAAACAATTGACGAAATTAGTGGGGATGGAAGCAAGATCGTGGCCAGAGATTCAGTTGACAACGGTACACCGTTGTCCGTTATTGAAAGAGAATATGAGAAAGAAATGCGAGGAAAGAAGGCAGGATGAAGCAAAATTAGTTTGGAAAAAATTGTCAAAATATGCGGTAGAAGGGGCAGTGCTGATGAGCGGAGAGGGAGTGGTTATGCAGGATCCACCTCATTGCCAGCAAATGGAAGGAGGCAGTTTTGTAGGAGGGGGCAAGAACAATAATTGGCCATGGTGAAGATGTGTTGTGCCCAGATGGAGAGGGAGTAGATTTCAAGCACTTCAAGGGGGAGGAGGATTTAATGGAGGACATCTCAGGTCCATGGTGCCCCTACAATATTGGACATGAAGGAAGCTGGGTCACATATCCCGATTGTGTAGAAGCAGGGGAGAAATGCAGCAGAATTGGCAGGACCTAAGAGGGCGGACGACATATCCACCCGCATATACAACAGAGCGACCTGACCATTATGCCCAAGATCACACATGGCATCAGACACAGCGCTGCAAATGCAACAAGCTCCTCAGGCACTAGCACAACCGCAGCAGGCACACATGCAGACAGACCAACTGCAAGCACCAGCCAAAGCACAGACGCAGCAGAAGACCATGACTAGATGTAATCTAAACACCATAGTACAGACTCCTCTCACCCAGAATAGGGAACATGACAGTAGTGGCAGGGAATCCTTATACCGGGACAGAGATGCAACTGCAGGTTGCACACAGGCCTTAGAAGTAGCGACCATTATCGGGACACATGCGCATAACATGCACGAACAGGGATGGTCTTGCACACAGAAGCAGACATCATTAGAGGGGTGCATGCATGCACATAACATGCACACACGCACTAACAGGGCGAAGATTTTCACTTTTGGTGGTGACACACCATTCCCCATTCAAGGTGTGTTGGTGGCGCCCGTGTCCAATGGCAACAGGACCATAAAAGCCTGGTTTTTCATCACCGATGTTAGCCCCCACTCTCTAGTCAGTTGTGCGGCGTCAGAGGCATTGCACCTTTTACACTTTGCGTTTGAAGTTTATCAAGTAGATATTGAGCAATTGTTGGCCAGATTCTCAGGCATTTTCAAGGGAGTGGGGAAGTTGAAAGCTCCTCCTGTACGACTGCACATTGACGGGACCATCAGGCCTACAGCTCACAAACATCGACGGATCCCGTTTCATCTCCGGAATCAGGTAGAGGAAGAACTCCGGTCACTGATCCAAATGGACATCATTGAAAGGGTGGAAGGTCCGACACCCTGGGTATCGCCCATAGTGTTAGCTCCCAAGCCAAAACAGCCGGGAGTGGTGCGCATTTGTGTCGATATGCGCCTCCCGAATGCGGCTATCAAAAGGGAGAGGCATATAACACCCACTCTGGATGACTTTATTGGAGAGCTGCAAGGGGCGAGAGTGTTCTCGAAGTTGGATCTGAAGTTGAGCTATCACCAGCTTGAGCTCCACCCATATTCACGTTATATCACAACGGTTACGACGCATGATGGCCTCTATCAGTTTAAGCGCCTGAGCTTCGGCATTTCATCTGCTGCGGAAGTTTTCCAAAATACAATCAGAGGGGCGCTAGCGGGACTGAAAGGTGTATTAAATATGAGTGACGACATCTTGGTCTTTGACGAATCTGAAGCAGAACGCATTCGAAGTTTGGAACGCACCCTGAAGAGACTGGAGGAGTTGGGTCTCACCCTGCACCATGAAAAGTGTGAGTTTTTCAAGGACAAGATTTGCTTCTTCGGTTTCATCTTTCATGCCAGCGGAGTGTCACCTGATCCTGCAAAGGTCAAGGACATCCATGAGGCCACAGCACCCCAGTCCCCCACGGAGGTAAGGAGCTTCTTGGGGATGGTCAACTACTGTGGATGCTTTATTAGGGGCCTGGCTTCCTTGTCGGAACCCCTCAGTGCGCTAACCAAAAATGACGCTGCGTGGGTGTGGGACAGGAAGGAGCAGGAGGCCTTTCAGGCCATCAAAAATGCCCTGTCGGATGGGGATACCATGGCGTACTTTGATCCCACTGCAGAGTCCGTAATTGTTGTTGATGCCAGCCCGGTGGGTGTAGGGCCGGTCCTGATGCAGGCGGACAACCGAGGGGATATGCGACCCATCGCTTATGCGAGCAAAGCGCTCACGAACACGGAAAGGCGATATTCGGAAATAGAAAGAGAGGCCTTGGCTATTCTTTGGGGCTGTTGTCATTTTCGTCTATACATCTTGGGCAAGCCTGTTGTGGGCGTGATGGATCACAAGCCCCTGCTGCCCATCCTGGCGGGAGTGTCATCAAAGCCACTGCCCAGAATAGAACGATGAATGTTGGCTCTCATGGAATATGGGGTCATGCTCGTGTACAGACCGGGGACCAATAATCCGGCGGACTATCTGTCTCGCCACCCAAGCCATGAGAAGGCGGAACAGACCAAGGAGTCGTCTGACTGTCAAGGGCTGCTGTGTCACGTGGTGGAGGGTGCGTTGCCGGTGGCACTTTCCAGGCTCACCATAGCAACAGAATCGTCCAAGGATGAAGTGTTTCACATTATCAGAACGGCGGTGAGAAGTGGTGACTGGCGAGAGGTGCTTCAGAACAACTCGAGGCGGCAGGTGGATGCCCAAAGAGAACTTCAGGCACTTTGGAGGGTGAGGGACGAACTGTCCATTTCAGACGACGGACTACTGCTGAGAGGGAGGCAAATCGTGATCCCACAAGTACTGAGAACTCGTGTAATGGAACTAGCCCACATAGGGCATCAAAAGGTCGCCAAGACCAAGGCGAGACTCCGACCCAAAGTTTGGTTCCCCGGCCTAGAGGGAATGGTTGAGCTTTCCGTGAGAAGGTGTATACCTTGCCAAGCAGCGAGTCCGGTGGAGAAAGCCCCTTCCATTAGCTTGATGGAACGGAGCGGAATACCATGGGGAACTGTCCATGTGGATTTTGGATCGACGGCGCGAGGCATGTATTTTTTGGCTGTGGTAGACCAATGGTCAAGATATCCCGAGGTGGAGGTAGTGGAAGGCACAGCTACTGTGTACACCACCAGGGCCCTGGACAGAATGTTCGCAACACATGGTTTCCCCGAACTATTGTGCTCTGACAATGGCCCTCCATTTACGGGTAGTCAATTCGCTCAATACCTAACCGAGAGGGGCATCCAGCACAGGAGGGTGTCGCCTCTGTAGCTTAGGGCAAATGGGGAAGCCGAGAGGCTCATGCGCACTTTGAACAAGGTGCTGAGGATATCTGTAAGTGGAGGGGAAGACCTACAGAAGAAGCTACTGGAGTTCCTGAGAGAGTATAGGACCACGCCTCATCAGTCAACTGGTGTTGCCCCCGCGGAAGCGCTCTTCGGGCGCTGTCCCCACGGAATGATACCTGAAATAGAAGGCCGGGGACGGGGGTCATTGACAACGAGAAAGTAAGGGAAGAGCGAGCAGCTCGCAACCATTGGGAGAGCGAACATAGGGGCCTACAAGACAAGGAAGTAGCCGTGGGTGATTCAGTGCTAGTACGGAACCGCCGACCGGCAGGCAAACTGTCCCTTCCCTATGACCCTCACCCGTGGACAGTCACGCACGTGAAGGGAATGATGGTCACGGCGGCATGTGCACGAGGGACGGTCACTCGCAACAGGTCCTTCTTTAAGAAGGTGGACACGTCAACTGACGCAAGTGATCCTGGCGAAGGGACGTCCTCCGAAACCGTCCAAGAGAATCCCGTAGAGGATTCAGTGCGGGACGACGCTCCACTAGCAGAGGGTCCCAGTGTAGTCTCCTCGAGTACCCCGCGGTATCCCGTGCGACGAGACTGCAGACTGCCCACTCGCTTCAAGGACTACCTCCTGGACTCTGGAGACTGAGCCAAGGCTACAGCCATTACACAACCCACGTTGGGTCACATGTTCTGTTTTCCCAGTTTGCACTGTTTTTGCATTATCAATGTTTGTGTTGTTTTTGATTAAAGAAAAAAAGGGATCTGACGTCGCAATCACGAACGACGCATGCGGGAGCCTCGCTCTGGGTCGCGCATGCGCGTTTGTAATAAAGAACGTCCGTGCGGCAGTTGCCGCCGGGACTCTGGACGACACACACGCATGTCCTGTGTCTCCTTTCGTGAGTGTGTGTGCGTGTGTGATAACACCGGGCGGCCCGATGCACGGGCTCGCCCACAACAACACCCGCCCCAAAAACATATTGAGATGGATATGCACGTGTGCGCTACTTTTCTAAACGCACATCCCCATGCTCTTGCCTTCTTAACAGTTTGCATATAGTGGAGAGACGGTAGTAAAGCTTTCAGCTGACAAAAAGTCATGTAGAAAGACGTGTTATTATGGCTTGGCCTCTGACAAAAAAAATGCAATATTACACATCATTAGTGAATTACCCCAAACAGACCAGTGGCAGGATCAGAGACATGAAGACTCCAAACAGACAACCGCGACGGAAGGGGGGGGTACCGCAAAGAGTCCGACAGAGCATGCAAAGGATGCTAAGAGGTTGGAGCTTTTTCAAAGCTCAAACAAGCCATCTAAAACCATTATAAAAATGCTGCAGTTGCTTGTGCTTTTGTCTGGGAAAAGATTCTCGTTTATTTTTAAATTCAGGTCATAATGTTGAAAGTGTAACATCCAATAACGCTGAGTTGCTGCATTTCGCATTTGACTATGTAGCGGGCAGACTTGCACGACACTCTGACCTTTGAGTCATGATACTGAATGCATTTCTGCTTGGATTATGCCGAACACGCTGTTTGCGCAAGTATTTTGTAATCGCCATCATTGAGAAGAGATTTACTTAGTTACCTATTCGGTCTAGGGCTCTTACTGCAGTAAACGGCGTGTAACGAAGACATGTTCATCCACTGTGAAGACTTAACATTAATGCAGTTTTAACATGTGTCCTGTCTAACTAGGGGCTCACACCAGAAACCCTTCACCCTTGCACAATCCCAAAACATATGTTCTAACATGCCCATATCATGCACACAAGCCCAGCACTCTGAGCTATCACTCATGACTATGTGACCAATGATCTTCAGTAATGTCACTCCCAATTCTACGACTCCATTCCTCCAGCAGTGAATCGTTACTTTTATAGTTGGCCACAATCAGACCATATATGCGACTAACCAAGCCACACTCCCCCACTTTCTTTGTTTGCTTAAAAAGGTCAATGTTTAGTTTAAAGTGCATATTAACCTCACCAATTACCTTCTTGAGTTTCTGAAAGTCTGCCATATTGAAATTAGAAATATTGAAGGTTGATTGTAATTCCCTCGCAGTCATCCATCTCCCATGAATGCGAAGATCTGAAATCCAGTGCACGCCAGATAAAAATGACTCAGACCAAACAAGGCCTTACCCTCCAACTTAATACTCGGGTTCAGCCAGACCGTAGCTCCAGGGTCTTTCAATGCATCAAATCAATGGATCCTTTGGTGTCAGTGGACCATTGTGACTGGTTTCAGCACACACCCATTCACCTGGATCCAGATTTATTAAATCAATTAGAAAGTTAGACATAAAAGCCAAGTGATATGCCCTAAAATGTGGCACCTCAATCCTCCCTTAGATAAGGGCAATTGCATTTTGCTTAGTTTCAATCTAGCCGGTTTCTGATCCCATAGGTAGTTTTGAATAGGTCTATCCAACTCTTGCCAGTACTTCTTATCAATGTTTAGAGGGATCATACTAAGCACATAATATATTCTTGGTGTTGAGGCCGTTTTCAACGTATTAACCTTTCCCCAAAGGGATACATGTAGCAATTTCCATCTGTCTAAATCCATTTTGAACGAAGTACAAATCATATTCATAGTCACTTTGATAAAATCACCCAAATTTGGCAAAATCCATACTCCCAAATATAGCAATTTCTCAGCAAACCATCTAAAGCCAAACTGCGTGATTTAGTGTTTGTCACATGCAGGCACCAATGGAAGGACCTCTGATTTTGCCCAATTTATTTCATATCCAGAGCAACGGTTAAAGGTGGTCAGTATATCCATAAGTATTGGTATTAAATGATTGAGATTCTTTTAAACTAGCAACAACTCATCAGCATATAACCATACTTTTTGTTGAAGACCCCAACAACTTATGCCCTGTAAACCATTGTCTGCTCTTAGTGCCATAGCTAGAGGCTCCATCCCAATAACGAATAACAACGGAGACAATGGACACCCTTGTCTGGTGACCTGCTTTAAGTCAAACATTCCTGATCTTTGCCTATTGGTGTTAACGTCTGCAGTCGGATTACAATATAGAAGTTTTATCCAAGATATAAATTGACATCCAAACCCCATTCTCTCCAGAACCGTGAACATAAATTGCCAATTAATACGGTCGAAGCCCTTCTCGGCATCCAAAGCAAGGATCGCCGAATCTTCTAACAAATCTGTAGCAACAGATATGTTACACAATAGTTTCCTAATATTGCTGGAAGTCTTTCTTCCCCTCACAAATCCTAATTGGTCCCGGTCGATTAACTTCAGCAACATGGTTTCAAGTCGTAACGCAAGTAACTAATCCAAAATGTTGTTATCGACGTTAATTAGACTTATCGGTCTGTAATTTGAAGCTAATGTTTCATATTTTCCTTTCTTCAAAAACACTGAGATCATTGCATTGTGGAAGAATTCCTCTAGATCTAGAAGTAATAAACATTTTCAGTAACAGAGTCAGTGCTGAATTTGGAGGCCATTTGTAGAATTCCACCAGGAATCCATCCGATCCAGAGATCTCCCGGAATTCAAATTCCCAATAACTTTCTTCACCTCATCTAATGTTATATTTTCTTCCAACGCAATTGACTCTTCATCTGTGATCTTTGGAAGTTGTAATCCATCCAGGAACTCTCCACAGGACGTATTATAGTTTTGCTCATCTTGATATAATTCAGTGTAGTATGACCTGAATACGTCACTAATTTCTAGTTATAAGTAATTTGGCCATCCATCCTTCTAATCGATGAAATCATTCGTTCCGACTCTCTTTTCCTCACTCTGAAAGCTAGCCATCGATCACAGTTTTCTCTTGACTCAAAATATGAACATTTTGTTTGAAAGCACTTCCTGTCCACCCTTTCTGAAATCAATGTCTTTAGCTCCCTCTTCAATTTATTCAGTTCCGGAATCAGAACCACATTCGACGGGTTAACCATCAGATTTCCTGAGATGTCTCTAATCCTAGAGTTCAATTCCATTTTTTTTTCTCAAACTTCTTTTTTAAACCGATCGCCAGACTGATAAACATGCCTCGGACGGTTCATTTGAAAGCCTCCAAACAATATCTGGCCGAACCTCACTAGTACAGTTTTCTTCTATGAAATATTCAATGTTGGCGGCCAGTTTGTCCATTTCTTCCCGGTTGTCTAACAGCATTGTATTCAACCACCAGGTATATTGTTTCTTCATTGAAACATCCAATTTCAAATCCATTACAACATGTGCATGGTCAGTTAGTAAAGTTAGTAAAATATTTCCAATATTGGTTACAACATAATTTTCTGATATTCTCCCTGGCACCATCAACATATCCAACCTAGAGTATGCCCCATGTGCGCTAGAAAAAAAGCTGTATTCCCTGACCAATGGATTGTCCATGACTCGACCAGAGGGGGGAATGAAGAAAGGCATATGAACATGTCCAGCATTGCTGTGGTCCTTCCCCTGTTTTGATGGTATAGACATAAACCTCACTCATGGCGGTTTTTCCCTCACCGCCATGACATTGTATTGCAAATGCGAGAGAAGTTACTCCCTAAGGCAACCTTACTAACCCTACCCAGATGACTTCACTGAAGCAATACATCTGCAGACGATGGAAACCCTGGATGAGCTGTAATTAGCAAAGAGACAAATGACATCATGGCGGAAGCCGATACATGTAGGAGAATTAGACACGAAGCACATATGCATCCAAACACGAAAATACACGAGCACTAGATCAAATTGCACTAAAACACAATAAATATGGTGCATCCTCTAGGTTAGAAGACATACACTCTATTTTCTATGCTGAAACGCAAGTCGCATGAGAATACATATAACTGCTTGCTTAATGCGCACTGAAAATAAAATGAGTGGCCATGTAAACCAAGATGGGGAAGGTAATTATATTAGGTAAATGGGAGACATCGAGAAGCTATAAAATAGCAGAGAGACCCTGTCTTGCTGAGCCAGTGAAGGACCGAAGCCTGAACAGCACAGATTGCAAGTGCACGTCTTGCCAAGGTTATCAGGGACAGGCAGGTTTGAACCAGCATTGGAAAAGCACAGACAATAAGCAGATCCCAGATGGTGGACATAACTCTATCTGGAGAAGCAAAGAAACAAATGTTGCAGGAAAGTCAGGTTCCTACCAGCTCACACTGTACCCTGCAAAGAAAGTAGCTAAAATACCTCTCTAGAGGCCAAGGAGGCAATGGCACCAGGAGTAAAAAGGGCTAAAATCCTTGTAAAATATTGAGCAGTATAATTTGAAATGTGGTCCCCACACACGTGACTTGCAGCTAGCAGAGAATGCCTATTCAGTTTAACCAGACATAGGCAGATAGAGACCTTCGTTCCCACAGGTCTCTTTGGGAAGAAAGATACAATACAGTGTAAAGATGAAAGCTAAATGTCCTGCCTTGAGGCCTAGGGAATCAGGGAATGGTAACTTTAGCGAGACACGCAGCACCTTTGGGCCATTCTAATTACCATTAATTGTTGCTGATCTGCTGGTAACAGGCCAAGATGTCACGGCTGAGAGAGACATCCATGGCCAATCACTATCCACCTTTCACGTTCACCTTAACAGTGTTGCAGCCACCACCCATAACGCACCCTGATGACCTGTTCCTCATGTATCTTTTTGTAGGAGGTCGTAGGTGGAGTTACCTGGTATCGCCCGACTTATTAAACTACTAACCCCATACAGAATGTATACCCCACCATACTACTCACCCAATCCCATCCCACCTAGGTTTGCACAATGTATCATTTGGCTGTGACCTCATATTGAAGTCAAACTCAGTAACAAGCCAGTACCATGACGAGGGAGAATTGGAGATCACCTGATGTCCATTACTGTCCCTGTTTATATGGATATTGTTAATAAAACAGTACTTTTTCCACATTACCGGACTCTTCCGTTTCTTGGAAGTGGGATGCTCCCTGCCTGTCCGCTGCATACCAGAGAGGGGGGGGGGAGCGTCCTCCCCAATCTCGACGGAGTAGCAGAAGTGACACCATATGACCTTTGCCCTCATGACATTGCGGAAAGTGATATTACCAGAAGTGAAATAACATGACCTTCTACCCAGGAGACATCATAGGAAGTCAAACCACACAACATTTCACACCTGCGCTACCACAGAAAAGCTACATAACCATGATCATAGTGGAGGAAATGGATTAAAAAATACATTTTGTGTAAAATGAACAATTACATTCCAAAATGTGTTTAACGCAAATACAAATTTCACATGGTAAACCTTTTCTTTGCTCTAGCCTCTTTTGCAGACGTTACCTCCCTCGCCAAACAACCTTAAAACTGGTTTTCAAATCCTCTGTTGAAACTTATATTTAAAATGTAAACAGATTTACATTTTGCAAGCAGCATGCTTCCCAATCTTCCAGGGCTAACACACACACAGCAGAGTTAATCCATCTCGGTTCCGGATGGGACTGCAAATCCATTACAACTAGAAGTGGAGTACACCATAGCTACTCAGGCGCATGTTGACTCGATGGGACAAACCTCTCAGGAATATGCATTAAGTTCACCTAAAGCTGCCCCTGCATGCGTATATCGGAAATTCAAATGCATATAATGTGGCGAGTCGAGAAGACCAGGATGCTTCCTCACACCTCAATGCATTAATGCATTGCTTGGATGTTGGGCTTCACATTTAAGAATCATACATGATAGTATGCCTGAGAGCATGAACTGTACTGTTAAAGCAGGTTAACCCGATCTAATATGATTTGTCACATCAGAAGGATTCCCATTGGAGGTACGTTAGTTCTATTCACAGGTGTGCTGGCCTACCTACAAATGCATTTCCCCTAACAGGGTCTCTACATGTCGTTAGGTTTCAGAAAGTGTTAGTCCCGTGTTGTAGCAGGGCACACATCTGACGTTTCCCCGGCCCTGCCAACATGTTGGACCACTCTTCCCATTGTGTATTTAAGCTCACCATTGAAGCTTCAATCACAGAATGGCTTGATACAACTGAGCATTATTTTACTTACCATGTCAGATGTAACAGCCAATTCATAAAAAAGACTGGTTCTCACATTAGTCTTGCAATCATAATTGTCCTTAGGCAAGTTGCTGGATTTGTCTACAAAGAGGTCAAGCAAGGTTTTCTCATTATGTGACCATCCTGGTGTTTTGGGCTTCAACTACCATCTGTCATAACCACCTTCGTCAGTGGTGAAGGATCATCGGAGTTGTAGTCCAAAACATCTAGCGACAACATAATGAGCATACCCGCTCACCTTCCAACCATGACCCACCTATAGAGGATGAGGCAATGCTCGTTGGCAGGTTGAGGGAAACTTTCACTACAGCTTATTCTTTATTCCAGACTTCATTTGTTGGTGGGAATTTCATGTTAGTGCTTTTAAACTGACACCTTTATCAAGGACTTCAATGTATAAACAAAATGATTACTAACACATGGCCAGCAAGATGACACTTCATGTTCAATATAGGCATGTCTTGCATTGTGATGTAAATCAAGTTACATAGGTCCAACCGCCATCCTTAATCACGTTAGATGGTAAATAAGCGCGCGACACCGGCACAACCCCACTCATACACTGCACGTTCTAATTCTACAAGCCAGCAACCCCTTCACGTGCACGTCATCCATAACACGTAATATACATTACGACACATTGCTACTCACCATCCTTCTCCCTGTACGTATTGCATCAACACATGGGCTACTACAGCACTAGGAAATGTAAAATAAAAATAACTGCAACCAGCCTAGATCTTCTATGGCAAGAGAAGGGAACAATTGCTGAGAACGTTTAAGTAGGCCTATTACCAGCGCCCTGTGTGCTGCCACCTGATGCCAGCCATGATGAAGATGACTTACTATACCCATTAAAGGGACAGCTGACTGCTGATGCAATTGATTCCTGATTGCAGGCGCGTGGGGGAAGGGTGCTCATGGCTGTATGGACTGCTTACCCCAGGCCAGGGATCGCTGGCTGGGCAGCAGAGGGCAATCCTCCTGGGCAGGTGGCATCAGGATTAGTGGGTGATGAAAATACAGATGCACAGGCACGGGCACTGTGCATTTCACACTGGCAGGAGGACAATGCAGGGTTGCGCAACTCACCGGGCAAGCAGTGTGGAGGTGGCAAAGAGCTGGGACAAAGGACTTCAGGGTAAGGAAAAGTCTGGCGGCAGGTCTTTAAAATGTGGGGGCGGTGGATGGGGCAATCACTTGCTTTGCTTTTTGAAATTATCATGCAAGTGCCCTTTCCTTGATCTCTGCCTGCCATGCTGCATCACATGCTACTCTTTTACCCAGACATCACATGCTAATGCCACCATGGACGCATCAACTTCCTACAATCTGATTGGCTATTTGTAAGGGTAGCCCGGTAAACCACAGCAGTTGCAAAGACCATCAAAGGCCTAGGAGTTGCTACTCTTAGCTACCCCTAAAGTATGGTTCTGGCAAGCCTAGAGTTCTTGAAGTAGCATGTGTTATGGTGACGTTGCTTACTACGACTATTGCTGTGGCACTAGACAAGGTTACTTCCTTAAAAGATGGCAGATCACATAAACCTCATTGTTTTGGATTCCGACAAACAGGTCCTTAAAATAGCTCTAAAATACATAGGAGAAACAACAATAACAGCAAGAAAGGCTACTGTTCTAACCAGATTAATAATGCCAACAATATCTCTAAAGACTTTTTATATGTACCGCAATTCTAACATTTAAAATTTACATTCAAAATTGAAAAGTGCAGTTGAACTGCAGAGGAGGTGGTCGTCCTACTTAACATGCGAAGATGTAAGTGCTGACTGACCATTTATATGCGTGTCGGGTCGGCAACGGAATATAACACTGGGAAGAAGCTGTCCTCACGTCACAAACATAGGGCCTCATTACACGGTAGGCGGTGGACCAAGGTGCTATTAGCACCTTGGTCCATGCCGGTAAATTACCGGCACCGCCTTGGCGGAAGGGGGAATTACCACCCTACTCCAAGGTTGGTGGGGCGGTAATTCCCCCTTCCACCATTGCCCTTCCCCGTTCCCATTTTTGCCCCATAGGGCATAATGGGAATGGGGAAGGTGCTAATTACAGTACCGCAAATTTGCGGTGCCCTAATTAGCACCAAGGTCCCTTTGCGGGTTGGGTTTTAACGCCTGCAAGAAGCAGGCGTTAAATTCCCCAACCCGCAAAGGGACCTCGTAGTACGGCGGTAAGGGTTAACGGTCACCATTACCATTAACGGTGACCGTTAACCCTTACCGCCGTCCGTGTAATGAGGCCCACAGTGTTAGGAATGTGGCTCAAAAATCCAATGTGAAAAAACAGCTCCAACTGAGAGTAAATGCACTGTCAAAAAAAGCAAGTTTATTGCATGCTGACAGCCGGAAGGGGTTAGTCAGCTCCGTGAAGCTGTAAACCAATAGTTTCTTCCAGTGCTCAACAAAGTTGTAGCGTTTATACACATTTGAATAATTTATATAATCACACATATTTTGTTACAAAGTCATCCCTCAAAATCCCATTGGCCGACCTTGTACAAGAAAATCTAATTCCCCTATGTTCTCAAACCCCGTTGGACACATTGACAAAACATAATTGCCTTCCCCACATGCTTTCTTTCCATAATCAGTCATAATATTCTAAACATAATGTCCTTATTATCTAAAAACAATTTAGGGCTTGTCCCATTTGGTAGGAAACCTTTAACACAGTACGTGATGTTCAAGGCTTTTACAAAAACACTTCAAACAAGAGGAGGGAGAGAAACAAACAACCATGTGTTTGATCAAGCAATAAACATCTCATCGTATCAGACATGCCGTCATCCCATGTTATTCCTTCTGCATTCCTTCATGTAACCTTATTTGCAACTGTCATTTCAGATAATACAGCCTCCAGCACACATCCGGCTTATCTTCCTAAGAGCCCACGTGTAACACGTGTTAGATGTGTTAGGTATTCCTTGAACTCCTCACCCAGAGCTGTTGCTGCTCTATGGGCATCTGATGCCCTCCTCATGAGAGAAATTGGTGTATGCATGCACCTGCCTGTTACTATTTTGTGAGGTGAGAGTTGATGGTCTTTACTTGTCTGAGTGCATAAGCTGGACAGGGCCAGGGGCAAACAATGCGCCCAGTTCTTTTTTAGGGTGGTACAGAGCTTGAAAAGGTTACTTTTGAGGAGGCCATTGATTCATTCCACAATGCCATTTGCTTGGGGGTGATAAATTGAGTGCATACAGTTTTTAATGCCAAAAATGGTGTGCTGAAGCAGTCAAATAGTATACTCTTAAATGCCTAACTAAGTCTTGAGGAAGAAATGATGAAACTTGACATTCCCTCTACGAATCTTAGCACATCCCCATGTTTTCTCGTTCAAACTCAGAATATTATGGAGGGGTCTGGAATTGATTTCAGTCATAGGGACTTCAATGGTCACTATGCTAGTCGCCCCTCCCCGCCCATCATTGGGCAGAAGAGAGGAGTCAACATTCAATGATACTTCTTCTCTTGGCGGGAATTCCCTCTCAGCTTTAAACCTTGTTCTTCAAGCCTTGGTGATACTTTATGACAATACAAGTCTGGATGTCACGTCTCATAGATCTGGCATAATAGATATGAAGGAAATATTACATGCGTTAATGGGACACACATCTGCTGTTGGGCCAGATTTGTCTTAAAAGGCCAACAAAATAGATGTCGGCTCCAATGTCCAGTCTGAGATTGTTAACCCTCCACCTGTAGACATAAGCTGGAAAACATAAAGCTGAATAGGTCGGGAAAATGAAGAAAAGGGAATACACAACAAACCCCCTTAAGCCCCAGAAACGTGGTCTCTCGTGTAGCCACTCAGGCTCTCACAAATTCCTGAGGAACATCTTGTGGGCCACCCAGGCTAGAGCAAACATGAACTGTAATCTCACGATTAATGGCTCTGACCCTGCCATTATGGGATTGAGGTTGCTGATCATATTATCATGCAGAATATTGACATGCTTGCAGTAACATAGAAGTGGCTTCACAACACCACCCAGAGCTCAGCCTCTCATGCATTACCACCAGGGTGCAAAATATTTATGACAATGAGAAGGAGGAGTTGCACTCATTGCCAAAGAGCATTTTGACTGTCACCCCATAAACATCCAAACTTTGAGGGATGCGAAAACCTGCTTATTAAAATGAAAGTCAACCCCAACTCCCTGACAATAGTCATAATATACAAACCACCACAAATCCTACCGTTGTTTGAAGAGCAACTACTTGCCACATTGAACAGTTTCACAAAACTCGAATCTCCAGTGATTGTACTAGGGGACTTCAATTTATGGGCTGAAGATCCACCAGACCCACAAGCAGCATCTCTACTATCCACCCTGGAAACTGTTGGCTTCTCTCAAATGGTAAAGGATCAGACCCATAGCGGCGGTCATACGCTGGACTGGATTTTGACCCACAACCTACTCAGCACATCCACTACTACACAGGCCTGTGCCTGGTCTGATCCTCTTATGGTCAATGTGATAATACAATTACATGCAGCCCCACCTAGGTGGAATAGCCAGCCAATGACAGAGAACAAATGTAGAAACATTACAAAAAATGTATCTTCCATTAACTTCACTACACTACTGACTTCCAAACTGGATTCTATAGAATAATTTGATAATGCCACTCTGGCTCCGGAACAAACTAAGAAAATCAAGTCTGAAACTACAAAAACCTCATGGTTCAATGGCAGCATCCTACAAGCTAGGAAAATGAAAAGGGCGCTAGAACGAGAGTGGCGAAAGAACTCCGGCTCTCTCACATTGAGTAAATACAAAGAATCTGTGCATACATTTAAAAACAGTATCATGAAAGCTAAAACTGAAAACTACAATCTGCAGATAAATAACGCAAAATCCAGTTCTAGCAAACTGTTTAAAATCCCCTAAGAATTCGAGAGTAACACCTCTCCATTCCCACCGATTAACAAAGATTCTGCCTGGAGTCAGTTGATACAAAACAAGTTTACGGGCAAAATCACTGCCCATCAGCAGACCATTCCCGACCAGCAGTCCCGTCTAAAACTTAACAAAAACCATACATGTTTGAACATTGAAGATTGGATTGAGGGGATGTCTGCCCTTGCGTCCATGGAAAAGGATAAGAGGCAAGGGAAGTTGAGATTGCATGGAAGGGTTTGGGATGACTTTCTGAACATTTACTAGTGTCTGGCTGATTATGAATATATAATGTACTGCTGTTTTGTGTATACTTTACTGTTCTGTATTAATAGTTTTGATTGATTTACTTGTTTATCTATATGTAAAATCTTATAAATAAATAAATTAAAAAAAAATAAAAAAACAATTCTGTGTTACCCAGGTTTGAACTTCAAGCCTGCACAAAAACCGAAATCCATCACATAGTTATTGTCAGACTTCTATGGCTCTTGACCGCTTAGTGTAGCCGTAGAGTCTTCAGAATAATACCCTTCCCGAAAGAGCAATATACTAGAACAATCTAGGAAGGTTATTAAACAGAAGATGGACCTCAGTTTCGAGTTGGCGCGGAACCGGATGTGCAAGAAGACTCCGAGGCAAAACACCGGAAGACACAAACAATCACTATGCAAAAAATAGACTACCCTTGGAACAAGAAACAAGATAAAAGTCACTAACTAACCTGTGGAAAGTGTGAAACTACAGAGGAACCAAGGTAATGCTGGCAGTTCAATAGGAGGTGATGACTGCATTAGAAATTTTAACAGGTGACCATCGAGTGATAGGAAAAGAAAAGAACAATAGGTGCATAGAGCAAAGTAGGCTTACCAAAATCAGAATGCGTAGAAGTCCTTTACCGCAACTGTGCTGAAGAAGTAACAAGACCGTGTCCCGACGGCACGAGGAGGCCTCCCATGAGGTGGCGAGTATCTAGTCCCAGGTGCGCACCCGGGCCCGACGGCACGTGGACGCCTATTGGAGGGGCCGTAGAGTGGATGACAACAAAGAAAGGTCTAAAGTTCTGTTCCAAAGAAGAAGTCATGTAATCCGTTGGGTAGCTCCTAAAAGCAGAGAGCAACTGGATACTGTGGACAGAGGCTTGGCGGGCAGGGATCCGTTCAGGCAGACAGATGGATGAAATCCGGAGGCAAAATGTCAGGCAAGGGCAAAAACAAGAGCAATCCGTGGAGAGAGCCGAGGTCTGGTAACCAATGAGCAATACAATCATTCAGGATACAAAAGCAATCCAGGCAACGAAGTGTTGTGTTCAACAAGAATCAGGGAGTAACAAGGACAGACAAGGGCTAGGCAGAAAACAGTAGTCAGTAAAGCCTAATCCATGGTCAAAATAGCAATAAACAATTAAGGCACAAAAACCGTAAAACGCTTAATCAGAAGCGCCCCGACCCGTAAACCGGAGGCTTATGAGGCTGCTGCCACGTGACCTGATAGAGCATGTCACGTGACCCAGAAATCCTGAACACCGCACCAGAGTCCATGGCAGCCGGCTACGTTCCAGGAAACTTGTGCGTGCAGTAAGGAAAACCCTATGAGACATAGGAGCGGTCGAACGCCTCGCTTTCCACGACCGGACACGTAGAGTTGCCTGGCCCCCTCTCGGATTCTTACGTGAAGAGGGAGGACGAAACGAAGAGTGAAAGCTTGCAGGTAAGCATTTCCTAACAGTTATGAACCTTAAACCCACTTCATGCCTAGGAGACTCATGCCCCACTAACATCTTTAAAGACTCCCGAGATGTCCTTATTCCTTGGATCACCAGGATGATCAACATGTCCTTCAGGGATGGAATTGTGCCCTCATTACTGAAGAAGGGCATGGAGAACCCCACTACTGAAAAAGAACATGTTGGATCCAGCACTGGCCAAAAACGATCGCCCCATAACCAATGTTCTGTACCTTCTTAAAATCATCAATAGTGTGGCATACTTGCAGCAACAGAAATGTATGCAGGACAATAAAACTACTTACCATTCTGGATTCAGTCCACAACACAGGACAGAGGCAGCACTCAAATCTAACATCACAAGCATTGTGGAAAAAGGTCACCCATCACTTCTGACGCTGCTAGACCTCTCCATGGCATTCAGTCTTATTGATCGTAATCTCCTTCAAGAGAGACAGAAAAGTATCACCAACTGCTCGGAGAATACTACTCAATGGATCATGTCCTTTTTGGGTCCTATAACATCATGAGTAGCAGTTGAGAATGCTCATTCTTTCTCTACTACCACCCCATGCGGAGTGCTAAAGGGATCATGTCTGTCCACCACCCTATTAAATATCTAGATTAGGCCTCACCTTGACCTCCTCGACAGCATGGGTGTCCAATACCCAAATTATGCAGATGACACCCAGGTGCTATTATAGTTAACAGGTACACACTCAGAAGACACTAAGGCTTTGAATAGGGTGTATAAAGAAATCCAAGCTTGGATTAAATTCTGTGGCACTTAACAATGGGAAAACAGAACCCCTTATCATTGCATCTAGCCCTCGTTTAAAGAAACTCGACACTCTTTACTCCCACTTCTCAATCTGAGGTAATCAGATTCCAGACACCAAATGCGTGAAAACACTGGGGGGGTGTTTTCCTAGACTCTGGATTATCTATGAAACAATACATTTTAAATACACGCTCATCCTCTGGATATCTGAATAAATTGCTACATCAAATCAGACCCTACCTAACCACTAAAGCAGATCCCTACTTGCTGCTCTCTTAGTAAACTTGCGGCTGGATTACTGTAATAGCCTACTTACTAAAACATCCAGGTACATTTGCACCGCCTTCCGACAACCCTAAACAAAGCTATTAGGGCAATCTATCGAATATCCAGGCGTGACCATGTCACCTCATATAGAAAGACCCTACACTGGCTACTGATCAAACAAAGAATTGGGCATAAGATCTTGTCCCGCACATACAAATGTCAAAATACTGCAGCCCCTCCAGCATCTGATCAGCAGGTTGACCACTAAGCAACCCTCATGGTCTCTACACTCCAATGATGACCACACATTGACCCAACCACGTTTAAAAACTGAAAGAATTTGGTGGATCAAACTTTGAAACACACGCTCCACGGGAATGAAATGCCCTTCCATCTTCATAAGAACGTCCCCATCACTGCATTCAAGAAAGCCATTAAAACCCGCCTCTTTAATTCAGCAGACTTCCGCCCCCGCTTCTCTTGACTCCACACTGCTGATCCCTCTTGTCTGTGTTTTATGTGCGCTCTGAGACCCGTGGCACATGTAGCGCATTATAAAAATTCAATAATAACAATAATAGTTCAAAAAAAGGGGAAAAGTCGATGCACTTCCCCGCACAGGGACGGCACTCATGAGGTGGTCAGGACGTCAGCATATGTCTCCTCACAATAAATCGATCCATCATCAGCCAGTATATTTGTTCCATATCCAGACTTATTTTGGCATCACATGATACGACGCATTTCACAAAGCTCCCGTTGCTTGATCACATATAAAAAATGCATGAGTTACACAGTGCTTTTAAGTACAGATGGGCTCAGTTTCTATGGTTCTGCCCGAAAAGCTTGTCCCTTCTCGGTTTCTAACCTTGCAGTCCCTGCAGGTTCGATTTGTCAATGCAGGCAGCCACTTTGGAGTGGACTTTACCTCTCTCTCAGTACATTTAACCTCACAATTTAAACAAAGGAAAATGTCACGTGGGTTTTGCCAATTCGTTCAAAACACAGTAAATGCATACACTTAAACACAATTCTTAAAAGTTCTAAAATTCTTAAAAGTTCAACAATTCTCTGTGCATGAGGCGGATCCAGAAATAATTTCCAATTTTTGTAAACCACAATTTCTAAATAGAAAAAACCATGCAATCAAAGTTTTTAAGTTTTTGGGTTTTTTACCGCTCTAATGCTTTGTGCATGAGACAATTCATGTTTCACTGTGGACTTATACATGTTTTTCATTTGTTTAGGAAAGTTCCTAGACTCAAGTTGAAGAATTAAATTGAACACTGACACCATGAAATTATATTTAGCGGCCACCAATTGGTATGCGTTACTATCCAATTTGTCAAATGTATACATAGGGGAACAATACCATCTTTGGGCATTTGGGGTTTAGAATGCTAAAGTGCATAGTGCCATAAACATGACTCTCAATCAATTCACCTACTTTATAAAACAAACATAAAAAATACTAAAGTGCATAGTGCAAAGTGCTTTATAAGTATCTTAAACACCCCTTTTGCCATTATTCCTGCCTTATTATCCATTTATTTTGACCAATGGCTTCTTTGGTAAATTAATTATCCTCTGTGTCAGCGGAATAGATATGCTAAAGTGCTTAGTGCTGTAAACATACATTTTCCTTGCAGCCAGTATTCAATATACAACATAGGACTAGAGATAGGGAGTATGCAGAGAGAGGGAAGAAAAGAGGGCCTTGCATCTTATAAATTATGAAATTAGTGGGCTAGAAGACTGTGTAATTCTCACTATTGCATACAAAATCAACACACACATATAATTATCTACAAGCAGTTAATACAAACTCAATTATCTAAGGTTGGCAAAGAATTTTTGTCACTGTTTGATTCTTTAGTTTTTAAGCATTGCAAAGTCAAAGATGTTTATGTTCCGAGAAATGTATATAATTCTTCATCTAAGTTATGTCCTTCTGGTTTTTTAGTTTGAAAATCTAAGATAAATCTTTTCTCCATCTGGCGTAGTTCCAGTTCTTGGTTTCCTCCATGTGGGTTGGATTTAGTATGGTGTACTCCAAAAACTCTGAAGCTGTCCAATTTGCTCTGATGTTTGTCTCTGAAGTGTACTGCCGTGGCGTGGGGTAGGAAGCATCTACATTCTTAATAGCATGCATGTGCTGCAGAATTCTTAGTTTTAGCTTACCAATAGTGCTTCCTACGTACCAGAGATTGCATGAACATAGCAGTACATACACAACAAATTCAGTATTGCAGGTTATTTTTGTTTTCTCTTCAACATTGTGGCCTAATATGGGATGCACAAAGTTCATTTTGTTCAGGGCATATTGGCATGCTTTGCATTTGGTGCACTTAGTAAAACCTATGTTCTTTGCCTTCACCCACGTTGGTATGACATGAGTTTCTGTTTTAGAGGACATAAAGCTACTAACCAACACATCTTTGAGGGAGACTGATTTTCTATAAGTCATATACACTCGTTCCCCAATGAACGGTAATAAGGCTTCATCAGATTTTAGAACATGCCAGTGTTTGTGTAATATTTTTCTTATCGTATTTGTAGGGGAACCATATGTGAGGATCAGTCTTGTTTTTTCAGATGTTCGATTGGTTGATAGTAGTGCTGTGCGATCTAAATTCTGTGCTTTAAAATAAGCTCTTTCTATAATTGCCTTTGGATATCTTTGTTTGGCAAAGTTCCGAGCTCTGATCTTGCATTCTCTATCAAATCAATCTATTTTGCTGCAATTCCGTCGAATCCTGACAAACTCCCTGTATGGTATACTCCATTTTAATGGCGTTGGATGGTTACTGCTCGCAAATAATGGCATGTCTGAACTTGTTGGTTTTCAATATAGTTCAGTACTAATTTCTTTTTGATCTGTTTTCACCAATACATCTAAAACGATTAAGGATTCACGACTGTGGGTCTCAGTAAATTTGAGATTCAGATTGTTTATGTTTTACATGTTTACAAAGTTGAGCCATTCCTTTTCTTTCCTGTTCCATAGGATGAATAGATCATCAATAAACCATAGCCAGAGGACTACCCGGTCGGTATACTTTATGTAGGCATCTGTCCAGACAATTCATTTTTCCTACCATCGCGTTGTCAAGTTCACGTATGGTGGTGCGAAACTAGTTCCCATCACTGTTCCTCGCAATTAGTTGTAATAGATATTGTCAAACAGGAAGACGTTATTTGTTTAGCATATGTCTATCATCTCCATGATCATTTGGCCGTGACTCAAATAATTCAATGAGCTACTGTCAAGGAAGTATTTACATGATTTTTTTCCATCATTATGTTCAATGGAGGTATGGAGTGATACTACGTCTAATGTTGCAAACATATGATATGATATGATAGGTTATTTTTAACGCGCTTAATACCCAGACGTTTCTAAGCACGGACCCGGGGATCAAATCCGTGTAGCTCCGTGTCATCTTGCTTCCAAGGCGAGCACGTTGACGCTGAGCTATCCTCCCAGGACGATACATAAAGTCTTTTTCCCAAATTATTCCTTCAATCTTACTCAGAAAGTCTTTTGTGTCACGTAAATATTACGGTAATGTGAAGACTAAAGGCAACAATGTTTGGTTAACATATTTCGACATATTTTCCAAGGAGGCACCATTTAGGGTAACAATGGGTCTTCCACGGGGACCGGTCGGGTTTTTGTGGATTTTAGGTAGGAAGTAAATCGTGGGGATGATAGGTGTTTTATTGTATAGGTACTTTGAGTCACCTTCATCAAGGATATTCAATTCTTCCCATCTTTGTAAAAAATCACTCAACTTTCTTTTTTATTGATTCCAACGGATTCTCTTCAACCTTTTCATAGCAGCGGTTATCACAAAGTTGTCTTTGTGTTTCTTTCACATAGTCTTCTCTATTTAATGTGACTATGTTGCTTCCCTTATCTGATGCTTTTATGATTACATTATCAAGTTCTTGCTGGTCCTTTAGGATCTTCCTCTCTTTAAGTGAAAAATGTGGTTTTATAGTATTTCTATATGATCTTGCTTTCTTTAAGTCCTGGATAACCAGATCCTGGAAGGCTTCAACTTTTCCTCCTGGCTGGAACATAGGGTTGAATCTTGATTTGGCTTTTAATGTGCTCTCTATAGGCCAATCTGTCTCTATGTTGAGTATTTCATGAGTAATGTCAGAGACCACATCTGTAAGATTATTTGCGGATTCCAGTTTGGCTAGATCAATTAATACCTCAAGAGCCTCAATAGCTACTGCTGTTCGACCTGATAAACTCAATTTAGGTTTTTCCTTAGGTGGATTCAAAATGAAGAATTTCTTTAGTCGTATCATCCTCATGTATTTGAAAAAGTCTATTCTAGTTTCCATGTAATCATAACCTGCTGTAGGGCAGAAGTTAAATCCGTATTGGAGAACTTTCATTTGTTCTTTGTTGAGTGTGCAATCCGAGAGGTTGATGATGCTTTTATCAAGTTTATTTGACTCTACTGTACCTTCTTTTATTTAATAACAACTAAAACAATTCAGGATACACAAGTGATGGCATATGTTGATCCCAAATTCCCAGAAAATAATAAGGAAACTGCAGCAGCCAACAGCTTACAAATGCACCCAAAGAAATGTGGGATGCCTAATAAAAAGAAGAAGGCAAGGAAATGCAAGGATATAAGATATTTCTTTGCTACAAGCCTGGTGGAGAAACCTCAAGAGGATCCTGATGTTAGCCAATTGATGACCAGTCCTAAGCATTCTGTAGAGGATGATGAAATCACTCCCTTTTTAAGCCATGGGGAGGTATCTGTGAGAAAAGAGCAGGGGGAAGCTATAAGTATGGAGAGTGATCCTTCCGCACGCAGTAGAACAGTCACTGAGAAGAGGGATGATGTTTCATCAATTGCCTGTAATAAGCATAGGAGTGGTGGTTGGCTCTAAGGGAGACAGCCATTCAGTATTACATTCACTCCAATTTTCGTCCATGAATAGGTCCAGAATTTTGGCTATTTCTAAAAGTACTCCCTCACGGTCAGTGCTTTCTTCTGGGGTGTGAAATTGATTGGGTTACACAATGTGTATTTCTTTAATGAATGCACACTGTTATTTGTCTCTGAATTAGCTTTGGGGCTAGTGAATGATGCCCACGTAGAGAGCTCCTTCAAAGAGTCTATGATAGGTATGTTTCCAAGTTGGAAGTGAAGGTCTGGGAAAATGAAACTGTTAGATGTCACATAGGAGTGGATACTGGAATGAATAAACCTCTAAATGTACAGTGCAAAATTGACATGTCTGGGCGGAGGCCAGTGTTTGCCTCCTATGGTCCCTTCACTGAAGAAGACTCAGATTAGCTTCCACTTGCACTCCAAAACCAAAGGGGAACCCGCCCAGGATTTTAATGCTCAAGTAGCTTCACTATTAATACTGGAGGCTGTAACAGGTTTCTGAACATGAACAAAACATTCATGGAGTTAGACCTCTTGGTTTTCCAAGAAAACTTGGCAATGTGAGACTGATTGATGGCTTCACTACTTTAATAAGGAAAGAGGACTCCCATATGGCAGCCTACTGGTGGCCGTAAATAATAACTTGGGCTGGGAATCCGAGCTGTGGAAGTACAGCTCTGAGTCTAATCTGGCAATTAAATTAGTTAAAGACGCGGGTGCTGAAACAACCCGTTTTCTACTAATTAATGTTTACATTAATCCCATTTTTAACTAATTAGGATTCACTGAGGCTGGAATAGGAAACATTTCTTCTGCAGTGGGTGTCAACTTATCCTTCATCTATGATTTTGTGTGTGGGGGATATTTATTGTTTTTGCCCTGAACTTGGGAGTGATGAGGATGATGCTTGTCTCTCTCTTGTGAGACTCAAACAAAGTAATTACAATGATCTCTTTAAAAAAGAAGGTCATGAGAGGTCTGTCGTGGCCAAAAGTTTTGTAGAATTAATGTGAATGTACAGGGAGATTGAGCAGGTCAGGCTTCCTGGTGTGTCCCACTTTCTAAAGTACTATAGGCTTTATTTTGATAAATAATCCTATGTTTGAGTCTATTGTCTCTCTTGAGGTCTCTCACAGTAAGAAATGTGACCATGCAATGTTGGTTCTAAAGTTTAAGTTGTGGTTGGGTAAGAATAGAGGTATATCTTCCTCTTGTAAAAACCTCACTAAATAACAAAGGAAACATGTTTCTTCAAGTTTGCTCTGATTTAAGGGGCTTTAACAAAAAGGTCCAGAAGATTTAGAGCAGCAGGTCACAACAAGAAAAATGTGACATTTGATCACTTGATGGTTTCTCTGTTACCATAGCTAATTGGTTAGCCAATTTATCTTCAGTTAAAATCTGGGGCAGCGCCCTTCGATGATAAGCATGCTCATTCATTTGACATTATTGTGAGAGACCGCAAGAGAGAAAGGTGCTCGGAAAGCAGGAAAATAGTGATAGACAAGGCATTGGGATATGAAGAAAGAGGGCGGTAGTGTAGGGGAGTCAAGCAGAAGTACAAACATTGGCATAAATTGCATAAAATACAAAGCTATATAAATGGCAATCAAAAAATGATGAAATTGTCAGTTACTCACGATAATAGGGATATATGTCGATTTCTTAATAGCCATGAAATGTATCAAAGCTCTTGCCAAACTAATTGTGTCCTGCACTCTGGTTGTGCTCTGCACTTCTCAAAGCTGTTTGAGAACGAAAATGGTAACTCTTCAGATGTAATAGAGCACTCGCAAACATCTTGGGTATTGAACTTTGATTCTGATGACCTGGTGACCACCCAGGGGAAATTTAAAAACTTGAGATCCTGTGGGCCAGATGGGGTGTCTAACCATGTCTTGAAAGGAATTGTTCATTTACGGGCAAATATTTTGTTAACCCTCTTGAGACAGGTAGCATATAATCTAATAATTCCAGACTCCTGGCATAAATCAATTATAGTTCCTATTTATAAAAAAGGGATTAAATCATCTCCCACTAGCTATAGACTAATCTCTTTAATTCACTCTTTGAGTAAGGTTCTAGCAGGTTTTATATTAAAAGATCTGGTGGATTGGATGGAAAGTACTAAGAGAATTAGTATATTTCAAACAGGAGTCAGGAGGGGAATGGGGTCAAACCTGAATGGGCTTGTTGTTACCCTATGCCAAAGTAAGGTAGGTCAGGAAAAGGAGAAATCCCTCTATGCTGCGAACCTCAATATGTCAGCTGCCTTTGATAGAGTGGCTAGAGGTCACCTCTGGCTCAAATGATCAAATTGAGGCATATTGCCAGGTATTTTAAACTTAAACATGCTATTGTTATTCTTTTGTAATAACACTTTGAGAATCTGTTTAAATTCTGAAGCAGTACTTTCAAGGGGGATTGGGGCACAGAATGGCTTAAAACTGGGATGTGTCTTAGTCCCCACCCTTTTTAATTATTATATTTTGAATCTTGCATTAACATTACAGAAAGCAGCTAGTTTTCCACCGAGATGTGGATCATTCCAAGTACGGTGGCTAACGAATGCTGATGAATTGATGTTATTAGACATTACTCCCCTAGTTTTACAAAGGTGCTTAGAGCAAGTAGGGAGAATCATTTTGTTATTAATTCTGACAAATTCTGCGTTTTGATTTATAATAAAAAAATAAATGTTTAAAGATTTCAGGTTGTAGTATATCTGGGGTTTATATTTGCCTCCTTAAAATATATAACATTAATCAAAGAGAAACTGGATTTGAGGATTGATTCGTTCATTTCTCAGATGATAATAATCCAGCCAGAATGCTGTAATTCTTTACTAATGCCTTTGATAGAACTGTATAAGGCCAAGGTGACCCCAATGATAATGTACAGATCAGAGTTGCTACCAGTCAAGTTCAGGAAATAGCGTAAGATCTATCAGGGGAAAATATTGCATTCTGTCTTGGGTCTCCCGTGGTCTGTACCAATTGGAGCAATTCACCTAGGGCTAGGGTTGAACTCATGGTGGTTCACATATACATGTAATAAACTGAAATAAGATTAAGGAGGATAAGGGAAACATTGCTTAGTAAACTAGGTGATATACTTTGAGAAGGAGTGGATAATTCTTTTAATACTTTTATGAGAATATTTGGAAGCTTCTTGCTTGAAGAAGCACCCAACCCTGGCTCTGAGACACTGACATTAAAAAAAGCTAAAACATTTGGATACGACAGAGGATTGGGACAGTCTTATAAATCTAAAGCTCTATAGGGAGTTCCTGAATACAACATCAACCTCTAAAGCTAATATGACAAACATGGTTAAGTCACCCTCTCTTCCCCATAGAAATACATTTTTAAAGTTCAGACTTAATTGCTTACATACTTTGGAAGTGCTAGGCCTGTGAATATACCTCCAGTCAGAAATGAGGACGGGCTGCCTTTGTAAATCCGAGGAGACAAAACTCTCCACCACTTGATCTTAATCTGCCCCTTCCTACTACATAGGCGTTTCTTTTTTTGGGGAGAAATGTATTCATTCCCCATCGCTGTGATTTTGGATAATCTATGGAAGAGATTGATGAAAGGTTCACAACTATCGCTGTAAATCACCCTTAATGCCTTTTTGAAAGAAATATTTGCACATTTAGGTGATATTCCTGAACCAACAGAGCTCCTTCTGAGCCTTCACGATTGATTAATATCTAATTGAATTATTGAATTGTAACTGAGCTTTTACAAATGTAGCTGATCGCTGTATTTTATTATGTTTTATTTTGTATTACTGTGTTAACGCATGTTCTTCTCATGTATTGAATGTTGTTTTAATTGTATATTTTTTATCTAACTGTGAAAGGTTTAAATGACAAAGCATAACATAATTTATAAAAATGAAATTCAAACAGTGATACACATATAAAGTATTCATTCTAATAATATTGAAGACCTAGCACCCCAAAATATCCTTGAAAGAAATAAACATCTCTAAAGAGCTTTTTAGATTTCTAGATGAACCAAAATCTTTTGTAGCCGTGAAAACAGATTAATGCATCCTAAGGAATCTTCTCTTCCAAAATTGAAAATATCTGACCAGAGATTTCCTCGCCTTTACTTAAAGCGGATCCTGATGCCTTTTTCCCTGGATGCATGTGAAGACATGAGCTACTATTTTTGACTTATTCTGTATTTGCATTTGTATATGAGAACGTATAACGCGCATATCCCGGAAAGTGGGAACCTAGCAAATAATTGCATCAGGGTGCAGACGGAAATAATAGAGACCTGGCAGCAGCGAATTAAATTATTTGTTCCATTAATAACATCATTACATAAATAAATGCGTTTTTAGTTGTTTCCTTAATACATTCAAGAATTTAATTGCCTGCAAAGTTTGTGGAAGAGAGTTCCACGAGCGTGGGCCAAAAATCGCAAAGCATTTATCTCATCAGGTTGAGGTTCTGCCACAGAAACTCAAGTGGATCTACTATAGGTCAATACAAAAGTTTCTGGTTTTCCAGACACCTCTTCTCTGCCTTCCTATTTGACCACTTGTTACCCTAGTTGCCCAGGAAAGCAGGTTGCTGTTAAATATGCCTTTTAAAAAAGGGCTTGCATCAGCTGAACTTAAATTTAAAGATATTCTTACATCAGGCTGCTCCAGCCAACCTTTTCCCAATTTTGTATATACTTTTCCTTGCACAATTGTTGGAGTCTGCTGCTGTACATCAGCCTAAACCATGTTTTGAGAATGCAGGGAACTTAGATTATAGCAAGCTGGTCTTCCACCTGGCATGTGAATACAGGTTGTGCTAGTTAATATGATGGACGACATGAGGAGCCTAGTGGATGGCGGTAGTGTTCGTAGAGTTCGACACTGTTGACTACAGCATTCCGCTGGGTTATCCGAGAAGCTTTGGTATCTAGTCTACAGCTCTAGACAAGACCTTAGATAATTTTTGTACCAATCATAAACATCTAATTATCATTGCTCATTTTGAAGCACATACATTGTCAATCATGTGCTGAGTCCCTTGGTGAGCTGCCTTATCAACACTTCTTTTTAAGGTATATTTCCAACTATTGGTCAAAATGTGTCATTCCTTTGGTCTAACCTTCATGGACTGTTGCATTGATATGCAAATCCTTCTTCATCTACAAGGCCTAGGGACACAGTTAAGGAAGGAGTTGTGCAGGTGTGGTCACTGGAATCTGACATACACATATTAAGACTAGGCAGACCATTGCCCCAGTTGATATGTTTTGTCTTGCTGTGGTTCCTAGTGGACAACCCTTCTTTGGTAAATTTGTCTTCATTAGCACCTTGTGAATGTTGCATATGCTGTGCCTTGTAGCCCCTCTCACAGTCATCCGCTGGCTAGCTAATGTGGTCCCACACCCACCTGACTCCAGGATTCCTGCCTGAAACCTCCCCTAAGCAAAAGTAGCCACAAGTGCAGACTCTTCAGCCACTTCCTCTATCGAGCCATCTGCTGAACGACCAGCTCCGTCTTCTGAATCTGTTGCAGTACAACAACCTTCACACTATCCTCGTCCATCTGTGAGCAGCCCCACGCCTCTACTGAACCCATTCTGATATAACTTTCCAAATTCAAAGTTGATAAAGTCATAGCCAAGCAACAACCTTTAGTTTATCTACAGCTGTAAAGGCCATCTGCTTTAGGCCAGATAGGGCTGGCTAGTTTTGCAGAGATGATATATCCCCATCTGGACAGAGCTGACTGATCGCATCGGTCTTAGGGCCAACTTATCACATTTTGCCATGGTATATTTTTAAATGGTAGGGCGACCGGGGAACGATAGAGTAGGAGTAGAATGGTCAGAGGAGCAAGGCAGAGAGGGATAGAATGACATTTTGGGGGAGAACACTGCAGTACAATGTGGTAAGTAGGCTTATGGAGTCAGGTCCACAGAGATAACTCACCAGTTCTATTTTTCCTGAACTGTCACACAATGACTCGCCCACATCAGTCCTCCATCCTATGTGTACAAGAATCTTCCATATGCCATGCCAGAAGGTCTCATTGGTACCTTACTAGCAGTTGGGGTCATGTTGCTACTTACAAGCTCTATCTAGCAAAGACTGTGGGTGTTCGGGACATTTTACAAATGTTGCCAGATTGTCAAAAGCCTTAAAGGTCACAGAACAAGGGCCAGTACAAAAGGAAATGTAGCAGTAGTGTAGGTGGAAGATTCAGCCAATATAGATAATCTATAGGAGATGTACACCTCTGTCAAGGACAGCATACTGGTAGTTGGGTTAATATGGAAGAAATTAGAATACGAAGTGTTAAAATGTGCCTCTTGGTGGAATTAGTAATGTTCCTTGCTCACTTGTAAAAGCAAAAGGAAATATCGAGGCTGAGTACCCCAAAAGGAAATACACCAAACACGGGCTTATAAAGATCCACAGATCTTTATTCTATAACTGTACAGTTTTACAAAGAAACAAAGTAGCAGATAGCTATCTGGCCCTCAGTACATCACAGCGAATACCAGCCCTTTTGGTGTGAGAAGTGAGAGGTACTGGACGTCTAAACATTTACATCTTTTATACGTTTCCAATCGTAATGTCCAGCCCCTCTGCAGGTTAATAATTCTCGGCCTAGGGTTTGTGACGAGTTCACTTCTAGTTTATCCAACTATATGCATGTGGATTATTTTCATTTTGTACATCAACAAGTCACAATGGCAACAGTGTATCTTCGGATTTAACATTAAGCCTTAGTACATGTCCTATACAATGTCGTTCAACAAGTGTCCACGTTCAGTATTTAGACTGCATTGTATTTGATGTCTGTCCTCGGATCGGACTTGTTGGTGCAGGTAATCCTCTATCTACAAGTCAGCCGCAGGACAAGGTCTTTTTACACGACCCAAACATTTGGCCTACGGGCAGTTTAGACATGAACTTATGTGCGAAGGTCGGGAAGGTTAAGTTACAAGCGGGAAACACTGTCCACCATTTTAGAACATAAAGTTACCTTGAAAGGGGAATCAAAATGGCAGATGGACCTAAAATGGCAGCTAAGTCGATCTAAGATCGGAACTTTGCAACGCGGATTTCTTTGCAGGGTGACTGGGTTTAGGCCAATATATACAATAAAGGAAGCACAATATGATATCCCGTTTAACACACTGTCATACTAGTTTAAATGTGCGCAAGAAAACATGAGGCTGCAAGTGAAAAACTGGAGAGGGCAGATTGTACTCCGAAGAAAATTCTGGATTAAAAATCAACATTGTTGCCAGGTTTAGATCTTGGATGACCTACAAACATTGTACCATTGAAGAAGTGGTTCTATGTTCATTCGTCACCTGTTTTTTTTTTTTTGCTGCTTTTTTGCTGAAAATATCTTGCCGGAAAAAAAAGTTGCTTTTCTTTTTATTTGGGAGGGGGGAGGCTCACCCTCAAACCTCCCTCCCCTATTATTTATCCTGTATACACCACCACATCCTACCCCTCATATGGACTCACATATATTTTCTTTTTTCAGAAAAAAAATGTAGGCAAAAAGTGCTGTGTAAAAAAAAAAACAGGCAATGAATGAACGTCGTACAGAAGAAGTGATCAATGTGGCAAGTAACTGAACTCCCATCCTCCTTTGGAGGCACCGTGCAGACTCTGAAATGACTCTCTAGCCTGTGGTAGCTGAATAATATCTATTGGGGGCGGCGGGCCGTTTGGAGAGCATAGAATGTATAACAAGCATCTTCAAAGAAGAACCCAGCTGACTCAAAGGATGTACGTATGACATGAAGCTCAAGAACTGTAACACCCTGATTAAGCACTTTCAGGAAAATACATATGGGACTAAATGAAGACCTCAGAGAAATGCTCTAGGACATGGTGAATGATCATATTATTGAAGAAACTGTGTCATGTTTGTAGATCTCTCCCATAGCGATTGTGGTCAAAATGGAATGTTCTATCAGGCTTTGCATTGACTTAAGCAGTCTTAATGTCAGTATGAGAGGGGACTATCTCTCACACAGTCTCAGCTCCCTTGAAGTACAGTCACCATGGGTGGACGCGGCAAAGGAGGGGAAGGTCTCAGCAAGAGCGGTGCCAAGAGGCACAGGAAGATGCTCAGAGAGAACATGCAGGGCATTACCAAGCCCGTCATCCGCCTCCTGGCCTGCTGTGGTGGAGTCAAGCGCATCTCCTGCATCATCTATGAGGAGACCCGCGGTGTGCTCAAGGTCTTCCTGGAAAACGTGATCGGGGACGCCGTCACCTACACTGAGCACACCAAGAGGAAGACAGTCACTGCAATGGATGTGGTGTATGCCCTGAAGCGCCAGGGACACACTCTCAATGGATTCGGGGGGTTGAGGAAGACCAACCGCAGCATCAGCACACAAGCCCAAATGCTTTTTTAAGAGCCACAGAAAATAAAAACAAAAAAAGAGGGGACTATTATCCCTTCCCAAATACAGGTGAGCTTTTGCACAGAATCAGTGAAGTGATTGTCTTCTCAACTTTAGACTTAAGGTGCGCTTAACATCAAACTGAGTTACTAGACAAAAGTAAAACCATAACTGCTTTCATCACCTCATTTGGCTTTTATTAATTCTATTGCATGCCTTTCAGGTTAGCATCAGCTGCCTCCGTTTTTCGAAGATGTACAGGACAAACAAATAAAGACATTCTCTTTTTTCAAGGTGACATTTTGGTCTGAACAAACTCGGTGGCAAAGTACACTAAGGTGATTCATGAAGTGCTGAGAATCTTGAAAACAAGCGGAAACGTGAAAGATGTATCTGAACACAATTGATAACTTAGGACACAACCTTGACAAGGGATGGGGGAAACCCCATAAAAAGCGTTGTAGTTTCCATCAAAGGGGCAGCAAGACCCGCAAACATGGAAGATGTTGTTTGTATTCAGGGTGTGTGTGAGCTCTGATCTTAACATAAAAGGAAGATAACTATGTCTGCAAGTCTTTGCATGTTTACGTTACTCAGGCGTCTGGCACCGACATGGCCCACAACCACATGAGGCAAACCATTCACCTGTTAGACCTCATCATGGCAATGAACATTACCATTCCCAGAAAAGTGAATCCCCTCTTTCTCATCCAACTCTCCCAGCTCTTCATATTCATGACTCTTCTTCTGCAATTCATTTCTGAAGAAGGACGAACAATAGACAAAAATAAAACAGCAAACGAGTGACTGACTGTGTCACACAAGTGGCCTGAAACATGGTACTCTGACACACAAATAAGGATGAGGAAAGCACAGGGAGAATGATCTACTTCACATTCAAATGGGAAGGGTATTTTGGTTACACCAGCTAGCAGGCACACAAAATAGAACTGTTCATTTTTAAGTCTGTTTTCTGTGTTAAACAGAAGGTAAGGAAACACATGGAGGTGGTGCGAAAAACACAGCCATTTGGGATTAGTACATCAGAAGGGCTTTTTTGCACTTTAATGGGTGGCACAGCATGTAAAAGAAACAGAGGAGAGGAGAGAGGACCCTTTTTTGGGGTTTAATCTAGTACATGGGCAAAGAAAATCACAAGAAACACCTCAAAAATGCACCAAATTACCAGCTCTCTTCCACAAAAGAAGCTATGGACTTACCCTTCCCCCACCTGCTCTTCCACCAATAACAAAACCCAGACGCAGAAAGCGAACATCATCTGAACCTTTTATAGAGACCCAGATCCTGCCAGAGCACACATAATCTTGCTGGGGTATTCAGTGACTCTGATTGGCCCACCAAGTCGTACCGTCCCAAATCCGATAGATCTCTGGGATAGTCAGTGATTCTGATTGGCTCACCAAGCCGCACCCTCCCAACTCCGGAAGATCTGTTTCAGCAATGTTAGTATCTGTTGTAAAGTGACTTCCAGGCTTCTCAAGGCTACTTAAGTAGTTTATTAACAGTTCTTAAATTACAGTTGAATAGGATATAAGGACAAGATAAACACTAGCAACCCCTCACCCAGGAAGGGAAGGACTAACTGCCTGAGTGCAGAAACTTCAGGTAGACATTCTCGCATTCACACATCAGCATTCCATATGACATCACCAGTTTTCAGCAGACACAGACATGCACTATATAACACATCTCCTTCCCTTACCAATACACACCAAACCCAGTGGCGCATCACAAAGAAACACATCTCTTCCATCTACGACGACCAGAGCTGTGACTTGGATGCCTCCCCACTTCCATCCTGAGGCCCTGCAATGCACACGGTGCATTTTCGGAACTGCAGGTAAGCCCCCCTGGGCTTATTGTATCGGCGCATGATCGCACCACAGCATACTCACAGCATTCTGCTAATTTCACTCCGTGACTTTGCCATCAGCCACATGTACTTTATTTGCTAAATTCGCAGATGCTGGCATGCTTTGTGTGTTGTTGTGTGTTTTTGCCTCACTGGGTTCTCGAGGCACGGCCATTCCAAGATGGCGTTTTCTTTTCTTTCTTTGTTGGGCACCGGAGTGCCTTCCATCCTGCTGCTGGTGGCCTGGGATTGGCCCTGGCCCACTACATCTGGGCCAATGAGGAGGCCGGCAGGCTTGGCCGGCCCTCCTCACAAGGCCCACTCCTAAGGCCCTGTCTAACCCTGTCCACCGCGGTACGCCGGATCACCGGCCCATGTGAGTGTTTGTCTACCCCTCGTGAGTATCTGTGAGCCCCCCCTGCCCCCCGTGAGTATCTGTGTGCCCCCCTGCCCCCCGTGAGTATATGTGTGCCCCCCTGCCCCCCGTGAGTATCTGTGTGCCCCCCTGCCCCCCCGTGAGTATCTGTGTGCCCCCCCTGCCCCCGTGAGTATCTGTGTGCCCCCCTGCCCCCCCGCCCCCCGTGAGTATCTGTGTGCCCCCCTGCCCCCCGTGAGTATCTGTGTGCCCCCCCTGCCCCCCGTGAGTATCTGTGTGCCCCCCTTCCCCCCCGTGAGTATCTGCGTCCCCTCCTACCCCCCGTGAGTATCTGTGTGCCCCCCCTGCCCCCCGTGAGTATCTGTGTGCCCCCCTGCCCCCCATGAGTATCTGTGTGCCCCCCTGCCCCCCCTGCCCCCCGTGAGTATCTGTACGCCCCCCCTGCCCCCCGTGAGTATCTGTGTGCCCCCCCTGCCCCCCGTGAGTATCTGTGTGCCCCCCTGCCCCCCGTGAGTATCTGTGTGCCCCCCTGCCCCCCGTGAGTATCTGTGTCCCCTCCTACCCCCCGTGAGTATCTGTGTCCCCCCCTGCCCCTCTGCCCCCGTGAGTATCTGTGTGCCCCCCTGCCCCCCCTGCCCCCCGTGAGTATCTGTGTGCCCCCCCTGGCCCCGTGAGTATCTGTGTGCCCACCTGCCCCCCCCTGCCCCCGTGAGTATCTGTGTGCCCCCCCTGCCCCCCGTGAGTATCTGTGTGCCCCCCTGTGCCCCCCCTACCCCCGTGAGTATCTGTGTGCCCCCCCTGTCCCCCCGCCCCCTGTGAGTATTTGTGTGCCCCCCTTGCCCCCCCTGCCCCCCGTGAGTATCTGTGTGCCCCCCCTGCCCCCCGTGAGTGTCTGTTTGCCCCCCTGAGATTCTGTTTTCCCCCCCGTGAGTATCTGTGTGCCCTCACCCTGCTTGCCCCCCCTCTTGCTCTGTGCTCCACCCCCCCTCCTCATTTCCATCCTCTTCAACTCCCCTCCTACTCTCCCCTCCTTTTCTCCCCCTCTTAGACTTCCCCCTCCTAGCACTTACTCCTATCATCTGTTCCGTGACTCTTGATAGCAGCTTGTCTGTCTCCCCCCCTTTTTGTTCTCCCCCTCCCCCCTTCCCTACTTTTCAATTTGTCACTGACTTTTGCTCAGTAGCGTGTCTTGTTCTCCTTCCCCCCTCCGTCCACTTGCCCCCCCCGCCTCTTGTTACCACCTGCACTGCGTAAATTGTCGTCAGACTTAGTAATTTTACTGCTTGCTCTGTTTTCCTTCCTTTCCATCACCTCTTGCCTTACTTGTTCTATGCACTTGCACTATCAGAAATGTTGACAGGCCTATTATGATAGTTATTTTCACATTCTGTATTGTTTCAAGGACTTTTGCTGAATGTAACTGTATTTTTCCTATGTCCCCTCCCTCCTTGAAGCGCTTTGAAACACATTGTGTATAGGCGCTATATAAATAAACTATCATATCATATCATATCCCAAGTACTTCACAACTCAATCTAATGGCAAGTCCTCCAGGAACACCACTAGTAAGGCTGGGTGGGTGTTTGCCTGAACCTAGTTGTTAATAATATGTGATATAAGTGTCCAGGATCAAGCCAGGATGGTTCTGTGCAGATTCATGACACTGAATGTGGTTCTAAGGTTTTCTGCGTGCAGGCATTCGGGTACATAGAAGCCTCTGTGCTGGTCACCATGCTGGATGATATGAAGGGAACCAACTTGATCTTATACCAAACATTAGATACATGCATTGTCTCCTAAGTGCCCTTCGCATGAGCAGATTGTGGTCAGAGTGAGGCCGCACCTCCAGATTTCCTGCAGGTTCATTGGTCATCTAGGCTTGCAGTGCGGGGGTCTCTCACTGTCCCAAATAGTATTTGCTCAGGCCGTAGAGATATCGGGAGCCCTGAGTAGTGGTCCATACACTGTGGCATGCCATTCCTACTGTTCACCAATAATGATCCTTACTTGCTGAAAACGCCCAATTTTTAACATCGTCCCATCTCAGAACTCCCGCTACATTCGTCGCCATAATAGAGTTTGAAACTATGGAGTGAGTAGTAGACAACTCCTAACATAGTCTAAATGGAATGAGCGTTCGTGGCCATTCTGGATCCGGATGCAGTCCGCTTGTCAATTACACTTCCTTCATGCACTGCTGTATCCAAGTGAATCTGAGTAACACCTAGGAGAAGAGGAATAGGTGTAATACTACTAACAAATCATAATATTTCCGATTAATACAATACTTAATTCTCCTCGCTGGAGTAATAGTTGTTATAATTATCCTAATTAATAGTTCTCATTGTAGGATGAAGGGTTAAGCAACCCCATGCCAGATTCGAACCCGTGACAGCAGGTTGCCCACAGATGTCATAGGTTTTGTATTGAGCAAAACCACCATTCAGCATGTATTTAAGAACAGAAATAAAGGTACAAAAAAAGAATACAACGAAGGGAGTGGAACATCCAATGGCAGTTAGTATATTGCATAAAAAGCCGTTGAGCGGCTTAGAAAAGAGTATGGAAATTATCATAAATATAGAAGACCCGCAGAAGAAAGGTTAGTGTAATACGCATGGCTCACCGCGCCATTTAGAACATCAATGTTAAAGCATTCGAGTTAAATGGAATAGTAAAAAGGCTGATGGGTTTAACTATTTCACGGGAGGACAAGGGGATGACACTGATAAGCCAAGCAGCCATAGTCAAGTTAATTATCTCCGGCCTCTGGTGCACAAAGCCGTTGCAGTCAGTGATTAATGGAGATAAAACATTCAAACTTCACGTTTCTAAGGTGAATGAAGATGGCACCCCTGCCTCAGCTGCCGCATACTAATTTGACAATTTCTCGCTTACATCTTGGATTTATTCCTCGCCGCTCCTGCCGACCTGTCGCAAATTGCTGAATCGCAGTTTCCGAAGGGGAGGAACACGGAGCATCCCAGCTCCGTTGACGTGAATGGTTTGATACATAATAAATACTCTGATTAATTCCGTCAGCTAATATGTCCTGTGTAGAGTCCGCAAACTTGCCCTGCGATTCTGCTGCAAAGTAGCAGCCAGCGCTTAAAAGGGTACCCTACAGTGAAAGGAACAGCCACCACACCAAAAAAAAGGACCATGGTCGCAGCTTTGATACAACATGAACTATATATTTATTAATCTTCTTATAATATGCCGGAGCCCACAGGCATCAGGGCGCAAAAAGATTGCTGGTAGCAGACAGGTCTGAAAGGAAAGGTTACACAATTGATTTAAACAAAATTGTTTTCAGACGTTTTCGGAATAGATGTAAATCAGCAGTCACCCTCGACTCCATGGACAGCTTATTCCATGGTGCAACTGCTTGCACCAAAAAAAGAACAAACGCCCCCCCCCCTCCCCTAACGCGTCTAATACGAGGGCAGCGAAGGAGCATGGTATCACTGGACCTTGTAGTCCTCGCTGACTGCTGTAGTTGTACACTATCTCTGAGGTATACCGGGGCTGAGCCGTACAGGCACTTATGACTAATGCTACTGATTTTAAGGCTGATCCTCTCCTGAATAGCCATATAGAGTAAAACAATCCGGGAGGGTGCCTTACAAATGCTGTCACTCAATGACTGCCAGGAAGTAGGACAAACTCATGGAGATATCTGGGTCTGTGTGCTCCCCTTTAATCAAGCCATCAAAGTGCGTCTAGCTGGCCCAATGACATGAGTCTTTGGCAAGGATTCCAGGCTGATTCATAGCCAAGCTTGAAATGGCACATAGGGTAACAGGGCAATTCCTGGGGTGTGCAAAGTGTATTTTTGGAGTACAAAGTCCGGCCAAAGTCATTTTGTACTGTAAAAATGATTATGCATTGACTTCACCTGGACTTTGCACGGTTCCATGAATCAGGGTTTGTGTCGGCAGTGCAAAGTCATTTTTCAGCAGGGCAAAGTCACTTTGAACGGGGCAAATAGTCCATGAATCGGGCCCAGTATGTTCTTTAAATTGTACTTTTTGGAATGGATATTTTACCAAATCCCTTTGTCACATAGCCACACGTTGGCATTTGTGATTCTGGGCAGCTTTTTTAACTGATCCCCGGATCTATTTCGTGTCCGAGTCTGGAGATCATCTCAGGCCACGCCCCTCTAATACTGAGACATTACCCAGTGCTTACCCGGGTATTTAGATACTCCGCCTTCCTGCAGCACATAGTGCACAGCAGAAGCGGCTCCTTATTTTAGAAAAGAAACAATCTGTAAAGTGTAGCCATTGGTGAGAATAAATATTTGACATGTCTTCATGGAAACGGAATACATTTTAGATGTAATAACAGAGAGCAGGGTATGCTAGGTTTCTCTGCGCTTATTAGATGTTCTTATAAGGCGTGGACTGCCGCTCTAGTTGGTGCCAAAAGGTACACCCATGCCTGCAATTTGACACATGTAACGCTATGGCCCCTTCATATGGCGCGAGTCCATGGAGATCTTTAATATTGAATTGAATATAACAGCCCAGTCTTGATAAAGACCGAAGCACAGTCAAAACACGTGTCGGCAGTTGGGCTTATAGCAACAGCCATATTTTGCAATAAAATCACACAGTGAATCATAATCAAATGGCTCTGATTGAAATGAACACACTCATTTGGACCAGTAAAGATCTCCTTGGACTAGCACCATATACATGTGCCACAGTGTTATATTTTAGAAAGAACCCCAGTGCTCAAGGATGGCATAAGGGGGATAGCTATTAGCACCTGGGACTTGTGCTTGTGGTGCTAGTTGTATTTTAGAAAGAACCCCAGTGCTCAAGGATGGCATAAGGGGGATAGCTATTAGCACCTGGGACTTGTGCTTGTGGTGCTAGTTGTTTTTAATTGTTAAGGGAAATTGTGGACCGGTGCCTTGAAAAAGAATTCATGCCACACACATTTCACTCCACAATCATAATACTGTATTGGTTTCAAAGCAGGTGGTGCATTAACCCAGAGGGTGAACTGCTGATAAAGAGAGGTTATATAAAAATCGACGCCTAATTCCCTTACAGAAATACACTTACTGTTTCATAGTTCTCGAGATAACAGGTACATGTTGTTTGTATGCCCTTACGATCCAAACGGTACATGAATGATAGACGCCTGTAAACACTAAATCGGTGTGCTGGGGCAGGGCCATGGTGTCAGCATCGAAAATGGTTCAGGACATGCTATGTATGTCCTTTTTTAAAATAATGGGGGCTATATTCGTTCATTCAGCAAATGTCAAAGTCAGGAATCCCGTTGATATCTGCAATACCAGTGAAGCCCCACAGGGCTGAGCTCCATGTAAACGCCAATTCCTGAGCATGCAGACACGTCACTGGTCACTTAGCAACCAATTACTTCAGGGTTGTCCTCAGAGGCTGACGAGATATTCTGTGACACATATACATGCATATATATTTCAACAACACAATGCATTATATACAATTAGCACTTGGAGATTGTTACTGAACTCCTCTCAGTCAATCAGAATGCTCGGGGTCAAGTCAATAACTACTGCTATTGACTGTCTTCTGAACATTCTGTCTACAAAAGCATATGGGGAAACAACAATGCAAGACAAGATTTCTTTCAACAAGACACTTCTGAGAAGACCTTTGTTTTTCTGCGATATCCTATCTAACACATGAGAGAGATAGCTAGCGCGCACCCAAGCGAAGTACCCGGAAGTACCTGCTTAGCCTCTCACTCTGCTTCACACTGTCGATTTGGCAACTACGACCTGCTCTACAGTATTACAAAGAGCGTGTTAGCTCTTTAACTTCAAGAGCTCCACCCCTTTTCTGGTGCATGCTTCATAAGTCCGCTAGCGCACACACCTGCGCGTGCGCACCCAAGCGAAGTACCCGGAAGTACCCGCTTGGCTGCTTTGCCGCGCTTGTCGCGTTGTTGTGGTTAGGCGTCTCTTCTGTTGGTACCTTCGTGAACTGGAAAGGGCCATTGTTTTTCACTTTGGTTTATATCACTGTTCTTACTCAGCTGGAGAGCTGATAACCAAATCCGCTGTTTGTATATTTTTTCATCTTGCCTAATAAATGCACCGCAGTGTATTTTGCTTGAGGACTGGCATGCCTCCTCCGGCCCTTGTTCACAACCAGAATGCTCGGCTCTCGCCATCGGTTGCCCGCGTCAAGCAAAAAGATCCCAAACAATCCTGCTGTATGCCATTATCAAGGTGTATAAAGAAGCTGACGCTCTCGTCGTCCAAACCAACCACGAACATGGATATACGCTCGTTTTACATGGAGTCGCACAATAACCATGGACTGACCTCCGTTTGTATTGGTGAGTCATCAATCCATTTGCAAAATGCGGATTCTGGCCCCTCCAAACCACCAAAAAACCCAGAGTCTGCAGTGGACCAGATTAATCATCCCAACGATCCTGTGCCACACATAACTGTACCCTCAGTAACCCTACCAACCACAAGGCCTTTGCTACTGAATGCCTCACAAATAGATGCTAATCCCAATATTTCATTAACAGACAGTGCTTTATTGAATCATTTTATTTATTTTATTTTTAATGTGATATAGTTTTTTAAGCAAAAACTTTACACATGATTTCATAAAATTGTTATCCAATTACATAATACAATAAATAAAAATAGATATCTTCATCATATACATTTATCAAGTTACACACATTTCATCTTCATCTATTCTTTCGTATAACTTCATCAAATAACTCAGTTCAAATTTCATACTATTAGATACAATATAAAAGAGTTCACTACCTTCAATTTCACATTTCACAAAGATATTTATTGAATAATGCTCCTGCAGCTTTGACACAACCTTTTATTAATAACATAAATCAACTGGAGCAAATCGACATGGCAGTGATTGATCTAGAATGAAATGGCTTGTGCTTCTCGGCGCATGACACTTCTCATAATCTTTCCAGATCTCCAGATCTTTTCCCTGATTATAGCCATCCAAACTCTGCCATAGCGGTATCCTATTCAGCTCCCAGTCCTCGAAAACCACCTGAATGATCGCCTTGTTTTAAACCCCCCAGTCAATTGGAATCGTCCACCAAATTACTTCAAATCACTTGAATGCCATGAACCTGGCCATACATTCGATGACCAGACTTTTTGATGCTCTCGAAACCAAACTCACTCATCAGGCTGCGCAAATGGACAGAATACTAATTCGGCAAAACAACATATGTAATTCTCAGAGCATTGAAGCACAAGTTCATGACGCATTCCCTCGATCAAACGCTCCCATGACTTCTGTATCTTGCCAGACTATTATTTGTATGCATGACTTAGATACTTCTTTTCCAGCTACAGAGCCTCATGCTCCTGAAAGCATGCCAACTATGCTACCACAATTTGCTGGTATCGTTCAGGATGGGACAGTAACAACACCAAATGCAGAGGTAGCACAAGCACCACCTACAAATGAGGACTCTTCTCATCCGTCCGGTAGCAAACGTGCTTACACAATCTTCCATGCGAATAAACCTCCCTCTGAAGTATTCAAGTCCTCTCTCATATCACAAACCAAAAAATCTAAAAATCTAAAATCTGTTAAAACACTTGCGACGAAGACTAAACAATTTATCAAATCAATAAATCAACCTAAAAGAGCCTTGTCTACAGCTTTCAAGGCAGTGACAAAGAAATATGCTCAACAAGCACTTAACAGAAAAAAGCAAACCATTCCTATCACCAATCCGAGCATTCCTTCATACGCTCCACTTGATCAACCGGTTGCTGCAGCCACAGCCACAACCACAAATGAACGAATTTGCTCATTATCTTCTCAAGATGCTTGTGTCCAGGCTGCATCTATCATGATGCCTACCCCCGGGGGCCCAGACCAGGTCCAGCAACCCCGGAAGCAGGCATCAAGTTATTTTGGGCAAGCCCAAAAACCCCTGCTAGGGGCTGTTTGGGTGCGGTCCTGGCGCCTATGGTGCCAGGCTCATATGGAGAGTCAGTCCTGGCGCCATTGGCGCCAGGCTCATAAAGTAGAACTTACCTGATGCAGACCATGCTGCAAGCTTACCTGATGCAGACTAAGGTGCAAGAGCTCCAAGCCAAATGAGGCTTGGAAGGGACTATTTTACCTAGGGACTATTTTTTTACTCGGGCGGGGCTGGGGTGGAATACTTACCTGGGACTACTTTGGAGGCTATTTAAACCACACCCGAAATACCTTTGATCCTTACCTGAATTCCCGATCCATCGCGCCTTCGAGCTGGAAGAAAGAAGTTAATTTATGCGCGTCGCCCCGCCTGCTGCAGCGCCGCGCTGAACTCACCGGCCTTCGCAGCATCTTCACATTCCACCGCATCCTCCTGCATGTTCCCGCCTCATTCCGGCACCTAAGGAGTTGACAAGAACAGCAAGGTGAGCCAAGGGAATGCACAGAGGAATATTAGTAACCCCCCCATAGACTTACCTGATTTTACCACCGGGGGTACTATTCCTCTTCACGGGTCGGCGCAGCTTCCACTGCATCTTCGTCGAACCCCGGCCACTAAGGGGAAACAAAAGGACAGCAAGGTGAAACAAAGGGACTATCAAGGGGAACCCTCCTCACCACATTAGACTTACCTGATTTTACCGCCGGAGGTATTATTCCCAGAGACTTCATAATTTCTCTCAGCGCCTGAATAAAGGAGAAAGCAACAGGTTACATTTTGACATTATTTATCGAACTGTGTTGGAAATACAAATCCTTACCAGAATATTACCGGTTGCCACGAGGAACTCTTCACTAGGGTCAAGCTGCAATCTGCAAGGAATCGGACAAGAGTGAAAGTCAGGCATTTGAACTCTTACGAACTACATACTTTTCGGAGTCAATATTGTTCTGGAACTCACCAATTCCTTCGAGCCAGTGAAGCAACTGGTTATCAACGCGCCCCTGCGCTCAATGCAGGATGGCGAGCTCATCTTTTCAAACCATCAGGTGAGAATATAAGACGGGACATCAAAGGTGATCCGTGGGGAGAACAGCGGGGGGTGTGGGGATTTACACTCAACTCCACGAGTGGTTAATTCCCTTTCTCCATTTGCAAAAGAATATTCCTACGGGCCAAGCAAACGAAGCTAGGTGTGCCAGTCCAGTCCGTCACCTCGGCCCTACGCGTCACATTGGTGGAGACCGCACCTGTCCAGTTCAGATCGACGCCTCTGTGGGAGCCAGGTGAGCGTAACAGCATCACCTAATCAAGTCCCCCCACAATGTTCTAAGGATTTCTATCAGCAGGAAATTCGGAAAGCGGTTGATGCTTTAATGGCCGCCCAACCGTCACAAAAATACCTAACTCTGCCCATGGATAAACAATCAGTCAAACAGTCCATAAATCAAAGTACTGAGGCACTTGGGGGTCTTCTCTCCCAACATGCCTCTGCGTCTCATTTGAGACCTGGTCACACTATTGCAAAGAAGGGCGAGAATGCTCAAAGTTCTTATTCAAATCCACCGCCAGATCGAACACAGAACACTATAACAGTGTAACGCTCACCTGACTCCCACGGAGACGCTGGCCTGGTTCACGCTGCTGTGACCTCTTCTAAGGTGATGCGCAGGGTTCGGAAGACGGACTGGACCGGGCCCCCAAATCTGGCTTGTCTGGCTCGCAGAAGTATACTTCTGAGGGCGAAAATAGGGGATTAACTGTCTGCGGGGTAATGCAATCAGCCTCCCACTTTCCCCTCTCACCCTCCTCGAAACCCTTCTGTGATTCCTCGTAGCTTCTCACCTTAGGGTCTGGAAGGACGAGCGCTCCATCCTGCTTCTGATGCAGGAGCGCGTTGGTATCCAGTTACTTCACTGGATTTTCATATTGGTGAGAACCAAACTTCCTTGGCTTCCAGGTAAGTTTTTTGATAAGAGGTTCCCCTTGTGTCCATGCATTAATGTACTAATGCTAGTGTCTTTTTCCCCATAGGGGCCGGGGTACGGAATGCCGGGGAACAGGCACCGACCCGAGATGAGAGGTGAAATCCTTGTAGAAATCAGGTAAGTCTTTAATGAGCGTTTTTTTTGGTAATGTCTTTTCATTCGCTCATTAACGCTGATGTCTCTTTTTCCCCTTAGGGGCCGGGGTCCGGAAATGCCAGGATGCGGCGCGGACCCGAAATGAAGAGGGAATGAATCAACAGGTAAGTCTTAACATGGAGATTTAGCTTTCCTTATTCCCTTCTCTCTCTCACCTTTTGTTCTGGTCTTTTTCTCCCTAGGCGCTGGGGCGTGACTGCGAATCCGGATGATCGCTGCTGAACATGGAGGTGCCCTGTAAAGGTGAGTGGAATGCGGCGCTGCAGCGATCAACGCGATGAGCTTTTAAATAAAACTCTTCCTTTTTAGGATCGTCGGCGAGATGTCTCCGGGATGCGGATTTAGCAGGTAAGGACTTTTCCTTCTTCTGTTCTCTTCTTCTCTTCCTTTGCAGGTGATCCAGGATGCTGGCAGGCGTGGCAGAAGTCAGGATGCAGGAGCAGACACGGTGAGCGTCCAGCTGCTAGATGCAGAACAACGCGAAGCACGTGTGGCTGTTCGGGTGGGGTTTAAATAGCCTTGAAAGAAGTTCCAGGTATGTATCATTCCTCCAATCAGGTATGTATCCTTCCCCGGCCACGCCTGGATGGTAAATTAGTCCCACAGGTAAAGTAGTTCCTTTCAGGCCTCAAAGAGGCCGGGATCCAGCAGCATGGTCTGCATCAGGTAAGTGCACCCAAGCACTTCCATAATGAGCCTGGCGCCTATGGCGCCAGGACTGATGTCTTTTATGAGCCTGGCGCTATAGGCGCCAGGACACTGTCCAAAGGGCCCCTATATGGGGTTGCTGGGTCCTTCCTTGGGGACTGGATGTCCGCTTTCGGGGACGCAGGGCTTGAACCGGCTCCCCGGGAGCGGGCATCATGACAAACAGTCCCTGATTCGACCCATAGTATACCTGAAGGGCCCATTACTCTAGCCTCTCTCACCCCTGAGATATTACGTATGATTGATACTGCCTTAACGAATAACAAAGAGGTTAGAAATCCTCAAATGGTAAAATCAGACCGAAATCATTTTACTTTGGCCACACGGTCTAAAAAACGTCCAGCTCCTTTTTCATTGCTTCTATCCTGCAGACCGTTGCCATTCATCCAATATGATTTAAATCGACAATCTATTATGGAAATATTTTCTGATGTCCCAGCATTAGAAGATATTGCCTCCTGAGATAACGAATTGGTTGAATTTACTCAGGCAAGTAAGTTGAGAACTGTTGAGATATGGATGAAATCTCGTTTGGTTCAAAATACTTTATGGCTCGCCAAAGCTCAACTTTACACCATGGGTTTCATTTTGTTGGCTGGCTCGCTTCCTATCAAAAATTCAAACCCATGGCCTAACGTCCTTCTGCCCCAATCCATCTCAAACTCAGTCTTTAAGCCAAGTCAAGAGACATCATATCAGGTAGCCTCGCAATGTGTCTACAAATGCAATGTTAATCAACATCAACTAGATCAAGCCTCATTATCTACATCAGATTCCCTACTTAGCTGGAACTCCAGGGGTTCAAACACCTATTAAACAATAGCCTACTTGAGATCAATAAACATGATGTAATCTTTTTACACGAGACGTGGGTCACTTCGATCCCCATTTGGGAGAAACCTGATGTGCACATGCCCCTATCAACCAAAGCCACTCGTGGCCGTCCCACTTCAGGGTTACTAATTGCTATTAAATAGAGCCGTGGGCCTCGCCTAATGCATTTATGCAGATGGTAAAACTTCATCATTATGGCATGATGTATGCCCTAGTGAATGTTTATTGGAACCCACTGGGGATCTCTGAGGAATGCTTCCTAAAAGATCTTAATGATCTGATGAATCTTATATTGGTGGACCCCCAACGTCTTGAAGATCATAATAGCGGGAGACCTGAACCTCCATTGTCGGCGAATAAATCCATCTCAGTCTGTTGGGAGATCAGCAAAATGGAAACACTTTGTTAAAACCCGAAATCTTCAAATGCTTAACGAATCCTTCAAAGCAGATATTCCACCAAAACCAATGTGGCATAGAGAAAACAGCTCTGTGATTATTGACTATGTCTACATAGACCCTGTTCTTATAACCCAAGTCACTGACTTTCAGATTCTGTCAACAAACTTGAGTGACCATAACATGCTTCTAATTACATGGTCTATAAAAAAACCCTTGTGCCCCTACCATCCAAAACATGGTCAATGGCCAATTAACAATTAACCCTAGTCGTAATAGGCTAGTTGGTCAGAGCATTCTTTGAAACTATTCAGTAGCCATCTAGCATCTGAAATACATAAAAATGACACTGGCACACCAGATCAAGAAATTAGATGCTCCGACTTAATGCAACTCTTTCAATCCTCCTCTTGTTAGCAAGTCAATACTGCTCCTAAATTACATGTATTTAATCAAGATGTAAGAGCACAGAAAAAACATTGTATCGACTACACAAACAAGAAGCCTCCAAATTGACTGATGGCTATCGAGGCCCCGTTTTAATTCAACTAAAAACCCAATATAAAAACTGTCTTCACAGTCGCAAATCCCTTATGTATTAACGGGATGGAGCTATGATGCTGAGTGTATTGCAAACTAAAAACACAGCCGAAATATGGTCAGCCATTAATCAAGCATCTACGGGGCTTCAGGTAGCCTTACAATCTCAGGGGGTCACAGAACATGACTGGATCACCTACTATTCACAATTATAGGCTGTCCCGGACAATGTAATGCATCTTAACTCTGCATTGGAAATTACAAAGTTTCATCTTGTCTTCGACAAAGAAGACATTCTATTCTATATTCACAAAGCGAGTCGGTTGCAAGCTCTGGGCCCTGATGGTCTCTGGAATTTTAATTTTAAACAACACCCAGAGATCTGGGCTGAGGTGTTGCATAACATCTTTACTCATGTAATCACTACACAGCAGCTACCTCAATCATGGAAACATTCCATTGTATTGCCCATTTACAAAAAAGGTGATCGATGTAAACCCTCCAGCTACCGTCATATTGCACTCCTGGATGCTCCTGGTAAAATCTTCTGTCGAATCATCTTACGAGATCTAAATAACTGGGCCTCAGACATACATATGCGCGACCCCTTCAAATCAGGGTTTGTCGCGGGTTTAGGTACTTCGCTCAACATCAGTGCATTAAATATGATTAAATCACATTATGCTACCCGGAAACAACCCCTATATCTAGCATTTGTAGATTTCCGGGTGGCATTTGATTCTATTGACCATCATCTATTGTATAAAAAGCTAATCCGCTGCAAATGCCCTAGTTCACTCCTCATCAAACATTTGCATATAGGAACAACTATTCAAGTAAGACTAACATTGGTAGGTTTATTGTCCTCTTGTTTCTCGACAGAGCGTGGCCTGAAACAGGGATGTATTTTGGCTTCCATTTTTTTAAATTTATTTATTTTAGACATGGGCGAAATATTCATAGCCATAGTCTCAGATGCTCCAAAACTGGGCCTACAACAAGTGGTATGGCTCCTTTATGCGGACGATCTGGTCCTTTTATCCCAGACTCCCAAAGGGCTACAAAACTTTCTTGATGGGTTGAATATGTATACCCTTGACAACAATTTGTCAATGAATTTTGACAAAACACAAGTAGTTGTGTGTAATGGTGGTACTACAAGTACAACCGCCTCAAGATTCAAGTGGACAATACGTAACTCTGAACTAAAGGTGGTAATGCAATATAAATATCTAGGAGTGCCATTTCATTGTCAGATGTTATTTTTGAGCAATCTTTAGATCTGAAGCTCCCAACATTGATTTCACAGGCAAAAATGTTGCTGTATAAATATGGCAAATTTTCTTGCACACATGTGATGATGTTTTTCCAGCAGAAAGTTGTCCCAATTATCTTGTATGGGATTGAATCAAGACTTCCCAGAACACGAAAATCCTGGGATTTGTTGGAGGCGCGCTTTTGGAAACAAGTATTAAAACTCCCAAAATGCGCTCCCCTACCAATCATACGATTTGAATTGGGCGCTCTTTCACTGCACATACATGCGTTATGGAAAATGTCCACTCTTCTGTGCAAATGTTTACTACGTCTCAGAACGAACAACATTTTGAGTGTAATTGCATACTATCTTCTCAAATCTGACCATTATTTTCCTTGTAAATGGCGGACTTGTATCCTAGATGTACTAGCAGATGCCTCTTGAACCATTCGAGAAAAGATCAAACTATTGAATTTGATTGGACAAGCAACCGCTCTAAATGTGACCACTGCAAAGATTTTAATGGGGCCTTATTTGGACATAAGAAATTTCGTAAGATGGTAGACTATCTAGTAAAGTGTCCAGCACCATATCTTCGAAACCAATACCTACGTTTCAGATTAAACCTATGGCCTACTAATGATGTTTTGGCCAGAAAGGGTCAGATTCCAAAAGATCAGAATTTCTGCTGCTTTTGTGTCGATATTTTGCTACACGAAACACTACAACATCTTATTGTAGATTGCCCGGCTCTAGCAACTAAACATAAATTACGCTTTAAAAATGTGATATGCATCTATCGCCCTTTGGATTCTGATAGTATATGGCAATTTATCTTTTCCAACTCTAGGCTTGCTGTCAAAATAGCTGTAGTTCATTTTCTTGAATCAATGTTTCCCACTCCAGCTGTCTTGTAAGGCACTTTAGGACTAAGCAGCCTTCTCTAAACCATTATGTACAGTTCTAAACACATGTTATCTGTATGGGCCTGTGGGCCTGTTTCTGGCATACAACTAACCAGTCACAGATTTTTATGTTGTTTCAATTGATGCCAATCTCTAGCTTGTAAAGTCTATAGTGATCGAAAATTGCACTATGTATATCTGTTGTATTTCATGTTTACTATGTTATGTTTTATTTTTATCATTTGTGCTGATCATATGAAGGTCCAGAATGAATTGTCCAGAATTGTTATTTTATTTATTGTTTGTACCTAGATAATTAGAATCATTTTAAAAAGTAATAATTCGTTGATTTGAAAGGTTGATGTTATCAGCTAACCAAATTAATAATAATTTTAAAAAAAGATAGCTAAACCATGGAAAAACATTTTCACCTTCTTATAGATAAATCATTTACTTTTACATGACACCAAATGCATGCTTGTGTTAAACCTCTTTCATTTCAAACAAGTTTACGATCAAAATGCTTAATTTATGAGGACAACCATGCAATTTCAATGCTACAAAATAAAAACACAATTTAACACAAGTCAATCCAAATGTCAATGAATAGCAGTTTCCAGAAAATATAATATATAGAGCGCTCCAATACAAGAACACGTTTTCTTAAATGGGTTAAGCTTTGTGCCTATGAAAAAAGTATTCTTTCCCAGTAAGGCTAGAATTGAAATGATTTTGTATTACTATTTAGAGTCTACAGTACAAACAGTAGACCACTTAGGTGGTAAAGATTCTATCTGAAAGATAGATCTCAGATTGTTACTATTGAAGATGGCCATTTTAAGGTTCCCATCAACCTTTGTGCAGATCCAGAGAACTCTTGCTGCTTCCCTTTTCTTTTCAATTGTCCTTTCAGGACCAGAAGTTGAGACTTTTGAGAACATTGTCACATGGAGCAAACACAATTGAGAAATATCACCAATTCAACATGAAAAGACAAGAAAATCAAACAGCAAAAAGATCATAGAATCCAGATATCACCTTAAACCAGTCAAAAAGGGTGAGGCCACTATGACTCCACAAAAGGTCATATTGAGCTGTGTTGGAATGCCAGCTGATAAATCTGGTACACAACAAAAACATGAGTATCCTATATGGCAGAAAACATGTGAAGACCACATAAGCAGACTGCAGAATTTATTAGAACGCATAAGGAAGCTGCCATGGATTTTCCATCAATCATATGACAGTATTGTGTGCATGGGGCATTCAGAATTTGAGGAGGCTATTGGGTTTATTTTAACTATTGACATGCTCCTCTGCATCGTCCACAAGGCTTTCTGGGGTCTGGGGCCTGGGACCTCTCTACCTCCTAATTTCTCTTGAAAAACATCTTCCTTCTCTAGCTCTCCGCTCATCCACCTCCAACTCTCTGAGTGCCAGACGCTTCTACCAAGAAGAGAGTTGGGGGCAGATCTATCTCCTCGGCTGGGGCCTCCCTCTGGAACAGCCTCCCTACCTCTCGCAAACTTGAGCAGACCCACCTCCGGTTATGGAAGCAACTCAAGACCTTGCTTTTCGCTTCCACTTTCTCTCTTCCTCTACCCTGCTGACGCACCTGACTGCTCAGCACACTGATCACCTGGTTACCCTCTGACCTCGGGCCCAGGCTCTTGCATCGCCAGTTGCCCTGGCACTGCCTCCAGGTTCCCCAGCACTTAAGGGTCTGTATCTGCAACCTTACAGTCCCTTATCTCTGCACTTATGAGCCACTTACCGGCAGCACTAAAGAGCTACCTGCACTTCCCCATTCCCCTCCCCCTGGCACTTCTCCCCTTCCCTCTTTCTCGCACTTGCGCGATCAGAATGATACAAGGCATAGTAAGATCGTTATTTTCTCTTCTCTTTGTTTCCCCCTCCTTGTATTGTCACGCTTAGAAACACTTGTGTACAGGCACATTATGAATGCCACATCATATCCTATCATATCTCTATCTACACACTAACAACCAATATATAAATTGCAAATATCTATGAAAAATAGATATATCTATATACAAATCCATGCAAGCCAATATCAACCATTGGAAGAGAGTCACAGAAGAAATATTCTGGCTGCCAGCGGAATTTTCATAATTGCTGCAACTTTAGTTTTCAGCTTCCCGTGCTCAGGAAACTAGAAAAGAAAGTTGCAGCAAATATGAAAACTGCACTGGCGGAAGGTGAAGTATTTATAATTACAATACCTTTCATTTTGCATTTTCTGTGCTTCCCTGGGCTTGGGGAGTGCAGAAACCATAAAGTCAAGGCAGCCTCCTCTATTCATGTTAAGGTCTGCTCTCTGGCAGCAGTAAGCAAAAGCTCCCAGTAGGGGGCTTTTGCTTGATTATTGCCGCCAGAGCAGAGTTTAACATGAACAGAGGAGGCTCATTCATTTCACAAAATGGATGCCTCCTAGTGCTTGACATTTTTTACTTTGAGCTTCATTTGCTCAAAATTGTACAAACGAACTTTCTTTAAAAATATTTTTGTATACATTTTTTTATTATGGCCCATCTTTAGAGATAATAACATTTTTCAGTGAACTTCCCCTTTAAGTGTTCATTGGACTCATGGCTGAAGGTCTGCCACGTGTCTGCTTGGTTACAGTGGTTTCTGGCTGAGCCCCGCCACTAGTTCCTCAAGGAGGCATTATTAAAGGATTACCGAAAAAATATCCAATACAGGCGACCTCAGGCCACACCACCACCCTAGTAAATAGGAATAATGAGCAAGAGGGCTATGTGCGTGTCATCAGGGCAGAGTCTGTGGCATGAGGCATAGGCAAGGCCCATTAGACCGCAAAATCAGGACAGTCAAACTGTGGCGAATGTGATCGCCACGAGACACCTCTTAACTTTCTAGACTTTTAGAGAATGTGTGCATGGGGGTGGGTGGATGTCGAGGGTGGGGTGTGATGCATCGCCAATGGCTGGCAGAACGAAATATTAGGACAGTAGAGCTGTGGGGTTGGGTCTCCACGAGACACCACTTAGCTCAAGTTCTGTCAGACATCAACTTGGTTACAGCGGTCTCTGGTTGAGCCCCACCTCGAGTCCCTCAAGGAGGCATAATGAAAGTATTACCGAAAAAGCATGCCCAAGCCACTCCGTCACTACAGTAGACAGAACTAGTGAGCATGAGGTCTACAGTTTAGCGCAACACCTACCTCTTAAACCTGCAACATGACCAACAGGAAGCAATTCCAGTGCATTGCTGCACTTTTTTACTTGATCATGGAGGTTCTCCGTTGACATATTGTCCCTGAGTCCTTTGCTTCTTCTGTTTGGCGCACTGGCAGGTTTGTGAATCTAAAATGTGTGAGCATCCAAGTTTCAGCACATTGCACAAAGGGATTTGGGCACTCCTACTCATTGTTCTGGGTGCCCAGTGGCCACAGTTGTTACAATGCCTCCATTTCACATTTTGACCGGTTTCTTTCACTCTTCCTCCGCAGACTCCAGGGGTGACACGGGTTGGGAGTCAAGATATGCCACTTCCACTGATTAGACACCAGCACTCTAAGAACACTCAGGTGGTGACTGGCGCAGTATTAAGGCTTTGTAAATAACACCACTTATCAGTTTCATGCATGAATCCTTTCCTTGGATTAATACCTTTGGTTTGGTAAACAACGATTTGTCTTCCCCAATGAATGTCAATTACTAAACTGTGTATTATAACTGGAGCGCGCGTTGTTTACAGAATACTGCGTGCTTTATTACATTTTAGTGCTCTCATCGATTTTCAGAGGCCTGCGTGATGGACTACACTTGTCCCCCCAACTATTATTTAACACCAGCCCGGATTCCCGAGAGGGGCGTGATGAACTGCCCTCATTTCACACGCTCGTCACAGCTCAGGCCGCAGGCCCCCTTTCATCAGCCCAATCAGTGTCAAGTTTCTGTTATTGCAAAACAAATACATGTAAGTGGTATGTTGCAAAACGTCGCGAGCGTATGTTGGCGGCGGATAATGTGTCGCGGGTTTCTGCCTAATGCGCTGTCAAGTGTCTATTAGCTGCACGTACAATGTCAGGGGTGACCCTGCATCTGACCTCTAACAGCTCTTTGCAGCCTGGATTCACTAACCGCAGGGTGTTTGGCAATGATAGGCTATGACAACATGCGTGAAACATTTACTGCTAATGTGTCGGAGGTGGTTACGGGCGCAGCTGCGGGGCCTGGCCATAGCTACCACTGTAGTGTTCATTCTGGAAAGACAGCCTCAGTATTTCAAGCTTCAGGGCGCATTTTCAATGGTGATATGTTTCTAGTGAGCAATAATATTATGTAACAAAGACAGACACTCTGGGCCTTATTCATGGAATTGTTTGCGGGTGCAAACACCCCGATTCACAGAGCGGTGCAAAATGTATTTTTGCAGTGCAACGTAAATTAGCACTGGTGCAAAAATGGTGCAAAGCCACTTTGCACTGCAAAAACACGCTTTGCACCGCTCTGTGAAGCAGGGTGTTGGCGCTGACAATTTCATTAGTGTGGCCATCTGTGCCTGTGTGTGTGTGTACAATCGACACATACACCTGCATCTAAATAATGCTATACTGGCCTTGAACTTCAGTGGACCGCCAGCCATGTTTAAAATACTAGGTACCCCGCCTTTAAACGTGACTGGGGAAAGCTAGACTGATTCTGCCAGTGGCGATGTCAACACGGCTCCAGGACACGCCACTCATTATCTTTTTCTATGAGTTTGAGGGTTCCCATGCCATTGGTAGTGTTGAGGCATTGTTAGAGGGAGGCTTAGGGGGCTATAGCCCCGGGTCTTTTGGTTGTAGCCCCAGATAGAAGCTCTGGCACTACAACCAAAAGGCTAGCTAGCCCCAAGTCCCAGTGGTCCCGGCATTAGTGTAGCCCCAGATCTTTTCCAGACCCTTAGCAACACACCTGCGGATTAACTGCAACACTCTCTCCAAAGCGGGCAGAGTGGCAATAGGGCAGTTAGTGTTTGATAGAAGGCCAAGGACAAAGCTTCTCTTCCAAAGTGAGGGGCATGCGCAGTTCCCAAGCACTGGCAAAGCCAAACATTTTGGCTCTTGTGCTGGCATTAGTTATGCACTTGCCAGACATTTTGCAAACAATGCTTTGACGTTCAGTGGCACAGCAACCATGTTTTAAATGTTGGATCGCCTGTCCTTTGTGAGGCAAATGAAAACACGGCTGTGTTAAACTAGACTGCTCCTGCCAATGGAGAGGGAAGCGCAGTTCTAGGAGCCTGCATCTAGGTATTATCTGGGAGTTGGAGGATTCTGGTGTCAGTAGGAGGGTCGCCCATTTAACCATGCATTGGTAGAGCCAGCAATGTTGGCTTTTGTGCATGCATTATATATGCAGATGCCAGATATTTTGCAACCACTACCATTGTCTGCTCAGGTCTTGAGGGTGCGGGTGGGGGTTTCTGAGGTGAGCTTGGGCCAATTAACGCCTGGTTGTGGGTGAAGTTGGGTGAGGTTTGGTGGCTGGATGTGGTGAGCTGGTGGGTCAATGGAGCTGGATGTTTCCAGGGTAAGGCCTTAATCTGGTAAAATATGATGAGATATCTGACCTGATCATCAGAAAATGTGTACTAAGAGTTAGAATACAACAATGCGATACAACTAGATTTCACTTGGGCTAACACTCTCGAATACTATTGTTATTGTTATTGTTATTGTTATTTTGCACTTATATAGCGCCTTATATACCATTGGTATGGTCTGAAGGCGCTGGTAGGTTGAACGCCCTTGGGAACCGAAGTTCAGATCAGTAGAGAGAGTAGGGAGAGTCAAAAGGTGCGTGTGTGCACCGGATATGTGTGCAGCTCGTGCGGTACACATGTAATAGCTGATTCTTATTGATAGGTGTGGTGGTTGAGAGATCAGGAGAATGTGTTCGTTCTGGCAGGATTTATCCGGAACGGATGTGGCTGCGTTAGGCCTGAGGAAAACGCCTGGCTGGGGTGTGAGACCAGCAGTGTTTACATAGAATGATGTGGAGTAAGCGGTGGATGTTCGTATGGGAACAGTTATACCGAATGGTGTCATAGTATCTCTGTGTTCTAGTTGAGTGGTGATGTAAAGGAGAGAGTAAGCGTGGGGTGTGGTAAGAATGGTTATATGCTCTTTCAATGTGCAAACTTCTAAAATCACTTTCCCAGAGAGGCTACCGGGCGAACTTCTAAGTACAATTTTCCATACAGAGGCTATTGGGAACGTTTCTAAATTCAGTTTATCAGCGAGGCTACTAGGCACACTTCTAAGTGTAACACTCGCGGAGGCTATTGGGTACACTTCTAAATGCAAATTTTCACAGAGCGTCTACTGGGCTACATTTCTAAGTTCAATTTTCCAGAGAGGCTATTGGGCAAACTTCTACTTGAGACTTTCCAGGGTGTCTATTGGATACACTTCTATAATCAACTTTCACAGATGCTATTGGTAGCACTTCTAGATGTAGCTTTCACAGAGGATATTGGGCCCATATCTAAATTCAATTTTCCACAGAGAGGCTACTGGGCGCACTATTAACTTCATTTTCCTGCAAGGCTATTGGGGATACTTCCAAATTCAGTTTTCCAGCGAGGCTATTAGGAACATTTCTAAATTCAGTTTACCCGGGAGGCTATTGGGCACACCTCTAAATGTAACGCTCATTGCGGCTAATGGGTACGCCTCTAAATGTAACTCTCATTGCGGCTAATGGGTACACCTCTAAATTTCACAGAGGGGTTGTTGGGCACACTTCTGAAAGCAACTTTCACAGAGTGGTTATTGGGAACACTACTGTTTACTAGGACCGTCTTCTCTCTTGTCCTGTTCTCTCTCTGTTGTCTTGTGTACATGTGCGTCCCGATGCCTGCGGGCTACCGGCGCGTTATAAACTGGTAAATAAATAAACAAATAAGGGTCCAATCAAAATGCAGCAGAAAGCTTACTAAGTGCAGCACTACTGACCATACGCCCTTGTTGACACGAAAGTAAAACTGATCTGCACAGTTTCTGCCAACAGTCCTAGGAAGATTATTCCTCCAGCAAGCCATGGCTGAGCAATTTGCATGGGATTTGCATGGGAAGGGCAGCCATGGACAGTATGGGCCCACTCCTGCAGCTTATCTAGACAAGGCACTGGACAGGGTTTAATCTGATTACTTATTGAAGGTTATGGATACAAAGTGACAACTGCACAGAAAGGCTCAATTGAAACAGCCATTTTTTAGGAAGAATCCTGTGTTCTGTGGGATTCAGCGCTCCCCGTTGCTGTTACTGGGACGGTGAAGCTCCCAGAACGCGTGATTATTGCTATTAGCACCCCGAGGCAAACCCTTGATGTGCTAATAGCAATAACAAATAAAAAAATGGCCGCACTTTTTCGTCAGGGTTGCCATGGAATAGAAGGCACAGATCCGTTAGCATCCCCTCTTCCATTTCCATGGCAATGACCAGGAAGTTAGGGGGGCGGATGGTGAGGCCCGGCTGGAGGAGCCCATGTATGCTAAGGAGATGGCAGTGGCAGAGGTGGGGTGTGGAGTTGCTGGATTTGGGGGCGGGCGGAAGGAGATGAGGGAAAACAGCAACGCCGGGGATCAAAAATAGAAAATCGGCATAAGTGATGGTGTTTCCTGGTTTAGACACGTGCAGCAAGGACCAAAAAGTTTAGACATGGACCACCTATGGGACTCTCCATACGAGATGCGCTGCAGAGGGAAAGGGTCCTTGAAGAGCGCTAGTGCAGAGGCATCCAGGCACTGAATGGAGGTGGCATGTTTGAAGCTAAGCACCAGTCGCACCTGCCTCAGATTAAAACAAGATATTGAGTTTGAAGCCTATCTGGATGTAATTGCTCCAAATTATGCTCTGTGCCTTTCATACTGGTATTCTGAAAATAGCTGTGGCATTCATCTAATGTTACTACTACACGCAGGGCTTGTGGAGCCCCAAATGAGACCATTGGTGGCTATTGGGCACAATGGTTCTATGTTGTTACATTGACAGTCTTTTTGCGATGTTTTTTATCCAAATCTTTTTTCTCGAAAAAACTAATTGAAATGTGTTTTTTTATTTTTGTGGGGTTCCCCAACCCATCTCCCATGTTGTTTTTTCTCTATTCACGACCCACCCATCCCATACATGCCCTCACCCACCCCCCTAAATTTTTATTTTTTTCGATGAATGACAATGGGGGGGAAACCCATTTAAAAAAGGACTGTCGATGTAACAATGTCCTACAATGCACAAGATATAAGGATCTGAGATCGCGCTACTTACTCCCACTGTGTAGTTTGGTTGTCATTTGGAAACTTGACTGTATATTATTATATTGTGGAAACACTGAAGACCTACGTACCATATATCTTGTAGCAAAATTCATTCGCCGGACTTGGTTGAGATGTTTGAAATTTGACTAGAAATGACTGTTTTTATGTTAAAATGATCTTCTAAGCTTTCTTTTTAGAAAGCCACACCTGGGATGAATGGCAATTAGTTCTCCTTTTTCATTTTTTATTGATTTTACAAGTATTGCTTTAGTGAAGTTTGTAATACATTTTACATTTGTGCTTTGATGGTTTTTTTCAACCGAATAAAGATCATGATGCTGGGCAGATTAATTCATGGTCACCCTCAATGAGACTTCCACCATTTCACAGGATATAGAAACGCTGTGACTATTGTTTGGCATGAGCCGTGATACGCTTCTCATTCAACCACAACAACCACACTCCTCCGGTCCAATGGGTGGGAAACGGTTTAAAATCTCTGGGTATTAAAAAGGGAATGGGTAACCTGGAGCGACCACATTGTATCTGACATTGGCCAATGAGCCAAATGCCGCCTCCCACTCTGGGGGATGGTATGAATCAGCACAATGGTAGTTGCCCCCGAGCTTGTTTGTTTGTTTATTTTATTTATAACGCGCACCTGACCCAAGGGTATTGAGTGAAGGTATACATGGTACAATATATACATTTTTATACAGGAGAAATGCAATTTATACAGTCAGGCTATAATTACATGCACGTATTTTTAGAGTGGTCAGTATACAAGGAAAATAAGTAGGTCATAACAGTAGGAGCAGAGGCTTAATCGTGTATTGACTATCTGTCACTTATAACTGGCCAAACCCTCTGAGTCTCAAAACATGTTTTGATCTTCTTGTGGGGTGATAAAGATGCCAGGCCTGAGAAACCTAAGATCTTTGACAAAGCCAACTCAGTGGAAACTTTCAGGCTGGCACCTTCCACGTGGCAAGATTTTACCAGAAACAGAAAGAAAAGAAAATACGCCCCAAACCTCCTGTCCGGCTTACATCCCTCCCAGCCTTGTGCGTAGAATAAACAAGCGAGGTCAGGGGCTAACTCCAAGTAAGGGCTCCAAACTAAAAACATCTAAGGAAATGACACAACTACACAGCTTCAGCAGAGCTACAGAAGGGCAAACCACTGCAAGGTAGGCTGATGGTGTGCCAACGCTACCCAACCATTTCCCTTGAAAGTAATACATCTTAATCACAAAAGGTTCTTACCTGACCCCAAGAACAACAACAGGGCTGAAGGCAGCTGAACAGCAGGAGAACAATCCAAGATAAACAAAATGACACATGCTCTAGTCTGTGATACAGGACACAGGATATCAAAAGTAACACGAACAAGGTGCACAATGTCTTCTCACTGTGAGCTCTCTAACAGTTAGAAAAGATGATTTGAGAATGAAGCCTCACCAACTTACTATCCTAAACCAGCTAGGGATTCCCTCATTACTTTCGGCGCGGTCATCAGCTCTGGCCGCTGTACTTCAAGCACCTTTCACAGGAGTGAGTAGCCTTGGAGACATTTTCCGAGTCCTGCTGACATGGAGGTAGATCCTTTTCATTGGGACCCCTGCTCCCTCCTTCCCTCCAACACTCTGGCTCCCCTTCATGGGCCCTCTCCCTTCATCCTCCTGTGAGGCAAACAATCTAGTTGTCATCTTCGATTCTTCTCCCTCCTCTCCTCATATCACGGACCTTGTCAAGAAGGCCCACTTTCAGCTGCACCTCCTCAGAGTTATTCTCCCTTTCCTCACCTTCCGCCAGAACCTCAATGTCTTCAGAGCTCTGGTCCTCTCCAGGCAGGACTACTGCACCAGCCTCTTCCTCAATCTGCCTAACTCCTCCCTTCACCCTCTTCAACTAATCCACAATAGGACTGAAAGGCTTATCTTTGGCCACAAGCCCAGGGACCGCATGTCTCCAGCTCTAAAATCTCTCCACTGGCTCCCGGTTTCTCTGAGGAAGAGGTTCAACACCTTCTGCATCATTCACAAGGTTTTATGGGACCTGAGACTCTGAAACATCCAACTCTCTCTCCCTAAATACTTTCCTGCTAGAGGTCTTTGGTCTTCTAGCTCCAACTCTCTGCAGATCAGACGCCTTACAAAGGTACGATGTCCTTTCATCATGGGACGTTTCTACACTCTGATTTTTACCGCAACATTTCTGCTGAAAAAACTCATCAAATTTTTGGTGTGGGTATTCAGGAATATATAAAAAAAATTAAAGGGATGGAGGTTGGGGGGTAACCCCCCAAAAATAAAAAATAAATGAATTCGATGAGTTTTTTCGTAAAAGAATCTGTGGTAAAATATCTCCACAAAAAAAATCCCACGATTAAATGACATGGAACCCTTTCAATACAGAGAGTGGGGGTAGATCTCGCTCCTCTGCAGGTGCCTCCCTCTGGAATGGCCTCCCTGCCCCTCCCTGACTTGAGCCGGAGCTCCTTAACTTTCTGGAAGCTTCTCAAGACTTTCCCTTTCTCCTTTTCTCTTCCTCCTTTCTTTCCTCCTCAGCAGCTAATGTCACTGACTGCTGCTTGACGGGCTGCCTGGTTCCTTCATATTCTTACAGGGCACCAGGCCCTCCTCGTTCAGGCTATACATGCACTTGGTCTTCCACGAATCCCCCCAACCTGTACTTGCCCTTCCGGGCCTCCTCCCCTGCACTAGCCAGGCTGGGCCTGAACCTCTTGAGGCCTTCCAGCCCCTTACCTCGCACTTAGCACGTGGTCCATCCTTCCCCTGCACTCTCTGCTTTCCCCTTTTCCCCTGGCTCTGTCCACCTGCTCTCCCCTGGCACTCGCTTATCCCATGGATCGTTCCACCCTGACCTGCACTTCTTGTTACTAGTAGGACCGTTTTTTGTTTCTGCCATCCCAGTCGCCCACCCCCCTCTTGTCTTGTTGCGCCTTAAAACACATTGTGTATAGGTGCATTATAAATTACCAATAAATAAAGCAAATGCTATTGAGGGGGTAGTTTCGGCTCAGAATACCTACTATTTCTGCCATTATCAGCATGCAGTTTAACAGGTTGTGATATCTCTTCCTCTATCTCGACTGGCAAGGCCAAACTGGCACTAAGATGCAAGCCACGGCAGAGGAGCCACGGGACCAGCTCCTGGCTTGCCCTTGTGGATTCCTTACAATCTCCGAGCAGAAAAAAATGGGATTGACCACTTCAAACACGGGAAAACCCCATAGGATAACCAAAAACTGGGAAGGGAAATCCTGCTTTCCCCTGGGAGACCTGGGAAAGGGAAAGGACATGAAATGATGGCAGCATGCTACTTGGCAACCATCACATTATAAAATGGCAACTAACTCCCATAAACTATGATCATATGTATTACCCCTTGACAGCGCCATTGGAGCTTGTAATTCATAAACTGCTTCCAGTGAAGTCATTTCACATTCACATTTTACTGAAGTGTCCTTTATTCGTTGCCCTTAGTGACACGTGTTTCTGCCATGTGGTCCTCAAAACAGGGCTTCTTATTGTCAGTTCATGGTATTTATTTATTTATTTTTTTTAATTAAATGACTTAGTTTATTACAAACTTTCCATTATTACATTTCCCTTTGAAAGATTATCGATTTAAGCCTGCAAGAAAGAAACGGACAAAAAAAGAAAGGGATAAAAAAGGAAAATTAAAAAAGAAAATTCAAAGCCAGGGAAGAAGAAAACTGGTGATGGGCAAAAGGATCGCTAAAAGTCTTTTGAGGTAGAAATTTCGGTCTAGAACCGTAAAACTGCACAAATGACAGTCTTTTCTTCCCCAATTACAAGTGTTTTCCATCTTTCCTCCAAAGTTAACGGGATAGCAGTCAGAGGTAACAGCTCACGATATGTGCCTCTTGTGACTCTCAGCGCTACACAAACCATCACAATATGGTATAAAGATACCGGCTGGAGAATATTTTTACAGAAGCGACGGGTGTTTGGCAGTTCTCTGAGTTGTTTAGTGTGATCTAGCACCCCGCAAGTTGGCAACAAGTTTAGCCTGAAACGCAGAAACAGATCGCACAGTTTTGGACAAGGGAACAACTGGAGGTGAGCAGGGAGATGATTTAACATACGTGCCTCAGACAGACAGTTTATGGACATTGTGTACTGGCCACTGTATTTACGACGGATTATAACACACTTTGTGCATCTGTGCTAGGTGAGTAATAGCCCAAACAAAGTTGGTTGGTGACTCAAATACTCTAGGACCACAAATTGAAATATCAATTCTCTGATACCCAATGGCAGAGAGTGATCAACAGACATAACGGTGTTGCAAAGCCTGCATGTAACGCCGGCCATAGAAACGTATTTACAAAGGACATTGGACCTCTGGAAAACCTAACAGTGTGGCGATTCCCGTCCTCAGACTGCTACTTAATGAACAGCCACACTCATTGCCGGTTCTTGCAACACATTAATACCAAAATCCGTAAAGGGCAACATCAATCCTGTCAAAACACACAAAAACACAGTCATAATTGCATGTCTTTTCAGCAGTTGAGGAAGTGTCCAAACAGCCGTGGAGATGGTCAGTGGCGGCTAAAGGGCATGTGACGCTAATGGAGGCCCTGCTCTACTCAAACCACTTGTCTTGCAACTCTGATGTCACCAGCAGACTTTAATTGAATCCCAGTGACCAGGAAGCAGAAGGTAGTGAGGAGGTGCCCTCATTCCTATGGGCATTTCATCCAAACTCCCAAAGACACCCCTCTGGCAATGAAAGAAGGATCACCACATTCTTCTGTTGCCATTTCTTGGAATCTACCCACCCATCGAAGTGTTTCCGCTTACGGGAACCCAAGAGGCTAAGCACTGTCCAGACGCTATTGGCCCATACCATTGCTGGTTATTTGTGCATTGTTTATTTTTGTTTTGAGTGGTCTGGAATATGCTACAATAAGGATGGAAATGCCACCAGCCTCATGAGTTGCGTCAGCGAGATTTATGGTTAGTTTCAATCTGATAAGTCATTTCGTTATGTTTCCCCAGCGTAGACAACTTGTAGGCAGCATGGACGTGATATCTCAGACATCTTTTTCTAGTTATTATTGCTGAAATCCATACGTTTAGGAAATCATTATTCACTCCTTTTCAGCTATTTTTCCGGTTTCGACTTCTTCTGTTAATGGCCTCATAGGATCTATCTGATTACTGCGCCAACGAAAATGTCGACTAAAACAATGCTGACTGCAATAACGGCAACGCAGTGATCACATAGCCGAAATATGGGGCAGGCACATAAAGTTTTAATGACGATTCTTATTCTTATTAAACTATTGACCAGTATAATGCCCGTATTTTTGTCTGCTTTAATGGTGTGTATTAGCGTGTGCATTACGGGCGAACGGAGATGCTTTGAAGCCATTAGAAAGCTGCTGCGTGGCTAATCTTCGCTCAGCTGACACGCTACGCACACGTCTTTACTTCACTCTTCTGACTCCCCTCTATCCCTGCGACGCTAGTTCCTTCCCGCTTACGTAGGTCTGAGCTGACGCTGCAGGGTCCTTTTTTTGTAGTTTTTCAAAATAAATGTCTTGTCCCCTGCTTTCCATGTAATGGAAGCTGAGGACACCCCTGCAACCTCTGACTTGCATTACACGAAAGAAGGGGAGCACGGGACACCCCTGGAGTCTCTGCTCCACTTGATTGGTGTACAATAAAGCAGCGGCGTGAGTTTATTCATTTAGAGAAATGGTAGTCAAAAAAGCATGTATGAGCATTTCCATGACATTGCGACAACAAACATGGTTCTTCTTTCGAACTGCGACAGTCTAAAGAAGTCGACATTTTTGTATACTGCAAATGTGCAGTAAGGGTAACGTTGAAATTATGTGGGAGACATTTTAGTATGATACCGTCTCATATAATGAATGCATCATAGTCTGTTCTCTACAGTCTCTGGTTTGATGTGCTCTGAATCGGCTCGTGGCAGGACTATGATTGGTTATTTATAACGCACTTAATACCCAGAGGTCTCTAAGCACAGGCAATGCGATCGAACCTGTGTTGCTCCGCTTCGTCTTGCTTCCGAGGCAAGCGCGCTGCCCCTGAGCTATCCTCCCGAGACAATTCACATTCTAATAGTGTAAACAAAATGTATTGCCCACTGAGACACTACACTTTGAATCATAAACTCTAAAGAGTTTATTATTTTCTAAAAAGAATATCATAGCTACTGGATCTAGCTGCCACCACCATTTACATTAGTGAAACTGGCAAAGGTCGGTATGGGCTCCGTCCTTATTGGTGTCGCGTTGCCCACGCGTGTCATTCGTGATGATGTGAGTGCTTCCTGGGGGGACCAGCATGCCATCACGAAGTGCTGTGTGGCACAGTTGGGAGGGGCCATGGTCGGTGGGTTCCTACATGTGTCGCGCACTATGGCGGACCTCTCCTTCTCTGTGGAGACTATGCGCCAGTCGTTCTCCCTGCCGTCTTCTGGCCCAGATTCCACCCGGGCCCCCTGTGGATCTGGCCTGACCAACACAGCCAGCTTGGTGGAGCTCACATCCCTGCCACAGTCGGGAGTCGGCGGTCCAGCAGGGGTGGAGACCCCAACAACTGGAGACCAGTAGAAGGAGGATGTGCAGGGATCATCGGACAGGGCACATGGACAGCAGCAGCAGCAGGCTGTATATGGGAGAGATGATGGCTCGGGGCCATCAACATCAGGGGGGCAGGCATCGGCCAGAGGGCAGGAGGACCCTGGAATGGGAGTGTCTTCCGTGTGGCTCCGGTTGGGCCAGCGGATAGGTGCGCAGCAGCGGCGGGCGGAAGAGGTGCAGCTCACAATGGTCAGGGCGGAGTTCTCCATGTGCAAGGCATTGAGGCGGGCTGAGTGCCTCGGGGTAACTCGCAGGGAGTTGGAACAGGCCATGGATGCATCCATGCGAAACCTCGGCCAGGGCAGAGGCCCGCCTCCAGGAGATTGACATGGAGTTCGATGATGCCCTGGCCCACAACATCACAGAGTGAGCGGTAGGACTTGCCCGCCGCCATTTTATATAGTTAGTGTTAGGTTTCCTTTCTCTTTTTTTTTCTTTTGGGACGCTCAGACAATGCCCCACGTTTTTGTATACAGTTCTTAATTAGGTGAGGTTTTTTTAATGGGTTTCATTTCATTTATTGGGCTTATGGACCCTCATTTCAATCTTTGTACATAGTTGGACTATGGATTTCTGAGAAAATTTTATTTTACATCACCATGAATCAATGGATTTTTGAATTTAGGTTTCCTTTGGATTTGCTTTGGTGGACAAGGAGTTTTGACTAACTTTGTTTTGGATTACTTTGGATTGTGACTTCCTTATATTTATTTTTCATGTTTGGACATGCTTTTTTTTCTTGTTAAAATGTATTTTCATGCTTTGATTCCATTTGCTTAATTTTGTGCACAATATATTTTGATTTGTTACTTCCATATGTGTTATTCGCTCATTGGTTTACTGCATGTCACAATGTGGGTTTACACAATCACTGGCACCCAGTGTGTGTGTGTGACAGACATGTTTTGATGTGCATAGTTGACTTTTGGTTTGTGACAAGAAATAGGCCTTTCAGTGTGGGGTGGATGGGAAACTAGATTGTGTCTCAAGAATGGGGTGACGTGCAGTGGGATTTTGGTAGACATGAGGCCCATGAATGTGCATCTTTATGACATGTTGGGTGGGGACATGAGTTGTGGCCTGCTGGCAGGTGCCTGTCAATGCTGGGGGAGTGGGGTGCAGGGGGACATGAGTCGGGGCCTGCTGGCAGGTGCCTGTCAATGCTGGGGGGGGTAGGGGTGCAGGGGGACATGAGTCGGGGCCTGCTGGCAGGTGCCTGTCAATGCTGGGGGTGTGGGGGTGCAGGGGGACCTGAGTCAGGGCCTGCTGGCAGGTGCCCGTCAATGCTGGGGGGGTGGGAGTGCAAGGGGACATGAGTCGGGGCCTGCTGGCAGGTGCCCGTCAATGCTGGGGGGTGGGGTTGCAGGGGGACATGAGTCGGGGCCTGCTGGCAGGTGCCCGTCAATGCTGGGGGTGTGGGGGTGCAGGGGGACATGAGTCGGGGCCTGCTGGCAGGTGCCCGTCAATGCTGGGGGGTGGGGGTGCAGGAGGACATGAGTCGGGACCTGCTGGCAGGTGCCCGTCAATGCTGGGCGGGTGGCGGTGCAGGGGGACATGAGTCGGGGCATGCTGAGTCAATGCTGGGGGAGTGGGGGTGCAGGGGGACAAGAGTCGGGGCCTGCTGGCGGGTACCTGTCAATGCTGGTGGGGTGCAGTAGAACATGAGACGGGGCCTGCTGGCAGGTACCTGTCAATGCTGGGGGGGTGAAGGGGGACATGAGTCGGGGCATGCTGGCAGGTGCTCATCAATGCTGGGGGGGTGGGGGTGCAGGGGGGCATGAGTCGGGCCTGCTGGCAGGTACCTGTCAATGCTGGGGGGGTGCGGGTGCAGGGGGACATGAGTCGGGGTCTGCTGGCAGGTGCCCGTCAATGCTAGGGGGTGGGGGTGCAGGGGGACATGAGTCGGGGCCTCAACCCATGAACTGACCTCTGGTTTTGAAAAGTGCTATGTGTGAAAGACAATGAGCTGTCTGGACGTCTGTTTCAATAGCTATGAAGATTTTAGACTTTCCCATACTGTATGGCAGGAGTGCACACACAAAGCATTCCTCATTCGAGGTCCTTCTTCGTACTTCTTTCATATGCTGGTACCAAATGTTATTTCCCAAATGTGCTATACTGTCCAGGTAGTCATTTAGCTCAAAATCATCTTCTTGAGTGTTTCTTTTGGTTCTCAGTCTTCCATAATCATATCACGAAGTGTACCAGCATAACTCCTTCTTTCTGTATAAATCATAGGCACATCTGTCAGTGGACGGGGTACACCTACATGTGTTCCCTGGGTAGGAGAATGTTCAGAGAGTTTACTCCTCTCACCATACCAGTTAGGCATAAAAATGTCTTGCAAAATCTCCATGTGTGTCTGTCTTCTAGGGATTATTTTTGGGTTATTCACCACAGGATCAGGTATTTTTTCATGCCACACTTGCTACTTCCGTTTGCTCAGCAAGATTCACTGAAGTCTTAGCTCCATGTATATGAAGGTAATAGGATGTGCGGACTGTGAGGGAGAGCAGTATAATTATAAACAGAATGCAACCACAAATAAGGCAAAGGTATGTTGATGTACAACACCTATTCCGTGGACAATGTGAATGTCTTTCTACTTCCGGGATCACCAAGTTGCTACTAGTACTACCCATTTTTTATTGCCTAAGGAAGGAAAAAGTAATCTTTAATACATCACTATTACACACTCCTCCTGGAAGTTGCTGTCTTGTCTCGGCACTTTCGTCCTCGATCCACTGTCTGCTTGCTGAATGATAGGAACAAACTCTTGATCTCTGTTTTTCTGGAACCAGTTTTTAACCATGCAAAATATGAAAGGTGTCCAGCAAGAAGAAAGCTGCTCTCAATATGTCTAGATAAGTTCAATGACATATACCAGCTCCCAGTCCACTCCTCGAATCTGCGTTAAACCAGATGTCATGATGAAGTTCTTTCAGCATGAAACAAAATGTCTGTCCTTGCCAGCAACCTTCTTAATCTGCCCCTCAAAGGAAAGTTTCACACCACGGTCCTGTGGGTTCTCTCAGAGTATAGGCTTACTTGAATAATTATTCCTCCAAGATCACAGTCAAATTTTCAGTGTTACTAGGATCCCTTAGAAATGTGAGAACGTCTGTGCGTCTGCCAACAAGATGTGGGCATTCTTCAATCAGACGAAAGAAGACCACATTGACATGTCTGTGTGCACCCTCAGGTGATAGGGGCATTTGTGCTATTCCCGCTATACTCAGGTAACTGCAACACTTGCTTGATAATTGCTGCAAGTAGTGTCCTTCAAATCAGACCATTTTTAGGATCTTGCAAAAAAGTACGTATGTTAGAAGTTCTCCCCCACAATTGCTGTATACGAGCGCAGCACATATGGAAAAACTTCAAATATAATCCTTGAAACGTTGTCATTGGATAACACCATGGGCAAATCCGAACAAGAACTCAGTATGGAACGCATCAGGATACTGCACTCTCTTCCAGTTATCAAAGCCACAATCAGAGTCTGGCATATTCTCTTCTTATCAAGGCTTAAACATGCCTCAGTCCAAAGTCAATAAGCTTCTGTTGCTTTAAGAATATAGCTCTTCCCTTAACCGTGCAACAAATTTGCGTGTTTGAATTTTCTTCCCTTAACTCTTTCAGATACAGTTAAACGGAGTGTCCTGGACCAAGCCACAGTCCAACAACTTGTTATCTTTTTTATTTGTCAGCTTCTGCGTCCTTCTTCCTCATCATAGATCTCATCTGCACTTGCTGTGGTTCTTGCTTCTCGGTGGGGTGCGGAGGGCAGAGAGGTTTCTCCAGCAAAGGTTTTAACATCATCAATAAATATCCAAGCATGCCTGCCCTGTGCCTGCCCTGCACTTTGAAAGCAAACAGGGTGACATCTTCCACTATGTACAGGCCATTGAAAGGGGGTTCATCCCACCTTTTCCTTGTGTGGTTCCGAATTAAGACCTCATCTCCGGCGAATAATTGGGGAAGACGAAATTCTTGAGGTTTATTTGTTGAAGCATCTCCGTCTGTGTTCTGTACTGCCCTGCGCCCTTGTCGCTGCAGCTGTCCTGAAATGACAGAAATACTGGAAGTCATACAGTTCAAATAATCATGCATTTCCATTCCAAACAAATCTGCAGTTGACTGAGCGGCACTTCTAACTCTGGATGGAGGCATTAGGGGTGTTCTCATTCGCCTCACAGTCACAATTCTGTAAGGCGTGAAATGGTGGTCAGAACCTGGTTGGTTCCTCAAAGCAACCGGGTAGGCAATGCAACCATCCTTTCTTCAGAGTAAACTTCAACTTGGCTATCGTTTCCTTAAGCAAGCTGTTGACCCTCTCACAGATCCCATTTACTTGTGGATGATAGGCCGAGGAAAACTTGTGCTTTATACCAAGCAACAAGCTGATCTGCTCAAATGTCTGGTTCACAAAATGCGGGCCATTGTCTGACCTTATTACCTCACATACTACCCATCTAGAAAATACTTCCCGCACCAACATTTTTGCTGCACAGGTGGAATCTGGTTGTGTACAGGGACCTGCCTCAATCCACCTTGAGAAGGGACATACCACAACAATCATGTAACTATATCCATTACATACTTGAATCATATCGACGTAGTCAATATGCAAATGCTGAAAGAGGTAATGGGTCTCGGAATAACCCCCCTAACTGTGCACAGTGTATGCCCAGCTGTACATTTTTGACAAACTATACAATTTGTCATAAAAAATGCAACGTGCTCTAACAGATTTTGTACAAATCAATCTTCAGCAATTGTTGAAGCAAGGTTCTCCCTAGTTGTGTGCGCAGGGTAGTGTAGCTGTTCCAGCACCACCCTCAGTAAGCTTACAGGCATCACCGGTTTACCAGTGCTGTCCTATCACCATGTAATGCTTACCTGGACTCTGCGGGGACACTCACGATGGAACTACGTAACACAGCTTTTCTCAATTAGTGTGCCTCCAATTCTCCCTTCAACATACCATGAAAGGTTCCTAGAACACACACAAGAGAATTCTAAGAATTTTGACTAGCGCTTCAATGAAGTTAAACTACTCCAAAACACTAATGTCATTCTTCAGCTTTTCTCATTACCTTGGGAATTTGTGTTGTTAGCTCTCCATCCTGCATCGGTGCAGGGGCGCTAGTTCTGAAGAAGGGATATGGCGCTAATTTAAGTGGCAAGGAAGAACATTATTACGAAAGTTCAAATGAACTGGGAAGGTACTTCGAACAGATGTTCACACGGATTGATAAAGAGTGTGAACCCTAGACGACTGTGCCTAAACTGAAGTGGCTGAAACTATTGGTCAATCCAAGGGACCCCCACAGGTGAATAGGGCTGGGAAAGATTGCTGAGTGGAGTGCCTTGGATGTGAGGAAAATTTCTACACACACGCTTTCGTGGAACCACCACAGAAAACGAATTTACCTCAGGAAAACGTTCACAACCACGGAGCGTGCAAGCCTTTGAAAATAGCAAAATGCGGCATCAAAAGCTTGTTGCAAACAATGTGTGAAGAACACATACAACTAAAACCAAAAGCTAAGAAAGCTCAATAACTAATGAAGCGTAAAACCGGCTCCATTACATTACGCGCAACATGTGTTTAGATAATATTACAACGTAACACAGAACTTCACAATACCATGAAAAACCATGACACTTCAGGGAAAATAAAAGATACTTCCGAAATATCCTGACTGAAACCCTTGAACCACGGAAGCCGCTCTGTGACTGGAAAGTGACGGGGCTAACTGAATGACAGGGAAGAATTCCGTGACTAGAGTTCCAAGACCCTACTGTGGAAAATTCTGTGACTGGAATTGTAGGAATTACAAGGAACTCCGGGGAAACAAATAACAGGAGCAGAGGGAACCAAAACGACAGAAAAGGAAGGGTGACTAGTGGCGCTGAACGTGACAGGACCTAAAGCTGGACAGCGGTAAGCGTTGACTGGATTCTTTCCGAACGCGAAGCAGGGAATGCTCGAGGGGAGGGGCTTAAATAGGAGGAGAGAGAAAACAACTAGACCTACACTGCGCACGCTACCAGCATAACCCAGGCAGCCCTGTTGAGTGTCAAGATGTACTACCCATGCCTAACACTTCCCTGAGTTGTCTTTTCCTAACATCCACGAATGGTAGATGGAAGACCAATTCTTTTTGGAAGCAATTTTAGGAACCTTTGCCGTGATCATGACAGTATTCCCCCCCAAGGCCCTTCCTAAGGTGAAACCTTCTCCCTTTGGTTTGCTAGGATTATTCAAATGGAAGGATTTAATTAATCGGGGCGCGTGAAGGTTTTCAAGGGGTTCCCAGGTTCTATCCTGCGGCCCATAACCCTTCCAATCCACCAGGTAATACAATTTTCTGCGAACCATCTTAGAGTCCAAGATAGCCTTAACCTCGTACTCTGGTTGGTCACCTTCCACAATTACAGGAGCCGGTGGACCCTGAATTCGAGTATTTGGACTTACAGCTTTCAACAAGGACACGTGGAAAACCAAATGAATTTTCATGTGTTTAGGGAGTGTCAGTTTCATAGCCACCGGGTTGATGACCTTCTCAATGGCAAAAGGACCCAAAAATCTAGGAAGAAATTTCCTGGATCCCTTCAACCTCAGATTCCTTGTAGCCAACCACACTGAGTCTCCCACCTTGTATTCTGGGGAGTCTCTTCACTTTTGATCAGCGAACTTCTTTTGAGCAGTCTTCGCCAAGTACAACTGTTTTCTGGCTAGGTGAACAGCGGTTACTATATTGTCATACAAAGTCTTTATAGCTGGCATTTCCAGAGATTCAGGTGGATCATGAACTGAGGTTCGTGGATGTCTACCATACACAGTGAAGAATGGGCTTAATCCAGTCGAGGAGTGTACGGAATTATTGTAGGCATATTCTGCAATCCACAATATTTTTTGCCAAGAGTCGTCAGTTTGGTGAAGCATGCACCTGAGGTACTGTTCCAACGTTTGATTTGTGCGTTCTGTTTGTCCATCAGTTTGTGGGTGGTAACTTGTGGACAAACGTATCTCCATCTGAACCATCTTGCAACATCTTTTCCAGAATTCAGAGACAAATTGGCTTCCCCGATCAGACACCACAATGGAAGGAAAGCCATGCAGCCTTACGATGTTTTCCAAAAATACCTTGGCTAGGACCGACGCAGTAGGCAATCCCTTCAATGCCACAAAGTGTGCCATTTTGGAAAATAGATCCACCACCACCAGGATGGTGTCAAATCCTTCACTATTGGGTAAATCTGTAATAAAATCTAGGGAGAGTGTGTGCCAAGGAAGAGGCGGAATCTCCAATGGTTTAAGAAGACCAGCAGGTTTCTTTTTCTGCGATTTATTTTGAGCGCAAACTCCACAGGTCTTGATGAATTGAATTACATCCTTACGCCAAGTTGGCCACCAATACGATCTCTTGACTCTTTCTAAGGTTTTAGTGACTCCCGGATGTCCTTCCATTAGTGCACTGTGGTAGTCTGCAATCACTTGCTCTCGTAGCTTTTGAGTTGGTAAGAAAAGTCGCCCCTTAAAAAAGGGCAATTCTTCCTGCACATAACAATGTTCCTTCTCAGATGCCCATTTTTGCAACTCTGCTGCACTGATATTGGCTTTGATTTCAGCCCTCAATTCTTCAAATAAAGAGTCTGTAACATCCATGACTCCAAGCATCTTTTCAACTGGAATTATCTCCACCGGAGTTGTGGCACTGTAAGCTTCTTCTCCTTTACCAATTCGGGACAGAGCGTCGGCCTTTCCATTACGGATACCAGGCCGAAATGTGATAACAAAATCGTACTCAGCAAAGAAAAGAGCCCACCTCAACTGTCGCGAAGATTGTGCCTTTGCCGAGCGCAAGTACTGCAGATTCCGATGATCTGTGAAAATGGTAACGGTGTGTCTAGCCCCCAGCAGATAATGTCTCCATTCCTTCAGTGCACACTTTATCGCCAACAATTCCTTATCGGTGACTGTATAATTCAATTCCGCTGCTGAGAACTTTTTTGACCAAAAGGCCACAGGATGTAATTGGTGCGAGATAGGATCACGCTGCGACAAGACTGCGCCCATGGCGACTTTGGATGCATCGGTCTCTACCACAAAGGGAAGATCCAACTTAGGATGTTGAAGGACCGGGGCCGCAGTGAATTTCTCTTTCAGTTTCTGGAAGGCCTCACCAGCCTCATTTGTCCAAGCAAAGGTCTTATTCTTTCGCAGCAACGACGTGATAGGATGAACCAGCTGAGAAAAATCAGACACAAATCGTCGGTAAAAGTTAGCGAACCCCAAAAAACTTTGGACTCCTTTAACTGATGTTGGAGCTGGCCAGGATAGAATTGCGTCAACCTTTCTGTTGTCCATTTTCACCCCGTCCGATGACAATATGAATCCCAAAAATTCTACCTATGGAACATGAAAGTGATATTTCTCCAATTTTACATACAAGAAGTTTTCCTTGAGGATTTGAAGAACTGAAGTTACATGTTTGACATGTTCCCGGGGGTCGGCAGAAAAAATCAGGATGTCATCAACATATATCACAACACAGATATCCAGAAGCTCCCGAAAAATGTCATTCATGAATGACTGAAACGCTGCTGGAGCATTACATAATCCAAAAGGCATAACCTGATATTCGAAGAGCCGATAACGTGTGCGAAAGGCAGTCTTCCATTCATCTCCAGGTTTAATGCGAACGAGATGATATGCCCCACGAAGGTCAAGTTTGGTGAAGATCCTAGCTCCTTTCACCTGGTCCAGCAACGTGGAAATTAGAGGCAAGGGGTATCGGTTCTTTATAGTGATTTGATTTAGGGCCCTGTAATCGATGCAGGTTCTCAGGTCCCCTTCCTTTTTGGGCACGAAGAACAAAGGTGACGCTGCTGGGGACTTGGATGGTCGAATAAATCCATTGGCTAAATACTGGTCCAGATACGTTCTCAAATGGAGGTTTTCCTTTTCAGTTAATGCATAGATTCGATGACACGGGAGTTGGGCTCCTGGAACCAGATCTATTTGGCAATCATAAGGTCTATGAGGGGGCAGGACTTCAGCTTGCTTCTCCTCCTGAAAAACATCCTGGAACCGTTGATATTCATAGGGCAACAAACCGATGAGACCCAATGTGATTTCTGGAGTGTTCGGCGGTAGTTCCTTTTCCTTAACTTGTTCTGTTCCATTACAAGTTTCTTGACAATCTGAACTAAACACCACAGTCCTTGCACGCCAATCAATGACAGGATTATGTCTTTCTAGCCAGGGAATTCCTAGGATGATCTGGAATTGTGGCGCCTGAATAAGGTCAAAGGAAATCTCCTCCTTGTGTTCCCCCTGGCAGAGCATTATGATATCGTTAGTGCGTTGTGTAACTGGACCTGACACTAGGGGTGTACCATCCACTCCAGAAACATTTTCTGCTTCCAACTTATCAGTTAACGGAATGCCCAATCTGCTTGCCAGGTTTAAATCCATATAATTGCCGATGGCCCCACAATCAATGTAAGCGTTTAGCGTGAAATTTTTTGTAGGACAATCCCGACTGAATAGGATGACTGGAATCACAAAGTGTGAGGTCGCCGAAACCTTCTTCACGCTCGACAAGCTGACCTCTATGCTTGTCGGGCACTTAAGTTTTCCGGAGTTTGCTCCTTCTTCTCCTGACTAACACCGCCCAGGGGTTTTCGTGAAGGTTTCACAGGACAGTCCTTCAGGAAATGACCAGCTTTTCCGCAGTACAAACAGAGCTGTTGCTGCCGCCTCTTTTCCCTTTCAGCTTGGGAGATAGGACCACGAATGACACCCAGTTGCATAGGTTCGGCATGGTTTTCTGACGACACCCTTCCAGAGGTTTCCTTGGGGCGAACAAAATATGCCCGACTCTCTGGGCGACCTCGATCCATTCTTCGATCTTGAAGTCGGTGATCCAATTGGATGGTTAAGTCTATGAATTTGGCAATTCCTTCTGGTGGGTTCACCACTTGTGCTAGGACATCCTTCAGTTCACTCCGCAACCCACGGTAAAACAAGGTGGTTCTTTTCTCTGAAGGCCAATTGGTTTCTGCAACTAGTCTATTGAAGGTGGCTACATATGCTAGCAAATCTTGGTTACCCTGTCGAAGTGACAACAATTCATTGTCTAATGCTTGACCTTGGGTGTGGCGAGCAAAAAGCTTTTCCAGTTCACGTTGGAAGTTTTGAAAATTTCTCAACACCGGATCATCTCTATTGACAAGAGGAACTGCCCAGTCAGCCGCGTACCCCCCAAGGTAAGAAAACACAAAGGCCACTTTAGATTGGTCTGTGGGAAACGTTCCCGGCCTGCATAAGAAATGTAGCCTGCACTGATTTAGAAACACTGCAAACCTTTTTGGATCCCCAAAAAAGCGCTCTGGGGGGGCCAAGGGAACATTTCCTGGCACGATTACTTGGACAGGTACTGATGGTGCAATTGGGGCTGAAACTTGGGGGTTCCCAGAAGGCAATGGAACCTGACCAGCTTGTGACTGTAATACTTGGCGGGCCAATTCCTCAATTCTATCCCTGTTTACCACTAATTCTTTCCTCAGAGCATTAGTTTCGGAACGTGCTGCATGCACTTCCGCTCTAAATTCCCTCAACAATTGGACCAACTGATCAACCTCAGGAGTTCCCATGATGTCCAGGCAGAGTATGTTTCAGTGGGCTTCGCGTTCTGTAACGCTTACCTGGACTCTGCGGGGACACTCACGATGGAACTACGTAACACAGCTTTTCTCAATTAGTGTGCCTCCAATTCTCCCTTCAACATACCATGAAAGGTTCCTAGAACAAACACAAGAGAATTCTAAGAATTTTGACTAGCGCTTCAATGAAGTTAAACTACTCCAAAACACTAATGTCATTCTTCAGCTTTTCTCATTACCTTGGGAATTTGTGTTGTTAGCTCTCCATCCTGCATCGGTGCAGGGGCGCTAGTTCTGAAGAAGGGATATGGCGCTAATTTAAGTGGCAAGGAAGAACGTTATTACGAAAGTTCAAATGAACTGGGAAGGTACTTCGAACAGATGTTCACACGGATTGATAAAGAGTGTGAACCCTAGACGACTGTGCCTAAACTGAAGTGGCTGAAACTATTGGTCAATCCAAGGGACCCCCACAGGTGAATAGGGCTGGGAAAGATTGCTGAGTGGAGTGCCTTGGATGTGAGGAAAATTTCTACACACACGCTTTCGTGGAACCACCACAGAAAACGAATTTACCTCAGGAAAACGCTCACAACCACGGAGCGTGCAAGCCTTTGAAAATAGCAAAATGCGTCATCAAAAGCTTGTTGCAAACAATGTGTGAAGAACACATACAACTAAAACCAGAAGCTAAGAAAGCTCAATAACTAATGAAGCGTAAAACCGGCTCCATTACATTACGCACAACATGTGTTTAGATAATATTACAACGTAACACAGAACTTCACAATACCATGAAAAACCATGACACTTCAGGGAAAATAAAAGATACTTCCGAAATATCCTGACTGAAACCCTTGAACCACGGAAGCCGCTCTGTGACTGGAAAGTGACGGGGCTAACTGAATGACAGGGAAGAATTCCGTGACTAGAGTTCCAAGACCCTACTGTGGAAAATTCTGTGACTGGAATTGTAGGAATTACAAGGAACTCCGGGGAAACAAATAACGGGAGCAGAGGGAACCAAAATGACAGAAAAGGAAGGGTGACTAGTGCCGCTGAACGTGACAGGACCGAAAGCTGGACAGCGGTAAGCGTTGACTGGATTCTTTCCGAACGCAAAGCAGGGAATGCTCGAGGGGAGGGGCTTAAATAGGAGGAGAGAGAAAACAACTAGACCTACACTGCGCACGCTACCAGCATAACCCAGGCAGCCCTGTTGAGTGTCAAGATGTACTACCCATGCCTAACACTTCCCTGAGTTGTCTTTTCCTAACATCCACGAATGGTAGATGGAAGACCAATTCTTTTTGGAAGCAATTTTAGGAACCTTTGCCGTGATCATGACACACCACAATGCTGTGGAGGGGTTTAAAGAACACCCTCTTTGTGTCCACAAATCTTTCTCATCTTGAGGTGCTTCTCCCTGAACCTCCATACGCTGCGTTTTTGACAAATCACTATATTTTTCAACCACATTCATCAACACAACCATTTTCTCTGTCACGTCAAGTGTTTCAAAGGACATTACATTCTCTGAACATGCAGTGATTTTCACTTCACCGTCTGCTGCTTGGTTTCCGAGTGAGATAAAGTCTGCCCTTTTAGTATGTGCTGCGCATTTAACGACCGCGATGGCCACTGGTAGTTGTAGTGCCTTAATAAGCCTGTCCAATAAGGTGGCATGCTGCACTGTCATGCCATCCACTCTGAGGTAGCCCCTCCTTTTCCAATGTGCTAACCCTGCGTGCACTGTTGATGTTGCATAGGCAGAGTCACTGTACAATATTACTTTCCGGTGTGCATGATTCTTGAGCGCGACAATCAGCACCACTAATTCTGACACTTACCAATGTCTGAAACTCCCCATTGGCTGTGTATTTTACCACTGTGGCACCCGTATATATCTCTGTCCATCATTTTGATTGATTCTTGAAGAGCCGTCAATAAAAACAATTTCTCCACCTGGCAAGGCATTTTCTTTTACTGATGGGATTTCATCATAGAACTCTTCATAATTCAAACAATCATGCACATGCTCATGCTCTGCCAGTGGTTTGGCTACAAACATGGCAGGATTTACTACTCTGCATCGAACTATTTTGATCGCTGGATTTGATATAACAACCTTGTAGGCAGAAGCCCTTTGATAAGTCAACGTGCCCTTAGGTTTCTCTAGAATAGCAAATAGTGCATTCTCTACAAATAATGTCATGGAGCATCCATCCCTATGCTTGCAGCTTTCTCTATGGCGAACGCAGCAGCAGCCAGAGACTGGCAGGTGCCCATCAATGCTGGGAGGGTGCGGGTGCAGGGGGACATGAGTCGGGGCCTGCTGGCAGGTGCCGTCAATGCTGGGGGGGTGCAGGGGTGGGTGTGCAGGGGGACATGACTCGGTGCTCACTGGTGCATGATGACATGTGGGCTGGCTGGGGAGCATGGCCATGGTGGATGGGCTGCCTACGGGACATGACCATGGGTGCAGGGTAGTCCCCTGTGGTGTGGGCTGGCTGCAGGGGCTGGGGAGCGGGTGCAGGGCACACCTGGGAGGACCCACACTGCCAATTCAGGTGTGGAACTCCCCGCGCACCACTCAGAATACACGTACCACGCTCACACAGCTAAATAGCGTGTGATTCTCCCCGCGCACCCACGAAATACACATACCCTGCTCGCACAAGGCCTATCGCGTGTGATTCTCCCTGCGCACCCACATAATACACATACCCCGCTTGCACAGGGCCTATCGCGTGTGATTCTCCATGTGCAGACCCGAAAAACACGTACCCCGCTCGCACAGGGCCTATCGTGTGTGATTCTCCACACGTACCCCCGAAATACACGTACCCCACTCGCACAGGGCCTATCGCGTGTGATTCTCCAGGCGCAGCCCCAAAATACACATACCCCGCTCGCACAGGGCCTATCACGTGTGATTCTCCATGCACACCCCGCTGCAAGCGGGCTACGTGTATTGGGAGGGGTGCGCGGGGAGTTTTACAGACGTTTTTGTGGTTGAGGGGCTGTATGCGGGTCCACTGGCCTGTGCGCAATGTACGGGATTAGTGCGCTGTTCATGGCGCACAGGGTGGGGTTGGGGGCGTAACTAGCGCTGCTGCAGGTTCGCTGTACCACTCAGTGCCACGGCTGGTTATGGATGTTAAAATCCATAAATACGCTGTGTGCGGAAATGGATTTTGGCGCACACGGCTGGCGCAGACTGCCACATGCGCAAACTGTGCGCCAGCCGCATGCACCACTTGTGTGCCGGATTCTAAGAATTACCCCCTTTGTGTATTTAATATTCTATTCCAATAGACCTCCGATGTCTTCCTTGTTATGTTCATTCCTTTTGAACAGGAGGTTTGTTCTTTCACACGATTTTGTATCAAAAGTCAATTCACTCCAATTTGATAAGACCTTGGCTTCTTGGGGCTTACACAACATTGTCTTTCTGAGCTACGGTTCTGTAATTCAATGTCTGATTTTAACTGCGACATTTTGCTAATGTCCAACCTTCTTTAATACATTTAGTGGAAACATCCATAATTATCTAATTCCTATGTATGTATACGTTGGCGCTTGCCACAATCTATTTACTGTAAGTGCATCGCTAGCTTCACGATTACTTTGCTGCTTGCGTTTCTTCCGCATCTGTACACGTGTAAAATGATTTGATATCTTCATCTGTTTCTGTGGCATACATTTCTTCACCTTGAGCCCAAGATGTCACTTATCCTTATTGCTTTCTTGAAGCCTTATAGAATATCCGCATTCTCTGGTCACTGCATCCTTTTATGTACTTCATCTTCAGCTCCATGTAACATATATTTGGCAATGGCTAGTGATACTACCATTCATCCTTGTCGTTTATTGGTTCTGCTTCTTCAGGCATTTCATTCTGATGGCCATCATATTTCTTTGTATGCAGATTTTTTCAATGGGTACTTTGGCTCCCAGATTCTCCTGGGTACCGGCCCTTTCACTGGCACTGGACTGAGTCCATATTCTGTACTTTGTCGTTTCAGCTGTTCTGTATACATCACATTCTCTGGTTTCCAACATACAGGTAAAAGGGGCCGGTCAAATGAGGTGTGGGTACTTGGCTCCTTCTCTAAACTCCCCCCTCTGGGTGATTCATCGGCCACTCCCACATCATCCTTCACATCCAGGCAGCTTGGCCTGAAGAACAACTTTTTTGGGACCCATATCTTTATGGCTCCTTTCAGGCATCCTGCTGTTTTCACATGCTCATCTTTATTCCATGTCATAAACTGGCACTGTCCACTTGGACTACAGTAGATCCATCTTTCCACATATTTCTTATGGTTCTTCGGATACAGGAACTTTGTCCCCTCAGGCGCATGGATACTGGCCTTCACAAAGTCTCTGATCTCTTCATCTGTCATGTCTTTGGGCTTCCATCCTGATTCAACATCGATCATAATCTTCATCCCTTTGGCTTTCTTGGCTGTCTTCTTGCATTGTCAGATTATTATCTTGATCACACAAAATACAAGCAACACCAACACGATCAGGGCTCCAAGAAACTAGAACATGTCTGCCATCCATTGTGAAACCCAAGAGAAGAGTGATCAAACCCAGCTGTAATCAGCAATGTCTTGTACTTCCTCTACCATCTGGCCATGGAGCTTCATCAGCATGTCTATGGCCTCTGTCAATGTTCCATTCTTGTGATCATGAGTAGGTATAAATGTGCAACATGATTTTCCGATTTTTGCACAAACACCTCCATCCATTGCTGTAATCATGTCCAGGATATATCTGTTTTGAAGGCTCTCATCTCTTCTCTGATCGCATTGAATCCTTTTATTGTAGTGTTAATTGTCTGCAGCAATTCCCATGTGGTGATCTGTAGCCACTTAGTGTTTGCTCCAACCTGAACAGCTGGCATGAAGATCAACATGAACGCAGATGAGGTCTGGCTAAACAGCCTGTGCTCATATGGTATGGCGTCAAAAGCTTCTATTGACTTAGCTGAGAAATAGTTATCTATCTTTATCCTCTTTATCAGCTCCACAGATTTCTTCTTCCTCAGGTGAGCATCTGCTTTTGGGAAATTGTCAATGTGCAAATCACCCTTTTGAATAAGTAAAGCTGGAACATGGACATTCACCAGTGTGCATATTCCTTCCAAATCTGCAGGCAATCTGATAAAGGATCTGGATGCACAAGCCCAATAATGATCCATGATCACTGCTGTAACGTGTAACATTCCTGGAACATCAAAGATTCAACCACAATTCTTATTTTCTCTAACTTTTCTTGTGTCGATATTTCTGAAGCACAGCTTTGAACTTTCCAATGGCACTATCTGCAGAGGTCCTCCTCTGTCTTCGAACCACGTTATTAATTTAGCAAGCGTCCAATAGTTACCCAGGCTCTGCAGTCGACCACTCCTTCTTCCCATCCATCGGGTGATAACACAGAACCCCAGATTTGCATTTGACCTCTATTCTTCCATCTTCGAACATCCTCTGTAGATTATCATGCAACCTCCAATTTTATATTCACTTCCCATCTGATTCCAGTTCCTTTTACTCCAGGTTGCTCATATCTGATCACATGATTCTTGGTGTGGGCTCTGTTTCTTGTCTTAGTATCTTGCACATAGTTATCTTCATCTGGACCTGTCCATTCCGTTGCTCATTTGAGGTAGGCATCTCAACCCATGAACTGACCTCTGGTTTTGAAAAGTGCTATGTGTGAAAGAAAATGAGCTGTCTGGACGTCTGTTTCAAAAGCTATAAAGATTTTAGACTTTCCCATACTGTATGGCAGGAGTGCACACACAAAGCATTCCTCATTCGAAGTCCTTCTTCCTACTGCTTTCATATGCTGGTACCAAATGTTATTTCCCAAATGTGCCGTACTGTCCAGGTAATCATTTAGCTCAAAATCATCTTCTTGAGTGTTTCTTTTAGTTCTCAGTCTTTCATAATATACCACAAGTGTACCAGCATAACTCCTTCTTTCTGGATAAATCATAGGCACATCTGTCAGTGGACGGGGTATGCCTACATATGTTCCCTGGGTAGGAGAAAGTTCAGAGAGTTTACTCCTCTCACCATACCAATTAGGCATAAAAATGTCTTGCAAAATCCCCATGTGTGTCTGTCTTCTAGGGATTATTTTTGGGTTATTCACCACAGGATCAGGTGTTTTTCCATGTATTATCTGTACAGGCACATTGTCTGGCACCCTCTCATCTTGCCCATCTTGCCAAGCCTGTTTCTTGTGTCCAAACAGAACTTCTACAACCTTTCGTGCATGTGAATGATTGCTAATGGTGCTTATCTCAGACTCAGGTAATTGGTCATCTTTCATTGGAACAGGAATGACTAGATAGTGCCTTGGGTGTCTTGTAGTTGCCACACTTGCTACTTCCGTTTGCTCAGGAAGATTCACTGGAGTCTTAGCTCCATGTATATGAAGGTAATAGGATGTGCGGAATGTGAGGGAGAGCAGTATAATTATAAACAGAATGCAACCACAAATAAGGCAAAGGTATGTTGATGTACAACACCTATTCCGTGGACAACGTGAATGTCTTTCTACTTCTGGGATCACCAAGTTGCTACTAGTACTACCCATTTTTTATTGCCTAAGGAAGGAAAAAGTAATCTTTAATACATCACTATTACACACTCCTCCTGGAAGTTGCTGTCTTGTCTCGGCACTTTCGTCCTCGATCCACTGTCTGCTTGCTGAATGATAGGAACAAACTCTTGATCTCTGTTTTTCTGGAACCAGTTTTTAACCATGCAAAATATAAATGTCTCCAGCAAGAACAAAGCTGCTCTCAATATGTCTAGATAAGTTCAATGACATATACCAGCTCCCAGTCCACTCCTCGAATCTGCGTTAAGCCAGATGTCATGATGAAGTTCTTTCAGCATGAAACAAAATGTCTGTCCTTGCCAGCAACCTTCTTAATCTGCCCCTCGAAGGAAAGTTTCACACCACAGTCCAGTGGGTTCTCTCAGAGTATAGGCTTACTTGAATAATTATCCCTCCAAGATCACAGTCAGATTTTCAGTGTTACTAGGATCCCTTAGAAATGTGAGAACGTCTGTGCGTCTGCCAACAAGATGTGGGCATTCTTCAATCAGACGAAAGAACACCACATTGACATGTCTGTGTGCACCCTCAGGTGATAGGGGCAATTGTGCTATTCCCGCTATACTCGGGTAACTGCAACACTTGCTCGATAATTTCTGCAAGTAGTCTCCTTCCAATCAGACCATTTTTAGGATCTTGCAAAAAAGTACGTATGTTAGAAGTTCTCCCCACAATTGCTGTATACGAGCGCAGCACATATGGAAAAACTTCAAATATAATCCTTGAAACGTTGTCATTGGATAACACCATGGGCAAATCCGAACAAGAACTCAGTATGGAACGCATCAGGATACTGCACTCTCTTCCAGTTATCAAAGCCACAATCAGAGTCTGGCATATTCCTCTTATTATCAAGGCTTAAACATGCCTCAGTCCAAAGTCAATAAGCTTCTGTTGCTTTAAGAATTTAGCTCTTCCCTTAACCGTGCAACAAATTTGCGCAGAGTGTTTGAATTTTCTTCCCTTAACTCTTTCAGATACAGTTAAACGGAGTGTCCTGGACCAAGCCACAGTCCAACAACTTGTTATCTTTTTTATTTGTCAGCTTCTGCGTCCTTCTTCCTCATCATAGATCTCATCTGCACTTGCTGTGGTTCTTGCTTCTCGGTGGGGTGCGGAGGGCAGAGAGGTTTCTCCAGCAAAGGTTTTAACACCACCAATAAATATCCAAGCACGCCTGCCCTGCGCCTGCCCTGCACTTTGACAGCAGACAGGGTGACATCTTCCACTATGTACAGGCCATTGAAAGGGGGTTCATCCCATCTTTTCCTCGTGTGGTTCCGAATTAAGACCTCATCTCCGGCGAATAATTGGGGAAGACGAAAGTCTTGAGGTTTATTTGTTGAAGCATCTCCGTCTGTGTTCTGTACTGCCCTGCGCCTTTGTCGCTGCAGCTGTCCTGAAATGACAGAAATACTGGAAGTCATACAGTTCAAATAATCATGCATTTCCATTCCAAATAAATCTGCAGTTGACTGAGCGGCATTTCTAACTCTGGATGGAGGCATTAGGGGTGTTCTCATTTGCCTCACAGTCACAATTCTGTGAGGCGTGAGATGGTGGTCAGAACCTGGTTGGTTCCTCAAAGCAACCAGGTAGGCAATGCAACCATCCTTTCTTCAGAGTAAGCTTCAACTTGGCTATCCTTTCCTTAAGCAAGCTGTTGACCCTCTCACAGATCCCATTTACTTGTGGATGATAGGCCGAGGAAAACTTGTGCTTTATACCAAGCAACAAGCTGATCTGCTCAAATGTCTGGTTCACAAAATGCGGGCCATTGTCTGACCTTATTACCACACATACTACCCATCTAGAAAATACTTCCCGCACCAACATTTTTGCTGCACAGGTGGAATCTGGTCCTGTACAGGGACCTGCCTCAATCCACCTTGAGAAGGCACATACCACAACAATCATGAAACTATATCCATTACATACTTGAATCATATCGACGTAGTCAATATGCAAATGCTGAAAGAGGTAATGGGTCTCGGAATAACCCCCCTAACTGTGCACAGTGTATGCCCAGCTGTAAATTTTTGACAAACTATACAATTTGTCATAAAAAATGCAACGTGCTCTAACAGATTTTGTACAAATCAATCTTCAGCAATTGTTGAAGCAAGGTTCTCCCTAGTTGTGTGTGCAGGGTAGTGTAGCTGTTCCAGCACCACCCTCAGTAAGCTTACAGGCATCACCGGTTTACCAGTGCTGTCCTATCACCACAATGCTGTGGAGGGGTTTAAAGAACACCCCCTTTGTGTCCACAAATCTTTCTCATCTTGAGGTGCTTCTCCCTGAACCTCCATACGCTGCGTTTTTGACAAATCACTATATTTTTCAACCACATTCATCAACACAACCATTTTCTCTGTCACGTCAAGTGTTTCAAAGGACATTACATTCTCTGAACATGCAGTGATTTTCACTTCACCGTCTGCTGCTTGGTTTCCGAGTGAGATAAAGTCTGCCCTTTTAGTATGTGCTGCGCATTTAACGACCGCGATGGCCACTGGTAGTTGTAGTGCCTTAATAAGCCTGTCCAATAAGGTGGCATGCTGCACTGTCATGCCATCCACTCTGAGGTAGCCCCTCCTTTTCCAATGTGCTAACCCTGCGTGCACTGTTGATGTTGCATAGGCAGAGTCACTGTACAATATTACTTTCCGGTGTGCATGATTCTTGAGCGCGACAATCAGCACCACTAATTCTGACACTTACCAATGTCTGAAACTCCCCATTGGCTGTGTATTTTACCACTGTGGCACCCGTATATATCTCTGTCCATCATTTTGATTGATTCTTGAAGAGCCGTCAATAAAAACAATTTCTCCACCTGGCAAGGCATTTTCTTTTACTGATGGGATTTCATCATAGAACTCTTCATAATTCAAACAATCATGCACATGCTCATGCTCTGCCAGTGGTTTGGCTACAAACATGGCAGGATTTACTACTCTGCATCAAACTATTTTGATCGCTGGATTTGATATAACAACCTTGTAGGCAGAAGCCCTTTGATAAGTCAACGTGCCCTTAGGTTTCTCTAGAATAGCAAATAGTGCATTCTCTACAAATAATGTCATGGAACATCCATCCCTATGCTTGCAGCTTTCTCTATGGCGAACGCAGCAGCAGCCAGAGACTGTTCGCATGGGAAGTGAATGCCACTGCACTATGCAAGGGGCTTGTACCCCAATGTGGTTCTCTGCATGCGGACAGCTTTCATAACAGTGCCATCTGTGTGTGAGAATAAAAAGAATTCCTCCGCATAATTAGCAATCCCTAAAACTGGAGCTGTGCAAATTGCTTTTTTCAGCTCTTCAAAAGCTTCATTTTCTCAGTCGACACGATTTTGTCCTGTGTTATCTGTCCTTTCTATAAAGCCTGCAGTAAAGGCCTTATATATGAACTGTAATCAAAGACCCATGTTCTGACGTAATTACATAATCCCAAAAACCTCTGCATGTGTTTGTCGTGTGTGGTTTTGCGGTTTTCAAAATAGCCTCAGCTCTCTCAGGAGTAACCTTCTTTCCTTCATGTGAAATCAATTGGCCAATATACAACACTTCTTGTTGATAATACTTTAACTTCTTTTTGTCAACCTTATATCCTTTGTCAGCAAGTATTATCATCAGCTGGGCAGAATCACATCTGCACTCTTCCTCTGTAGTGCTGCAAACTAGAATGTCATCCACGTATTGCAGAAGAACACTTTCCAAATCAATATTGCTCTAGTCCATCTGTAGGACTCTATTGAAAATCGATGGAGACTCGCAATACCCCTGGGGCAGCCGAGTGCTTTTCAGTTGCGTATGTTTGAACGTAAATGACGTCAGATCCTGTGAGTCTTTGTGCAATGGGATTGAGAAAAATACATTTGTAAAATCAATCAAAGTGAAATTTTGTGCTCCAACAGGTATATTACATAGAATTGTAGACGGGTTAGGGACTAGAGGGATCTCGGCTTCTACAATTTGGTTTATCTGCCTTAAATCTTGAATTAGTCTCCAAGACCCCCCTTCCCATTTTTCACAGGATAAATTGCGGTATTACACAGTGACTCTGATGTCACTAAGATGCCCTGCTTCATCTGCCTCTCAAGACATGGGATACTGTCATGCTCGAGGTAAAATTGCTCCTGGTTTCAGTTTAATCTTCACTTCTCTAACCCCCTTCAATAGGCCTTTGTCATAGGGGCCTGCGGTCCATAATGAAGCTGGCACTTTCGCCATGTCATTCTCAAAATACTCCGGGCGTTGCTTTACTATCATCATTTTCTGAGATACCTCTGATTTGATTGTTTTTACCCAATAAGTAATACTCATCTCAAATACCACTTTGTCATCGGATAGATGATCGCCAAATACGTCCTCATCAGTGATGTCAGTTAATCTGTAACCATCTCTGATGGCAATCACTGCACACCATTGTCTGCCTTTGTCATCTTTCCCATCAAGCAAGGCCATTTCACCTTGCACTATGGCTGCTTGTAACTCTAAGGGAAACACTTGCCCTTCTTCTTCACTCAAAGGTATATTTGGTCAAAACAGAAATTCATCAGGTATTCTCATTGCTTTGCCTGCTAGGCATGGCAGATATGCCAATAAAGCACATACTCCATAATGTAAAACTTCTGGCTCTAAGGGTATTGCTCTCATGGCTATTTGTCCTGCAAATGTTCCGATAATTTCATACACGTTTAAGTAATGCATTCCTGGAGTTGAGCACACTATGCCTTCATCAGTAAACAAGATCGTCATATTGAGCTTCATCATCAAATCTCAACCCTATATATTGACAGGTGTCTGCCTAGAATATAGCAAAGGCACCTTCATGTCGCACTCTGCTATAGAGACTGGTAACTCTTCAGTAAAAGGAACTCGACGTGTAGCTCCTGAAAAGCCTTGAGTATTCATGGCAGTGCCAGACATTAAAAAATGTTCCCTCCCGTATACATAAGCACGTTGCACCCATGTCTACTAAAAATGAAAAATTTGTGCCCCCTATAGTGACGTCTACCCTTGGTTCCTCATGCGGATTCGGCGTCACATATAGTACTGAACACATCAAGTCTCCCAGTGAGCTGTCCTATTGCGGGTACAGACATATTCCGTTACCTGAAAACAGATTCCCTCCACTAACTGTGACACTCCCTATCCTAGGTGTCGTTAACTGCCCTGTACTTGTACTCTGCTGAATCTGCTGAATCTGCATGGGTGCATGCTGTGACTGCCCTTGTGGTGGAGCCACTGCTACCAGCTGTGTCTGTAAACCTTGCTGCACTCTCAGCGCTTACTGCTGCTGCATCGTTTGATTCTGAGCAAACCCGGCATTGTACTGCTGTGAATATGCAGGTGGGTTTGAAATCCCCCCTCTTGAAAATTGGTTGTTTTGCACGAACCCTTGACTTCTACACATGCGAGCAAAATGCTCTGTCATCCCACATGTCCAACATATAGGTGGCCTTCTAATCTGCCCATCATGTATGTTCTGACCGTCATTTTGCATATTTTGAAACCCTCCTCGGTTGTTCTGAAAACCTCCCCGATTATTCAGCCAATTTCTTTGATTATTCTGAAAAAAATCTTCCTCGAAATCCACCCCTTCCATGCGGAGTAGACCCATTATTACTTTGGTCGAAACTGCCTTTGATTCTTCACCTGTGGCATACTTTCATTCTTCAATAGCATATTCAGACAGTTTTTTCAGCACTAATTTTGCCTTCTCGCCCTTTCCGAGCATCATCTTTTTTGCAATTCTTTTCCAGCAAGAGCCTGCACCAGTGCACAATGGTCAGCTGAATCTCCGACCACGGTTTGGCTTCAATAGCCACTCATTTCTTGCGCTGCTTCTGTACAGGTTATGGTAGCCCGTGGCATAATATATGATAGAATACTGGTATAGATTTTGCACAAGACTCGCGCATTTACAAAGCCCAATATTCCTGAACATTTTGAATATAAATCAACGGATCATCTCCGTCTTTCATCTTTTTCGTCATTATAGCTCCCATATCAGACATGTCTGGATACAATACTCTGAGCGCTTTCCAGACCGCCGTCCTACAGTTATTGAATGGTGCTCCATCATGAGCAGTGTTAACTATAGTCACACCAGGGTACCCTGCCATTGTCCATATGCCATCAGCTCCCTCACCAAGTATGGCGATGAGGAGACCCTTAATGGCCCGTATGGCCAACGTGTTTCCTCCTGTCATTTTCTCTAACTCATGTATCCATTTCCCAGCGCCCTAAGTTAAACACGGGAGTTTACATCTTAAGTTATCCATGTCCATTTGGAGTCATGCTATATACTGCGGTCTAACTCCTCCTTTCTCTAACAAGGGGAACTGTGACCCCCCAAACTCATTGCGTTTCAATCTGACCATCTGACTTCTTTCTCCATTGAAAAACATCCCTCAGGGCCACATACATCCCTGCTTCCTTCCCCATGGAAGGCATCTCTGTCTTTGTCTGCCATTTTCTGTGCCCAACTTGTGCAACTTCTCACATCATCATCATCTCTGCTCAGAGTCAGTCTATCTAGAGACAGCTCCTTTGGCCTCGTACTACATGAGGTTCCCTCTGTGTCATACAACTGAGTACTCTTGAGTCAATCATTTTTTCCCTTCCCCTTTAACTCTTTCTGGGCTTTCATTTCATGATGTACCTTATCAATCGCTTCCCCAATACTCCTAGAGTCAAACCCGTCTTCTAGATTTACTCTAGACGGGCCTGGTAATGATTCATATTCGTAATTCCTCTATGTCATCCCATGCTATTTCTGGCTCTGGATCTCTGCCTTCTTTTATGTTCTGTATCATCATCAAATTCTCTTTGTTTCCTTGCTTCCTCTCTTACTCTGTCTTCTTCTTTTTTCTTCATATCCCTTCTCTCATTTGCCCTGCTTATCTTCTCATCCTTTTCTCTTTGCATTCTTTTATCACTTATTTTCTGTTCCTCTACTTCTATTCTTTTGTGCTCTAACCTTTCCTGCTCATCGATTGCTCTCTGTCTTTTATCGTGTTTTCTTTGCTCTTCTGCTCTCGCTTGTTTTCTCGACTGCTCTTCTTAGTACAACTGCTCTCGTCTCTGCCTATCCTTTCTTTTCGCCCCTTTATCTTTCAATTGTTCCTCTCTTTCCTTATCTTTTTTGTCTTGTTTGTCTTGATTTTCCTGTTGTCTTAAATCCTCAATGCTCTTACCATAGAGTTTTAATAAAATCTGACCACCCATCCATTCATTCTGTAAAAGTGCTGTCTCATCAGCCTTGTCTCTTTCTCCTTTCCATCATTTTATCTCTCTTCCTATTTCTAGAGATGTAATTGCTCGATCACCCCTTTCCTTGTCACGTCTCTCAATGTCCCTTGTGACCTTAGAGATTACATCTTTCTCAGTATTTTTCTCAGTGTTTTTGTCACTGCTTTGCCCAGGTGACTCATATGCCTGGTTACTATATCCTGTTGCTGCTTTAAGCACCCTCAATGGGTATAACCCATCGTATTTCTTGTTCTCGTCTCCTATTTCAGCTGGGACGGGGGGAGCAGAAGGCTCCTCGCCCCCTCTTTGCATATATTAAGTATCCAATCTATAGGAGGCTCTTCATCCTTCTCTTGTTGATACATCTTCCAAAGCTCTAAACTAGCTAATAATCACTCTCTAGCTTCTTTCCTGTTTATGCTGCATGCAGATATGTCATCATATGCTGCAGAATTGCCTTTGATAGCGAATCTCTTTGTAGCCACGACATACATTTTTTTATCCGTGTTTCCGTTAAGACATTCCACACTATACTGTTTAAGCTTAGGTGCATGCTTCGGTAACTGCTCACAGAAATGCACAGGTGGAGTAATATCCTCCATTCTTGACCCGTCTATTCTTAACTTAGTCTAACACTCGTTTATTTTCGATCACAGATTTAAAAGGTGCATTTCATGAAAATAATATAATATGAGTGAACACCAATCGTCGCAAGCTCCAATCCTGCTAACCACAATTCATTACTTTAATCTTACTAAAAATAACCATCAGGTTCAGTTCTAATCAATCAAATAATATTTTCCACTTATGACATCATCATACACATAATCTGTCATGCCTGCGCAATGGGCGCATCCATTTGCGCTCAATATAGACTATTTGTTTATCATTTATTTACAACAGACTCTTGGATCAATATATATTTACTTTGGGGACTTTATTTCCCATTTGCGAGACTTTGGTGCTTTATTATTTTTTCCAACAAACTACGCATACCACAATGCACTTGGCTATAAGCATCGATTCCTGGCTGTTCCTATTGGTCATCAAAGGAACTACACCCCCCAGAAGCCCTAGGGATATGCTCTGCTTCCACCAGCTCAGGAACAGAGAGGGAGGTGGCCGATTGTCTGCAGGTGTGCTTAGCCAGGTGCAACCAATTAGCCTGCCTCTGTGCTGGGCTAGGCAGTATAAAAGGCTGCTGCCTGCAGTGGCTCAGCCTCTTGCATTGAGAGTCCTTCCTCCACCTTTCACGTCTTTCTACGGATCTTTGTATGCTGTTTACCATCACTCCTGCTTGGACCCTGCCTTGCAGCTTGCTACACCCTGCTGTCTACAGCCCTAGCCTTCTGGGCTCCCTGCCTCAGTCCAGCTCCTCTGGGCTTCCTGCCTTGCAGCCTGTTACACTTCGCTGCCTACAGCCACAGCCTCCCAGGCGGCTCCCTGCCTCACAGCCCTGCTCCTCTGGGCTCTCTACATTGTAGCCAATCACACTCTGCTGCCTTCCAGCCTCTGCCATTGCCCTGCCGGGCTCTCCACATTGCAGCCGATCACGCTCTGCTGCCTTACAGCCTCCGCCCTTGCCCTGCCGGGCTCTCCACATTGCAGCCGATCACGCTCTGCTGCCTTCCAGCCTCCGCCATTGCCCTGCCGGGCTCTCCACATTGCAGCCGATCACGCTCTGCTGCCTTCCAGCCTCCGCCCTTGCCTGCCGGGCTCTCCACATTGCAGCCGATCACACTCTGCTGCTTTCCAGCCTCGGCCCTTGTCCTCTGGGCTCCCTGCTCTGCAGCCTGCCTCACTCCGGCTGCCTTCAGCCCTTGTCCTCTGGGCTCCCTGCTCTGCAGCCTGCCTCACTCCGGCTGCCTTCAGCCCTTGTCCTCTGGGCTCCCTGCTCTGCAGCCTGCCTCACTCCGGCTGCCTACAGCCCTTGTCCTCTGGGCTCCCTGCTCTGCAGCCTGCCTCACTCCGGCTGCCTACAGCCCTTGTCCTCTGGGCTTCCTACTTTGCAGCTTATCACGCTCCGCTGCCTACTACCTACCTTTTTTCCGCTGGGTTCTCGGCCTAGCAGCCCTCTACAGCCTCTGCAACCTTCTACGGTCAGCGGCCCTGCCCCTCAGGGCTCACTCCTTGCTGCCCGGTCCTTCTGGGTTCCTTGCCGTGCAGCCTGCTTTACTCTGCTGCCCTAAGCCCTTTCCCTCTGGGCTCTCTACCTTACAGCCCTACTCCTGTGGGCTTGCTCATTGCTTTCCTGCTCCTCTGAGCTCTCAACCTTGTTCCTTACTGTCCTCTGCTATCCTATCCTGTTAAACGACTTTCCCTTCATTTCCTTCTGCTAGTTTGCTATCAACCTCCTTTTCCTGGATTTGTCTGTAAGTATCTTCTCTTGTCCTGTTTGTAGACCCTTTTGTACAGAGCTTGTCTGTTGGTTCCCATCAGTCAACCTCTGCCCCTTCCCTTGTTTCGTTTCTACATTACAGACACCCATAGCTGCTGTTCCAAGTCATAAGCAAACAGCGTGGGCCTCTGTTATAGCAAACTGTGCAGAAGGCTTGAGTATTTCCTAAGGTTCGTGGAATACTCTTTTCCTATATCTGCATACACCCCAAGAGGGAATTCATTCTGTACCTTTTCCTTGCTACTCTTGCCTACTCTTCATTCTCTTTCCTTTCAGCTGTGTGTGTGCTTCTCTGTCCACTTTATTTAGGCACAACCACCCAAACCCTTTTTGGGTGTCCTGTGCCACTCTTAATAGAGTGCCATCCCTGACATAATCCACATAAAACAAACAGACAAACGCAACCGGTTACATAAATCTCCTACAATCTTCTTCTTAATACTCGTTTTGCCCTCTAAAAATACTCTGACTGGAGTGTAAGTTACCCCTTTCAAACGGCCTTTAATAAGAACTTTCTCCTAGTATTCCGCTATGGACTATGGGTTCAAACGTCTTCTGTTACGTAATAAAAAACAAAGGCCAGGGCGTATTCTCTTATCGTGGCCTCTCTCACGATTTCTTTTATTGCTTAGCCACACTCGGGTCAATATCTCAAACCCCACATATATTATACACTTACACTCACGTTATATTTTATCCCGCCTCCCTCCGTTACTCTCTTATTTCTTCACTCCTCACTCATGCTTTTGTCAACTCACTCAATTTTTTACTCACCGATATCATCTTTTCCTCTTCGGGATCGTCTGCCTTTTTTATCGCCTCTTCAACCTTCCGATCGATCCGCTTCACGTGGACGTGGGAAGGGATTCTATGGAAACTAGGAGACCTGTCACACCCGGTCTTGCAAGACACTTTTTATGTTTTACACTAACCACTATCTACAGGTAGCTTCAAGTCTTTTCAGTCGAATGGCAAAGGTCATTTGATATTGCCGAAACTCTAATGTTTACTCAGATCGATTGCTCTTAAACCATCCTCTCTATGCTACCAAGTGAACTGGATAGTCCAGCCCCTTTGATGAGCAGCAATTACCCTTGAGATGGATGGGGATGCAGACCTTACTCATACATCAATAATAGAGCTGACTCAGGAAGTTGATAAAAGACAGACTGTTTTAATATCAATTATCTAAAACAGGGAGCATAACGAATATCAACACAAACGCTCGATCTTCAAACTCAAAGTACTTTAAGAAAAAACTGCACTTTTATAAGCAAAATGCCTCATCAATAATGTTGACCTGCGTCTCTACCAACGTCATCCTACGTGGCAAACTACAAAAGTTTATGTGCATGGACTATTGGTTGTGAGCGAACATCTAAGTATATGATCCATACTAGTCTTAAAAAGTGTAACTATGTGATTGGTTACTGGTAAATGACCAATATGAACATCACTAAATACACAACGTCCCATTGGTTCACACACTATAGGACCCCTGAATATGCAGCCCTTTACAATTGGTTGGCACTCTATCCATCTTCATTACTTTTCCACCTACGTTAGCAGCCTGCAGGCTGGCCGTCCAGATGCTGGTGAGGTTGCCTTAACTTCAGCTTCCCACCAATTAGCATATCAACCATCATCACCTCAGTGGTCTTCTGTCAATTAGGCCTTTGAACTTCGTCCTTGAGAGTGTTCTTAGCTCTGAGAAAATTAGGGAGTGGGAAGCAGAGCCTGCCTTCATCCGTAGGTGTGACCATCTCGTTTATCCAAATTCATGCTTCCATGTGACTAGAGACCATAAAATTGAGCCTTTTTGTGTATTTAATATTCTATTCCAATAGACCTCTGATGTCTTCCTTGTTATGTTCATTATTTTTGAACAGGAGGTTTGTTCTTTCACTCGATTTTGTATCCAGAGTCAGTTTACTCCAGTTTGATAAGACCATGGCTTCTTAGGGCTCATCCAACCTCATCTTTCTGAGCTCCGCTTCTGTAATTCAATGTCTGCTTTAACTGCAACATACTGAACTGAGACCTTTTTGCTAATGTCCAACCCACTTTAATACGTTTAGTGGAAACATCCATAATTCTCTCATTCCTATGTATGTATACGTTGTCGCTTGCTGCAATATATTTACTGTAAGCGTAGAGCTAGCTTCACGATTACTTTGCTGCTTGCGTTTCTTCTGCATCTGTACACGTGTAAAATGATTTCATATCTTCATCTGTTTCTGTGGCATAAGTTTCTTCACCTTGAGCCCAAGATGTCACTTATCCTTATTGTTTTCTTGATGCCTTATAGAATATACGCATTCTCTGGTCACGGCATCCTTTTATGTACTTCATCCTGAGCTCCATGTAACATATACTTGGCAATGGCTAGTGATACTACCATTCATCCTTGCCGTTTATTGGTTCTGTTTCTTTGGCCATCATATTTCTTTGTATGCAGATAAGGTTTTCTCAATGGGTACTTTGGCTCCCAGATTCTCCTAGGTACTGTCCCTTTCACTGGCACTAGACTGAGTCAATATTCTGCTCTTTGTCGATTCAGCTGTTCAGTATACGTTACATACTCTGGTTTGCAACATACAGGTAAAAGCGGCGGGTCGATTGAGGTGGGGGTACTTGTCCCTTCTCTACAAAAGGTTACTGAGAAGAAGTGTTTTCCAGTATCAGACTTCTCTAACTGTTGAGTCCCTACTGTGGAATTATAATAAAAACACATATGTATATACAATTGGAGAAAAAGGTTTTCATGTTAGCTAATTTACATACCCACAATGCCTTGCTGTTGTGGCTCCGAATTGGAGGTGAACTTCCAGTGATGGCTACTTAATGGCATTGTGGAATGTGTGACTTGGCTAAAATGGGCTCATATATATATATATATATATATATGTACACAAAACACGTGCAATAGCAAACTTTAAACATTCAACTAAATTAGGCAACTTTGTAGGGCATATTAATATGTTGATCTCTGTGGCACGTAGAGGTATGCCTATCACCACAGTCCATTCATTCCACCACACCTTGAATTCTTTTCCTGCACCCAGCATCTCCTCCCACTCCCTCTACTACTCTGCACCCAACCCCTGGGACTCTACTAAAACCAAACCGCAGACACTCTTTTATCCCGTGGCTTCATTTTTCTCTGGTCCTTTGTGTGAGATGGTAAGACTTTCCATGGTTTTCTCTGCACTTTGTAATGTGATTTTGAGTTGGTGTGGAGGAATGAATGGACTGTGGTGATAGGCATACCTCTACGTGGTGCCACAGAGCCTGAGGAAATTGAGACGTTCCAGGAACGCTCGCAAATATGCAAAATAAATTACTTTGTTAGCCTAATTAAGGTATTGACTTGTTGTTTTCTTCTGGATTAACATTCAATGCAACCCTTGGCTGACACGATACAAGCGAACTGAACTATAAATATATATATATTACAGGGCCTGCAGTAGCGACCCTGTAGTTATGGTTTTGCTGCTCAACCCATAGGAAGAGCACTTTTTGGCCCGGTTTATAACTTTGCCCCCCTTAACGAATCCTCATGAAACTTTGCAAAAAAAGTATAGGGCCCTGACAGATTGATCCTGGCAATTAATTTCATATGTGATGTCATCAGTGATGTCATCAATGATATGTGTGATGTCATTGTTGATGTCCTGGGTGTTAGTCTTAGCAGTGCACGGTGGTGGCGCGAGTTATGGTTGCTTAACTTACTATAATTGGAGAATTTCTGAGGTTTTTCTGTTTTACTTGTAACCATAACATCCCTTTAACAGAGTTTTTTCATCGAATTCTAAAGGTTTTTATTAGTGCAACTTAACCAAAACGTCCCTTTAACAAAGTCTTTTCAGTGAATATAGATATACACATATAGCTACATATAGAAACATATATGACTATTTTTAATCTGCAAAGAATTTAAATGATAACTTTTAACTTAGCTTCGCAAGCTGTTAAAGTTTAACTTTGTAGCTTCAGCCTAGTTTAAGGGAGGGGAACTACACGGAGCCGCATTGAGAGTAAAACTACACAAGGGAATAGCCATAAGGCACATCACTCACTTGAGCACCTGAAGCCTTTCTTTCAAACAATACATCAAAATCCCCAAACGCCTGTCCGGTGAACTAATAGACATATTTTCCAAACCACCAAGAAAGCTATTTAAGCCCAGAAGGGCTGCTCAAACTGTATATGTATAATTGTGTAAGTGGATCTAGCCAATAATAACAGGAGGAAGCGAATAATAGTTATTTAAATCTGAATCATATGTTTTATATAGAAAGTCCAGTCTTTCTGGCCAAAGTTTCCTTTTGTTCTTTAAAAGTGACAACATACTTTGCAATGCATGCTTGGCGATGTCCTGGCTCGCCATCTTTTGTAATGCAGGCATGCCGATGTCCTGGCTCTCCACCCTTTGTAATGCATGCATGGCGATGTCCTGGCTCCCCGCCCTTTGTAATGCATGCCTGGCGATGTCCTGGCTCTCCGTTCTGTGCAAGGCATGCCTGGCGATGTCCTGGCTCACTATCCTTTGTAATTCATGCCTGGTAATTTCCTGTCCCTCCATCCTTTGTAGTGCAAGCCTGCCGATGTCCTGGCTCTCCGTCCTGTGCAAGGCATGCCTGGCGATGTCCTGGCTCTCCGTCCTTTGTAATGCATGCCTGGGAATGTGCTGGCTCTCAGTCCTTTGCAATGCATGCCTGGCGAGGTCCTGCTTCGCCATCCTTTATAATGCATACCTGCCCATGCCCGGGCTTTCAGTCGTTTGTAATGCATGCCTGGTGATGTCCTGGCTCTCCGTCCTTTGTAATGCATGCCTGGCGCTGCCCTGGGTCTCCATCCTTTATGATGCATTCCTGGTGTGGCGATGTCCTGGCTCCCCATCCTTTGTAATACATGCCTGGTGATTTCCTGTCTCTCCATCCTTTGTAGTGCAGGCCTGGCAATTCCCTGGCTCTCCGTCCTTTGTAATGCATGCCTGGTGATGCCCTAGCTCTCCATCCTTTGTAATGCATGCCTGCCGATGCCCTGGCTCTCCATCCTGTGTAAGGCATGCCTTGCAATGTGTTGGCTTTCCGTCCTTTGTTATGCATGTCTGGCGATGTGCTGGCTCTCTGTCCTTTGTAATGAATGACTGGCGATGCCCTGTCTGTTCATCCTTTGTAATGCATGTCTGGCGATGGCCTGGCTCTCTGTTCTTTGTAATGAATACCTGTCCATGTCCGGGTTCTCAGTCCTTTGTGATGCATGCCTGGTGATGTCCTAGCTATCCGTCCTTTGTAATGCATGCCTGGTGATGTCCTGGCTCACCATTCTTTTTAATTCAAGCTTGATGATGCCCTGGTTCTCCGTCCTTTGTAATGCATGCCTTGCGATGTCCTGGCTCTCCGTTCTTTGTAATGCATGCCTGGTGATGCCCTGGCTGCCCATCCTTTGCAATGCATGCCTGGCGATGTCCTTGTTCACCATCCATTGTAATGCATTACTGGCGATGCCCTGTCTCTCCATCTTTTGTAATGTATGGTTTTCTGTCCTTTGTAATGCATACATGTTGATACCCTGGCTCTCCGTGCTTGCTAATGCATGCCTGGCAATGTCCTGGCTCACCATCCTTTGTAATGCATGCCTGGCGATACCCTGGCTCTTTGTCCTTTGTAACACATGCCTGGCGATGTGGTGGCCCTCTGTCAGGGCCGATCCTAAGATTTGTCGGGCCAAGTCTGGGCCCCTTAATTTGAATTTGATGTCATCACAGGAAGTGACATCACAAGGGGGACGGGTTACTTGCGTGTATACTGGGAAATTCCAGAAAATGTAAATATACCTTTACATAAAATACTTATTTAAAATAGGTTTTCTCTATAAATTGAGAGGACATTCTGAGAGCCCATTCACTGCCAAGGAAGCCTGCTACTAACCGATCAGTCTTGGGCATGCAAGTTCCATTCCAGAAGCTTTTCTTCAGATTCACCAGATGCAAGTCATAAATAGGAAATGCACACCGGTGCCGTTTGTGTGCGCAATAACATCCTGATTTCTTTTGCAGCAAGCTGTGTGAAAGCGCTATCATCTCACTACCATTCTGCATGAAACATGTCCGTATCAATACAAGCATTGGCAACGACAAAGGTTTGGGCTTTTGTGTAGAATTGGGAACGCATTTGCCATGCACTGCAAAGTGGTATTAACTGGCTATCAATGGTAGCAGAGGCAAAATGGTGCGAGTACCTGTCGTATAACAGCAGTGCCTGGAAAAGTCCTAATAATTATATACAAGCCAAAACTGTTTTGAAAGGACACGCAGAGTGGTTAGAATAGAGTGGTCAAAGGCAGACCTGGTTAAGACATTTGTATTACGCCAGCAGCATGTTTACAACACAAATTAAGTCAACTATCAGAAGACAGCTTTGAGAAAACACTGGGCAGGCACTTTGAGCATAATGTTTGATGGTAATGCTTCATAAAACCTAACTCAGATATCCCAGGAGGATGTGTTTTGGGTGAGGAGGGGCAGGAAGTGGGTCTGAATGCCCATAAAGATTAGTATAGCCATGGGAAGTCAAAAGGCCAAACTGTTTGCATTACCAATGTTTGTTTATGGAGGATGTACAAATAGTTTCACGCAACATGGGCTATTTTGGAGAAGAAAAAAATCCCAAATTCCAGTTGTGTAAGCGTGTATTTGCGTTCTTAACAACAACATATTTCACTGATCAAGTGCAACGTACACAAAATGCAAAATAAGGTTTGAGTGCTCTGCTACCTGAAAGCAATTTATTGGCAACAAGGAAATATGTAAATTTGCAGTTTGCGGTGTAATAGTTAATGTTTAAAAATTACATGCAAAACGATAAGCTTAAGAACTTCTGAAGACGTTCTATGCATGATGGTGTCTGTGAGGAGAGGGTGTGTGTGCCGGTGTGTGTGCCGGTGCAGTAGCAAAGGTTATCTCTTACCCACACACACGAAACTAGGTTAGATCCTCTACAGAGATTATCAACACTTTCAGGCAGAACATGCGTGTCGTTATCCCTTTAAAACAATCCAATTCCATCTTCCCTGTAGCTTTAAACGAAGGCTGCATCAAAGTACTGAAAATAGCATCAATGAGGAAGGGTGAAGGTTTAGCTGGAGACGGCTTGATGGAAATAAAATCACCCTCCCCTGCCCCCCATGATTGAACTTAACTCTTTCAGACTCAGGTAAGCAGCACGTGCGGTCCGTGCGTGCACTGCAGAAAGCTTAGCTACTCAGAGCACATGGTCAAGGCCTGAAGACACCCTCTGCGCGGGGCCCCATGAGCGCGGGGCCAAGTACAGCTGCACATGCTGCACAAGCACAGCGCTGGCCCTGCTCTCTGTCCTTTGTAATGCATGCCTGCCCATGTGGTTCTCTGTCCTTTACAATGCATGCCTGGTGATACCTTGGCTCTCTGTCCTTTGTAATGCATGCCTGGTGACACCCTGGCTCTCTGTCCTTTGTAATGCATGCCTGGTGATACCCTGACTATCTGTCCTTTGAAATGCATGCCTGGTGATAGCCTGGCTCTTTGTCCTTTGTAACCCATGACTGGTGATACCCCAGCTCTCTGTCCTTTGTAATGCATGCCTGGTGATACCCTGACTCTCTGTCCTTTGTAATGCATTCCTGGTGATACCAAAGCTCTCTGTCCTTTGTAATGTACGCCTGGTGATACCCTGACTCTCTTTCCTTTGTAATGCATGCCTGGTGATACCCTGACTCTCTGTCCTTTGTAATGCATGCCTGGTGATACCCGAGCTCTCTGTCCTTTGTAATGTATGCATGGTGATACCCTGACTCTCTGTCCTTTGTAATGCATGCCCTGTGATACCCAGACTCTCTGTCCTTTGTAATGCAGGCCTGGTGATAACCTGGCTCTCTGTCCTCTGTAATGCGTGCCTGGTGATACACTGGCTCTCTGTCCTTTGTAATGTATGCCTGGTGATACCCAGGCTCCCTGTCCTTTGTAACGCATGTCTGAAGATGTCCTGGCTGTGCACGCAGCACAGCTGTCTTTCACATTTAGGTCGGCTTACAACACATTTCCAGAGTCACCTATAGAAAACATAGGCCTCTTAATGTTAGCACAGTTTAGCGGGTCCACAAAGATATTCTTCTCATCTTTGATACAGATCAACTGTGGAGGTAGACAATTGCCTGACAGATCTGCAGCAGGGCTTTATCTTGGCCAAATAAGCCGTGTTTGAAACTCTAATCCCTTGACAAACAAGAATCTCTCATGCACAGCATATAGCCAGGGGAGACCGCAAAGTACTTAGGGTTTCTGTCTGATAATCCCTCCCAAAGGACATTACTGCCAACATTCTAGAAAAGTCAAACACAGGCGCTCTTGTTTCTTAACAAATCTTTTTATTGTTGGAAAAGTTTAAAAAAAAACATCAATTACATCGATGCTTATTTTGGAACATTGAAAAATGTATGTCAGAGGTTGAGGTGGTACCAGTGCCTACTTCATGCTTTCAAAATATACATTCGTCTAATATACCTCCTCTTGGTCTATCACTCATCTCACTATACAGTCCAGCGCTATATTCCTCCACACACCCTGCAATATAGAGCTGTAAAGGAAATGGTTACAATACATTAGCACTCACCCTCATTCCAAGTCAGGCGGTCCGGTAAAAACGGGATACCGACACTTTACCCAACCGCCCGACTACGGGTTTGCCGGTGGGGCACCTTGGTTTACCGCCAGGTAAGAGCTTTGAGCTGGCGGTAAGCCAGGTGCCCTACCGGCAAACAAGGCCCTCATTACCGTCATCGGCATTGCCGGTAATCACAACAAATCCTCTCATGGAGTCCTATGGGAATTTACTCCGTACCTCGTAATCCGGTGACAATGCTGCCGGACCGAGTGTCAGAAACGGTAACAGCCTTTGCCGGTATCCTGGCGGGTTTACCACCAGGATACCGCCAAGGTTGTAATGAGGCCCACTGGAACATGGGCCGAATACCACAGTATTAGACTGTGTTCCTGATAAGTAGATTGCATGTCCCCTGTCTCCGTCTCTCTCTCACCCATGCCCAACCGCTTCCCCTCGCCCCCCTCCACAGCCCCTCCCTCAATTTACAGCCCGCCCTGGCCCTGCCCCACTTCCAACAGCTCCCTCTCTTCCCTCCACGATGACGTCATAGACAGCACGAAGAGTCTCGCTCCCGAGCCCCTCTTGCCTATCAATGGCAGCCATCTGTTCACCACGTCTTGGATGCGTGGGCACCCACTGCACGTGCCCCTTCATCAAAGGGAGCCATTTTGTACTTTTGTTTAAATAAGGAACACCTTTCGCATCCAGCGCAATGAGTTGGGTGCTAATATTTTAAAGTCCTGAGAGCTGGGGCCTGGCTAGGCTGGTAACAGCCTAAAGCCCTCCCTTAGGTCTGTGCTTTATGGAGGCCCACCTTTCCTCGGGCGTGCGGGTCCTCGCCATCCTATCCTCCTCCAGAAAGCAGAGCTTAACGATGCAATAAGGCCCTCATTGCAGCATGCAGATTTCTGAGTGAATCCTCCTGATCATGAGTAATCCGATGGAGATTTGGTAAAGGATTCTCTGTTGGGGGAGAGCATGTGGTACGTTTGCCCTTTTGGTAAATTGGAAAGGTGATTGCCACGAGCACAAAAAGGACTGTCACTGTCACTGTATGCCGGCGGAAGAGTTGCAACGGCCGTTTTGACAAATACAACCCACTAAAAACACTGAAAATCCTTTTCCTGTTAACATCCTGTCAAAATAAGCTGTGAATCGCAGACTGGAGGTGATGGAGGAGGTGCTGGTGGTAATGGGCACTGAATGATGTTAGATCAGCTTCCGGAAATGTGTGGGGCTAATCCGCACACATATTCCTATACTCCTGCATGACATACACATAGACCCGTCCCGTGCACTCTGGGTGGACGCAGCCTACAGGTGCCGTCCCCAATGTCCAAGGGTGCTGAGTATGCGGGTTCCCCAGGGCCCGAGAGCCCCCTGGGAAATGCTATTTTCTTGAAAGTCCCTATCCTTAGAATGGGACATATATTTTTTTGCCGCTGACGCCCGTTCCACGGTTCCCCTTGGGAAAACCAAAAGTCGGCAGCCCAGCCTTTGTCAAATTTAGGTGGGATAGTACAGCCAGGAGTACACCAATCCACTCAGAAGGGGGAGGGCAAAACCTCCCTCCTGCCATGGCCAGTCTAATTAACTATCAAAAGCTCCATGGATCCACCCTATCCTTTTGTTGAGCCCTGCAGAATGGTGGCAGTGATTAACATAATCACCATACTAATAGAGTATACTTCAAACAGGTCCCCATGGGACCTGGCTGCAGAGGTTAACAAAGAAGACAGGAAACCCCAACAAACTTTGATAGGCATCTGTGTCAACCTGAAGCCAGCTCCCACCTCTCAGTATCAAGGACAGTGAACTGTCATGTCTGGGACAGCTGTTTACTGTAGTCATCCCTGCAGGGGGACCGATTTCAGAAGGCACGAGAATGTGGTTTGCAGATGCCAGAAATTGTGGTCATGCAGCATCTTCAAGTCAGACCTGGCGCTTTATCAAGAACTACAGAAAGCTCAATTAACATGAGAGACCCTTTGATCCACAACAGACAGGAAGATGGGTGAGACTTAGAATTACATGTTTTCACCCTGAAGAGAGAAAATGGGATGATCCCTTCCCCCGCTTCCCGTCCAGACCATGGCCTATGATGTCACGGCCTAAGCACCCACCGCGGGATGAGTTCAGCCCTCTGACTGCTGCCCCGGACGTCAAGATCCACTGTGGCCATGCCATGCACACCCAGGCCATCCGTGCGTCATTCAAAGCACGTGGTGGGACCTCGGGTGGAGCTGAGACCGACCATATGGACCAACTCGATTAGACGTCACCCACCAATATCGCCATAGTTAGAGATGACATGACGACATAGCCAACAGACAAGAACACACGTGCCACCAAGCACCTGGATCAGACACACACCAGCCCACACGGAGAACATACTCAGTGCTGTGACATAGAGGACCGCTCACAGACATGCATCATCGTTATTTTTCATATAGGCTAACTACTGCACCGCAGAAACGCAAGACCCCAGAAGAGCTCGTGTATATGCTCGCAGATGCTTCTTTGCTACTAAAACCATGAAGATGACACCCTGCAGATGGACTAATGTAAAAGGACCCAAGTCGCCCCTCGCGACCCCAGTGTTATCGACTGTATGCCACCACCCATAGACTAGGCCAAGGCAGGCCACAAACCAGAGTCCCCAGGCCCGGTGCTGATCATGCAGAACAAACCCTGACGGGAGCCCCACAGCCAAGGCCACAAGGTTGCAATCTACACAGCGCGCTCCCAGCGCCAAGGTCACACCTGCCACTGCTAAACACTCCTCGGAGCAGAAATACAAATCAAATCCCTGTAATTCTGCTTCAGCCGCGGTTTCTCAACACGTGACCAGGCCGACCTGATACGATGCCAAGCTCCAAGGACCAGAGAAGCTCTGGGGTCTCACGTCTGGGACCCAGACTGCAACAACGAAGTTACAAGTTGGACACCGGCAGCAATGGGAAAGGGGCACGCAACATCCAGTAGTAAGACCTGTCCATTGTCCGCCACGGGCACATAGTCATGCATTGTTACCAACACCAGGTACATCACGAGCTGGGAACGGCGATGGTCCCAGGCTTTGGGGCTCGCGCATGAACCAATCAGAATATGAGGGGTTAATTACTGACAACACTATAATTCAACCAATCACTAACTTTTCATGTATCAACTCTTAGGGACGACCCAAGCGTACCACCTGACCCCTTCTCTACTAATAACATTTCCTTCTATACGGGTCTATACTGACCCTACCACTCGGGGAGCCAACCCGAGAAAGCGTTAGGTTTAGGGGCTAGTTTTCCGAGGTGACGCACGTAGTTGCATCATCCGGGTAGAAAAAGGGTCTGCAAGCCCTTCACCGCTGAGATGTTCCTTGGGTACCTATGTTCCGAGAATCTGTCTCTGTCTGTTTTGTACAATAAACAGCAGGAACTCTTTGCTCTTGTGTGTGCCTCATACTCATTTGGGACGCGGGAGGAGTTGGGCCCTCCCCAACCCTGGAGGGCCGCGGACGGCCCTGCCGACCTCCGGAAATTACCCCTACAACCCATTTACCTTTTCTGTTGGAAAGCACTCTGGTTACAGGAGATTGTTTGTGGGGACCCAGGATTGGTTCATTAATGTAGGCTTAGCCTACACTAAACACTATGGCCCATCTGGCTTTAAAAGAGAGCTGAGCCCCTCTTTTGGGCACATCATCTGAAGACTTTGCAAAGAGTAGCAAGAATAACTCAGCATTGGACCCTTGCTGAAGGTGCAATCTGCCTTATATCTTCCATCAGTGAAGTAAGGCCAGGAAATCCAAGAGGGAAGCAAGATTCCTCCCCTAAACATGTCATAAAGGGAGATACTGAATCCCTTCCATCCAGCCTCGCTCGCTGTACTGCCTGCCACCTGATACCCCCAGCTGCCTCCCATCTTGAACTCTGTCACAGATGCTTCATAGCACCCTGAAACCGACTCTACACTGTCGAGCTCCAATAATTTCTACAAGGACAAGGTACATTATGGTGCTGTCCCCCTGGTCCTTCTCCGAAGGCCCCTAGTGATATTATAGGACCCATTGCGCCCTTTGTGTTGAAACCAAGTATCCTTGAAATATTGTGATTAATTACTATACCGACTACACTCCTGTCAGTATCCAGAGTGCATCCCTTTTCCTTCTTTGATACTGTCCACTGCATTCCTTTACAGGGTGGGTTGTATTTTGTAGTGTGCTAGAACTGTCTGTTGTTATAATAATACATGGTGTGATAGTAATAAAGTAGATATCCACTTTACCAAAATTGGACAGGGAGGTAAATAATTTGCTTGTGTTCCCAATTTGTTCAGATCCCTTCTGATGTACTAGAGGTGTGGGTCTGATTGATGGTCTAGAAACCGATATTCATTCCTGGTCCATTGGTACCCCGGAAGTTGATTTGTCACAGTGAGACTTTTAGATGCTGGTGAAAGAGGTGGCAAAAGAGGCACTTTGACTGTTTAGCCATCTCAGGAAACAAATCAGTGCTCAAAGGTGGACATGCTGTGGAAGGTGTGACGATTCACCAGATCCTGTCACTTGTTCCCAGAGGGGAGCCCTTCCCTATGAGGCTAGGGAGGTGAGGCTGCTATCCAATAATCTTCCTAGGGGTGGTAAAAAGCACGAGGACCTCATAGGCAGAGACTCCCCTCATGGGGATGGGGACTCCCGTCTGGTGACAGACTTCGTTAAATTCTTGCCCACATAATCCTTGCCATTGTTGACTCCTTCCCTTTCTTCTATAGAGAACCATACTGTGTGTTATTGTGAAGTATCTACTGTCTCATATGTCAATCCTAATAGTACTGAGATGAAGAAGAACCAACGAAACATACAGACTAACAATGGGAGGAATCAACCAAGAACTGTGATGAGGGGGCCCAAAGAAGAATACAGATTAAATCAAAGCCATTGGGCAACATCTCCGATGTTGCTCTGGGGCGGGCCCAGCTGTATAAACTCAAAACTGAGAACGAACTGGAGGTGAGAAATATGAAGAGCACTGAGGGAAGCTGGCATCCGTCTTGCTTGCCCAGGAAATTCAAACCCATGGCAACCCGAGTCCAAGAGGTGAGCCGGTCTCTAGAAGCAGGAAGAACCCAGTGGTGGCGTGATCTCTAGGAGGTGGACTGTTTGGGGCATTAACAGCACCAGACCGCTGCAACGGTGCTGCTGAGCCGTAACAATATGGAAGAAGCTGCAGAAGAACTTGCAGAGGATGCATGTAGAATAAACTCCAGGAAGAACCGGTAATGCTCCATCAATGAAATAGAGGTAACGGGAGCCGTGCAAAAGCCGGGTGGGATCAGTGGAGGTGCAAGAGTCAAGAAACACTCAGGAGTAATGTCTTTCATCACAGTAGTGATGACCAGAGAACCAAGATTCAAGAAACACTTAGGAGCAATCTCCCTCATCACAGTAGTGATACTCAGAGAACCAAGAGTCAAGAAGCACTCAGGAGCAATCCCATTTGTGACCGTAGTAATACCCAGAGAACCAAGAGTCAAGATGGACTTTGGAGTAATTTCCCTCATCACAGTAGTGATACCCAGAGAACCAAGAGTCAAGAAACACTCAGGAGTAATCACACTCATCACAGTAGTGATACCCAGAGAACCAAGAGTCAAGAAGCACTCAGGAGTAATCTTCCTTACGACCGTAGTAATACCTAGAGAACTAAGAGTCAAGAAGGACTCAAGAGTAATCTCACTCATCACAGTAGTGATACCCAGAGAACCAAGAGCCAAGAAACACTCAGGAGTAATCTCACTCAACACAGTAATGATACCCAGAGAACCAAGAGTCAAGAAGCACTCAGGAGTAATCTCCCTTACGACCGTAGTAATATCTAGAGAACTAAGAGTCAAGAAGGACTCAGGAGTAATCTCACTCATCACAGTAGCGATACCCAGAGAACCAAGAGTCAAGAAGCACTCAGGAGTAATCTCCCTTATCACAGTAGTGATTCCCAGAGAACCAAGAGTCAATATGCACTCAGGAGTAATCTCCCTCTTGACCGTAGTAATATCCAGAGACCCAAGAGTCAAGAAGCACTCTGGAGTAATCTCGCTCGTGGCTGTAGTAATACCCAGAGAACCAAGAATCAAGAAGCACTCAGGAGTAATCTCCCTTGTGACCGTAGTGATACCCAGAGAACCAAGAGTCAAGAAGCACTCAGGAGTAATCTCGCTCGTGGCTGTAGTAATACCCAGAGAACCAAGAATCAAGAAGCACTCAGGAGTAATCACACTCATTACAGTAGTGATACCCAGAGCACCAAGAGTCAAGAAGCACTCAGGTGTAATCTCCCTCCTCACAGTAGTGATATCCAGTGAACCAAGAGCCAAGAAGCACTCAGGAGTAATCTCTCTCGTGACCGTAGTAATACCCAGAGAACCAAGAGTCAAGAAGCACTCAGGAAAATTCTCCCTCGTGACCGTAGAGATACCCAGAGAACCAAGAGTCAAGAGGCACTCAGGGGTAATCTCCCTCTTCACAGTAGTGCTACCGGGAGAACTAAGAGTCAAGAAACACTCTGGAGTAATCTCAGTCATTACAGTAGTGATACCCAGATAACCAAGAGTCAAAAAGCACCCAGGAGTAATCTCCCTCATGACTGTAGTGATACCCATAGAAGCAAGAGTCAAGAAGCACTCAGGAGTAATCTCACTCTTCACAGTAGAGATATCCAGAGACAAAAGAGTCAAGAAACACTCAGGAATAAGCTCCCTCATCACAGTAGTGATACCCAGAGAACCAAGAGTCAAGAAGCACTCAGGAGTAATCTCCTTCATTGCAGTAGTGATACCCAGACAACCAAGAGTCAAGAAGCACTCAGGAGTAATCTCCCTCGTTGCAGTAGTAATACCCAGAGAACCAAGTGTCAAGAAGCAATCAAGAGTAAACCCCCTCATCACAGTAGTGATACCCAGAAATCCAAGAGTCAAGAAGCACTCAGGAGTAATCTCCCCCGTTGCAGTAGTGATACCCAGAGAACAATGAGACAAGAAGCACTCAGGAGTAATCTTCCTCGTTGCAGTAGTAATACCCAGAAAACCAAGAGTCACGAAGCACTCGAGCGTAATCTGCCTCATTGCAGTAGTGATACCCAGAGAGCCAAGCGTCAAGAAGCACTAGGGAGTAATCTCCCTCATTGCAGTAGTGATACCCAAAGAACCAAGAGTCAATATGCACTCAGGAGTAATCTCCCTCTTGACCGTAGTAATACCCAGAGACCCAAGAGTCAAGAAGCACTCTGGAGTAATCTCGCTCGTGGCTGTAGTAATACCCAGAGAACCAAGAATCAAGAAGCACTCAGGAGTAATCTCCCTTGTGACCGTAGTGATACCCAGAGAACCAAGAGTCAAGAAGCACTCAGGAGTAATCTCGCTCGTGGCTGTAGTAATACCCAGAGAACCAAGAATCAAGAAGCACTCAGGAGTAATCACACTCATTACAGTAGTGATACCCAGAGCACCAAGAGTCAAGAAGCACTCAGGTGTAATCTCCCTCCTCACAGTAGTGATATCCAGTGAACCAAGAGCCAAGAAGCACTCAGGAGTAATCTCTCTCGTGACCGTAGTAATACCCAGAGAACCAAGAGTCAAGAAGCACTCAGGAAAATTCTCCCTCGTGACCGTAGAGATACCCAGAGAACCAAGAGTCAAGAGGCACTCAGGGGTAATCTCCCTCTTCACAGTAGTGCTACCGGGAGAACTACGAGTCAAGAAACACTCTGGAGTAATCTCAGTCATTACAGTAGTGATACCCAGATAACCAAGAGTCAAAAAGCACCCAGGAGTAATCTCCCTCATGACTGTAGTGATACCCATAGAAGCAAGAGTCAAGAAGCACTCAGGAGTAATCTCACTCTTCACAGTAGAGATATCCAGAGACAAAAGAGTCAAGAAACACTCAGGAATAAGCTCCCTCATCACAGTAGTGATACCCAGAGAACCAAGAGTCAAGAAGCACTCAGGAGTAATCTCCTTCATTGCAGTAGTGATACCCAGACAACCAAGAGTCAAGAAGCACTCAGGAGTAATCTCCCTCGTTGCAGTAGTAATACCCAGAGAACCAAGTGTCAAGAAGCAATCAAGAGTAAACCCCCTCATCACAGTAGTGATACCCAGAAATCCAAGAGTCAAGAAGCACTCAGGAGTAATCTCCCCCGTTGCAGTAGTGATACCCAGAGAACAATGAGACAAGAAGCACTCAGGAGTAATCTTCCTCGTTGCAGTAGTAATACCCAGAAAACCAAGAGTCACGAAGCACTCGAGCGTAATCTGCCTCATTGCAGTAGTGATACCCAGAGAGCCAAGAGTCAAGAAGCACTAGGGAGTAATCTCCCTCATTGCAGTAGTGATACCCAAAGAACCAAGAGTCAAGATGCACACAGGAGTAATCTCGCTCGTTGCAGTAGTGATACCCAGAGAACCAAGAGTCCAGCAGCACTCGGAGTGAACTGCCTCCCCATGGTAGTGAAGCTCCAGGAAACAAGAATGATATATTCTTCAGAAATAAAATACTTCATCACAATAGTGATACCCAGAAACCCAAGAGACAAGTCTTCATCGAGGGTGATCCCCCTAAGAGTAGTGTGAAGATAAAAAGCTTCAAAGTTCAAGAGTGTCTGAGGAGTGACCGGCCTCCTCACAGTGAGACCTTTAAAGTATGTGAGAGATACCACAAGGATATAGAACTGGCTGAAAGTAATTTACCCAATCAAGTACTGACAACCAGGAAAAGAGTGAACAAGGCCTGGATACTGTTGTTTAAAGGTTCATGGGAAGAACTAAAAAGACTTTGCAAAGGTTATATGAAGAACTTCCCAGTTTATGGAAGCTTTCCAGATGGACCAGGTGAAGGGAGTCATTCTCCTGGTCGAGGTCTAGCTGGTAAGTCATACCTGTTGCATGACACTGCTGTTGAGTCAGCCTGAGATTGAATTACCTCACCAGAGAAGGGAGTCATTCTCCTGGTCTAGGTCTAGCTGGTAAGTCACACCCTGTTGCTTGAGACTACTGTTGAGTCAGCCTGAGATTGAAGTACCTCACCAGAGAAGGGAGTCATTCTCCTGGTCTAGGTCTAGCTGGTAAGTCATACCCTGTTGCATGAGACTGCTGTTGAGTCAGCCCGAGATTGAAGTACCTCAGAAGGGAGCCATCCTCCTGGTCTAGGTCTAGCTGGTAAGTCATAACCTGTTGCATGAGACTGCTGTTGAGTCAGCCTGAGACTGAAGTACCTCACCAGAGAAGGGAGTCATTCTCCTGGTCTAGGTCTAGCTGGTAAATCATACCCTGTTGCATGAGACTGCTGTTGAGTCAGCCCGAGATTGAAGTACCTCAGAAGGGAGCCATCCTTCTGGTCTAGGTCTAGCTGGTAAATCATACCCTGTTGCATGAGATTGCTGTTGAGCCAGCCTGAGACTGAAGTACCTCACCAGAGAAGGGAGCCATCCTCCTGGTCTAGGTCTAGCTGGTAAAACATACCCTGTTGCATGAGACTGCTGTTGAGTCAGCCTGAGACTGAAGTACCTCACCAGAGAAGGGAGCCATCCTCCTGGTCTAGGTCTAGCTGGTAAATCATACCCTGTTGCATGACACTCCTGTTGATTCAGCCTGAGATTAAAGTACTTTACCAGAGAAGGGAGTCATTCTCCTGGTCTAGGTCTAGCTGGTAAATCATACCCTGTTGCATGACACTCCTGTTGATTCAGCCTGAGATTAAAGTACCTCACCAGAGAAGGGAGTAATTCTCCTGGTCTAGGTCTAGCTGGTAAATCATACCCTGTTGCATGACACTCCTTTTGATTCAGCCTGAGATTGAAGTACCTCACCAGAGAAGGGAGTCATTCTCCTGGTCTAGGTCTAGCTGGTAAGTCACACCCTGTTGCTTGAGACTACTGTTGAGTCAGCCTGAGATTGAAGTACCTCACCAGAGAAGGGAGTCATTCTCCTGGTCTAGGTCTAGCTGGTAAGTCATACCCTGTTGCATGAGACTGCTGTTGAGTCAGCCCGAGATTGAAGTACCTCAGAAGGGAGCCATCCTCCTGGTCTAGGTCTAGCTGGTAAGTCATAACCTGTTGCATGAGACTGCTGTTGAGTCAGCCTGAGACTGAAGTACCTCACCAGAGAAGGGAGTCATTCTCCTGGTCTAGGTCTAGCTGGTAAATCATACCCTGTTGCATGAGACTGCTGTTGAGTCAGCCCGAGATTGAAGTACCTCAGAAGGGAGCCATCCTTCTGGTCTAGGTCTAGCTGGTAAATCATACCCTGTTGCATGAGATTGCTGTTGAGCCAGCCTGAGACTGAAGTACATCACCAGAGAAGGGAGCCATCCTCCTGGTCTAGGTCTAGCTGGTAAAACATACCCTGTTGCATGAGACTGCTGTTGAGTCAGCCTGAGACTGAAGTACCTCACCAGAGAAGGGAGCCATCCTCCTGGTCTAGGTCTAGCTGGTAAATCATACCCTGTTGCATGACACTCCTGTTGATTCAGCCTGAGATTAAAGTACTTTACCAGAGAAGGGAGTCATTCTCCTGGTCTAGGTCTAGCTGGTAAATCATACCCTGTTGCATGACACTCCTGTTGATTCAGCCTGAGATTAAAGTACCTCACCAGAGAAGGGAGTAATTCTCCTGGTCTAGGTCTAGCTGGTAAATCATACCCTGTTGCATGACACTCCTTTTGATTCAGCCTGAGATTGAAGTACCTCACCAGAGAAGGGAGTCATTCTCCTGGTCTAGGTCTAGCTGGTAAATCATACCCTGTTGCATGACACTGCTGTTGAGTCAGCCTGGGATTGAAGTACCTCACCAGAGAAGGAGTCATTCTCCTGGTCTAGGTCTAGCTGGTAAATCATACCCTGTTGCATGAGAGTGCTGTTGAGTCAGGCTGAGACTGAAGTACCTCACCAGAGAAGGGAGCCATCCTCCTGGTCTAGGTCTAGCTGGTAAATCATACACTGTTGCATGAGACTGCTGTTGAGTCAGCCTGAGACTGAAGTACTTCACCAGGAGTAGGGAGTCATTCTCCCGGTGGATAACTTGGAACTTTATTAAATGTTAATTGATCTAGTTTTGTAGTGTCAGGAATAGAGTAGTTTGTTTGGACAGAGGACGGTATGAACATTTGTTTTGGCTTACATCCTGACAAGCACCCGAGTTATTCTATGTTAAGGCAGGGAATCCCTCCCTCTAGAAGTAGGGAGATATAGGTTTCCTGGCTCATTTAATAAGAGTTTATAGCCAAAATTATACCATCTCATCAGCCTGCTTGCTCTATCACAGCACACAGGCCATTTTGGACAGAATAGTGGACATCTCCATATGCCAATGATCCAATGAGGAAGTTAAGATTTTGTGGAATGATCCGTGCATTAGGTCTGCTATCCTGTGGTGAAGCACAGGAAACAAATGGCCAGAGGATGAGGAAACATTCTACCATTGCTCCTCAGACCTTCGGAGAGGACCCTATGATCTTTGATATGTCCCGGATAGGATGGGGCAGATACATCCCATATATATAGTTCTGACTGTGCATTGGGGACTGAGCATGTACATTGAAATAATTCAGTCAGGCACTCAAACCAAGTGAGGCACTCCACATAGGGAAGAGAAAACATTATCTTCCAAAACAGCTTGACAGACAATGTATTCTTGCGCCACCTGACTCACTAGACGCCACCCGCCCCTCTACTCCCCGCCACCCAGTACAGCTGTACCCCTCCTCTGTGCTCCTCTGTATCCTACCCCTGCTGTATATCTGTTATGTTGTTACCTCTGAAAATTGCTCCGTTATGCATCTGTATTGTGTATACCTCTGTAAAGTCCTTTCGCTGCTTCTCAAAGCTAGGTCAGCGCGTAATAAATATAATAATAATAATAAAATAATAATAATAATAATAATCCTCACATTCAAATCCTGAGGCAGTCTTAATCAGTATAACTATTAGTATATCTGTTTCATGTTTACAAACAATTTAATGATTGGGTGATTGTTGTCAAAAATGAAATCCACTCCAAGCCTAGTGTGCATTAAGTACTTAGTGATTCAAGCACACAAGCCTTGTATCACAGTCTTATTTGCCAAAGATAAAGATCTGTTTTCATTTTTATGTTCCCAAAATGCTCTTCGATTTTATGCAAAGCAGACAGGTTCCTTCATTGGTGCTATTTTCTCTTTCCCATTCTTATACAAGTTTTTAGAAAGACAACAATAGGAGCAGAGGCGTTGCTAGAGGGTGGCTGAGCTAGCCCCGAGTCCCAACAGTCCTGACATTAGCATACCCCCAGATCTATTCCAGACCTAGCAACACCATTGAATAGGAGTGTACCAGACTGCCCATGCTGGAATGATAAACTACCAACAATGGATTTAAAAGGTTAGTCCAGGTGTACTTTGTTCAGTGAGATACATGTTATACTTTTATTATCATCACTGCAATGTATACTGGAAGTAATCATTAGAAATTAATATTGCGAAATGTTAAAAAGAGTGTTTCCAATGCTCTGTAAAATTACATTACTTCCTATCTAGTTAAGTGCTTCTTTTGTCGAGAATACACACCATTCTGTCTCTCAAAATGTCCCGACATGTATGCTCAGACACTTGCACTCGGAATTAAACCAATGACATGTTTCTTCAGTGAGCACCTTATTACAGTATGCATGAATACTAATAATTACCAAAAAATAGAAGATATGCTCAAAGTTTGCAAATTCCCTTCATCCCTGAAGATCTTATCTTTGTCCACCGTCACTCTCCTGTATAGACAATGCACACATAGTGTGATGGTACTTGCAGGAGTAACAGAAAGACAATGGCCCTCATTATAGTGTGCACTAGGACCCCAACCGGCCCATTAAGCTGGGGGTTTTCCAATAGCACTTTAAGATGAGGCAGCAGCACCCGTGAGATGGATGGGGATGCAGATTAATAATCTCGGATCAAATCAATAATGACAACTCAATGGTTTGGCAAAGGGAGTCCGTTTAATGACAAGTACAAAAAACGTGGAGTTCATGAATATCAGCATTCGCTCGATCTTCTTCTCGCTTCAACAACTCCAATGAACTTCGTAAAAAACACATCATTTATACTCAAAACTCGTCACCACTAACGTGTAACGCTTAAAATTCTGCATTCAATTCTATTGGTTCTAGGAAGGTAATTTTAATATAGGTGCTATATCTGTATATGGTAACAGAGTGAGGGGATTGGATAAACACTGTCAGGTGGCGCATCTAAGCCCTACCTTCAAAATGGCTACTGTAAACGCCACTAAAAGTAGGACGTCTCATTGGTTCTACAAACTATAATACCCTAGATTATTTGGTCCACTATGATTAGGTTAGCAACAACCCCACTCATACTTTTCCACTTGCCTAGCAGTGTGCAGAATAGCCAGCCAGGTGCAGGGAGCTTGTCAACGGCACCCCCAGCTTCCCTTCAATTATTGCTACAATCACTCACCACCTTAGTGGCCATACTTTGTGGTTGGCCTCGAGACTGCTTCTTGGTGTGGAAAAATTAAGCTATCTGTGCATGGCACAAGGCCATGGGTAGGTGTGAAGGTGTCATCCTGTCTCGCTTGGCTGGTCATGTGATTCCGACATCGTGAAATCGTCTGATTCTTCATTTAATTTGTGTATTTGATTTAATTCTGCCAGCCATCTGCCTTCTGTGGCTTATCTTGACCTTTCTGAACAGGATACTCTGTTTTTCTTTCATAAATTGTATCCACTGTTGGCCTATTTCAGCCAATACGACCTTGGCTTCCTGGCACGATTTGCATGCGTCTGAATTTCTCTCTTTCTTTCATTTTCGATTTGTTCGCTGCAAAGCTCTTCCCTTGAGACCTTTAGTAACCTTTGGCTGATTCTGCTCTTGTGCATAGTGGAAGTATACTTATATAAAGTGCTCCTTTTGAGGTAGATGTATATGTGGTGCTTGCCGCAATCTATTTTACTACTAAGCATAATCAAGCCTCATGAATTCTTGCTTCTTGCTGTTCCTTGCATATGTACACGTGTAAACTAACTGAATATCTTCATCGCTCATGTGGCATTATTACTGACATCTTTGACATTCATTATTTCATTTTAGGTTCAGGATGTCACTTATCCATGGTGTTTCATCTCTTTTCATCATTCGCAGGTCATCATATCTTCTATATGTGAGTCAGTCCGGTTTCTTGTGACGTCACCATTCGTCTTCCTTCAGTATCTTTTTAGCTTCTTCAGGGATTGCATTCTGACAATCTTCGTTCTGTTTCATTTGTTGATATGGCTTTCTCAATGGGTACCTAACTGTCCAGGTTTTCTTAGGTGGCGGTACTTCAACAGGTGCTGTTCTTCTGATAGGTACTGGGCAGAGCCCAACTGCGGCTCTCTGCTGGTTTATTTGCTCATCATACGTCACATATTTAGGCATGAACGTTCCTGGTACTTCAAAATGGAAATTGGAGTGCGGGTCGTGCTTGGGACCTCCTCTACACTCCCCCCTCTGGGCGATTCATCGACCACTTTCATTTTTTCCTTGGTATCCACCTTTACTTCATCCTCTGGGTCCAATTTTACTTCATCCTCTGGATCCACACATAGAGGTTTGAAGAAATATATCTTTGGGGTCCATATCTTTATGACTCCCTTCAAGCTTCCTGCTGTTCTCACGTGCTCATCTTTGTTCCAAGTCATTAGTTGACATTGTCCACTTGGACTACAATAGATCTAATTTCCCACTTAATTTCTATGTTTCCTGGGATATCGAAACTTTGTTCCTTCTGGTGCATAAATGCCGGCTTTCACAAAGTCCCTTATTTCTTCATCAGTCAGGTCCTTGGGTTTCCATCCTGGTTCGACATCAATCATGATCTTCATCCCTATGGCTTTTTTCGCAGTTTTCTGACACTGAGAGATTATTACCTTGATAACACAGAATCCGAGCAATATCATCACTAGCAGGGCTTCTTGGAATTTGAATGCATCTGCCATCCATTGTGGAACCCATTAAAATAGTGATCCAAACCAGCTGTCGTCGTCCACTTCATTTGTTTCATCAATCATTTGATTCTGTAGTTTTGTCAGCATATCTATGGCCTCTGTTAAGGTTCCATTTTTGTTGTCTTGAGATAGTATAAATGTGCAACATGATTCTCAGATTCTTGCACAAACACCTCCATCCATAGATGTGATCATGTCAAGGATGTATCTTTTCTGAAGAGTCATTAGTCGAATAGCTCTTCACTCTTTCTTGATTGCATTGAATTATTTTATGGTCGTGTTGATGGTCTGCAGCAACTCCCATCTGGTTATCTGCAACCATTTAGTATTTGCTCCAACTTGAACTCTTGGCATAAAAATTAAGGTGAACACTGAAGAAGTATGATTGAACAGTCTATGTTCATATGGGATTGCATTGAAAGCTTCTATGGATTTGGCAGAAAAGTAAATCTCTCTCTTCATTCGGCTCATCAGTTCCACAGATCTCTTCTTCCTCAGGTGAGCATCTGCTTTCGGGAAACTGTCAATATTCAGATCACTTCTTGTAATCACCAAGGCTGGAACATGGACATTCAGTAGTGTGCATATACCTCCCCAGTTTCTCGGCAGCCTGATATATGCTTTGGATCCACATGCCCAATAATGATCCATGATCACTGCAGTACCATATACCATTCCTGGAGCATCAAATACTCGGCCACATTTCTGGTTCTCTTCCCATTCTTCTTGTGCCATTATTCATGAAGCAGAATTCTGGGCTCTCCAATGGCACTATCTGTAAGGGTCCTCCTCTGTCCTCGACCCATGTCAATAGTTTAGCACGTTTTGGCCATAATGGCTTGCATCCAATTCGTCCTATGTCAATGGTGGGCTCAAAGTGACCGAAACCATCCATGCTCTGCAGATCACCACTCCTTTCTCCCATTCGTCTGATGAAAGCACTGTTACCCAAATTTGTATTTGCCCTCTGTTCTTCCGCTTCTGAGCTTCTTCTGGAGTTTTTCCTTGGATGTACAGGTTTTGATTAGCTTCTCTTCTGATTCTGCTCCTTTAACTCCAGGCTTCTCATATCTGATCACAATATGCTTTGTTTTTCCGTTGTTTCTTGTCTTTATGTTCTGGACATAATCATCTTTATTTGGATCCGTTGCTTCAGTTGCCCATTTCAACGAAGCATCACTTCCCATGACTTGGCCTCTAGTCTTGCACATTGCTACGTGTGATAGACAGGGTGCCGTTTACACATCTATTTCATCAGCTACGAAGATCTTTGACTTCTCCATGCTGTAAGGTAGGAGTTCGCAATCAAAGCATTCCTCCTTTGAGTTTCGTCGTCCAACTTCTTTCATATGTTAGTACCAGATTCTCAAGGATTTCATGTAGTTTGCTATCATCACATCTTTAATAGCATCCATGTAGCTTCTTCTCAGTGGAGGATTCTCAGGTACTTCCATCCATGGTTCAGGCATCTTCATCTGTACCAGTCGAGCACGAGAAAGTCTGGAAATTATTTCCTTGTCCTCTTGTCTTTTCCTGGCTCTGGTTATGAATGGCCATATTGGTTCTTCTATCATCTCTGCACGTGGAGGTTTTGGGCTTGCACTTGCCCCTTTCAGGGCTGGGTCAGGGGTGCTTATCAATGTTGTCTCTGTTGGTTTCTTCTCCAACTCCTTTTGTTTCTTTAAAAGTTCAGCTTTTTCCGTTTGTCTCTTGACTTCGCTTGTAGTGGAACTTCTCATCGTTGGATGTCCAACCTTCTCCAATTCTTTGGATTGTGGTTCTGCAGTTATTGACACTGGACCTGGTGTATGTGCACTCATTGTTTGCATGAATGTGGTTGTCATTAACCTTTTCTCATTCTTACTCTGCCGACACGGTCTTCGGCTTTTCAACTTGCCTGTTATCAAATGTGTGTGTGTCATTGCTAATCACATGCATCTCAAGTTCACTCACTCCTTTGTCAGACCTTCTAGGTACTGGAATGACTATAAAGGGTCTGGGTGCCTTCGTGGGTGTCATGCGTACATCATTAGGTGGGTGCACTGGAATCGGAACACTTTGTACACCAATGAAAAATGCAGTTCGAATCGTCAGTGACAGTAAAACAATGATGAATACAATGCATAGGTACATTATAACTCTATAGGTCAATCGACAACACTTTGTTCCGGGACAATGTGAGCGTCTCTCCTCCTAAGGGATGACAACACTACTGCTTTGGTTGCCCATCTCGATCATTTAAGGAAAGAAAACTAACTTCGAATACATTCTAGGCAATATTATCTCTGGATACTGTCGTTTCAGCTCGTGTGTTGCTGGTACTGTAAGGATTGTCCTTCTTTGCTTCAAAGATATATTGTCTCTGGAAACAGTTCTCTTTGCCGTATACAAAAATGTCAAAATCAGGTACTAAGTTCAGCAAGTCTCTTAGTTCGCATGTTTAAAATAAACAAGCTCCCAATCAATTCCTCTTATCTGGTTCACTCCAGAATACATGTCGTGTCCTTGTCGGCATAAACAAGAGTGAAGCTTTCTGGCAACACTTTTTTGATCTGTCCCTCGGCAGAAAGTCTTACAGTCTTCTCCGGAAATTCTGATGTAGATTACAAAGTTCCACCTGCATTACAATACCATGCAGAAGCATGCTCATCTGTGTGGAATTAACTGGGTCTCTGATGAAAGTGAGGACGTCAATACCGGCAGGCCTCCCCACAAGTTCTGGAAAGTCCTCAGTTAGCTGAAAGAAGGCGTTGCTTGCTAGTCTACCATCTTCTGGTGACAGGGACAATTGTCTTGTCCTTGCTGACTTCTGGAACTGCTCGGCACTCACTGTGAGCAGCTTCTGTGATTTCGATGAGCGTGAAGAGAAACCTGAATTATGATTCAGTTCAGGATTATACTCAAACGTTCTGTGTTTGCTGGATCTCGCAAAAATGTTAGGACGTCAGTGTGTCTCCCAACAAGATCTGGACAATCTTCAATTAAACGAAAGAATAGCATGCTGACAAGCCTATTCACTTCTTCTTCTGCTTGGGACAAAGCGCTATATAAACAAAAATAAATACAAATACAAATACATTTGTTTTTTCCTCTCTGTACTACGGAAGAAGGAGGAACTGCTCAGTGATTACAATGAGCAGCCTCCTTATTGTCTTTTCATTTCAGGGTCTTGAAGAAATTCACTGATGTTAGTGAGCCTTCCCACTAACGACGGGTACGATCTTAATACTAGTTAAAAGTAAATTTAAATGTTGTTAGTGATGTCACTGCTGTGGGACACCATAGGTAAGTCCAAATAATGCTCCTGTTTGAAATGAGTCTGTATACTGTATTTTCTTCCAGTTTGTGTGGCCTCAATCAAAATTTGGCATATCCTTTTCTTATCAAGGCTTCAGTGTGCCTCAGTCCAAAGTTTAAAGTCAATAAACTATGTTGTGGCTTTATGCATGCAATTTTCTTCTCTACCTAGGATGGACAAAGTGTCCGTTTTTATGTCCTTATCCCCTTTTTTTCTCAGAGGAAATGTCCAAAAATAAGCCACAACTTGCACAACAGTTCCTTGTCTTTGCCTTGCTGGTCATGCGTCCTTCTTCCTCGTCATGGATCTTGTACTGTGTTTCTTCCCCGTCGTCTGTAGTCTCTATGTGTTGGTGTGCAGGCAGGGGGCCTTCTCCATTGTATGGCTTGATATCACCCAGGAACAGCCAAGCTCTTCTTCCTTGTAGCTTGACTGCAGAGGGAGTGACGTCTTCCACTTTAAATGGTCTGTTGTACCTTGGCTCGTCCCACTTTTTCTCGTGTGGTTCCTCACCAGGACCGTGTCCCCAGGGAAAACTGGTGGTAGACCTAAACTTTGAATCGGGTCTGTTGTAGTATCTCCTTCTCTGTTCTGTGCTGCCCTGCACCCTTTTTGTTGTTGCTGCAGCTGTCCTGAAATTACAGTAAGACTAGATGTCATGCAATTCAAGTAATTTTGCATTTCTGATCCTAAAATTTCCCTGTTGGCTGAGCTTCACATCTAGCTCTATCTCTGGGTGTCAATGGATTGTGCATCCTTTGCCTGTTGCTATTTCGTGCTGCGTAAGATGATGGACAGAACCAGGCTGGTTTCTGAGTGCATACTGTGCCAAAGGAAGGCAGTGTAGCCATCCCTTCTTTAGAGTAAGCTTCAACTTGGCTATCCATTGAGCTTCTCACATATGCCATTACCTTGCGGATGATACACCGATGAGAACTTGTGCTTTATACCAAGCAGCAAGCTAATTTGTTCAAAGACTGTATTAACAAAGTGAGGCCCATTATCTGACCTCATGACCTCACATGCTCCCCACCTGGGAAATACCTCTCTCACTAGAAATTTGGCCGAACAGGTAGAGTTTGGGTGTGTACATGGACCTGCTTCTATCCATCTAGAGAATGAACACACCACAACAATTAGATACCTGTACCCGTTACATACTTGAATCATATCGACATAATCGACATGCAAGTGCTGAAAAGATCCATTGGGCCTTGGGATGACTCCTATAATTACTCTCAGTGTATGCCCAGCCATGAACTGTTGGCAGATTATACAGTTCCCCATAAAAAATGCAATGTGCTCTGCTAAATTCGGTATAAAGCAGTCTTCAGCGATCGTTGCTGCTAGATTCTCTTTTGACATGTGCGCTGGATAATGCAATTGTTCCAATGCTAGTTTTAACAGGGCTATAGTCATCACCGATTTACCAGTGCTGTCTTGATGCCACAAGCTTTCGGAGGGGTGTAAAGAACACCCTTGCTGCGTCGATAGGTTCTTTTCGTCCTGTGGTGCCTCTCCTTGGAGCCCCATGTTACTATAACCCTCAGGTTCACTCCGTGCAACAATCATTTTCTTATGCACATCAGTTATTTCCACATTCATTATTATTTCGTCCTTGGTCGCCATACGCTTGGCTTCCGTGTTTGCTGCTTGGTTTCCTCGTGAGATAAAATCTGTCCTTTTCGTGTGGGCTGCGCATTTCACGTCCGCTATGCCCACTGGGAGCTGTAGTGCCTTAATGAGTCTGTCCAATAAGGCTGTGTGCTGCACTGGCGCGCCGTCCGCTCGGAGGTAGCCCCTCATTTTCCAGCGTGCTAGGCCTGCGTGCACTGTCCACATCACATAGACGGAGTCACTCTCAATAGCGAGTATCAATGCCAATAATTCTGCAGCTTGCACTGAATAATGTGATGGTAATCATGCACTAATGTGTACTTGAAAGTCTCCATTTGCTGTGTGCTTCACCACAGCAGTGACTGTATATCTTTGCCTATAATTTTGATCGATTCTCGAGGAACCGTCAACAAAGACAATTTCTCCTTTTGCCAATGCATTCTCTTTCACTCTTGGAATCTCATCATAGAATTCTTCATAATTCGCGCAGTCATGGATTGGCTCTCAGTCAGTGACTGGTTCTGCTATAAACATAGCTGGGTTCACTATCTTACATCGAATTATCTTAATCGATGGATTTGATATGATCACTTCATAAGCAGAAGCTCTGAGATGTCAATGTGCCTTTTGGTTTCTCTAGAATGGCAAATAATGCATGCTCGATGAACAACGTCATTGAGCATCCCATAACAATGGTTGTCGTCTTTTCTATGGCGAACACTGCGGCAGCTAAGCTTTGTTTGCAAGGGAAGTGACCTCTCATCACTGGGTCCAAATTCCCACTGTAGTATGCCAGGGGCTTCTACCCCAATGTGGTTCTCTGTGTGAGTACTGCTGTTATAACACTGCCATTCGTGTTTGAAAACAGGTAGAATTCCTCTGCATAATTGGGAATTCCTAAAACTGGTGCCATGCAGATGGCTTTCTTGAGTTAAACAAACCCTTCTTCCATGGTCTCAGTCCATTCCATTTTTCTTTCGTCCCTGTGCTTTCTTTAGGGCTTGTAACAAGGGCTTGGTATCCGAGCTATAGTCAAAGACCCATGCCCTGACATAATTGCATAGGCCTAGAAAACTCTGCATCTGTTTTATCGTGTGTGGCTTGGCTGTGTTTAATATGGCCTCAGCCCTTTCAGGGGTAACCCTTTTCCCCTCATGTGAGATCAGCTGGCCTATGTACAGCACTTCTTACTGACAATATTGTAACTTCTCTTTGTCAACTTTATATCCCTTCTCAGCCAATATAGTCACTAGTTGAATAGAATCATGTCTGCACGTCTCCTCTGCCGTGCTGCAAATTAAGATGTCGTCCACATATTGCAAGACAACACTCTCTAATGCAATATTGCTTAAGTCCATCTGCAGGACTCTGTTGAAAATCGAAGGAGACTCACAGTACCCCTGGGGTAACCTTGTGCTTTTGAGACGCATCTGTCTGAACGTGAAGGACGTCAAATCTTGTGAGTCTTTGTGCAATGAGATTGAGAAAAATGCAATAAAGGGTATATTACTTAGGATTGTGGAGGGGTTAGGGACTAGAGGGAACTCGGCCTCTACAATATCGTTTATCGGGCGTACATCTTGAATTAGTCTCCACGACCCTCCCTTTGATTTTTTGGTAGGGTACACCGCGGTATTGCACGACGACTCTGACGTCACTAAGATGCCCTGTTCCATCATGGTGGAAATTGTCTTGAAAATCCCCTCATCTGCTTCCCTAGACATGGAGTACTGTCGGGCTCTTGGTAAAATTGCTCCTGGTTTCCATTTAATCTTTACTTCTCTGACTCCTTTCAACAAGCCTACGTCATAGTGGCCTGTAGTCCCCACTGAGACAGGCACCTTTGCCATGCCATCATCAAAATATTCAGGATGGTTTTGTGCCAGCATCATTCTCTGGGGCACCTCTCTTTTGATCATTCTCACCCAGAAAACGAGATTTACCTCAACTGTTGTTTCATCTACACCTGTTTGTTCGTCGAGCAGATCGTCATCAGTGACGTCATTCAATCTGTGCCCTTCCTCAATGGCGATTATTGTGCACCATTGTCTGCCTTCATCATCACAACCATCGATCAATGCCATTACCCCTCGCACTATGGCTGTATTGCCAAGGGAAATACTTGTCCCTTTTCTTCATGCATAGGTATTCTTGGACTGAATAGAAACTCATCGGGGGTCCTCATGGTTTTATCTGCAAGGCCTGGTAGCCCTGCCATTAATACACGCGCTCCATACGCAAATATTTCTGGTTCCAATGGGACAACCCTCATAGCTGTTTGTCCCACGTATGCTCTAATCATTTCGCATACGTTCAAATAGTGCATTCCTAGAGTCGAACATACTATGCCCTTCTCCGTGAACGAGATTGGCATGTTTAACTTTGTCATTAGGTCTCGTCCCAATATATTTACTGGGGTTTGCCTTGAATATAGCAGTGGCACATTCATGTCACATTCTCCTATAGAGACTAGAAGTTCATTTGTAAAAGGAACATGACTTGTTGCTCCTGTGAAGCCCTAAGTATTTATGGCATCGCTGGACAAGGAAATCTTGCCTTCACGTATACACGAGCGTGTTGCACCTGTGTCCCTTGGTTCCTTGTGAGGGTTTGGTGTCACTGATAGGATAGAACACATCAGGTTTCCCAGTGAGCTGTCCTAATCCATATATAACTTTGTCCCATACTGAGTGAGTGGATTTCCTCCATCACCAGTGATATTTCTCATTCCAGAATTCAGTACTTGCCCTGCACTTGTTGTCTGTGCCAGTTGCATAGTCAACTGTTCAGACTGTCCTTGCGGAAAATTTGTCATATTCTGAGGTTGTAAGCTTTGCTGTGCTTCCGGCGCTTGCTGCTGCACTGTGTGATTTTGTGCAACTCCATTTCCTCCCTGCTGTAAAAACACAGGTGGATTCACCATTCCTACTCTTGTTCCTTGGTCATTTTGCACCATGCCTTGACTTCTGCATGTGCGCGCTAGTTGCCCTGTCATTCCACACGTCCAACATATTGGCGTAGGTCTGATTATTTGCCCATTTGACATATCCTGATTGTCATTTTGCATGTTTTGAAAATCTCCCTGATTACCTTGGAAACCTCCCTGATTACTCTGCCATCCTCTACCTCAAAAGTCTCTCCCCCTTGGGTAGAATCCATTACTGCCCTGATTAGCCAGGTGTTGATTATTGACCAGCTGTATGTCCGATCCGTCTGTGCTAGTTATCATTGCCCCTTCAATGGCATACTTATAATTATTTCTGCACTAATTTTGCCTCTTCAGCTTTTCGTGCAGCCTCTTTGTTGCGATTCTTCTCTTGCAGCAGCCTGCAATAGTGAGCTATGCTCAACTGTATTTCAAACCACGTTTTGGCCTCAATTCCTACCAATTTCTTAAGCTGCTTCTGCACCCGATCTGGCAGCCCTTGGCATAGTATATGGTAAAACACGGGTATAGATTTCCCCCAAGATTCCCGAGTTTCCAATACCCAGGTGACTTGGAAATTCTGAATGTAAAGCAAAGGATCCTCTGACTCCTTTATTTTTCGTGTCATTATGGCTCCCATGTCAGAAGTGTCCGGGTATAGCAATCGTAATGCTTTCCATACTGTCGGTCTGCAATTGTTAAATAGAGCTCCATCATTTGCAGTATTAACTGTAGTCACGCCAGGATAACCTGCCCGTGTCCACACATCGTCAGCTCTATCACCGAGTATGGCGATTAAAAGACCCTTGATGTCCCCTATAGCTAACGTGTTCCCTCCCGTCATTTTTTCTAGCTTATGTATCCAATTTCCAGCTCCCGATGTTAACATTGGAAGCTTATTTTTCAGATTTTCTCGACCCATGTGTGGCCATGGAATATACTGTGGCCTTGTTCCTCCTTTTTCGAGCAACAGGAATTGTAACACATGGCACTCCTTTTCCTCTCTCATCATTTTTCTATCCACTGCAGGGGTGATATTCCTGCATCACCGTCTACCTGGCAATGTTCTTAGTCGGCTCAAATATGGCGGTGGAGACACCCCTCTCTGGCCATAAGATACTCCTTCATATCTCTCCGATTGTGTGGCTGGCTGTGATGCCTTAGGTGTAGACTGGCTAGAATCTGACCATGTTATCCCTTTTCCTCCAGAGAAGCGTTCTTCGCGTCTTCTCTCTTCTTCCTTTTCCTCATATTCCTCTCTTTCTGCATTTGATATTGTCTGTGCTCAACTCGTGCAATTCCTCTCATCTTCCTCATTTTTATTTAGCGTCAACCTATTTAGGGACAGCTCTCTATTTCTGCTACTTCGGGAGGCGTCCTCAGTGTCGTACAACTGAGTGCTCTCAAAACGTTTGTCCTCTCCTCTCCCTTGGGGGCCTTGTTCTAGCCCCTTTTCATCATATATTCTATCAATCGTCTTCTACTGGATCAGGTTTTTTAACCTCTCTCTCCAAATATTCAAGATCCCGTGCCCTCTGTCTTCGCTTACGTTCTAAGTCATCCTCAAACTCTCTGTGCTTCCTTGCTTCCTCTATGACCCTATCTTCCTCATGTTTCTTTTGATTTCTACGTTCATTTACCCTTCGTATTTCCTCATCCCTTTGTCTTTTTATTCTCTTCTCCCTTATCTTTTGTTCTTCTTCCTCTATTCTACTGTGTTCCTGCATGCTCTGATCGTTAGCTGTTCTTGGCTTATGATCGTGTTTCCTTTCTTGCTCCTCGTGATACAACTGCTCTCATCTCTGCCTATTTTTTTTCCTGATCCTCTCGTCTCTCAATCCTTTTTCCTTTTCCTTCTCTTTTCCTTTTGAATCGTCTGGCTCTCCCTTTTGTCTCATGTCCTCAATGCCTTTACCATTGAGTTTCAATAGAATCTGACCTCCCATCCATTCGTTCTGTGTGAATACTATCTCATTAGTTCTGTCCTCATCTCCTTTCCATCTCTTACCCTCTCTATCTGTATATAGAGATATACTTGCTTGTGCCTGGTTTTGAGGAGCTTCCGGAATTTAAGGAGATCCGGCTCGAGACGGAGAGGGGCAGGGATGCCCTTCCAGAGGGAGGCTCCTGCCGAAGAGAGAGATCTCCCCCCCACTCTCTGCTTGGAGAAATGTTTGACCTGCAGAGAGTTGGAGCTAGAAGATTAAAGGCCTCTTGCAGGGAGGTATCTAGGGAGAGAGAGTTGAATGTAGCGAGGTCCCAGGCCCCAGAAAACCTTGTGGATGATGCTGAGGGTCTTGAATTTGATCCTTGCAACCAGTGGGAGCTAGGGGAGAGATTTTAGGGCTGGAAAGATGTGGTCACTGGGATTCAGGCCAAGGATAAATCTCGCAGTCCTATTCTGGATTAGTTGAAGAGGGCAGAGAGAAGCAGATTAAGAAAGAGGCTGTTGCAATAATCAAGCCTAGAGAGAACCAGAGCTCTGGAGACGTTGAGTTTCTGGGGGAAGGTGGGGAAAGGAATGTCTCTGAGGAGGTGAAGCTGAAAATGGGCCTTCTTGGCAAGGTCAGCGATATGAGAGAAGGAGAGAGAGGAGTCGAAGATAACGAAGACTGCTATATTGCTGAAGTACCTGCAATATTTCAAGAAGCTTGGATGAGTTGCATGGGTTTCCCAAAAACAGGAAAAGGTAATCAGAGTCAGGTGACACCCGATCCTCTTAGCGAGGGGGCCTGACAAAACCTGTCAGCAAGGGTCTCCCCTTAACCAAGGGGATATTAGATATGGGTACAAAACCTATAGAGTGCGCTATAATCACTATCTCATATGAAAATGGCTGGCTGCGTTACCAATTCTATTATAGGTCCACCCATAAGGACCAAAAAGAAAAGAGCATGATGTGTATTTAAGAATTGGCGTATCGTGCGCTGCCTGTTAATTAAATTGATTATTTGCACTTGTGGAATAATAAAAAGAAATGAATGCAAGATTGTATCAATAGTTTGTTTAATTTGGCAATCCGTCAGCTGACACATGTTTCGACCAGAGTCATCTTCAAGGCTGACAGAGCATACATGTCACCAAAACAATGCATTCCAATAAATATATATGTCTTACGTATGAATACATTAATGAATACAAAAGGTAGTGAAACATTGTAAATTAAAATCGAAATGTGACGTAACATGTGCAGATCAAATATACGGTTGTTAATAGATTCAATCAATGGCTACATACCCAAAATCGTTCCACGAATGGAGAGGTGTACAGAGGTGCATAGAACAAAAGAGAACCTAATACTATAATTAAACATAAATTGTGGGTATTGGTGGATTGTTAGCTTAAAATAAAGGTGAAATGTGTTAAGCCCAGCCCAAACGTGGCCATAGAGTATTATTGTGCCTGTATTAAATGAATTACGAATTCACGCGTTCATTGATTGACTACTCTTCACTGGTATTTCAAATTAGTGCTACAAGTCCCTGATTGTGACATCTATTGAAGTAGTGAGTACTATTCTCAAATACTAGTTGACTGAGCACTAGAATATAAGCATTCGAAACTAATACGTGGAACTTGTGTGGTAAAATTGAATTTCATAATAACTCACCAAGCTGCTCAATGAATGTGGTGCTGGCCTATAAGAATTACAAATAATGGTCACAAACCTATTTAAGATCTTAAATGAACACTCAAAAGTAGTTACATGTTTCAATAACAGGTGAATGTTTCAAAGTGCGGCTTGAAACCCTGCTTACCAAATTCGACCTTGAGCTTGAAAAGGGTGTATTCATTAGCAATAATTTCTATAGTATATAGTAATGGTTTTCACCATGGGCAATTTATGTAAGAAAATATAAAAAAATATATAAAAAAGAGAAAAAGAAACAAAAAAAGAAAAAAATATTATATGTATGCATAAGCTATGTAACCCTATTGGGGTTCTTTAGACCAATAAAGAGGATGACTATTCACTAACTTACCAATTTTCCATTTTTGGCTCCTCTTTCAATTTTAATGGATACGATTAATCCAATGTTTGTAATGTTGTACTCCTTAACTCAATCCAACCGGTAACATGGTCATACTCATGTTTGCCTGTATCAAAAAATATATGTTTATGATGCAAAGTACGTATGTGATAAATTAATTAAAACCGGACAAGGAAAATGTCCAGTTAACGTTAACATCCATTTAGAATGCCTGATGTCTCTTGGCTTAGCTGAAGTGTGCGGTCATGGGCTGAAGCCCTGCGGTGGCGCGCGTGGTGTATTACCACGCCGCCATGCAACATGATGTAAACAGCGAAGATCGTGCGTGTGACGCAACGCGCACCAGAATGCTGGTGCCCGAAACGTCACACGCACGATGTGAGTGACCAGATGAGGTCGAGATACAGAAATACGTGAATCTCAAATGAAATACATACCTCTCAACATTTTTTGATACCAAGGCGGGTGAAAACCCAGAAAGGCCATAAACATAAAAGTAGGACTGCCGTAAAAACATGAAACGGCAGTCCTACTTCTATGTCGCGGACCTTTTACGGGAGGGGGGTGGGGAGGAATGCTCCCAGGCACAATCCTCTCATTGGAGGAGAGCGCCAGGGAGGGGAAGGGGGAGGAAATGGGGACGTGAAAAGCATGACACTTGCTTTTCACGCCTCCATTCGCGCAGGAAGAGTCGCGCCGGGACCCGATTTCGGGATCTCGAAATCGGGTCCCGGCAAAAATATGAATCGTAGCTCCCACCTTTGCCAAGGCGGGTGAAACAGATGAGCTGGCGGGTGGGCGGGTGTGTAGATGCTTTGGCGGGTGACACCCGCCAAAAGCGGATGAGTTGAGAGCTATGTGAAATACGCTGGTAAAGATAACGCTATCCTGCTGAACAAGATATATTGCAAATTCAGAGAATATTGTTAAGCATATATTCAATTGGTCTCTAAGTGTGTCAGCTGATGTGGATAAAAAAAATGTCCAATAATATCAAATGACTGTCCCCAATGTTCAAAATATATTTTCTACGGCAGATATTAATCTGTAAACAAATGCTATGGAATGCAGTGCATTGTGCATCCATATTGCTAATAAGCAAGAGAATATTAACCCTTCGTGGTAAAGCTACTGAGAAGTGTTATATGAAAAAGCAATAGATTGCAACAGAAAAAATGTAATGGCTGATGCCATATGCAAAGAAAATATCACGTGGCAATATGTTGGGCTCTACTCAATCACGCATAGGCATGCAAAGACGAGACGGAGCCAGCGCTGCTGTGAACTTCCTTTATTCACTCCTTTACACTTTCTGCCTTCTCCCCCTCCAACCCCCTCCCCTTCCGCTTTCCTCCCGCTCTTTCTGTGTTGGTCTTCTTAAAGGGGCTGTGTCCCTTTTGTTCATGTACAACACCTCCCCCGTACTTGACATGAGAGCCCAGTTACATCTGTTCGATGAGCCTCACTGGTTTCTTTACTGTCCTAGAGGGTCTCCCTGGGGATTCTCGGCTTTCGCCGGTTGACTCCACCTGGGGTTCTGCTTCTTCTTCTTCACTGAAGTTCTCGTCGGGTGTCTCTTGTGTTTCGGGCTCCTCCAGATATAGCCTCTTGAAGAAGGAGGAGTTGCGGGTGACGTCTCCCAGTTCTCCAGTCGCTGTGATCATGGGTCCCTTGATGGCTGTGATGATTCGCGGCTCAGGGCTGTATCGGGTGTCCGTTTTCTTGCGTTGTGTTTGTCGCACCAGGACCATTTGCCCCATCTCTAGTTGTTGTTCTTTCGCTCTCCGTTTGGTGTCAGCCCATTGCTTGGCCTTTCTCTTCTTTTCGGCATCTCGTTCTCTGATGGCTAGGTCTTCTTCAGGGGTGTAGTCCTCCCATCGGGGAATGCGTGTCCTGGGTTGGTACCTCACCATGAGCTCAGCTGGTGGCTTTCCCGTTGCGTCGTGTTGGGTATTTCGGTAGCTCCGAAGCATGCTGCAGATGGCCTTCGGGTGAGGCGTCTGTTCCGCTACTGCTTTTTGTCTGGTTAGCTTGATGGTGGCCATAAACCTTTCCACCATCCCGTTGGCTTGGGGCCAGAGAGGTGTAATCTTTTGGTGGTGGAATCCTAGGTGGCTTGCAAAGTTCGCGAATTCTCGTCCCTGAAATGGAGAACCGTTGTCGGTCTTGACGACATTGGGGATGCCCCACTCGCTGAATAGTTCGTCCACTATGGGCACGGTTTCCACAAAGGACGTTGAAGGCGTTTGCTTAACAAAGGGGAATCTTGAATATTCATCTATTACTACTAATAGATAACCCCCTTCTTCTAGAGGTCCATAGAAGTCCATTGTGACCTTTTGCCAGGGTCTTGTCGGGAGTGTGGTTAGTTGCAGAGGGTTTGGGTTCGGTCCTTTCGCTGCCAGTTGGCAGGGCCTGCAGTGTCTGAGCATGTCCTCCACTATCACGTCCATATAGGGGAACCAGACATAGTTCCTGAGAAATCGTTTTGTGTTGTCGATTCCCCTGTGGCCCTCATGTGCCAGCGTTGCTAGGGTCTTCCTTAGGTCCCTTGGTGCAACTAGCCTCTTCCCACGTAGCAGGAGTCCTTGGTCAGTGGCTACGAGTTCGTCGTGTATCTTGGCCAGCCGGTAAAGTTCCTTCTGATTTACATCCTCCCCTTCGGTTCCTTTTGTGTGGCGTTCCCTCCATTTGTTGGAACGAACGGGTGAGAGAGACAGCAGCTCTGAGTGTTGGGTCGGATCTGCTCCTTTCTTCGAACGTTGCGATCGAGATGGTCGGTGGCATGGCATTTGATGACAGGTACGAGATGTATTCTGTGGCTTCCTGGGCTAGGGTGTCGTCTTTGTCCAGTAGAGGGTGTCTGGATAGATAGTCTGCTGGGTTGGCGTCTCCTCCTGGTTTGTGGACAATGGAATAATCGTACTCTTGCAGTCTTATCCCCCATCGCTCTATGCGAGGCGGCATTTTCGTTTTGGGGTTCCCGAAGATTGATATTAGGGCTTGGTGGTCTGTTACCAGGGTGAACCTCCGGCCGATGATAAAGTGGTGGTATTTCTCGCATGCCCATACTGCAGCTAGGCTTTCCCTCTCTGCCTGGGAGTAGGCCTTTTCCGTGTGTGACAGGGCTCGGCTGGCGTATGCAACTATTGCGTGATGAGCGTTGTCTGCGGTGTCGGTCTGGGCAAGGATGGCTCCTAGTCCTACTGGACTTGCATCGACCGTAATGATGGTGTACCAGTCCGGACGAAAGTACGCCAGTTGCCGGTTGTTGGTGAGACCTTCTTTTATCGTTATGAACGCTTCCTGACAGGGTGCATCCCATATGAACGGTGTATTCTTCTTTAGAAGGTTGCGGAGCGGGTCAGTTGTTGTGGCGTAGTTCGGGAGGTAACGCGCACAGTATCCCGCCATGCCCAGCAGGGAGCGCAGTTCTGCCGTGGTCGTAGGTGCCTGGAGATCGGTAATGGCCTTAATCTTGTCCGGGTCGGCTGTTATCCCTTTGTTCGAGAATATGTGGCCGAAGAATTTAAGGCTTGTCTTGTTGATGTCACACTTGGATTCGTTGAGAGTCAGTCCCGCGTCTTGTAGGATGGAGCAGATGGTTCTTAGGGCTCTGTCATGTTGCTCCTGATCTCTTCCAAATATTAAGATGTTGTCACTATAGTTTAGTGCGTTCATCTCCGATGCTATGAGGCGTCTGATGGTCTCTTGGAAGATCTCTGCGGCAGATGATATGCCGAAGTTTAGCCTTTTGTATCGAAATAGGCCGTTGTGCGTTGCAAATGTGGTGATGGGTCGTGATTCTGGGTCCAGGACGAGCTGGTGGTAGCCCTGGTTGAGGTCAAGCTTTGAGAAGAACCTCGCTTGGTTTAACCTGATCAACATGTCCTCCAGGCTCGGGCCTGGGTGCCTTTCCCTCTGGATGGCCGTGTTCGGGATGCGCATGTCAACGCATATGCGGAGACGACCATTGTCCTTGGGAACTATTACTATTGGCGATACCCATGGTGTTGGCCCTTCTGCTTTCTCTATGATGTCGTTGAGAAGGAGAAGTTGGATTTCTTTTGATACCTGTTCCTGAAGGTGGAAGCCCACTTTGCGCGGGTGTTGTGGTACTGGCCTGATGGTATTGACGATGTGTAGTTTGATGCGTGATCCTTTTAGCATTCCTATTCCTTCGAATAACCTGGGGAATTGGCTCTTGAGGTCTCCCTTCGCCAGGGGTCTGTCGATCATTGCTCTGACGGATTCGTGTGGCACTGGAAGTCCCTCTATTACTTCTGACTGGTCGTAGTGTAGGTCAATCAAGGCGAGAGCGTTGGCCGTGCGGTAGCTGAGGAGGCAGCGGCCGACGGATGGACTCTTTATGACATGTATCGTGGCAGTTACTGTGATGTCCCTGTGCCGTAGGTCACATTGAAATTTTCCTTTGGAAGTCATCGGCTGTGCTGCTCCCCATTGAAAGATGTGTGTCTTGGATTCTTGTAATGGGTACGAGGAGGCTATTTCCCGGTAGATGTCTTCATTCATGACCTTTACCGTCGCTCCCGTGTCGACGATAAATCTGTTTCTAGTACTTCCCATCTGGATTGTTACTCTGGGAGCTGAGGTGTCTTCAGTTTCAGCACTGAGGAGGCATACGTACTCTCTGTCGTAGCCGTCTTGTAGGTATCGGGCCTGTTCATTCCCTCCCGGCTGATATTGTGGTGGGGAGTCGAGATATGGGTCTCTGCCTTGCTCAAAGGGGCTTGGGGTTTCTACCTTGTAGGTCGTCTCGTGTTCCAGGCTTTGCATGAAGTCGCTCTGGTGGGTGTCATACAGTTCATGATCTTTCCTATCTGGTTCAATCTGAAGCCCCTCAAGGGCTCTTACGGTGTTTGGGCGTTGGTAGGCATTCGTGGGGAATGGCGCATTTCTGTCTGCCTGGCGATGTTGTTCCGTGTGTGTCCCGTCATGCGAGTGGCAGGTCGTGGGCGTGTTGAGCTCCCTTCCGGTAGTAGTTCCTTGCACATCACTTGGAATTCCACATCTCATGCAGCGTTGGCCGATGGCAGGGCATAGACCTCTGTGCGGATACTCAAAACCACAGTGATAGCATTGGCGGTCGCTTTGTGTTCGTTGTGTCGAGTACCTCAGGTTTATCCTTGTCTGTGGAGCTGGGTGTCGGGTGCAGGGGTGTATTGCTGCTATAACTTCTCCTTTTTTGGGGTTCTCAATGGCTGCTGCCTGAATGTCCACTCTCTCATAAACTCTGGCTAGGTCCAATACTTCTTTTAGGGATAGGGGTTTCTTTAGGAGGTGTTTCCAGAACATCGAGGATACACAACCTTCTATGATGCGTAGCCTGATGGCTTCTTCGTCATTAAAGTTGGCGAAATCGCACTTTGATATTTTCCTTTGAAGGCGAATGACAAATTCTCCTATTGATTCATGAGGTAATTGACCACATTGGTTGAAAGTGTATCTCTCATAGTCACGGTTGGGTGAGATGACAATCTTTTCATTTATGGCTTGCCGGAGTTTCGCATATGTGGTGCGGTCCTGTAGGGGAATCGTACGGATGATGTTTTTAATTTCTCTCCCTGCGACATTTGCAAAGATGCTTAGTATGTTGGGAGGTTCTTGTGTGCCGATGGCACCCACAAAGTCCTCGAACTCCTCCATCCACTCTTTCCATCGTTGGCCCTGGTCGTGGTGTGGGTTTAATGTGAATGGGGCGGGTCTCCTCATTAGGCTTGCATAAGAGGAGGGTGCCCCTGGTGGTGGTGGTTGGGCATTGGGATCTGCTGCATCCTGGGCCGACATGATGTTGTTGCTTGGTATGCTCTAGTTGGTCAGGTGGCACGTGGGCGTTGATCACAATTGTCTCTTGGCGCTGTGTCTTCCTGTGCACGTGTGCCCAGGTTGGTCTTGCTGTCCGGGTGTGGTGTAAGGCCCCGCGGTGGAGTTTTGCCTGGTACAGGGTTTCCTTCCCTCTCACTCAATGTTGCTCGCTTCTTAGTATTTTGAGTGTCACTTGTGGGAGACACAGGGTTTCCCTCTTTAACGTGGCCTTCCTGGCGTATGATCTCGTTAAATGTCACGTGGGGAGACACAGGGATTCCCTTGTGCCGTGGCGTGCGCTCTTTAGTATTTTGAGTGTCACTTGTGGGAGACATGGGGTTTCCCTCTTTAACGTGGCATTCCTGGCGTATGATCTCGTTAATGTCACGTGGGGAGACACGGGGATTCCCTTTTTGCTGTAACGTGGTTCACCCTTAAGTGTGTTTTTGTGAAATGTCACGTGCGGGAGACATGGGGTTCCCCTCAAGTGTATTTTTGTGAAGTGTCACGTGCGGGAGACATGGGGTTCCCCTCTTTACAGTTATCCCTTCCCGGCACCTTACTTGTTGTTGGCGCCGCGGGCCTGCGGGTCTTCCTCGCGGCTGGCACTCTCTGTTCTTCGGTCCTACGGGCCTCACCTTCGCGAGACGTACGGGCCTCTTCCAGCTCTCCGGTCTTCCACGTAGCTGGCGCTTCAATCTCCGGTGGGCACACGGGCCGCCGCTGGATGATGGGTGCGCCGGCCTTCCGAAGTTGCCGATGGGCTCACGGGCCCTCCTGGTTGCTGCTGGGCACACGATCTCTCCTGCAGGGCTGACAGGCCGCTGCACTGGCGGGGCATACGGGCCCACTCGATCTCCGCTGGGCGCACGGGCCCTCGAGCAGGGCGCACAGGCCGCTGCTGTCGCAGGGCACACGGCCCTTTTAGGTGCTGGGCACACGGGCCCTCCTGCAGGGCCGACAGGCCGCTGCACGCTTACGGGCGCACGGGCCCTCTCGATCTCTGCTGGGTGCACGGGCCCTCCAACAGGGCGCACGGGCCCTTCCCAACTGCTGGGCTTACCACCCTCCTGCTACTGCTGCCGGCAGGGCACACAGGCCCTTTTAGGTGCTGGGCACACGGGCCCTCCTGCAGGGCCGACAGGCCGCTGCACTTTTACGGGCGCACGGGCCCTCTCGATCTCTGCTGGGCGCACGGGCCCTCCAACAGGGCACACGGGCCCTTCCCGACTGCTGGGCTTACCACCCTCCTGCTACTGCTGCCGGCACGCGAGGTATCACATCGGCTTCGTCGCCAGTGTTGGGCTCTACTCAATCACGCATAGGCATGCAAAGACGAGACAGAGCCAGCGCTGCTGTGAACTTCCTTTATTCACTCCTTTACACTTTCTGCCTTCTCCCCCTCCAGCCCCCTCCCCTTCCGCTTTCCTCCCGCTCTTTCTGTGTTGGTCTTCTTAAAGGGGCTGTGTCCCTTTTGTTCATGTACAACACAATAAATGTGGCTTGCTGTTCTGAAGATGATATGCCCAGTGTGGGAAGTAATGATGTTCTTCATATCCTTATTCAGCACTTGAGTGTTGTCAATAAGCAAGAAAATATTAAGCCCACGCGGTAAAGCTACTGATCAGTGTTGTATATGAAAGTAATGGAATAAAACAGAGATGCTGTAATCGCTGGTACCATGTGAAATGAAAGTATAATCGCTTGGAATATGCGAACTAATTGTGTTCTTGATATCCTTTATAAAGAACTTAAGTGAACCATGCACCATGTCCCATAACTGTCTAATCTAAGAGTACAACGGCCATGCTGGATGGGTGTCACATTCACCATATATCATGCAAGAAATGATGCAAAGAGGATTGTACATAGAGTTAAGACTATTGCGCACGTGTTTGGACCGGTGCGGGTCTCACATGCAACAAAACCTGTATCAGAAATCACATGGGTACACTTTAATTGTAATGTAGGAGATCAGCTGGTCCACCATGAATCACAAGAAAACATTCATCTCATGGTCGGTATTGAGACCGACCTGAGTACAGCGCAAATGCATTTATCTTCCATTTGTCTGAGTTTCAATTTGACATCACCTCCCCTCTTTCCCATCTTGGCTCTCATTAGCACAATGAATCGTAAGTCTGATTTGTCTGAAAATGTATGCTTTTGTTGCCAATGCACTGCAAGTTGGACTTTTAAATCCTGACTGTTCAGTCTAGCCAGGTGTTCCCTTATTCTAACACGCAATTGTTTGATAGTGCTGCCCACGTATACTTTCTTGCAAACACAGATTATTGCATAGACAACAAACATAGTACAGCAATTAATGAAGTCTGTGATGGACATTTTTAGCCCATTACCATCTGTATACTCTGTGCAATCAACGTGTGCATACCTGCACATAGTGCAAGTGCCACATTTGTGGAACCCTTTGGCAGCTTTTAACCATTCGCTGCCTTGCATTTTCCTAGTAATGCCTGCGTCCAAAAAAGAGTTTGTCTCTAATAATCTGGGCTTTTGGGAATACAAATGTGGGTTTATCAGTGAAAAAAGGACATAAGTCCTTGTCTAAAAGTAAGATGTTCAAATGTTTGTGTACAAGGTTGTACAAGAGATGTGCATCTCATGAGTACTTAGTAATAATGTCAATAGTTCTGGGTGAATTATTTGTTTTGGCAGAAGGACGCAAGGTTGTTGCTTGGTCTAATGATTTGTATTTGAACACTGTTTTGTTGATGTTGTCGGGTGTGTACCCCCTTGCAAGAATTCCTTTGGCCAAAAGGTCACATTCATGAGAAAAATCATTATCATTGCTGCTCCACTAGGTATGTTTTCCATAGTGGATAAGCGATGGCAACTAGAGGCCTCTTAAGTTGAATTTACTTCAGTGTGTTTGTGAAAAGTCTTGGTGTTGATCTTGCCCTCCAGTATGTAAATGTTTAAATTTAAGAAATCTATTTGGGTTGCGTTACAATGTCATGTTGATGTGATTCCAAAAGCATTCTCATTAGTATGTGTCACAAATCCCACAAAATCCCCCTCAGTGCTGTACCATATTATGAAGACATCATCTATATGACGCTTCCATAAGATAATGTTGTTGGCAAATTCCTTGTTGTTGAGAACTTGTGTCTCCTCAAATTGAGCCATGAACAAATTAGCAAGGGAGGGCGCATACTTGGCACCCATGGCCACTCCCTTAGTCTACGCATAGTAAACACCATCAAACAAAAACACATTATTATTGAGAGTAAACCTAAGAAAAATGTTCAGCATCTCAATATGCATGCGATATGATGCTGAGACGTTGCGATATGTGTAGTCTACTGTTTATATCGCTAGCTCATGGTTAATACTTGTGTGAAGAGCTGTAACATCTAGGGTGACTAAGAATCGCCCTCTTGCCAGTGTATATCTGACAGATATTGTAAAACTTGTGTCCTTGAAAAACTTGATATAGGATGGCATCCTGATTAAATGCTCTTGGAGTGCGTTATCCAAATACTGACAAATCCCCTTTGTGGCCCAAGCAATCCCACTCATTATGGGTCGTACTTCCAGAAAGGATAATATAGGGTTTGTGAATCTTTAGTAAGAAGTATAGTGTGGGCATTGTGGGTTCTATGATACCCAGAAACCATTTTTTCATCATCCGTGAGATATCCTAAGACATACCATTGTTGAATCATTGCCAATAGATCCTAAATAATATTCTTTGTAGGGTTAGAATCTAAAGTTCTTTAACAGTTGGGTGTAGCCAAATGTTTTTTACCCATGTCTATATAGTCTTGTCTGTTCAGGATGACAACGTTGCCCCCTTTATTTGCCTCCTTAATGACAATGGAATTGGCTTCTGCTAGTTTATCCAGTGATATAAGTTCCTCAAGATTCAAATTAGATTTGCATCTCATTTTCTTGACAGAATTCCTGTCTAGATACATATGTATGTCTTGAGTCAATGCTTGATGCAATGTTTCAATTACATTATCATTGCCCAAAACAAGGTTTGAATTTGGATTTGGATTTCAATTCATCAATAATGAGAGGTCTGTCTTGTACTCCTAAGTCCGAACAAATTGTTGCCTGATCTGGAGAAATATTTTCCTGTAGAGTCAGTAGGACTCCAGTGTCCTCAATGTCTCTCATAGTGAGAGTACTTAAGGGGTTATGTGATGGTTTAGAAATGAATGACTGAACCTGGGTCGCAAACAAAATGTATAATTTCAATTTCCTGAGAAGTTTAAATACATCAATTTGAAAATCAACAAAATGAGTGTCAGCAATGGTCGCAAATGAAATTCCTTTAATCAGAACCGCCCACTTTGACTTGGTTAGTGTTCTACTTGATAGATTCACTGCCAGGTCACCACTGGTCATTTCCCCAGTTGTTTCCTGGTATTGGATCTCATCAATATGCCAGTGGGAACTGTGTCCTCATCCGAGGTCCCGCCTCAACCCCCCTCCTGCTCCTGGTGTGGCAGTTGGTGTTGTGGTACTTTGTACTAAAGGGCTTTGAAATATCATTTTCTTTAATAGTTCTTTGTTAGCCCTTTTTGTAGCTGCGAATTTGATCTAAAAGACCTATTCCTTTGTTAGTGCTGCCTTCTAGACCACTGGTGTTTTCTCCTTCTGATTCAGGATCAGAACTGCCCCGAGTTGTGTTTGGTGTGGTGCACCTCTAGATTTAGAGCTGATGTCGTCATAGTTATTCTGGAAGGTATAGATTCTGTCATCGCGGTAATCCCTGTCATGCCCAAAGTATTTCCTACACTTCCTTAATTTGATTTCATCATCGTATTCTCTTAAATCCTCATGCATTTTGTTATAATGTTTCTGTTTTGTTGTTTCCGCATTGATCCTTTCTTTAATCTCTTGTTTTAATAACTCTATCTGCTGAGTTACCCTTGTATGTTCCCTATTGGCATCAGCTATCAGCAATTCTAACATAACCTTTGAGCTGTGACTGTGGTTCTCCTCCCATTTATCAGCCAGATCTTTATCTTCCTGATTGTCAAAGTTAGGAAAAATAAGAATTCTTAGGCCCCTCTGAATTTTGCCATTCTCTAAATAGTTAGTGAGCGAGGCTTGTTCCCAATACTCATTTATTTCCTTTTTTGGAAAGTCTTTCTAATATTATAAACTTCTATCTGAGAGATTCGACAGTAATGTAACTGCTCTTGAAAGCATTACTATTGCTCCCTCTGCGAGTAAAGAGGGAAGCTCTGTCCTTATCACGATTAAGCAGATAAATCACCATAATATCGAATGAATGATTTCCAGTTGGCATCCTGGTGGGTTGTGAATAAATGACGGGTTATTAGATATGGGTACAAACCCTATAGAGTGCGCTGTTATCACTATCTCATTTGGAAATGGCTGGCTGCGTCACCAATTCTATTATAGGACCACCCATAAGGACAAAAAGAAAAGTGCACAATGTGTATTTAAGAATTGACATATCATGCGCTGCCTGTTAATTAAATTGATTAATTGCACTTCTGGAATAATAAAAAGAAATGAATGCAAGATTGCATCAATAGTTGGTTTAATTTGCTAATCTGTCAGCCGACACGTGTTTCGACTGGAGTCGTCTTCAAGGCTAACAAAGCATACATGTCACCAAAAATATGCATTAAAATAGATATATGTTATACGGATGAATACATTCATGAATACAAAAGGTAGTGAAACATTGTAAATCAAAATCGAAATCTAACATAACATGTGCCGATCAAATATACAGTTGTTAATAGATTCAATCAATGGTTACATACCCAAAATCGTTCCACGAATGGAGAGGTGTACAGAGGTGCATAGAACAAAAGAGAACCTAATACCATAATTAAACATAAATTGTGGGTATTGGTGGATTCTTAGCTTAAAATAAAGGTGAAGTGTGTTAAGCTCAGTCCAAACATGGCCATAGAGTATTATTGTGCTGTATTAAATGAATTACGAATTCATGCGGGTCATTGATTGAAGTAGTGAGTACTATACTCAAATACTAGTTGACTGAGTACTAGAATATAAGCGTTCGAAACTAATATGTGGAACTTGTGTGGTAAAATTGAATTTAATAGCAACTCACCAAGCTGTTCAATTTATGAGGTGCTGGCCTATGTTAAATGACTCCAATCAAGCAGTCCCACTAAGTCAGTGCCTTGTCTGGGATTGCTCAAGGGAAGCCCTTATTTATAAATTTTTATGTCCAGTTCGTGTACTCTGGATGACAACCCTTATATAACACCCCTCTCTTAGAATCCCCCTGACCCCACTGAGCCAAGGAGTAAGTTTGTTTTGCAAATTTAAAAGGTTTATTTGAGAATTAAACAAGATATATATATATCGTACTTTTATAATAAATTAATAATTGATATCACACTTAGACATATGACAGTGAGTGATCAACAATGGATGATGTGATACTAGCACACTGGGTAATTACTTAGGAGTAGTATAGAGGATAAGGTAGCTGAGAATGCTTTATATGGTACAAGGAAATGCAAGGTGGAAAAGAAGCAACACAGGAATAAACTTGATATGATTTCAGCAAAACATAATATAATCACTTTTCCTCTTTTGGCAATTCACCCCCCCTCTATGTAATGTAAGGAGGTGGAAATAACACACAGTGGGCCTCATTACGACCCTGGCGGAAATCGGAAAACGATGGCGGAAATGCAATACCGCCATCGAATAGCGCTCGGTGCGACTATGACCCGTCACCGCAAAGTACGAAGCCACCGTAGTGAACGCCAACGCTAACTGCACCAAGTACGAGCGCGCGCGCCATGCCAAACCGTAAATACCACCATGGCGCAAGGGTACGCGAATTCCGACCCTAGCGGACATGTACCTAACGCCATCAAGCATGGCGGAATGTACCATTCCGCCATGGTGAGAAGTACGGCATCGCGAATCAACCGTAAACGGCCCCACTGAGTGCCTGTACACCGCTCCCTGCCCACAAAGTACAACTCCCCGTAGGTGCAATGAAGTCACAATGCAACCAGTGAAATGTACAAGTCACCCATGCATGCCAACGAACAAAAGAATCACAAGAGGGGCCAATGGGAGCTGCAGGGCACAGATGGCACGAATACAGAAGCCATTCCAATGGACATGACCACAGTCCCCCCCCCCCCGAAACGCACGCAAACACAGGCACCTGTGACCAGCAATATTCCGAAAATCACATCATTCCACCAGTCCACCTGGCTGACCGCCATCTGTTACACAAAACCCAATCCCCCGCCCCTGAGCATGACAACATTCAAACAGTCATATTGGCAGCCCCCATCCCTGACCTCACTGGGCTTCGTAGGCAAACGCGCCCAGTACAGTACCACGCAACTAAACTCCGAAGCTGGAACCCAATGCAGATCTCCTCCCAATACATCGCTCCCCAAATAGGAATATGCCACATCACTTGCAAAGAAGAACGCTACACGGGCCAAATCAGAATAGAAATTGAATGCACAACAAAATCACCAAGCCCATACAGCCATTAGGCCATGAACTCCAAAACACATTTCACCATTGTGGGCTGCATCCGCAAGAAATGACCAGCCACTACTTGTGTGACGCCCTGTTCCATCATGGTACACAGAGCCACATTCACGTACGAAAAGGCAACATGGAAGCGCACAGAACCGCAGGGCCGTCCCTATGGGGAGGCACTAGTCCAGCTGAAAGGCCGAAATGTTGCTCCGAGCCACTAGTACTGCGTAAGGGCATGTGGCCCATTGGCGATCGTCCCATAAGATCGTAATGCTGCTCCACTGATTAACACGAAGCAGCAGGTGTCAGGAGTAAAAGCCATCTGCAGGAGTGGCATACAGATGGCAGTGGCAAAAGGGGAGGAGATACCTGTCAACCAAAAGAAAAGAAAAAGAACAGAATGGCCATCAGAACTACATTCGAACAACTCACTTCAATGATCACACTAAATCCACAGCCATATGCATGCTAGCCCACTCCAAAGGATCATCACCACCCCAAAACCACTTGCGACTCATAACCATCTATATCGAGGTGTAAACACCATCACAAACGAGTGTACCTGTGCATGCGTCTGTCAAAACAGAATCCATCAGATGGGATTGGTAACGTGCATGGACACAAGTGTCTGAGGGCGCGTCGAGACAGGGAGGGCTCAACAAGGCCAGATAGACGATGGTCCCACTATGGCAGCCCTGCATCACATAGCGCAGGGGAGGCGGATAGATTCCAAGAAGCCCTGTACATGGCAAACTCTGTATCAAATCACCTGCCCATGCATCCATTCATCATTCCCTCATCCCGGTATAAAAACGCCTGAATATTTACTCACATAACATTAGAAATATCCATTGAGTCTGTGCGTTATGCAGCCTGCAAAATCCACAGTGCCCCAGCCCGTAATTCCAGTGTTGTGAAGTAACATGTATTTGGGAACGTCCGGCCTCATCGCCCACGTCGCTATTGCGCATCCCAAACCATTCATATCAATCATTGCATCCTCGCCATGGCCCCTGTCTCAAGGACATTGAACAATAGAACGTTATATTTGCAGTCAGACCTGTGGGCATCTCCTCGCCGCTAGCTGAAAACCGAAAGCGCCGCCCTTCGAATTCCTCATTTGCAACATCACGTCGAAAAGGCATCTGTGGCCGTTTGAAATCACTAATTAATCCATCTAGTGCGGCTGTGTGTGGAAATGGCAACTGCCTTCACCCACAAATGGGACGCCCCGCCCGTCGTTGCAACTCGGTACAGTGATGCATGAGGGCCCACCGTTACTCGAGTACTACGTTCCACTGACCCTTCACAAGTCTGTTCGCGACTGCAAAGATAGTATGTGAAACAATGGGACCATAGCAGAATGAACATATCAACCAATGTTACACGGCCATCGGGTACAAATACATGATTGCAATAGCAAGATGCCATTCCTCGAATTGCAGCGTTGTGTGCGGGACGTGCTCGGCCAAAGGGGAGAGCAGTTTGCACAGGTGGAATGAATCACCACAGGTGGAGGCCATACAGCCTGAAACCACATAAATTGCACACCCAGTCTCCTCCCACAACCACACCCACTCCGAAATGCTACCGGCAGGACTCGCGATGTTGGCCCTGGGGGACCTGATAGCACTGCAAGTACTCCAACTCCAAGAAGAAGACGAACACCAACTACAACCGGCCGCACGGAGGAGACGCAGGAGGAGGAGGAGGGCAAGGCAGGGCCAGCAAGGGCCGCCAGCACAGCCACTACCACCACGCAGGCAGCCCGCAATCCCACGCCTCCGAGCACATCCGTTCAACCTCACTGATGAGCAGATCCACACCCTCTACCGTTTGGACCGGGACACCATAGCCGCCATTGTGGACATGACACAGGCTGACCTTGTCAGCATGATAGATAGCCCAACCGCCATCCCACCCCTACTGAAGGTGGTGTCTGTACTCCACTTCCTGGCCACAGGCACCTACCAGCACACAGTCGGACAGTTGCATGGCATTTCTCAGCCACTGTTCTCACGGACACTATTGCAAGTGCTCGATGCCCTCCTGCAGCACGCAGACGACTACATCTCTCTACCACGCTCCGAGCAGGAAATTACCAACACAAAAGTGGGATTCCATGCACTTGCCGGCATACCGGGTTGCATTGGTGCCATCGACTGCACCCATGTGGAATTGGTCGTCCCACATGCCATGGAGGCCCAGTACCGCAACCAAAAACAATTCCATTCCCTGAATGTACAAATGGTGTGTGACTCCAACAGGATCATTACACATTGTTGTGCCAGATTCCCTGGATCAACCCATGATTCTATGGTCTTGAGGAACTCAACAATACCACGCTACATGGAGCGACACGCAGGGAACAGATCCTGGCTACTCGGTGAGTCTCATTTCATGCATGATGATGTGGGGTATGTGATGCGGCAATGACCTGGCAGGAAGGGGGGGGGGGTGTGCGTACGTAGCAATGGCATTCCACATCATACGTTTCTCGTCCACATACAGGTGATGCTGGGTATCCACTGAAGAGATGGCTCCTCACACCAGTCCGGAACCCACGGGACCAGCATGAGGAGGACTACAACCATGCCCACTCACGTACCCGTGTAGCCATTGAACAGGCATTCGGCCTACTGAAGACTCGTTTCCGCTGCCTCAGCAGGTCTGGCGGGGCACTCCTGTACCGCCATGAGAAGGTTGCAAAGATGGTGATGGCATGTGTCATGCTCCACAACATGTGCGTACGTAGAAATGTGCCCATGCCCCCTGACGCAGAACTGCAAGCACCTGATGATGGTCATGATGAGGGTGGGGATGTGGCAGCACCTCAAGGAGTCTGCGAGGCACCGGAGGGCCGTGACATTCGTCAGCATCTCATTGATGCATGCTTCTAGCACTCACGCCTGGTGGCTGATACATGGACACGGGACTCGTGGCACTGTGTGTGTCTGGTACATGCACAATATGGACTGTACGCCTATGATGGCCTAGTACACAAAGATCATTGTCCACACATCTCATTGGTTGATCGTGCACTGTTTATGGCATATGTGATATCATGTTGAACACCCTATCGACCCGCCACCCAAGTGAGCCCAACACACCCCCTCCACCCTCCTACCTCCCCCCCGAACACCAGTGTCCAAAGATGCTCATTGTCAGTGGGCTGTCGCTATTGCAAGCCCCCTCTGCGGGTATCAGGGGCACCCCTGCCTGTGGAGCGCAGGTTCCTCCCAGATCTACGTTGGGGGCTGCCCTGGACGGAACTTGCAACGGATGATGTCTCTGCCTGCTCACGTCCATGCATGTCCCTAAGGGTTTGCGAGAGCTCAGTGAGCACACGGCGCACTGCGGCAAGTTCGGCACATACGTCTTTGGACGTCCCATGCAGTTCCCCCCTCAGGCTCTCGGTGCTTCTCTCCATTTGGACTCTCAGGCTCTCGGTGCTACTCTCCATTTGGACTCTCAGGCTCTCGGTGCTACTCTCCATTTGGACTCTCAGGCTCTCGGTGCTACTCTCCATTTGTGCCCTTAGTGTCTCTGTACTCCTCTCCATTTCTGCCCTAAGTGTCTCAGTTGATGTTTCTATGTCTGCCTTAGTGCCCCCACATTCATCGGCATGGTCCTTGAGGAGCGTGGCCAGTTGCTGCTGTTGCACGATTAACTGGTCGAGGGACTGTTGCCTCTGCTGTGCCATGGCCATTTGCGGGGGTGTCACAGAGGGGCTGTTGACCTCATGTTGCCTTGCCACAGGGCTTGTGGGGGATGGCCAGTCGTCGTCTTGTGGGTGCCCCTGCGTGGTATCCTCATGTTGTACGGGATGGGACAGACAGGGGGATTGGGACAGGTCATGGATGGATCTGACTTCGACATCCCCATCTTCTGTGTCGGAGCATGCTGCCATCAATGGGGTGTCACCTATGGTGCTGCTGCCACCAGAGGCAGTGCCTTCTGTGGCATCCGTTGGGGGGACCTGTGGTGGTGGTGTTGTGGGCATGCTGGCTGCTGGGGTGCCTGTTGATGTTCCCTCCTCTGTGCTGCCACCTGATTTGTGCTGCTGCCGTGTCTTGATGCGTGCAGCTGAGGTGGAGGGTCTTTGGCCGTTGGTCTTGGCCCTCTTTGCAGGTGTGCTGGTAGGGGTGTCCTGATGCTCGTCGTTTGGATCGGACCCTGTGGTGGAGTAAAGGAGGGCGAGGGTTATTAATGGGTCTGTGGGAATTGGAATGGCATTGTATCACATGCATTGGGGTGGTACCTGAGGGTGATTTGGGTCGGGGCCTTGGAGGTGCTTTCATTTGTGTGTGGAGTGAGGGTGCAGTTGTTTGGCAGCCTGCAGTTAGGGTGTGCCTGCTGCACGTGTAGTGCGTGTTTTAGGGGTTTTTAATTATTTATGTATTTATTGTGAGTTTTAAAGTGCGCTATCAGGCCGATGTGTGTGGACGTTCTCCTGGACATGTGTTTCTGTTGCACTATGTGGACACATGGTACTTCACATGATTGGACATTGTGGATTTAGCATTGTTTTATCTGGCCCACCTACCTGAATCTTCGGATGTCTGCACTCCTTTCTCCATCCCTCCGACTCCCTCTATGCTCTCCATTCCGATGGTGGAGGCACAGATTTCTTCCCAGGGGGTCAACTTGATGGGTGATTCAGGACCTCCCCCGGTGGCTGTGGCAATGTTGCGGTTGGCAGAGAGTATGCTGCGGACGCGTATCCGCAGGTCGTCCCATCGCTTTCTGCATTGCTGTGGGTTGCGGGGTGCGGTCCCCACCGCACTTACCCGCTGTGCCACCAGAGCCCATATGGCCTTCTTGTTCGCAAGTGCCGTCCTGGTCATTTGCGTGGAGAAGACGACGGCAGCATTCTCCTGGAGGGTCTCTGTTAGCACGGTGAGTTCCTCACGGGAGAAGTGGACCTGCCGCTTGCGGTCGCACGCTTTCTTCGCTACTTTTCCCATTTTTCTTGGTTTCGCTAGGGTGGATGACGGGTTGGGGTGTGTCTCAGGGTAGTGTTTTTAGTGGTTGTGTGGTTTTTGTGGTTTTATAGGTGTACGGCGGGATGTTTCCCGTTCCGGGCCCATGTTTTTACTTCCGTTTCCATATATTTCCGGTCACCGTACTTTCCGGTAGGCGCACACTGCGGTGTCCGCTGTGATGGGTGGCGGTATTGCACCTAGGGCGCCGTACGGCGGCGGTGTGGGCCGTTTTGGGGTCATTTCCGCCATCGCGGACTTTGCACTTCCGCCATGCCGTGGTGCTTGTGCCCGATGGGTCGGAATGGGCCGCACTTTGCTCCTTCGTGCAATGGCGGAAACGCTATTTACGCTGTGGCGGTCCGGTCAGTCACTTTCCGCCAGGGTCGTAATGAGGGCCAGTGTCTTCAGGAATACAATCACAGTACAATCCCAATTCAGTTCCCCCCTAGCAAGCTTAGATCAACAGGGATGATTTTAAACACAGGCAAAGTACTTTAAAGGTGGTATGCAAAGAAGGGAATAATATGCTAAAAATTATTTTAGTTCCCTTTAGAGGTTCAGGGTGAGTGATAGCCACTTTAAATTAGTTCAGGATCACTTTAGCAATGCTCTATGAATGATTGTCAGGTTGCAAACGAATTTCAGCAAAGGAAAGCAAGGACAAATATTTTTACACGTGGCTGAAATGAAGCAAAATGTCAAATCGCGGCAATTTAGTCGCGTGCGTCGAGCGCAATTACAGAGGAAGTATTAGAGCTTGTTGGAAAGCTTAGAATCTCAGCTTTAAAATAAAAGTTAAATATCGCTTTTATCACAAACGGTTCAAGAGATACGGACAATTTTGTGGAGGTAGATTTTCAGAAAAGACATTTTAATGTTTCAGAATGACAGATGACAGTTTTGCAGCTTTGAATCAAAAGACGGGACACGATTTCTATGATGCAGTTCTCAATAGGTTAAAATAGTTTGAATTAGATTATTTTAAACTAAGAGATTGTTTTTTTTACAGTTCTGGCTGGGTACTCACACTATATTTTGGAAGGAATGGGCCTCGTCACAGATCTGGACAGGTTGACTGTGGTTCTCTCGCCACGGACGGTCTTTAGTGCTGGTTCTCAGGTTACAGCGTTCTGGGTCAGCTCTGCTCTGCTGGTCTGGTCTGGCACTCGGCGCTTCACAAAGGTCTGGTCTCTGGTTCCGGGTACTGCTCTGCTTTCTGGGTGTTTCTGGCACAGGGTTCTAGGCCAGAATCAAACAGCTCAGTCCGGCTGTTTTACTCTGATGTGCCCCTTGGAAGTCTGGGGTAAATCAGTTTGCAAAAGATTTTGAGGCCTGCTGACAAATTCTGAAGTCTGAATTCAAAGTTCTGGTCTCTGTCTGGATTTGAAGTCTAAGTGCTGGATCTGGTGTCTTCTGGCAAAACGCTCCGCAAGAAATCAGCTTGAAGTGGGAAGTGAATGTCCCTACCAGTCCTGCACTGTCTCCTTTTATGTGTTTAGAAAGTGGGAGGGTCGGCTCATCTTCTATGCCCAACCCTCTAAACTTATCATTGGCCAGTTCCTCCTCTCTCCCTTGATTGGGGGAACTGGGTTGTGTGTCAGAGTGATGAGGTAGGTTTATGGTCAGAGGATCCACCCCTTGTCAAATTGCACACAAATCTATTTCTGATCCAAATACATATTTATCTATGTACCATTTTTCTAATATTATATGTCCAGTTAACATATTTTCTGTAGCACCAAACCATCCGATCCCTGTCTTTGTAAGATGTTGTGTCCACTTATGACAGAATTCTCCCCTTTTCATCCAGATAACGACCTCTAAACCTTTCCAGATTTTACACAAATGTGCACCAGGGATATGGGTTTCAGTTAAAATAAAGTGTCAGATTTTTAACATGCATACATTTGGAGTAACAACCTTTTTTCCGCTACTATCCCCAAGAACATACCCCAGAGTCCTAACACCTCTTAAAATGTGCACAGAAAAATCACAAGAATGATGATGTTATTTATATAATTTTTACAAGTCCGCACTGTGAATTATCGATCTTTTTAAAATTATGCTCTGGCCCCAAAGGGGTGTGGTTTTCCAAAGCACATGGTGGAATTTCTGGTTTATCCACTTCCCCGTTTCCTTCCAAGAGGAAGCCATTTACGACCCCCCTAATTTAACATTTGCCTGGGCCAAGGACAGTGCTTTGTTTAGTTTTCTGCAGTCCCCAGGTGCTCCTCCCCTGATTCAATCAGGGAGGTGTCATCTCCTTTTGGTGGGGGCAGCAGAATGCAGCCAGGCCTGGGAAGAGTGGCTGAGCAAGTTTCACTCCTGTCGGGGGTAGTTGCCGGGCAGAATTCACTCTCTTCAAGCCAGGCATCAGCTAAATGTCACTTTAGTTCCCAGTTTTCTACATTCAAACCAAACTTGTAATTTTTACACATGCAGCTAGAACGCTGATTCTAAGTTCAAAACTATGGCATTTAACAGTTGCAAACTATGTGCCACTCAACAGTAGGTCACTCATTTATTTTAAACATTTAGAGTTTTGGTGTCTTTCAGTCCAATTTCACTTCAGCTGCTGACATCCACAGCTCAGCCAGTTTTGTTATAAACATTGTTTTGGGCTCTTTCTCTTTCTAGATTTTGTATGCACACAAGTCTACCTTCTGCCAAATGTCTGCTGGTGTTCATTGAGATTTTTGAATATCTTGCAATGTTTAAAATAGGCATTTTTAGCTTGCATTTCAGAGAAACAAAGGTGATTTCAAAGCGCTTTTTTTTTTTTAGCCACCGATGCTGCTGTTTTTCCTTTGGCACACATTTCACTCATGGCACTCCTGGCCTATCACGCTCGCACTGGTGGGTGGCAGGTCAGGCGACCATTTTGATGTGTGCAAAACTGCGCGGTTCTCCTGGTTCTGGGATAGAATGATGGGCGGTGACATCTCATCCCCAACATCTACCCAGTCTATTGATTTAGTTTTGTTCTGGGATAGAATGATGGGCGGTGACAGCTCATCCCCACATCTACCCAGTCTAATAATTCAACATGGCTCAAAACCCTTGACACCTATAAGAATTAACAATAATGATTATAAACCTATTTAAGATCTTAAATTAACTCTCAAAAGTAGTTACATGTTTCAATAACAGGTGAATGTTTCAAAGTGTGGCTTGAAACCCTGCTCACCAAATTCGACCTTGTGCTTGAAAAGGGTGTGGTCCTTAGTAATAATTTCTATATTTAGAAAAGTAATTGTTTTCACCATGGGTGATTTCTGTAAGAAAGTATAAAAGAATATATAAAAAAGAGAAAGAGAAAAAAGAAAAAAATATGATATGTATGCGTAGGCTATGTAACCCTATTGGGGTTCTTTAGACCAATAATGATGACTGTTCACTAACTTACCAATTTTCAACTTCTGGTGTGTTAATGGTTACGATTAATCCAATGTGTGTAATGTTGTACTCCTTAACTCAATCCAACTGGTAACATGGTCATAGTCATAGTCATGTCTGCTTGTATCAAAAAGTATATGTTTATGATGCAAAGTACTTATGGGAAAAATGTGTTAAAACCGGACAAAGAAAATGTCCAGTTAACATTAATATCCATTTAGAATGCCTGATGTCTCTTGGCTTACCTGAAAAGCCAAAGATAGTGTGCGGTCATAGGCTGAATCCCCGCAGTGGCGCACGTGGTATATTACCGCGCCTCCATGAGACATGATGTAAATAGCGAAGATCGTGCGTGTGACGCAAGGTGCACCAGAATGCTGTTGCCCGAAACGTCACACGCACGAGTGAGCAGATGAGGTCAAGATACTCATACCCGCATTGCAACGTGTTGATGTTTGTAAACAGAAATACGTGACTCTCAAATGAAATACGCTGGTAAAGATAACGCTATCCTGCTGAACAAGATATATTGCAAATTCAGAGAATATTGTTAGGCATATATTCAATTGGTCTGTAAGTGTGTCAGCTGATGTGGATAAAAAAATTGTCCAATAATATCAAATGACTGTCCCCAATGTTCAAAATATATTCTCTACAGCAGATATTGATCTGTAAAGAAATGCTATGGAATGCAGTGCATTGTGCATCCATATTGCTAATAAGCAAGATAATATTAACCCTTCGTGGTAAAGCTACTGAGCAGTGTTATATTAAAAAGTAATGGATTGCAACAACAGAAAAAATGTAATGGCTGATGCCATATGCAAAGAAAATATCACGTGGCAATAAATGTGGCTTGCTGTACTGAAGATGATATGCCCAGTGTGGGAAGTAATGATGTACTTAATATCCTTATTCAGCACTTGACTGTTGTCAATAAGCAAGAAAATATTAACCCTACCTGGTAAAGCTACTGAACAGTGTTGTATATGAAAGTAATGGAACAAAACTGAGATAATATAATGGCTGGTGCCATGTGAAATGAAAATGTAATCACTTGGAATATGGGAACTAATTGTGTTCTTGATATCCTTTATAAAGAACTTAAATTTACCATCCGCCAAGTCCCATAATTGTCTAATCTAAGAGTACAATGGACATGCTGGATGGGTGTCACATTCACCATATATCATGCAAGAAATGATGCAAAGCGGATTGTACATAGAGTTAAGATTATTGTGCATGTGTTTGGACCTCACATGCACAGGTCTTTTTTGTGCATTCTCTCCTCCACGCACAACAAAGGAAACATACTAGACGTAGTCTTCACATCATGACCCTGCATCTCCTGTGCAGACCCTATCCCATTTGACTGGTCTGACTATGCCGCCATCCCAATATTAGTCACCCACCTGACTACCGCTCATAAAGGTCAGGCCCTCGCTCAATGTCGCTCATTCAAACCCTTTCTGTTCAATGGGCCTCATTACAAGTCTGGTAGTCCGAAAATAAAGGTGCCAGTAGCAAGGTACCAGCACCCTTTCCAGACTGCCAGACTATGAGAATGCCTGCAGGGGTCGGAGCCCCCGGCAGGTCTGACCTGCTGGGAGCACCGGCCCCTGCAGGCATGGTTTTCATGGAAGCACCGGCACCATTAGCAACGGTGCCGGTGCGTCCATGTCCCTATTCCTTTCAGAGTCCTGTAGCACTCCATGGGAATGGGGATTTACAGTTCCAGCCACCTGACATCCCGGGCTGCCGGGACTTGTCATATCCCGGGATATCCTGAAATACCAAAGAAATATCAAGGCCTAGTACCACAAATGAAATACACCAAACACGGGTTGAAAAGATACAAGTATCTTTTATTACTGTACAGTTACAAAGCAAAACAGATAGCTATCTTGCTCCCAACACCTTGCAGTGTGTACCAGCAGACACAGTGAGGGGTGAGAGTGCTGGACATCTAAAACACAGACATATTTATACAGTTTTTGCAATATTGTCCAGCCTCTCTCCAAGCTAATAATTCACTGGCTAGAGTTCGTGCCTAGTTCATATGACAGATGTTACAATATTGTACAAAGGATTAAACAAGTTTACATGTCCATGAAATCACAATGAGGCTGTTGGTTCTCTGATCCACGGTAAGCCTTATTCCACGAATCGCTACAATGCAGTTCAGCCAGAACACACCACCAGAGTTTGTTTTCCATTGTCTCTTTGATTATATGAAGATGAGGCTTGTGAGTGCAGACAACACTTGGGTGGCAGTTCATATGAAGCACAAGGTTTCAAACAGTCTGCTCTCGGTCAGCCTAAACATTAACAGAACTCAAAGGTCGTTCGGCTCGACTGTAAATTGAAAACACAGTCCGCCATTTTAGAACATGGAACAAGAGTCGAAATCAAAATGGTGGATGATTCTTAAAATGGTGGTGAAGTTAACCAAAAGTCGGAACATTTTAAACACGTTTTTTTGTGTAAAGCCAATGGGTTTAGGCCAATATTCCTAATAAAGAGGTATTATATGATTACGGTTTAACAAACCGGCGACAGAAATTGTGTTTTGAGGTTGGTGGCAACCCACCAGTAGCACCAGCGGGTTACCACCGACCTCGAAATGAGGGCCAATGAGCGAGAAGCAAACTTTGCAGACTTCCACACCACAGGGAATGCCTCAGGCCTCCTGGAATTATTGAGCAACTCTGCTATGAAACTGGTGGACACTCATGCCCCCCTAAAATCCACCTGAGCTAAGACCAAACCATCCAACTCATGGTACACTCCTGAGCTACCCAACAAACGCCCAATCAGAGCCCTAGAGAAATGGTGGCGCAAAAACCATAAATCAGGAGACCTCTCCAACCTCACATCTCTGCACGGAAACTGTAGGATTCTGATTACCAAGGCCAAACCTACTTACTACTCCACCACCATTGTGACATCCACTAACAGGAGCAAAGCCCTCTTTGAAGTAGTAAAGCATTGTACCAAACCGTCCCCGACCCTGATGTACTAGCAACTCTCACACAGCTTTAGCATCCCCGGGAACCATGGCACGCACGCTGCCCCACTGGAATGAATTCTCAATTCTCTTCTCTCTTTCCCCCAGATCTCCTAAAAAGGATTGCCTCACTCAAACCTACATCTTACTCTGACAATATAATTCCAGCCTCCATCTTTGATGGAGCCCGGCACTTAACACGCTCCTCGGCATCATCAATGCCTCCCTTGCAGAAGGATCATTCCTGGACACCCTCAAGACTGGTCTCACGTGACCTCTTTTGAGAAAAAACAACCTTAGATCCAGATGACCGGGCCAACTACTGGCCCATTACGAACCTCCTATTTATTGGCAAAATCGTGAGAAAAGTAGTTGCTGGACAACTACTCACCAGAATTGAACAACTCCATCTCCTAAATGAGTATCAGTCAGGTATCCACCCAAATTGTAGCATTTAGACAGCCATCATCCAGGTGGTGGATGATGCTCTCCAAATCTTGGATAAGGGTGACTCATGCCTCCTCGTCCTCCTTGACCTCTCGGATGCATTCAATACTGTCGACCACAGCATCCTTCACTCCCTCCTTCCTGAAAGGATGCAATTCTCTGGCACTATCCTGAACTGGTTTACCACCCACCTCTCAGGCCACCAGGCAGTCCAGATGAACATGTTGCATTCTAACCAACTCAAAGTCTCCTTCAGAGTCCCCCAAGGCTCCATCCTCTCACCAATCATTTTCAACCTTTACATGGAGCTTCTGGGCATTCTCTTCAAAGATCCCAATATGGTGTTAGGTCAAAGACCTTTTTTAAAAATGACCCAAAAAAAGATTTAGAAAGACCGCTCTGTGACTGCAGAGAGCAGTGTTTCTAAATTGACCTGTCATGCCCCTGCCACACACGAGTGTATGCAGGTGTTGACAGGCTCTTTGAGCCCCAGTGGAGTCATCGCGGGATGAGTGGTGAGTTTTAGAATGTATGTGTGTGTGGGTATGTGTCAGGGGTGCATCATTTGAGGCGGGAAGGGGTGGTGGGTGGCGGAATGGTGGGGCTTTACCCTCGTAGTAATGAGAGTATTGAGAGTATCAGCAGGAGAGGGTGGTGTAAGCGAAGGAGTGGGGCATTATGTCATATTTGCGCTTTTAAAAGCCAACATGAAAACAGCCAAAATAAATAAGTCTTTTTAGCTTTCGGGCTTTAAAAAGTGTAAATTTTACCTAGAAACCCCAATATAGCTATCCACCAATATGCAGACGATACACAGTTGTACATGAGAGTAAATAGAGCACATCATTTCTCTCCGCAATCACCTAGCGATCATCTAGTCCTGGATGTCGACTGCCTACCTTAATAAACCCACCCAAGATTGAATTTTCCTCACGGTCCCCCCAACTTGCCTAACAATGGCTCAATGATATGCACCTAGAAGGATTTGATCCACCATTGACAGCAATCCAGAAACACATAGCCTGGTTCAGAATCTCTACCTTTTGAAAAATCAAACCCTTCATGCCGCCTCAGGACTTACAGACCATAGTGCAGGCCCATGCAGTCTTGCACATTGATGGGGGAAATGCTCTCCTGACAGGGCCCCCGGCTGCTCACTTGGCTCCCCAATAAGCAGTCCACCGTGCAGCAGCACCTCTTATTATGGGAGCATGGAAAGTTGACCGCATTACCCCCATCCTACACAAACTACATTGGCTTCCACTCTAAGTCAGGATACTGTCCAACACACCAACGTACCTGGTGGCTAAGCTCCACATATCTGATGGTACACACTCCCCGTGCAGGAAATCGATCACCCGACTTCAATCACAACTTGTTCGCAAAGAGAGGACCTGCAAACAATCTCTCAAAACATGACTGTTTCAACAAAACCTGACCAATGACTAATTCCAATGGACACACATACCGATACACAGACCTCGAAGTACTGCGCTACTGTTAAAAGATGGTGGCCCAAATGGCGGCTCCCCACACTCTATAGAGCGTTCTGCTGCTCTCGAGATAGGTCTGCACTTTAAACAATAAAATAAAAAGTAAAATAAACAAATTTAATCTTTTCCATGAGGTCCATATGTACCTGCCCCAAGAAATCAGGAAACGCAGAGTAAAGTAGACTATAATAGTCTGCAACGGTTTGCTGATCTTCCTCATCTCCAAATTTTGCATTTTGCCCATCAACCTTGATAGTGTACAAAACAATCCTGCCTCTCCAACCAAGGCAACATCTTTCCAGCTTTATCTCCGGTTTCATATACTCGAGCTTGGGGTGCCAGATGCGACTTTTGCATCCGTCACATCCGTATCCATCTCACAATTACGATACAAATCTCTAGCCTGTGTGGCAGGCTCTGTGACTCAGGACACAGAGCAGCAATCAAGCAAGATTTGAAACGTGACACTTCTATCTTAAGATGTGCAAGAATCTTCAATAAATCCATGTCACATGTCGCCAGGGCAGAGCCAGCCCTCTCATGTATTACCGATTTGCACCCTTCCCATAGTATGGTGGGGTCATCCCTTGACGGCCGATCCAACAAAAACTATTCGTCAGTTTTATTCGCGAGATGTTCATAATCTGAGGAGACCCTAAATAGTACACGTTCAGATGCCATGGTGCACAAGTAGATAATCGCGGTTGGCTCAGCGTCAAATGAAGTAGGGAATGGTCGGATATGCCACACTTGAAGCCCACGTAACATCATTGCTTGGCATAATAAGTTAGCCAAATCACAACAGAGAAAGAGTACACACCTGAAAGGAAAGAATAACATTGAGATGTTCACACCATACGCCCACCGAGCCCGCAGAGGCGTAGACAGGGTAGGGCCTGCGCGGGCAAGGCTCACTCACAATCTGTAAATGCCTACTGAGCTGCATCAGATATTAAAGGTTTCTAAGGGGTTCTATGGCTGGCCTCGCCAAAAAGACAGTTATTTTCCTATAATGTTTCTGGTTCACAATACTCAGTTGGATGTCTTGCTAACTTTGAAGTTGAAAGGATACAATTCAAGTAATAACTTGAGGCTTTACCAAGTAAATGGTTGTTTCTCGGTTGCTTAAAGTAAGAACAGGCGGGAAGCTCTTTTGGTAGCAGCTGCTATATTTGTGCACATGCTTCCTACAGACACACAAAACTTGTAATGTCACCTTTTTACGTATGTAATGAAATTGTCGCTATTTGCGCAACTATACTCCCTATGGACCATATTACCTGAACTCCATTCCAGGCCTCCTCAGTGTTAAGAAGCTGCATTTATGGAAATCAAGCGAATTATAATTTATATTAACATAACATAACATAAACTCAAATGTTCTTTTTAAAGCTTTCTCTCTTGTTCCTTGTGTTTACTCCTCTCTCTACTTCTTCGTCTTCTCAACATTTTTCGTCCGGGCAAACTTCTGTACAAGGAATTGATGATGCGCACCATTTAGTGGGCTAATTTAGCCTGCCATTACAATTTTCTCCATTTCCCCGTATTAATCATATATCTCAAAATCGGCTAATGTTGCCTATCGCTTTCATACTCTCTTAATATATCTATTATTGTTACAGCCTCAATCACAAATGCCCTCAACTCTTCCATCAGAGCTATTGTTTGGTTTTCAAACTCTGCACATTCCAAAAAGCAATGTTGGATTGTGTGGTGAAGTAAGGTTCAGGAGACTCCAGGTAAGTTTGCTGATACTTTATTGTCCAAGTCCTGCACCTTCACCAAAACAGTAGGATCGTAGGGGACACGAGAACAAGACAGGAAGGAGAAACACTGGGCTTGCCCCACACCCCACTCACACTCTCTTTAACTGATAAGCCTAACCATCACACGTGGAACGCAACAACTCTCACGTTCCACAAGCATGATGACACCATCACTTACCACACTCCAAGCTTGAGGATAAGTTCATATTACAACACTTCACCCTCCCTTGGGGAACAACACAACGAAGTGATCAAGGCAATGCGATGAGCACACAACCCAAATCATTTACAACACCAGCACTGAGTCGCAGAACATGGCGGCCGTCCATGTTCGCCACTCCAGCACCCAAACACAAGGGAGACACTCACAGGGCTTAACTGGACCACTCCAAAAGACCAGAAACACCATGTCCAACGCAAAACCCAACTGAGCACTCAACTCCATGTCCAATACAACGCTAAACTGAACGCTCAACTCACTACCAACTCAACTCACTACCAATACACATGCCCCTCGATTGACACCCTCGAGAAACAAAAACAACAAAACTGCACCTCCACAGACCTGAGCTGCTGCTCGGAACCTAGGACTGCCACTCCTAGATCAAACTATTGTACGGGAACACTACTGCCTAACCAACCCGATGCCATCAACACACAAACATCCTCCCACTCTGGTCTGCCCCCCAGAGTCTCGCAACTTCCACCCCCGAGCACAAACCCAACTCAAGTGAGTACAAAAAATGCCATTCATGATCGAGGGACCCACTCACAATAAGCTAGGACAGAACCTATTCGGCCTAGCCCAACACCAGCAACCACCACAGAACAAAAAAACTGGACAGTGTTCAGTATCTCACCCAAATGCGCCTGAACTAGAAGGCTAGGCATCTTGACACACCTGAGATGCCCCGATAACAGAACAAGCATGTAAAACACTGGCGCACATGTCAAAATGACAACCTGAAAAAAAACTCCCAACACAACTAGTAGGGAGCAAAATTCCCCAGCGTTGACAACTCATGACAGAAAAACCAATTTGTCCGCATCACACAAAAGGAACAAAACGCCTTCCTCCACCCGCACACCACACCTGTGCACATGCACTTACACCACACACATAGAGCAACCACTAGTTCCCCACACGTAGAGCAACACCCACCTCTAGTTGACCACGCCTAAGAAAAAACCCACTCCACAAAGCAACACATCTGGAGTAACAAAGACGCCTCTTACTCCACGTGTACTTCCAACACAGCATATACCCTGCACACCAGACTTGCAAACACCCATCTGCTGCAGAAATGCGTGGACCCGCCCCGGCCATCCATGCTATCATCAACCACCAACACGTCTAATGCTGGAACTCCGAGCGCTCATGGAATACACACCTGGACCCAAGCGTCAACTAACATGCTGCAACACCCAGCAAAATACATGAACCCACCTGGCCATCCACAACGTACACATACGACCGCAGGTAAACCCCGGCCATCTATGAACCAATGACCAATGGCAAGCCACGTGAACCCACCCAGCCATCCACGCAAAACGCAACCACCCATGACACAGAACTAACACCTACTCTGATAACACTGACACTGGAAACGAAAGTCAGCCAAATACGTACAATACCTACTGTCACCCACACGAACACGCACTCCAATTCACTACACACCCGCTCATAAATCGCAAGCATACCTCCACAACCCGGTGCCACACGCACTACACAAACCCGGAAACACAATACATTGAACCACATGTGACAAAAACATTAACAGGCCGATTCATGGAATTAATATGCGCTGAAAATTCCTGCGCAAGCGTGCGAAAGTGTGCGAATCGCAGCGCAAGTGCGAAATTCGCAGCGAAACCCGCGTACAGCGATTCATGGAAGTCAATGCACGTGTAAATCCATGGATGTGCGCTAAAATCCTGCGTGGTGCACGCGGGCGCACACGTCATCAAACAGCGTGCGCTACATGCACAGTGAAAGCGCATTTAGCGCAGTGCACACAACAAAAGTAGGCGGAACACGGGGCGTAACACGCGGAATGGGAAACAACGTGTGAAAATGTGGCTGTTACGGGGGAAGTACAGGAGGCAAATGCGCGGAATGCCCACACGCGTATTCATGGAATTGAACGGGGCTAACGCATGCGCCAAAAAAGACGCGCTAATCCGGAAACACGTACGCCAGCAGGAAGCAGGCATATGTGGTACCGTGCAGCATAAAAGTGCGCGCAAACAACAAACAAGCTCAGACGCTACGATGAATATACCGTTCCTCGGGATACCGCAGGAGGAGGAGGAGGATAGTTAGGGCCAGAATTTTTACACCCAGAACCAGCCTTTTTGGGATGCCTGGTGACCAGGTGTATGGGAGGTACAGGTTTCCACCTCACATAATACTCTACCTGGTGAGTGAGTGGGAGGATGACCTCACATCACCCACCCTGTGCTCCCAAGCACTGAGCCACTTCGAAAAGGTGCTCAGTGTACTGCACTTCTTGGCTACTGGGTCATTTCAGCGGACAAGTGCCATAGTGGGGGGGGGGTGTCACAGGCCACGCAGTCACGCTGCCTACACCAGGTCTTGGCCATCATGACTGCACGCCCCTCAGTCCGCAGGCACATATACCTGCCCAGAACACCTGCAGAAGGCAGGGTGTTGCCCAGGATTTTTACAGGGTGGCGCACTTCCCCAAAGTGCTAGGTGCCATTGATTGCACCCATGTGGCTCTACGTCCTCCCAGCGCATCAGAAACCGCAAGCACTGGCATTCCATCAACGTGCAGGTAGTATGTGATGCCAAGGGAATCATCACCTCAGTATATGCCAACTATCCCGGGTCCACCCATGACAGTTTCATATACAGAATGTCAACCCTAAACCGGGACCTAGAAGCTGGGCGTCATGGCAATACATGGCTGCTTGGTGAGTATAAATGCCACTGCACATGCCTGCATGTCAGATACTGAGTAATGTCACAACCCCACTAATGATACCCATCTTCACCTCCCCAGGGGACAGTTCCTACCCTCTGAACACCCACATGATGACGCCAATTCGGAACCCCACCACACCACCCAAGGTAAGATACAACACAGCCCATATTGCAACCCGTGGCATAGTGGAGCGCAAATTCAGAGTGCTCAAGTCACGCTTTCGCTCCCTTGACCGTTCTGGTGGGCAGCTGCTATACGCTCCCCCAGTAGTGTTCAGGATCATAGTGGCAGCATGTGTCCTGCACAATGTTTCAACACGCCGGGGCCTGCCGGTGGACATGGTGGTGCCCCCACATCCCCAACCACATGCACGGCTGCTGCGCATGGGAGGGGAAAGGGTACGTGGTGAGGCAGCCCGTATGCAGCTGGTGGCTAATTACTTCACCTAAAATCACACCCCTGTGGAGTGCAAACAGCCCTGGCACATACCAGCTGACAATCAATGATGATGACATAAGGGACAGTCAACTGTCACAACCATACCAGCCTGATTTTGGTCACCTGGAAGTGTTACATTGTGTGCATCCCTACCTACCCAAAGACAACCAATGCTGTGTCATTAAAAGACATACATTCATGCTGCATGAATGACTATCCCCTAGCAAAATACAACATGAAAATAGCGCCATGTCACCCAACCCCTCCCCATCTCCGCCACCTAACACACCATGGCATGTCATGCAATGTGAAAGCAAACAAAACAATGCACAAGACCTGACACAAGTATCACAAAGTGCACTGTCCCAAATGGAAACAGCCCACAGACAATATGCTCCCAGTAATCAATAACAAACAGCACACATGACCAAATACTCACCACAAACATAATACATCAACACTACATGAAACATTGCAAAAACATGACAGTACAAAGTTAAAGTAGTGGTAGTCTTCCAACCTGAATAAGCCAGCACATCGACCCCTTCCAACTGCATAGTGTTGCTGCCACGCAAATGTGTCAGAGTACTGCATACAACATGAACTCCATCTGCAAAGGAGACGACCTTGTGAAGACATGAAGAAGGTACCTGCAAATTTTGAGAAAGACATGGATGCACAAGCACATATCAATACACCATGCAGTGTTCAATACCACAACAATACCCACTAGGGATGTCCACACAGTATTGACTACAGACTGCCCACACAGCTCATGGGAGCCCAATGTCACCGTGTAAGTCACTGTCACTTGGTCACACCCTTTGCAAGCCCATGGAAACGGGAAGCAGGAGGGGTATGGGTGTCACGGACCCAAGCATCTAACCCAAACTCAGGACAAGGCTGCATGTGCCCAGCCGGAATACACAGTGGAAACCCACGGGAGCCACACAAGGCAACACACTGAAAAAAAATTAAAAAAATATTTTAAAAAATGGACATGTGGGGGCCAGGTGGGGGGAGGCCACTTGGGAGGTTCGAGGACAGGGTGCACACCAACACCCACCTGCGTGTATGTTGGGAAAAAAAATACCTCCAGGGGCTCATGGCCTGCACGGCTATGCCATTGTGGGAGAACTGCTTTGGGTCTCTTCACCCTCTTCTGCTGCTTCAGGAGGTGGTGGTGCAATGGGAGGCAGCCCACGCAAAATCCTGGTATGGTCCTCCATGGCAGCAAGCATGCAGGTCTGGAAGGTCTGATTCTGGAGGATGATAGTGCGGAGATCCCCATGCAGCACCTCACGGGTTGCCTGTATTTCTGCATGCATGGCCTCGCGTGATGCCCGGATCTCCTCACGGGTTGCTCAGCTGAGAGCGAACATGTGAGCTGCTCCAGCTGCTGTTCTGCCCTAAAATTTCGGGAAACCTCAAGTTCAAGCAGAGTCTCCCTGATGTTATGGAGTTCTACCCTCAGGGCTTCCCTGTGGCCCTGTGACTCTAATGATATGGCTTCGCACAGAGTCTCCAGTGCCGCCCGTCGGTCCCTGTTGGACGCCAACATGTCTTCCCTGTGTGATTGGCAAATGGAGTCTGTTGCTTGCTGTTGTTGCTCCATCTGCCTTTCAGGGGGGATAATGGAAGTGGCCACCCTCTCCATTGCCTGAGCCATCATTTCAACTGATGCTGCCTGTTGGGTTGCCATACCGTACATGGAGTTTTCCCATACATTATTGCCTGGTGGCGCACGGCCACCGCGTCGGCGGGCACCACACCTGTTTGGGGCAAGGCGATCTGCATCTTGCTGTGCTGGCACTGCCTGAGGCTGCAGGACTGCATTCCCCCTCTGATCTGCTGGCCCAGTAACAGGATCAGATGTTGTGGATTGTGACCCTGCATCCGTAACCGCCAAAGGTGGACCTACCAACACTGACATCCCCATAGAGGTTTCTACCCCTGGTGCAGGTGGGTTGGACAGAACATAATCCCTGCCAGAAGCCCTCACCTGCGACAGCACATAAGTCTCCTCATCCGATTCAGCAACTGAATACAGGTCTGGGGAGGTGCACCCAGGGGCACTCCTGGACAGAAAGGTCTGCAGTAAGATTGGGTTTTCACCCACCACCACACCACGTCCTCCACTGGTGCTCGGTCGTGGTTGAGATCCCTCCTGCATCTGCACCATCTCCTTAACCTCACCAGCATTCTGTGCGTCATCACCTGCAAAAACATGAAATACAACAAATGAAAACAGGCATGAGCACCATAGCACACACATATGCCTGACAAGACAGAGATCCTGTACATGATTTACACATGTCCCACATGACTATAACCCTGGCATGCATGCACTGTCAATGAGTTGGAAGGGGAGGCAAAAAGCAGACACTGAGGACACCAAGATGGAAAAGCAACACACTTGCTGCATGGTGGGTAGAACTGGCATCACACATTAGCCTGTGAGTGGCATGTCCAATACACATACATTACACATGCCAGCACACAGATGGCATGTAGCATAGCCATGGTACATTACACAACTACAGCGATATGTCAGTGAATGAGTACTGTCACCCATCCATGTGAGATGGACATGATGAGATGAAAAATGCTGAATAGTGTGGCAAAAGATGCATGTGCCACACACTGAAACACATCCAGTGTACAATAATACAGTGATTGTAGACAGATGTACACATCAATGGTTGGTCACTTTAACATGACAGCAAACAACTATCATGTTCCACATTCAAACAGGCCCCAAAATTTAAAGTGAGCAGGCAAACACTCAATCAGCATGAATGGTCTAATCATTCACATAACAAGGCAACAAATGTGGGCCAATGTAGGGTGTAATCAATGACAGAAGCATGTCACATATGAGGCATTAGTGCTGAAAAATGCAGAGCAAAAATGGGAGAATTGAAACAATCAGCCAGAATGAACACTGAAAAAATCTGAACAATGTTGTTGCAAGATGACAGGTTAAGGGCAACTTCAGTAATGTGGCGCTAATTGGCTACGTGAATGTATTGGAGTAAGCAAATGGGTGACCCATACCGCTCTAGAGTACACACCCTCACCTGGCACTCAATCAGAACCCGTCACCCAAACAACATACACATGGATTACACACACATGCATGGGCACTCACCGGACAATGCATTGTAATCAGATAGGTACCCCACGCCTTGGATCTGTTCCTCTGTGACGAAGGTTCCAGCAACAGACTCATGTTCAGTGAGTGGTTGTACTCTGGTGGAGACCCACCGCCAGTCACCAGAGTAGAGGCATGATTTGAGGCCAGCTTGTTCTTTGCTCTGCGTTTCAGGTCATTCCAACGCTTGTAGAAATCATCAGCTGTGCGCCTCACAAATCCAAGGGGACTAATGTGGTTCGCGATGGTCTGTCAGTGTGCCCTACGTTGACCAGGTGTGGTCTTGCACCCTGCAGTCACCACCATTTTGCGGCTATGTTCCGACACATAGGCCACAAGTGCATCAAGGTCAGCGTCATTAAAGCTAGGCTTCCTCGACATGCCGGAGTGTGTAGCCGTGTCTGGGGTCTCAGCCTGTAGTGCCAGAGCACCCTTCTTCTTCTTTTTCAAAGGTGGTGCGGATCCTGAGTGGCTTACGCCGCTCTGGTCAGTAGGGGCAGAAGCACCAGTGGACTGTGTACTAGGAGTGTGCAAAGGCACAATGACCATAGGTCTTGGTGCAGGCATTGGCTGCAGGGTGATGTTGGCAGGGGCAATGTCGGTCTGATGGACCTGGACCGACACTGTCCCGGCTGGGAGACTCAGAGCTGGGGTGGATAGAGCTGCAGCTGCCCCTGCAGCCACCCCACCCTGCCTACTTGGGGCAGCAGATGACATTGCTGCCCCAGATCCACGTGGCCTGGTGACAACAACTTGCACCGCCACACGTGGCTTAGACTTGCTGACCTGGAAGTCAACCTGGGAGTCTTCCTGTGCCGGTTCAGGTGCCACAATGGGCCGGTCCAACAGGGGCTGAGCTGGGATGGTGTCAGCTATGTTTCCCACAACCATGGGGGGGTGGGGCATGGGTGTCCCTGATTGGTCCTCCACACATGGGGGTCTAGGGGCACCCTGCAAATCCTGGCCACATCCCCAACCGCACCCACCATGCCCACCTTTTTGAAGGTCGGCCACCTTGGCCTCCCTTACCGCTTGGTCGCCTCCCAACCATGGCACTGATGTTGTTGTGCGTATGGGAGTAGCAGTAAACTATTGTCCTGGGAAATTGGGGGTGAAAGGGGTAGGGTACTAGATGGAATTCGTACTCTAGTGCTCTAGCAAGGCTGTCTGTGACCCCTGGGGGAAGATGACGGGTCACACAACGCACAGGCACCCCGAAAACAAAAATGAACGTGCACTCAACCCCTTATAGACCACATGCGTGGAAAAATGAACCTGCACTATGCTGTGGCACCCAGAAACACAAAAATAAGCATATGCGTAATACACGCAGCCTACAATGACCTCTGAAGGGGTACGCGACACACGGGGCAAGCACAGTTGGTAAATACGTGCGCGACTCACTGTATGCCTGGAAAAAGAACGTGAAAAAGACGCGCGTGTGCACGTTGGCAACACCCCCGCCAAAAGAAGAAGTGAACGCTGTTTGAGGAAACAGGGCCAACCAAAAAATAGAACGCTGTCAGAGGTAACAGGGAGTACGAACTTGTAACGCTGTGAAGTAATCGCGTGTGAACCGACAAGAAGTACAAAATTCACCCACTCGCTCTCCACAAAAAGCACATACAAGTAAATGGCATCCTACACGTACCTTTTAAACCGGCCCACACATACAACAGCACTTACCCGTGTTTGCGCTAAGGCCCTTTCCACCAAATACACGAGCTGACACTCGGACGTGCAGTTTTTGCATGTGTACGATGAACATGCACCCGTGTTGAGGGAAACGCCCTTGCGCGTCACGTCACAGACGCACTTATGCGCTAAAGGGCCTTTTGGCCCAATGATTTCACGTACGTGGGGTGTATTCACGTGCTGTTTCAATATGCACCCGTTATGAGGGAAACACCTGTGCGCGTAACGTCATAGACGCGCGCAGGGCCTTTCCTCGAATTACACGCAGACGTGCAAGATTTTCACGTGGCAAATCACTCCGTATCAAGCTGGCCACGCAACAACACACGGAAGACCACACTCCTGCCCAGAAGGCCAAATTACTGCCCCCCAGAGCCCTGAGCATGCTCCCACCTGCCATCTGCTGCTTCCATTCCTGCCTGCTGCCCACGTGCCTGCTATTTGGTGCCTGCACATCAGCCAGGGTTCCAGTTGCTGTGTCCACCCCTGCTGGAACAGAAGACTCCCAACTGGGATACCATTGCTCCACAGCTCAGCCCCAGGACCCAGTTGCCCACCCACGCCTGCCTCGGGGGTCGCCATGTTGGGGCAAACAACCTCTGAGACCACTGGCAACCCCCAGCCAGAGAGGCAGAGGGCCACCAGCTTCAGTGTGAAGGAAGTTGGTGTTCCGCTGGAGCATGTCCTGGGGCATTTTGATGCCCTCTTCGGAACATCACGCGCCAACAAGGAAGGACGGGAGAGGATCTGGGACGATGTAGTGGTGCCATCAACGCGGAGGGGGTGGCAACCCACGAGATCAAGCACGTCAAGAAGCGCTGGGAGGTCTTCAGGTACAGGACCCTCTACAAGGCCCTGTGCCTCGCGAAGGGGGGCCGGGTCAGCATGAGTGACTTTCAGATGAGGGTCCTGGAATGCGTATGCCCAGCACTCCACACCCAGATCCTTCGGAGGAAGACCCGTCTGGAGTTGAGCGGTAAATGGCCAAGCATTGGTGTGTGAGACAGGGCATGTTGCAGTGTGCTGGTAGTCTGATACTTGACTGTATGTGTGACATAGGCCATGTATGGATGTGTGTGTGCAGGGACATCATGGTCATGCATGTGGGATCAGTAATGTGCGAACCACATGGTTGGTGCATGTGTTACAATGCAACATGGGGAGCTGTATGCCAAATGCACACATGAAAGCATGCCAGTCTCTGTTCTTGGACATTGAGGGGGTGTGAGGGATGGGTGCTGCTGTCATGTACATGTATGGTGCACATGTGTGTGTGTCTGAGAAGTGTGTGTGTGACTTTGAAACGCCATGGATGCATGTAACGCTCACCTGATTCTCGCAGAGGCGCCGGTCTTGACTGGGCGACTACCGTATCTTCAAAGGTAATGTGTAGCACCCGGTTGGCTCTTTTGGCTGGACCTCTGTGCACTGTATGCCTGACGTGTAGAGTAAGATGTCTGCAGATAGAAAATAAGGGGTTAATGAACTGGGGTTATTGGGGTGTCCCTATCTCTTTCCTCTTCTCCTCTCCTGTAGACCCCCAAAGGTTAACGCTCTCACCTTAGGTAAGTGAATGCCGAGCTCTCCATCTGCCTCGGGGCAGGGTGCTGTAACCAGTTTCTTCACTGGATAGGTAGCGCAGGCCTCTTGACTTCAGAGGACTGCTGTCCGTCGTTTACTGCACGAACGGTAAGTTTCGAGTCATTCAAATGTCTGTAAAGTCTTTAGTAATGATGTCTCTTGTTTTGCAGGGTTCCGGCGATGGCGGATGACGGGCTGAAGTGAGTTGAAGATGGAGCCCGTGTGATGAATAGAAGCGCCTGGAAGCACGTAAGTAAGCGCTTGTTGCCTGCTTCACGATGCGCTCTAACTGTCTTTTTATTTTGCAGGTACGAGTTCGGAGCGGCTGCAGGGTGCCGGAATACCCACTGGATTAGATGTGGAAAGGAGTAATGGCACGTGAGTATTAAAGTTCCCCAATGTCTTAAACGCACCTTGTTTTGTCTTTCAGATGCGGGATGCAGCGCCGAAGGCCTCCGGAGCGTGCGAAGAGTTGGTAAGCTTTTGTCTTTCAGATGCCGGAATGCAGTGTGAAGACCTCCGGAGCGCACAAAGAGTAGGTAAGCCTTTGCCTTTCAGATGCCGGAATGCTAACCTGTTCTTTCTTGTCTTTATAGGTGTTGCTGAAGACTGGATTCAGGATGGTAAGCCTTTTTCCTTAGGCCCAGGACCGGATGCAGAAGACACGATGAGCGTTCTGCTGCAGAGGTTGCAGAATAACGCAAAGCAAGATTCATCCACCGGGTGTGGTTTAAATAGCCTCCTGTAGTGCTTCGGTGTCTCCTTCCACAGCCACGCCTAGGTAAGAAAAGAGTTCCTGCTTTCCAGAAGAGTTCCAGTGTTCTGAATCTAGGGAGTGGCTCCAGCCCCACCCAACAGGAAAAGTAGTTCCAAACAGAAGGGGATCAGAGGCTCAACTGGCAGGCAAGTAAGCAGCATGGTCTGCTGCAGGTAAGTCCACCCAAGCATTATGAGCCCGGCGCTTCCAGCGCTGGGACTGGGCATATTTATGAGCCTGGTGCCACTGGCGCCAGGACTGGGTCCAAAAGGTCCCAATTGGGACTGGTTGGCACTCGGAACCTGGGTTATGGATCTTCTTCCAAGGGAGTTGGGAAAACCCTGACCTTTTGGAAGCAGAGATCATGACAGTACCCCCCCTCAAGGCCCCTCCCAAACCGGGCTTCTCCGGGGGTTTTGGCTTGTCAGGAAATGTTCGGTGAAATCTTTTGATTAGGCGAGGAGCGTGGACATATTCAGCAGGCTCCCAGGATCTCTCTTGGGGGCCGTAGCCTTTCCAGTCAATTAGGTAGAATAGTTTAGATTTGGAGATCTTGGAGTCCAGAATGCTTTTGACTTCAAACTCGAGTTCTCCATCAACTAGGATAGGTTTTGGAGATTTGGTTAGTCGGGTTTGAGGTTGCACGGGTTTTAATAGAGAGACGTGGAAGACCGGATGTATCTTCATGTGCGGGGGCAAGTCCAACTTGACCGCTACTGGGTTTACTATGGTAGTGATGGAATAGGGACCAAGGTATTTTGGGTTGAATGTGCGTGGCCCTTTTAGAGATAGATATTTGGTGGATAACCAGACTTGATCCCCTACTTGATAGTGAGGGGCTTCCTTCCGATGTTGATCTGCTCCTTTCTTGTATTGTTCTTTAGCCCTTTGAAGGTGAGAAACAGCTTCCTTAAAGGCTTGGGTGATTGTAGAATGCAGGTAGTCTACTGCTGGTGTTTCAAGATCTTGGAGGGGATCCAACTCCGAGGTTCGAGGGTGACTGCCGTACAAAAGAAAAAACGGGGTTTTCCCAGTTCCCGAATGGACAGAGTTATTGTAGGCATATTCGGCTATCCAAAGGATATCTTTCCAAGTGTTTTCAGTTTGTTGCAGCATGCAGCGTAAATACTGTTCCAGAGTTTGATTGGTCCTCTCAGTTTGTCCGTCGGTCTGAGGGTGGTGACTGGTCGATAGTCTCACATCAATTTGAGCCGACCGACAGCAACTTCGCCAAAAATGAGAAATAAATTGACTACCTCGATCCGAAATTAGAACCGAAGGAAAACCGTGCAGTCGGACGATGTTTTCGAGAAATTCTCGGGCCAGAGTTGCTGCTGTTGGCAAGCCTTTGAGCGGAATGAAATGCGCCATCTTGGAGAATAAGTCCACGATTACTAGAATCGTATTGTGTCCGGAGCATGGAGGTAGATCGGTGATGAAGTCCATAGAAAGCGTATGCCAAGGGCGAGGTGGGATGTCAATAGGGCGTAAGAGGCCTGCTGGTCTTTCCTTTTGACTCTTGTTTTGGGCGCATACTCCACAGGACATTATAAAGTCTCTGATGTCTTTCTTCCAAGACGGCCACCAGAAGTAGCGCTTGATCTTTTCTGAGGTCTTGGCCATACCGGGATGACCTTCCATTAAAGAGTCGTGATAACAAGAGATTACTTTTTTCTGTAAATCTGTGCTGGGTAGGTATAATCGTTCTTGGAAATACAATAAGTTGTCCTTTACTGCAAAGTCCTTTCCCTGCAGATGCCAATTCTGTATGTCTGCTGGAGTTACAAGTTGCCTGGCTTTATCCTTAACTTCCTCTATGGATTCGGTGGCGATTACACCCAGAATTCTTTGTTCGGGAATGATTGGTACAGGTTTAGGGTTGATCAAGTGTTCTTCCACTCCCATCCGAGAAAGGGCATCAGCTTTACCGTTCTTTGTACCAGGTCGATAGGTAATTATGAAGTCAAACTCGGCAAAGAATAATGCCCAACAGAGTTGTCTAGAGGATTGGGCTTTTGCGGTTTTCAAATATTGCAGGTTTCGGTGATCCGTAATCACAGTAACGGTGTGTCGGGCCCCCAGCAGATAATGCCGCCAAGCCTTAAAGGCAGACTTGATAGCCAGAAGTTCCTTGTCAGTAATCGTGTAATTGATTTCAGGAGGCGAGAATTTGCGGAACAAAATGCCACGGGATGCAACTGATTGGTTACCGGGTCCTTTTGTGATAGAACTGCCCCCATGGCAAGGCTTGAAGCATCAGTTTCCACGATGTAGGGGAGTTCGGGGCGAGGGTGTTTTAAGATTGATGCAGAGATAAATTTAGTCTTCAAATCCTGGAAAGCTTGTTCCGCCTCGGTAGACCATTCAAAACGTTTGCTTTTCTTTAACAAGGCAGTGATGGGCTGGACTATTCGAGAGAATTCGGGGATAAACCTGCGGTAAAAGTTAGCGAAGCCTAACATGCTTTGCACACCTTTTACGGAGGATGGTGATGGCCATTTGAGAACTGCATCGACCTTCTTTGAATCCATACGCACTCTGCCAGGTGATAATATGAATCCCAAGAATTCAACTTCAGTCACGTTGAAAACACATTTTTCCAACTTAGCGAAAAGTTTGTGTTGACGCAATCTTTCGAGGACCATTTTCACGTGTTTCCGATGTTCAGATTCCGATGAAGAATAAACGAGGATGTTGTCAATGTAAACAACAACACACACATCTATGAGCTCTCTGAGGACATCGTTCATAAAATATTGAAAGGCGGCCGGGGCATTGCAAAGTCCGAAGGGCATGACCTGATATTCAAATAGCCCATACTTGGTGCGGAAGGCCGTTTTCCATTCATCGCCCTCTTTTACTCGTACCAAGTGGTAAGCTCCTCTAAGATCCAGCTTTGTATATATGCATGCTTTTCTGACTTGGTCCAGGAGTTCAGGGATCAAAGGTAACGGATATCTATTCTTAACGGTGATCTGGTTCAGGGAGCGATAATCGATACAAGTTCTAAGGTCTCCTTCCTTTTTTGGAACGAAGAACAAAGCTGAAGAAGCAGGGGACTTGGAAGGACGAATAAACCCATTTGCCAGGTATTGATCCAGGTATTGTCGAAGGTGAAGGTTCTCAGGCTCGGTGAGGGCATAAATTCTACTACAAGGAGGAGTAGATCCAGGTATCAGGTCTATCTGGCAGTCATAAGACCTATGAGGAGGTAGAGAGTTAGCCTGATCCTTCCGGAAAACATCTTGGTATTCTAGGTATTCAGGAGGTAACTGGGGAGTCTCTGAAGAAATTGCGGCCAGTGCAACACCAGGTGGAGGGTGACAAGTAGAGACACATTCTGGAAACTGGACCGTTCTTGCTTGCCAATCGATCAGAGGATTGTGTTTCTCTAACCAAGGTATTCCTAGAATAATCTGAAACTGAGGGGCCTTGATCACATCGAACACGATCTTCTCATGGTGTCCATCTTGACTTACAAGCGTCACCTCTTGAGTGGTATGCGTTACTGGCCCGGAGGCTATCTCCGTACCATCCACCGTAGTAATGACGTCCTTTACAGCCTTGGGACAAAGAGTTAGATTCATCCTCAAAACCATTTCATGATCCACATAATTGCCGATGGCACCGCTGTCGACGTAAGCTTCAATTGCATGTAATCGATCCGGATTATCAGGGCTAATGAGGACCATCGGTATCACGAAATGCGAGGTCACGGAACTGGTTTTCACGCTCGGCAAGAGGACCTCTATTCTTGTCGGGCGAGGTCGTTTCCCTGCTCAGAGTTTGTAACTTTGGTAACTGCAGCTCCTACTGCCTTCTTGGCAGGTTTCACCGGACAGTCTCGAAGAAAGTGTCCTGAGTTTCCGCAATATAGGCATAATTTCAACTGTTTCCTCCTTTCCCGCTCCCTTTGTGTTAGAGGACCTTTCAGACCCCCTATTTGCATGGGTTCCCCGGAGTCTACTCCTTTGGAAGGAGTTGGCGGTTTGGAAAATACTCGAGCATCAAACTTGGAACGATCGGCCTTCCTGTTCTGCAGCCTGTGATCTATTTGAACGACCAAGTCTATATAATCCGAACAGTCTTGTGGGGGATTCACTACTTGGGCTAAAACGTCTTTGAGCTCTCCACGTAGACCTCTATAAAACAGCGTAATCCTTTTGTCCTCAGGCCATTGAGTTTCCACTATTAGTCTATTGAAAGATGCAATATAAGCCAAAAGGTCTTGATTACCCTGTCGCAACGAAAGAAGCTCATTGTCCAAGGCCTGCCCCTGTGAATGTCTTGCGAACAGTTTTTCCATACTAAGCTGAAAGGCTTGAAAATCATGCAGAACCGGATCATCTTGATTAACTAGAGGGATCGACCAGTCTGCCGCATTGCCACTAAGGTACGAAAGTACAAAAGCTACTTTTGCTTGATCAGTTGGAAAGGCTGCTGGCCGGCATAAGAAGTGCAACCGGCACTGATTGATAAATACTGCAAACCTCTTTGGGTCACCAGAAAATCGTTCGGGCGGAGCCAGAGGTACATTTGGAAGATTTGCCCCTGATGCGGGTAACGGGGTCTGTCCGGCTTGTGACTGTAGCACTTGTCTAGCAAGATTGTCTGTTCTCTCCTTGGAAATAATTAGTTCCCTTCTTAGAGCATTCGTTTCCTGACGAGCTGCATGCACGTCTGCCCTTAGTTCCCCAAGTAACCGGGCTAGGGGGTCAGTATCCGAGGTTTCCATAGCGCCTGGGCGAGAGTTTTGCGGTAGGCTTTGCGTTCTGTAACGCTCACCTGATTCTCGCAGAGGCGCCGGTCTTGACTGGGCGACTACCGTATCTTCAAAGGTGATGTGTAGCACCCGGTTGGCTCTTTTGGCTGGACCTCTGTGCACTGTATGCCTGACGTGTAGAGTAAGATGTCTGCAGATAGAAAATAAGGGGTTAATGAACTGGGGTTATTGGGGTGTCCCTATCTCTTTCCTCTTCTCCTCTCCTGTAGACCCCCAAAGGTTAACGCTCTCACCTTAGGTAAGTGAATGCCGAGCTCTCCATCTGCCTCGGGGCAGGGTGCTGTAACCAGTTTCTTCACTGGATAGGTAGCGCAGGCCTCTTGACTTCAGAGGACTGCTGTCCGTCATCTACTGCACGAACGGTAAGTTTCGAGTCATTCAAATGTCTGTAAAGTCTTTAGTAATGATGTCTCTTGTTTTGCAGGGTTCCGGCGATGGCGGATGACGGGCTGAAGTGAGTTGAAGATGGAGCCCGTGTGATGAATAGAAGCGCCTGGAAGCACGTAAGTAAGCGCTTGTTGCCTGCTTCACGATGCGCTCTAACTGTCTTTTTATTTTGCAGGTACGAGTTCGGAGCGGCTGCAGGGTGCCGGAATACCCACTGGATTAGATGTGGAAAGGAGTAATGGCACGTGAGTATTAAAGTTCCCCAATGTCTTAAACGCACCTTGTTTTGTCTTTCAGATGCGGGATGCAGCGCCGAAGGCCTCCGGAGCGTGCGAAGAGTTGGTAAGCTTTTGTCTTTCAGATGCCGGAATGCAGTGTGAAGACCTCCGGAGCGCACAAAGAGTAGGTAAGCCTTTGCCTTTCAGATGCCGGAATGCTAACCTGTTCTTCCTTGTCTTTATAGGTGTTGCTGAAGACTGGATTCAGGATGGTAAGCCTTTGCCTTTCAGATGCCGGAATGCTAACCTGTTCTTTCTTGTCTTTATAGGTGTTGCTGAAGACTGGATTCAGGATGGTAAGCCTTTTTCCTTAGGCCCAGGACCGGATGCAGAAGACACGATGAGCGTTCTGCTGCAGAGGTTGCAGAATAACGCAAAGCAAGATTCATCCACCGGGTGTGGTTTAAATAGCCTCCTGTAGTGCTTCGGTGTCTCCTTCCACAGCCACGCCTAGGTAAGAAAAGAGTTCCTGCTTTCCAGAAGAGTTCCAGTGTTCTGAATCTAGGGAGTGGCTCCAGCCCCACCCAACAGGAAAAGTAGTTCCAAACAGAAGGGGATCAGAGGCTCAACTGGCAGGCAAGTAAGCAGCATGGTCTGCTGCAGGTAAGTCCACCCAAGCATTATGAGCCCGGCGCTTCCAGCGCTGGGACTGGGCATATTTATGAGCCTGGTGCCACTGGCGCCAGGACTGGGTCCAAAAGGTCCCAATTGGGACTGGTTGGCACTCGGAACCTGGGTTATGGATCTGCTTCCAAGGGAGTTGGGAAAACCCTGACCTTTTGGAAGCAGAGATCATGACATGCATGACACATGTCCGTGATGACGTGTAGATTCACTCATGCAGTGCGGTCACCGTTGTATGCACTGTGTCTATCCACTGTGTCTGTGGTGTGCAAGCCATGATGCATGACCATCTGGTGATGTGTGTGCATGGGATCAGTGTGAGCCATGATGCATGTGAGTTTGAAGGCAACATTTTGGTTAATAGAGGCCCTTGTACATGGATGCTGATGTTGATTGCAGCCGCCGTGCCTGTTTCTGCATGTGTATTGCGTGCATTCACCCATGTGTTATGGAGGGACAGGATGGAAGTGATGTTTGACACTGCCACTCATGTGTTATTGCTTCCTGTCTAGGAGAATATTGTACTGTACCCTGATGCTTGTGTTCTATGTATCCCTCTACGCAGCGTCAAGTGAAGAAGAGGGCGGAGACGGCGCTTTGTAGCCAAGCGGCGGGGATGCCTCCACCGGGCGGCGACACAAGGCCCAGCCACCCTCCAAGGACTTGCATCATCCGGGAGCGAGAGGGCTGGTGCCGCGTCTGCCACTACGGCTGTGGCGGAAGGGCCGGGTGAGCCCCCACAGGGACTTGCAATGGCGGAAGACGGTGCAGAGACATCCAGGTTGGTCGTCTCCACAGAGGAGGAGGAGCCCGCTACTGAGCCGCACATGGGGCCTGGTGGGGGTAGTACCAATGGTGCAAGTGGTGCAGCCAGGGCCAGGGTCAGGAGGCAGCACAGGTCACCGCGGAGGGGCCTGTGCATGTCACTGTCCTTGACCCTGTGACTGCACCACCATGCACCAGCAGGGATGCCCTGTCCCATGCCCGTTTGCAGGTAGGGGAGAGTGCCATGTCATCTGCCTCTCCACTACCTGCGGACGAGGGGTCCCATGAACGTATGGGCTCTGTCCTGATTGCTGTTGCGTTGCGCACGCGTGACATTCGTGATGACATGCGTTCTTCCTGGGCAGAGAACGCACGCCATCACGAACTGCAGCGTTGCAACGTGGCACTGTTGGGAGGGGCCCTGGTCGGTGGGTTCCTACATGTGACGCGCACTCTGGTGGACCTCTCCTCCTCTGTGGAGACTATGCGCCAGTCGTTCTCCCTGCCGTCTTCCAGCCCAGATACCACCAGGGCCTCCTGTGGACCTGGCCTGACCAACACAGCCAGCTTGGTGGAGATCCCATCCCTGCCACAGTCGGGAGTCGGCTGTCCAGCAGGGGTGGACACCACAACTGGAGACCAGCTGATGGAGGATGTGCAGGCATCATCGGACAGGGCACATGGACAGCAGCAGCAGCAGCAGGAGCAGGCTCTAGGTGGGAGCAATGATAGCTCAGGGCCATCGACATCAGGGGGGCAGGCATCAGCCAGAGGTCAGGAGGACCCTGGAATGGGTGTGTCTTCCGTGTGGCTCCGGTTGGGCCAGCGTATAGGTGCGGAGTGGCAGCGGGCGGAAGAGGCGCGGCTCACCATGGTCAGGGCGGAGTTCTCCATGCGTCGGGTGTTGAGGCGGACAGAGAGCCTCGAGGCAACCTGCAGGGAGTTGGAACAGGCCATGAGTGCCTCCCTGCGAGACCTTGGGGCCAGGACAGAAGCCCGCCTCCAGCAAATAGACATGGAATTCGATGATGCCCTGGCCGAAAACATCACTGAGTGAGCCACAGGACTTGCCCGCCGCCATTGAAAATAGTTTATAGTGTTAGGTTTCCTTTTCATTTTTTTTATTTTGGGGCTTTTGGATTATGCCCCACACTTTTGTATATAGTTTTTTTGTTAGCTAGGTTATTAGATAGGTTTCATTTATTTCGTTGGGCTCATGGACCCTTGAAAATTGGATAGTACATAGTTGGACGTTGGATTTATTTGGACATTTTAATTTCATTTCACCATGGATCAATGTATTTACCTTTTTGCGTTTCATTTGGATTTGGTTTGGTGGACAGAGAGTTTTGGCCATTTTTCTTTTGGGTTACTTTGGATTTTTTGGGGAATTATTTTTTTGAAATGTGGACATGCATTTCATTTCATGTTTGCCATTATTTTATGCTTTAATTATCTTTAAATTGATTTTCATGTTAATACATTTTCATGTTTTACTTCAATGTGTAGGATTCTCTCATTGGGTTCCTGCATGTCGATATGTGGGTTTACTCAATCAATGGCAACCAGTGTGTGTGTGTGTGTGTGTGTGTGTGTGTGTGACGGACATGTGTTGATGTACATAGTTGACTTTTGGTTTGTGTCATGAGATGGGCATGGTTTTCTGGGTGGGTGAGTGGGTGGGGGGACATGAGTGGGACATGAGTGGGGGCCTGCTGGCAGGTGCCCCTCCCTGCTGGGGGGTGGGAGTGCAGGGGGACATGAGTTGGGGCCTGCTGGCAGGTGCCCCTCCCTGCTGGGGGGTGGGGGTGCAGGGGGACATGAGTGGGACATGAGTGGGGGCCTGCTGGCAGGTGCCCGTCACTGCTGGGGGTGGGGGTGCTGGGGGACATGAGTGGGACATGAGTGGGGGCCTGCTGGCAGGTGCCCCTCCCTGCGTAGTGGTGGGGGTGCAGGGGGACATGAGTGGGACATGAGTGGGGGCCTGCTGGCAGGTGCCCCTCACTGCTGGGGGGTGGGGGTGCTGGGGGACATGAGCGGGACATGAGTGGGGGCCTGCTGGCAGGTGCCCCTCACTGCTGGGGGGTGTGGGTGCTGGGGGACATGAGTGGGACATGAGTGGGGGCCTGCTGGCAGGTGCCCCTCACTGTTGGGGGTGGGGGCGCTGGGGTACATGAGTGGGACATGAGTGGGGGCCTGCTGGCAGGTGCCCCTCACTGCTGGGGGGTGGGGGTGCTGGGGGACATGGTTGGGACATGAGTGGGGGCCTGCTGGCAGGTGCCCCTCACTGCTGGGGGGTGGGGGTGCTGGGGAACATGAGTGGGACATGAGTGGGGGCCTGCTGGCAGGTGCTCCTCACTGCTGAGGGGTGTGGGTGCTGGGGGACATGAGTGGGGGCCTGCTGGCAGGTGCCCCTCACTGCTGGAGGATGGGAGTGCTGGGGGACATGTGTGGGACATGAGTGGGGGCATGCTGGCAGGTGCCCCTCACTGCTGGGGGGTGGGGGTGCTGGGGGACATGAGTGGGGGCCTGCTGGCAGGTGCCCCTCACTGCTAGGGGGTGGGGGTTCCACACGAAAGCACGTGTGCAACTTCCCCCGTACCGCGTTATACACGTACCCGCTCGCACAGGCCCAATCACGTGTGAAACTTCCCGCGCACCTCAGTAATCTACCCCCTCAATCTCGATGTGTACTCCACTGTCCTCTGCTGATGATTCCCATCAGGACCAGGACAGCCCACGACCTCCAAAACGCTCTCCTGAAATGTTGGTACAACACTGGTACTTTCCACTCCATTGTGCCTCCGTCGCACACAATCCTTGTTACATGCGACACAAGACCGTCTTCACCTCACTCTGTTTATGTTCACTTCCACAACACTGTGGCGGGACACGACTCACTGGAACACCAACAGCCAAAGAGGTGATTGGCCTGAGACACTCCACACAACGGCAACGTCACCATTCCTGTTTGAGACGCCATCCCTGAATCATCCATCGGAGCTCCTTCGGAGCCTGCCCCAACAGGCCTTTGTAACTGGCCACTGCACACCGAAACAAGAGCGACGCGACCACATGGGAGGGACCCAGGCACCCACAACTGCTGACCCGCTGTCAAATGGCAGATCACGGGTCCCTGACCTTGCTGCATGGTCCAGCCTGCGCTCCGCCGATGCTCTGCACCTCGCTCCACCATGCTCTGGTATAGCAGAACACCCTGATCACACTGTTAGCACAATGGACAGCCTTCTCCCATGGCACAACAGCTCCGACTCGACCGCTGACTCCGCTGCACTGCCAGTTCTGCCCAAAGTAGGAGACTCGGCCACAGTGTCAGATGCAACTTTGATGGGCCAAGCAAACTGAAGGCCCGCTTAGGGTGTGGGGCCTACCTTTGAGGGCAGTGTTCTCCGATGTTCCAGGTGCTGCATCCCCCCACAGCAGCCTACGTGTTAGACAGCGGTCCCCTCACAATTCCATCTTCGTCGCCAGTGTGGTGAAGTAAGGTCCTGGACATTCCAGGTAAATTTGCTGATACTTTATTGTCCAAGTCTTGCACCTTCACCAACACACTAGGATTGTAGGGGACACGAAGAACACGACAGGAAGGAGAAACACTGGGCTTGCCCCACACACAACTCATACTCTCTCTAATTGATAAGCCCAACCATCACCCGTGGAACACAACAACTCTCACCCTCCACAAGCATGATGACACCATCACATACCACACTCCAAGCTTGAGCATAAGCTCATATTACAACAAATTGCTTCTGCTTCCCTGCAGAACCTGCATTCTTCAGTTTTGTGTCTGCCTGCTCTATACCACTGCCGACTCAATCTTGCATTTCCTAATCTCAGATTATTCATCATGGTGCCTTCTATACTGAGTAGATATTTCTGAGTCTCTTCTCTAACACAGACCACTTTCTGTAGCTAATAATAGTGCCCCCCTTTATTGCTATTCACCCATTGCTCTTGCCAGTCTCTCAATACTTCACTATTAGCTATATTTGTTGCTTCCCCTCCACATAGAGATATGTCCCTATCCACTTCTTCTTATTCCATTCTATTTCTCCACTAAATATGCCACGTTATTACGCGTTCCGGCTAAATCTATTTCCATTCTCTTCCTTATTCCTTCATTGTACAACTGTATGCTGCCCAGCATTATAGCTCAGTGGCAATTGCTAGCCTTGGAAGCAAGACGACACAGAGCATGCAGATTCGATCCCCGGGTCGGCGCTTAGAAACCTCTGGGTATTAAGCGCGTTATAAATAGACAATCATATCATATCATTATATCCTGTCTTTCGACGCTCACAAAAAGTACACCTGCTGGTTCCCTAAGTTCCAAAGATATTTCTTTTAATTTCCAAAAGGGTGATATGATATAACAAGTGAACAATAAATAAATATGATATGATATGATGTGGCATTTATCGCGCCCGTACACAAGTTTTCAAGTATAGCCATCATCTGTGCTGAAAGATTTCATCCTGTGATAAACAGAGGGCAGATGAGATAGGAAGTAAGACCGGAAGGTGTTAAGAGACAATGGTCCTTCCATCCAAAGGCATGCCATCGTGCGAAGACTTATCATGGCAGCCCATTAATAGCATATCATGGTAGACAGATTCCTAGCCTATGGATGACCAACCAATCTTCAGCCACCGCATCTGAGTAGTAGATAGAATATGGAATAAATACAGGACATAGCACATTTTCAGAACAAAGAGGAGTTTAAGATTCTTGGTATCCCACCACCTGTTAAGGCGGTCACATGGTTCTAATCAGAGGGAGACAAAAAAGAAAGGCACAACATTCTGACGTTACTCTTTGTCATAAAGCATACAAGTAAGGGGATATACGATTCAAGTCTAGTTAAATCTGTGTTCAACAATCACATGTGTCATTCTGCACACACAGACAAGTTCTGTTAGCCAACTATCTTCTGTTGGAGGTTCATAACATGAAACAAAAGCAATGAGAGGTAATAACCCACCAAAATTAATTCAGAAGAGAGCCTTAAGTGGGATCAAACACACACTACAAAGCACAAGAAACCAGGACTCTCTTGGATTACAATCTTCAAGAAACCATTAGAAGCCTCAGACAATAGGGCAATGAAACCATTCAACACAGTAGTTTAGAAAATACATTCTTTGATAATTTAAGAAATGTAGAAATCGTAAAGGGTATTCTGAGGCTGTCTGATCACTGATCACATGAAAACAAACATAAGAAACAATTAAATTTACTCAACATCCTCAATGAAGATGAATAATTTTCTGGTCTAATGCACGCTCAGCCATATCACATCAAAATATGTCATGCCCCAAGTATAACCCCAAGAAAAACCAAAGAACACCACCTGTGCACCCGTATCACACAAGTGACGAAGCAAGTGTCTTGCCCATATCATTGTATTGAAGGCCCCGAGAAACAGTTATAAAAAACATGCCAAAGAAAGGATGCAGTCTATAGAACTGATTCAAGTAACTCTACCACTTCCGTTCACCAATTATATTTATATTTGTATTTATTGTTTTAAATAGCGCCTTGATCCAAGGCGCTTTACAATGAATAACAAAATATACATTATACATGGAACAGTAGAAGCAATAACGGTAAACATGAGTCAAACCAGAAAATCAGCATGTAGAACAATTTACAAATGAGAAAGAAGAGAAGGGGGAGGTGGAGAAAGAAGGGGGAGAGAGAGTAGTGAGTAAAGTGAATAGTAGGAAGAAGGGAGATTTAGAAGAGAAGGGGAAGATAAAGAAAAAAGAGAAGGGTAGAAGAAAGAGAGAAAGAAGGGTACGAGGGGGAAGGGGATCAGGGAGGAGAATGAAAAAGAAGAGATTTCAATTAGGAGCAGAAGGAAGGATAGGAAGGGGAGGAACGGATAGAGAAAGGTAGGGAGTTCCAGTGTAAGGGGGCAAGAAGCTGATTGGAGCGGAAACAAGAAGAGGCACAAGGGGGTGCGGGAACTGAAAGTAAGAAGAGATCGGCAGAACAAAGGGAGCGAAAGGGGGTGTAAAATGAGAGAAGAGAGGAGAGGTAAGGAGGAGCAAGGTTGTGAAGAGATTTAAAGACCAGACAAAGGAAGTGAAATTTAAGTTGGGAATGGAAAGGAAGCCTTCCTAGCTGAGAAAGTGAGTTGGAAATGGAGTCATGAAGAGAGAGAAGACTGAGGGCACGGATGGCAGAGTGATAAAGGGATTTGAGGGGGCAAGGTGGGAAGTGGGAAGACCAAAGAAGAGAGAAGATTAATAGAAAAGACGAGAAAAGATGAGGGAGGAGGTTAAAAGTTTGGTAGCATGGAAGGTGAGAGAGGAATGAACTTTGCGGATGTTAAAGAGATGATAGCTACATGCCTGAGAGGTGAGGGAGATATGATGAGTAAAGGAGAGGGAAGAGTCAAAATAAATGCCAAGATTATGAGCATGGTTGGAGATAGGGAGACTAGAAGGGGGATATTGAATAGAAGGAGGGGGAGAAGGAGGAGGAAGTGTGTTAGATGGAAAGAACAAGACTTCAGTCTTGTGAGTGTTAAGAGAGAGATAGTGAGATGACATCCAATTTTTAATGGCAGTAAGACAGGAAGAGACATTGCGATGTAAGTCAGAGTTGAAGGAAGAAAAGGAGAGGAACAGTTGGGTGTCATCGGCATAGAAATGATGAGAAATACCAAAGGAGGAGATGATATGAGTGAGGAGTGAAGTATATAGAGAAAATAAGAAGGGTCAGAGGACAGAGCCTTGGGGAACACCGTAATCATGAGGGAAGGTAGAAGAAGTTCTTCCGCCCCAAGAAACAGCGTAAGAGCAGTGGGAGAGGTAAGAGGAGAGCCAATTTAAGAACAGAGTCTTTGAAACCGAGGGAGGAAAGAGTATTGAGAAGTAAGGGGTGATCGACAGTGTCGAAAGCAGCTGAAAGGTCAAGGAGGATAAGGATTGAGGTTTGCTTGGAAAAGCGAGGAGTAATGAGAGAGTTAAAGACATAGGTAAGAGCAGACTCCGTAGAGTGTTTGGGACGGAAGCCAGATTGCGAAGGGGGAAGGAGAGAGTAGGTAGTGACAAAAGTAGAGTGCTGAGAATATGTTAAGCGTTCAAGTAATTTAGAGAGAAAAGGTAAAAGTAAGATTGGACGAAAGTTGGAAGCGAGGAGAGGATTAGCAGAAGGCTTCTTCAATATAGGGATAATAGTGGCATGCTTGAAGACAGAAGGGAAGGTGGCCGTAGAGAGACAAGTATTGAAGAAGGAGGTTAGATAGGGTAAGAGATGGGGGTAGATCTAGGGAATAAGAAGGGTTGGGACGGGGTCGGAACGGGGCGGCAGTAGGGTGGGATTTAGTTAAGAGGAGAGAAACAACAGAGGGAGTGATAGGAGAAAAAATAGACATTTGAGCTGAAGAGGAATGTATGGAGGGGAGGGTAATAAGAAGGAGAACATACAATTTTTTTGGCGAAGAGAAGGAATTTTTTCGGAGAAGAAGTTGGCAAAGTCAGAAGGAGAAAGAGGGGAAGTGGAAGAGAGGTCCGGAGCGGGAGAGGAGAGGAGATGAGAGAGGGTTTGAAAGATACAACGAGGATGAGAAGCTTGGGAGTGAAGGTTAGAAAAGTATGAGCGTTTGGCGGATTTAAGGCAGGTGTCATATAGAGAATTATACAGAAATAGGCGGTTTGGTTAGGAAGAGAGAGGGTTTTGAGCCAGCGACGCTCAAGGTGACAGAGGAGACGACGCATGGACAGGAGGTGAGGAGAGAGCCAGGGTTGGGAGGGTTTACGAGTAGGGCGGAAAGAGGAGAGGGGGTGTACTAGATCGAGACTAGAGGAAATAGAGGAGAAAAGAGAGGATAAAGCAAGATCAGCAGGGATGGAGGGGAAATCTGAAAGGGGTGGAAGAGAAGAAGAGCAGGCAGCAAGGAAGAGTGAGGGCTTAAAGTTCCAGAGGTCACGTCGATTAAAGATATGGATGAGGGTAGAGGAGAGGGAGATTTAGAGCTGGGAGTAAGGGAAAAAGAGAGCTGAGCATGATCAGACAGATAGATGGGTAAAGAAGAGACAGGAGAGGAGGAGTAGGTGGAATTAAAGAGGAGATCAAGAGTGGGACCAGAAGAGTGAGTCGGAGAAGAGGGGAGAGGAGAGAGAAGGTAGGAACCTAGGATTGAGGTAAGAGGTGAGGGTTGAGGGGACATGGGAAGGTGAAGGTTGAAATCACTAAGTACAGTGAGTGGAGAAGGGGAGGGGGAGATAATAGAGAGGAGGTTGGTCAAGGTCATCATAAAAAGAGGAGAGGGGGCCAGGAGGCCTATAGATAATTAGGAGGGAAATGAGATGAGGATGAGTAAAGGGAAAGTAGGAAGGGATAGCGAAGAATTGGATAAAAGGTATTTAGGATGGAAGAGGATACCAACACCTCCACCATGACCAGAAGGGCGAGAGACACGAGAAAAGGAAGAGGAAGGGGTAGTAAGAGAGGCAGGGGGAGCAGAGTTGTGAGGTGGGATCCAAGTTTCAGTTAGACAGAGGAAATGAAGGTTGAAACGAAAGAATATGTCTAAAACAGCTGCAGTCGTATTGCAAAGGGATCTGGCATTCCAAAGAGCAATATTGATTAGATTGGAAGGTTGGATTGGAGGGTAGATGAGGTTAAGGCGATAAGGAAGGGCAGAGATGGAACGAGGTGATTGGGGGAGGGGGTTGTGCACGGGAATGTACTTGAGGAATAGGGGAAGGATGAGAGGGAAAGAAAGGTGGGAGCGGGATGGTAAAGGTGAGGAGAAAGGTGGAAGGGAAAGTAGAGATCTAGCGATTCGCATGACATGAAGGGGGAGAGAATGCAGAGAGTAAGAGAGTGGAGAGGAAATAGAAGAGTGCGGTAATGGTAGGGTCATAGACTAAGGTGCTAACAGATGGGGGAATGGAGAGAGAGGCCAATGGCGAAGTGGGTGGGATGAGCAGAAGAGCCCACTAAGTTAGTAGCAGCATACCCTGCAGGGGACAAGGCGAAGAACAAGCCCACTCTCACAGGTAGGGTCACAGAACCACCAAGTCACCCCGATGGCAAAGAGGAGTTGCAGGAGAAATCACTGAAGAGCCTAGGTTAGCAGTCCAGGCGGGGGCTGTAGCAGCCAGAGTAAGACATGAGGGCCAGGGGAGAGGCAGCTGGAGGATTAGCAACCTACAGGTGGAAAGAAAGCTGCAAGTAGATGTGCGTGATGCTGGAGGGACACAATGGTCAGATGATGGGGGAGTCAGGGGAGGCGAAGATAACCGGGGCAGAGAGGACCACAGAAACAAGTGGGGAATCAGTCAATCCCAGCTGCAGAGGCCAATGCTAGAACAGTTGCACTCTTGAAGGCGTGTAGGTGACACAGAGACAAGTGGGGGATCAGTCAGCTCCTGCGGCAGAGACCAATGTCAGAACAGTTGCATTGTAGTTATATGTAGGAAGAACCCTCCTGTGGAGTTCCCTGTCTGTCTTTCTCCAGCAATTATTAAAAAACTGAGCATAAGAAAGGCCATGAAGCCATTTCTATTTCAGAAGGCCATATAGTTTAACACCCCGAAATGAACTTAACTGTTCATGCAAAATGATGTTATGGTATAAAGGTATACATCGCAACCCTCCCTGTGAGCAGCAAAGTGCTTTACAATAACGGGTACAAAGATACCTTCTAAGGGTGTTGCAGCATTTCCTCCGTAACACAAAAACTGAAGTGGCATTTGGTGCATTACAAAACCATATGAATAATTACATAAAACAAACATGAAGGAGACCTTCTGGATCAATTATCCGGAAGCAAGGAATTAGCTATATAAGAAGATTCTGGCACAGATTGGAAATGAGAAAAAACGAATGAAAATAGAGTTTTGATTTTTTCTGCTCCATAAAAAGAGTTATAACAATGGATTTTCTCACAGATTCCTTCCAAATATATATCTACAATGGATTCTGTCACAGATTCCTTCCAAATATATATCTACAATGGATTCTGTCACAGATTCCTTCCAAATATATATCTACAATGGATTCTGTCACAGATTCCTTCCATATATACATGTCTACAAAAGTGACCAAGGCCTCCATGTCACAAAAAACAAAGCCAACTTCGCTCTTCAACCAAATTAATTTAGAAAGATTCCTTCCAGCCCCTAACATGAAAACCAATGGACCAATGAGAAATCTCTAGAGTAGAAACTATTTTCCCCAGAGGAGTTTCCCCTGTCAACTAAGCATCAGTTGATAATATGATGACATAAATAAACCTATAATCAGTGGATTTGTTCAAAGTAAAAGTAGTGGGCCAATCCAAAACAAATGATTTTCCCGGCTGAATCCGGCAAGTAACCTAAGAATCCGAAAGCAAAAATGTTTATTTGTATCCAGCGTGTTGATTATTTAAAGTCCTCGATGCTGCGCGTAGCTAGCGAGCCTTCTCACTGCGGTTCCCCTTCTGCAACAGGATTACTACTGTTTGGACAAGATGGATGCCAAGAACATCGTCTTGAATCCCGCTGCCAGCTTCTGCAGCCTGAGCTTTAGCGTGCAAGGCCGCTCGCCATTGTTTTTGGGGATTTCTCCGCTATGCATATACTTCAAGCCACGGCCTATGAAGGAAGTATGGTCTCTTCCTTAGAACTTCCGCTTTCAGTGACCTCCTGTGCCAGAAGTGAATCCGAGAGCAGGAAGTCCCTGACCGGTTCATATGATCGCCGCCATGATGGGCGCCCTCCTACATTGAATTCCCTTTGAAATGTATATACTGGCAACGGTTGTGCCACAACCCTTCCCTGATGGCCTGTTCAACACCCCCAAAAAAGTTTATTAATGTATGCCACAATATTTATGGTAAGTACATCTGCCCATTTTGTATATTTTGCTTCTCTTTGTGTAATCTTATCACTGCGTCTGAAAATCATGTGAGCTCTTCTCCTCCTTTGAGCAGCTGCCAAAAAAGCACTTACATTGGAGTATTGGTGTGTCATTTGGCGAGCACATCACATAATGCTTTTTTATAGCCAGTATTTAACCATGTTTTCATCCTGTTGGAAAGAGCGATGAGTCTGTTTTGCAAAAAAAAAAAAACAGAGCTGGTGGCAATGCAGACATGCAAGAGATAGACGCATTATGCAGAAAATTAGTTTCAACACATGTGACACCGAAGAAGGCCAGGCGCAGGCGAGGAAAGGCAGCACCGTCCTCACCTTGTGGAGGACACCTCAGCTCTGGCAAACTCTTCGGTCTGGCATGCCTGCAAAATAACGTGTCGACCTAAGCCATGCCCAATGTCTGTACCACAGTAACTAAGCAACCTACTTACCTCTGTAACAGTGCCACGGTGTCGACGGGTTGTTTTGGCGCTATAAAAATGAAAAATAAATAAATAAATAAAATAAGCAATGAACACACAGGAAGAACTTAAATCAGTACTTCATATTTGCAGCTAAAATACTTCACTGTGGGTCAGAGGTCATTGCAAAGGCCACCAGAGACCGCCGATGATCTTGAAGGATGGTTAGATGTTCAAATGACATTCACATAGGTGCACTGAAATGGTTATTACAAGATGTGCCTCTTTTTTAAAATACATATTGTGATGTAGAAAAACTTGAGAAAATCCTGCCAAATATTATTTTGTATATCTTAAGTATGTCTCCTTTTTTCAAACAGTACTGGGACTCATTCCGAGTTGGCCGGTACACAGTAAAAGTGTTGTTAATAACATTTACCGGCCCTTTTACCAGACTGGCTAACTACAACTTTGCCAGTAGGGGTTAAGGATATATCTCCAGCCAAGAGATGAAAGGAAATCTGACCCCTACTGGCAACAAACTGCCTGTATTACCGGCATGGTCAGTAATAGCAGCAAAACGACCCGTGGAGTCCTATTGGAATCCATGGAAAGGGGACTTACTACCCTTGCAGCCACTTGTAATCTGCCGGTAATACCGGCAGACAAGTACATGTAACGGTAATTTTGTTTGCAGGTATTCCGGCGCATTTACCACCAATAATTTGTAATAAGGGCCCCCTCTTTTGTAAAGCCTCGGGGGCCAGCTCAATACTGTACCTGGGGGGCGTACAGAAAAATCAGCAGACAAGGGGCCACATCAAGTACAAATCACTACTTGTGGTAAATTACCACTCATTTGGTATTAGCACTCAGCGTGATGGTGGTAATATTGGTGTCATTGTAATTATGTACCAACTTCAGCGTTATTACTGCATGTGGTAATGACCATTGTCTGAAACATACATGATCACATAAGTTCCTGCTTCTATAGCAGATTAAGAAATACAGCAGGGGTTAATTTACCACTGCAGGGCAAAAAATGCCACCGGTCCTTGCATGTTAATATTTCAGGAACTATGATAGATTTCCAGTTCCACCAACTATTCATTCAGCATGGTATGAGTGTTTTTAATAGGCACACATAGGAGCTCATTTTGAGTTTGTCGTAACGGGAATATAATTCTTGAGTGAGGCTTTTACGCATTTCAGTTCCGTTACATCTACTTTTACGTGCATTCTTTGGCGCAGAGGAGGCTCGGAACGTGCACGGAACGTAACTTACGTTTCCACCTGTCCCTTCCTCTCCTCCATACTCCATACGACAGCATTTGCGCCAGCGTGGATTTTCATGCCTTTGCAAATGCCGGGGATTCCTATGGAGTCCGCCGGCTTTTTGCACCAGCAGACTCCATAGGAATCCATTATAAACGATGCCTGGATTTGTACATGCACAGGTACATGGCAGGCAGCGTTTACTAAATGTATAATACTGTAGTGCTAAAGGGCCGCATACAAGCATGTATGCTGCCTTTTTGCCCCCCCCCTTTTTACCATGCAAATGAGGAAAATTCTGCATCAGGGCAATTAATCCAGCTGAGGGGAGCTGTAAAGCTTGGCAGTATTTTGCTCTTCAGAAATGAGACATAATTTAGTGTTGGTAGGTGCCTTAACCCTCTCCCCCTAATGAGACTCTCTTCTAGTTCTCCTCCCAACCCTCCCACTATTCACTGGACCACCCTCCGACTGGACTGCATGCTATACAACCAACAGGTGGAGTGACTCTGTAGCCATCGGTGTGGGTTGATTTAGTCAACCCATACTGGGCTAAAACATTTCCTGATGGGATGTTTTGCCAAATTTTTTGGCACAGTAATTTTGCTGCATATATATGCTGGGGGAGACCCCCACAATCCGCCCCCTGAAATTCCCTAGCTTAATTATTCCCCTGAACCCACACCCCCTCCACATATATATGCTACAAAATGTGCTGCAAAAAACGCGAAAAATTATCTGGCAAGGAAAAGTAATGCAGGGTAATCTACCAACACCGTAGCCATCAACTTCTTCCTAAAACCAGTGCTTTTACCAACATGCAACACCGGCCGCACCTCTCTTCGTTCCTGCCGTGAGGTCCGTAACACTCCATGCCATTCACATAATTAGACTAGTTAGCACCTCCCATTGCTGGTGATTGGACCGTCTTAGTTAAGAAAAGCCCTGGTTCTGGATGGCTGGGTGTCCGTTGAACAGGTGCCTGTAGAGCAACGAGGTTGAAGGGTGAGTTTCTTGATAATTAGACTAGTTAGTACCTCCCATTGCTGGTGATTGGACTGTCTTAGTTAAGGAAAGCCCTGGTTCTGGATGGCTGTGTGTCCGTAGAGCAGCGAGGTTGAAATGTGAGTTTCTTCATAATTAGACTAGTTAGTACCTCCCATTGCTGATGATTGGACCGTCTTAGTTAAGGAAAGCCCTGGTTCTGTGTGCCCGTAGAGCAGGTGCCTGAAGAGCAGCAAGGTTGAAGGGAGAGTTTCTTCATAATTAGACTAGTTAGTACCTCCCATTGCTGGTGATTGGACCATTAAGGAAAGCCCTGGTTCTTGATGGCGTGTTCCCATAGAGCAGGTGCCTGTAGAGCAGCGAGGTTGAGGGTGAGTTTCTTCATTTTTAACCTAGTTAGTAGCTCCCATTGCTGGTGAATGGACTGTTTTAGTGAAGGAAAACCATGGTTCTGGAGGGCTGTGTTCCCATAGAGCAGGTGCCTGTAGAGCAGCGAGGTTGAAGGGTGAGTTTCTTCATAATTAGACTAGTTAGTACCTCCCATTGCTGGTGATTGGACCGTCTTAGTTAAGGAAAGCCCTGGTTCTGTGTGTCCGTAGAGCAGGTGCCTGTAGAGCAGCGAGGTTTAAGGGTGAGTTTATTCATAATTAGACTAGTTAGTACCTCCCATTGCTGGTGATTGAAAAGTCTTAGTTAAGGAAAACCATGGATCTGGATGGCCTTGTGTCCGTAGAGCAGGTGCCTGTAGAGCAGCGAGGTTGAAGGGAGAGTTTCTTCATAATTAGACTAGTTAGTACCTCACATTACTGGTGATTGGACCGTCTTAGTTAAGGAAAGCGCTGGTTCTGGATGGCTGTGTGCCCGTAGAGCAGGTGCCTGTAGGGCAGCGATGTTGAAGGGTGAGTTTCTTCATAATTAGACTAGTTAGTACCTCCCATTGCTGGTGATTGGACCGTCTTAGTTAAGGAAAGCCCTGGTTCTGTGTGTCCGTGGAGCAGGTGCCTGTAGAGCAGCAAGGTTGAAGGGTGAGTTTCTTCATAATAAGACTAGTTAGTACCTCCCATTGCTGGTGATTGGACCGTTTTAGTTAAGGAAAGCCCTGGTTCTGTGTGTCCGTGGAGCAGGTGCCTGTAGAGCAGCAAGGATGAAGGGTGAGTTTCTTCATAATTAGACTAGTTAGTACCTCACATTACTGGTGATTGGAAAGTCTTAGTTAAGGAAAGCGCTGGTTCTGGATGGCTTTGTGCCCGTAGAGCAGGTGCCTGTAGAGCAGCGATATTGAAGGATGAGTTTCTTCATAATTAGACTAGTTAGTACCTCCCATTGCTGGTGATTGGACCGTTTTAGTTAAGCAAAACCATGGTTCTGGATGGCGTGTGCCCATAGAGCAGGTGCCTGTAGAGCAGTGAGGTTGAAGGGAGAGTTTCTTCATAATTAGACTAGTTAGTACCTTACATTGCTGGTGATCGGACCATCTTAGTTAAGAAAAGCGCTGGTTCTGGATGGCTGTGTGTCCGTAGAGCAGGAGCCTGTAGAGCAGCGAGGTTGAAGGGTGTTTCTCCATAATTAGACTCATTAGTACCTCCCATTGCTGGTGATTGGAACGTCTTAGTTAAGGAAAGCCCTGGTTCTTGATGGCGTGTGCCCATAGATCAGGTGCCTGTAGAGCAGCGAGGTTGAAGGGTGAGTTTCTTCATAATTATACTAGTTAGTACCTCCCATTGTTGGTGATTGGACTGTTTTAGTGAAGGAAAACCATGGTTCTGGAGGGCTGTGTTCCCGTAGAGCAGGTGCCTGTAGAGCAGCGAGGTTGAGTGGTGAGTTTCTTCATAATTAGACTAGTTAGTACCTCCCATTGCTGGTGATTGGACCGTCTTAGTTAAGGAAAGCCCTGGTTCTGGATGGATGTGTGTCCATAGAGCAGGTGCCAGTAGAGCAGCGAGGTTGAAGGGTGAGTTTCTTCATAATTAAACTAGTTAGTACCTCCCATTGCTGGTGATTGGACCGTCTTAGTTAAGGAAAACCATGGATCTGGATGGCCGTGCGTACGTAGAGCAGGTGCCTGTAGAGCAGCGAGGTTGAAGGGAGAGTTTCTTCATAATTAGACTAGTTAGTAGCTCCCATTGCTGGTGATGGGAAAGTCTTAGTTAAGGAAAACCATGGATCTGGATGGCCGTGCGTAGGTAGAGCAGGTGCCTGTAGAGCAGCAAGGTTGAAGGGAGAGTTTCTTCATAATTAGACTAGTTAGTACCTCACATTGTTGGTGATTGGACCGTCTTAGTTAAGGAAAGCGCTGGGTCTGGATGGCTGTGTGCCCGTAGAGCAGGTGCCTGTAGGGCAGCGATGTTGAAGGGTGAGTTTCTTCATAATTAGACTAGTTAGTACCTCCCATTGCTGGTGATTGGACCGTCTTAGTTAAGGAAAGCCCTGGTATTGTGTGTCCGTGGAGCAGGTGCCTGTAGTGCACCGAGGTTGAAGGGAGAGTTTCTTCATAATTAGACTAGTTAGTACCTCCCATTGCTGGTGATTGGACCGTCTTAGTTAAGGAAAGCCCTGGTTCTGTGTGTCCGTGGAGCAGGTGCCTGTAGAGCACAGAGGTTGAAGGGAGAGTTTCTTCATAATTAGACTAGTTAGTAGCTCCCATTTCTGGTGATTGGAAAGTCTTAGTTAAGGAAAACCATGGATCTGGATGGCCGTGTGTCCGTAGAGCAGGTGCCTGTAGAGCAGCAAGGTTGAAGGGGGAGTTTCTTCATAATTAGACTAGTTAGTACCTCCCATTGCTGGTGATTGGACCGTCTTAGTTAAGGAAAGCGCTGGTTCTGGATGGCTTTGTGCCCGTAGAGCAGGTGCCTGTAGAGCAGCGATGTTGAAGGATGAGTTTCTTCATAATTAGACTAGTTAGTACCTCCCATTGCTGGTGATTGGACCGTTTTAGTTAAGGAACACCATGGTTCTGGATGGCTGTGTGTCCGTAGAGCAGGTGCCTGTAGAGCAGCGAGGTTGAAGGGTGTTTCTCCATAATTAGACTCGTTAGTACCTCCCATTGCTGGTGATTGGACCGTCTTAGTTAAGGAAAGCCCTGGTTCTTGATGGCGTGTGCCCATAGAGCAGGTGCCTGTAGAGCAGTGAGGTTGAAGGGTGAGTTTCTTCATAATTATACCAGTTAGTACCTCCCATTGATGGTGAATGGACTGTTTTAGTGAAGGAAAACCATGGTTCTGGAGGGCCGTGTTCCGGTAGAGCAGGTACCTGTAGAGCAGTTGAGGGGTGAGTTTCTTCATAATTAGACTAGTTGGTACCTCCCATTGATGGTGATTGGACCGTCTTAGTTAAGGAAAGCCCTGGTTCTTGATGGCGTGTGCCCATAGAGCAGGTGCCTGTAGAGCAGTGAGGTTGAAGGGTGAGTTTCTTCATAATAATACCAGTTAGTACCTCCCATTGATGGTGATTGGACCGTTTTAGTTAAGGAAAACCATGGTTCTGGATGGCTGTGTGTCCGTAGAGCAGGTGCCTGTAGAGCAGCAAGGTTGAAGGGTGGGTTTCTTCATTTTTAACCTAGTTAGTACCTCCCATTGCTGGTGATTGGACCGTCTTAGTTAAGGAAAGCCCTGGTTCTTGATGGCGTGTGCCCATAGAGCAGGTGCCTGTAGAGCAGTGAGGTTGAAGGGTGAGTTTCTTCATAATTATACCAGTTAGTACCTCCCATTGATGGTGATTTGACTGTTTTAGTGAAGGAAAACCATGGTTCTGGAGGGCCGTGTTCCGGTAGAGCAGGTACCTGTAGAGCAGTTGAGGGGTGAGTTTCTTCATAATTAGACTAGTTGGTACCTCCCATTGATGGTGATTGGACCGTCTTAGTTAAGGAAAGCCCTGGTTCTGGATGGATGTGTGTCCATAGAGCAGGTGCCAGTAGAGCAGCGAGGTTGAAGGGTGAGTTTCTTCATAATTAAACTAGTTAGTACCTCCCATTGCTGGTGATTGGACCATCTTAGTTAAGGAAAGCCCTGGTTCTGTGTGTCCCTAGAGCAGGTGACTGTAGAGCAGCGAGGTTTTAGGGTGAGTTTCTTCATAATTAGACTAGTTAGTACCTCCCATTGCGGGTGATTGGACCGTCTTAGTGAAGGAAAGCCCTGGTTCTGGATGGATGTGTGTCCATAGAGCAGGTGCCTGTAGAGCAGCGAGGTTGAAGGGAGAGTTTCTTCATAATTAGACTAGTTAGTACCTCACATTGCTGGTGACTGGACCGTCTTAGTTAAGGAAAGCGCTGGTTCTGGATGTCTGTGTGCCCGTAGAGCAGGTGCCTGTAGAGCAGCGATGTTGAAGGGTGATTTTCTTCATAATTAGACTAGTTAGTACCTCCCATTGCTGGTGATTGGACTGTTTTAGTGAAGGAAAACCATGGTTCTGGATGGCTGTGTTCCCATAGAGCAGGTGTCTATCGAACAGCAAGGCTGAAGGGTGAGTTTCTTCATAATTAGACTAGTTAGTACCTCCCATTGCGGGTGATTGGATCTGCTTAGAGAAGGAAAGCCCTGGTTCTGGATGGCCGTGTGTCCATAGAGCAGGTGCCTGTAGATCAGCGAGGTTGAAGGGTGAGTTTCTTCATAATTAGACTAGTTAGTACCTCCCATTGCTCTTGATTAGACCGTCTTAGTTAAGGAAAGCGCTGGTTCTGGATGGCTGTGTGCCCGTAGAGCAGGTGCCTGTAGAGCAGCGATGTTGAAGGGTGAGTTTCTTCATAATTAGACTAGTTAGTACCTCCCATTGCGGGTGATTGGACCGTCTTAGTGAAGGAAAGCCCTGGTTCTGGATGGATGTGTGTCCATAGAGAAGGTGCCTGTAGAGCAGCGAGGTTGAAGGGTGAGTTTCTTCATAATTAGACTCGTTAGTACCTCCCATTGCTGGTGATTGGACCGTCTTAGTTAAGGAAAGCCCTGGTTCTTGATGGCGTGTGCCCATAGAGCAGGTGCCTGTAGAGCAGCGAGGTTGAAGGGTGAGTTTCTTCATTTTTAACCTAGTTAGTACCTCCCATTGCTGGTGATTGGACCGTCTTAGTTAAGGAAAGCCCTGGTTCTTGATGGCATGTGCCCATAGAGCAGGTGCCTGTAGAGCAGTGAGGTTGAAGGGTTAGTTTTTTCATATTTATACTAGTTAGTACCTCCCATTGATGGTGATTGGACTGTTTTAGTGAAGGAAAACCATGGTTCTGGAGGGCCGTGTTCCGGTAGAGCAGGTGCCTGTAGAGCAGCGCGGTTGAGGGGTGAGTTTCTTCATAATTCGACTAGTTAGTACCTCCCATTGCTGGTGATTGGACCGTCTTAGTTAAGGAAAGCCCTGGTTCTGTGTGTCCGTAGAGCAGGTGACTGTAAAGCAGCAAGGTTTTAGGTTGAGTTTCTTCATAATTAAACTAGTTAGTACCTCCCATTGCTGGTGATTGGACCGTCTTAGTTAAGGAAAGCCCTGGTTCTGTGTGTCGTAGAGCAGGTGCCTGTAGAGCAGCGAGGTTGAAGGGTGAGTTTCTTCATAATTAGACTAGTTACTACCTCCCATTGCTGGTGATTAGACCGTCTTTGTTAAGGAAAGCGGTGGTTCTGGATGGCTGTGTGCCCGTTGAGCAGGTGCCTGTAGAGCAGCGATGTTGAAGGGTGAGTTTCTTCATATTTAGACTCGTTAGTACCTCCCATTGCTGGTGATTGGACAGTTTTAGTTAAGGAAAACCGTGGTTCTGGATGGCTGTGTGTCAGTAGAGCAGGTGCCTGTATATCAGCGAGGTTGTAGGGTGCATTTCTTCATAATTAGACTAGTTAGTACCTCCCATTGCTGGTGATTGGACCATCTTAGTGAAGGAAAGCCCTGATTCTGGATGGCCGTGTGTCCATAGAGCAGGTGCCTGTAGAGCAGCGAGGTTGAAGGGTGAGTTTCTTCATAATTAGACTAGTTAGTACCTCCCATTGCTGGTGATTAGACCGTCTTAGTTAAGTTAAGCGCTGGTTCTGGATGGCTGTGTGCCAGTAGAGCAGGTGCTGGTAGAGCAGCAAGGTTGAAGGGTGAGTTTCTTCATAATTAGACTAGTTAGTACCTCCCATTGCAGGTGATTGGACCGTCTTAGTGAAGGAAAGCCCTGGTTTGGATGGCCGTGTGTCCGTAGAGCAGGTGCCTGTAGAGCAGCGAGGTTGAACGGAGAGTTTCTTCATAATTAGACTAGTTAGTAGCTCCCATTGCTGGTGATGGGAAAGTCTTAGTTAAGGAAAGCCATGGTTCCGGATGGCCATGTTCCCTTTGAACAGGTGCCGGTAGAGCAGTGAGGTTGAAGGGTGAGTTTCTTCATAATTAGACTAGTTAGTAACTCCAATTTCTGGTGATTAGACGTCTTAGTTAAGGAAAACCATGGTTCTGGATGGATGTGTGCCCGTAGAGCAGGTGCCTGTAGAGCAGCGAGGTTGAAGGGTGAGTTTCTTCATAATTAGACTAGTTAGTACCTCCCATTACTGGTGATTAGACCGTCTTAGTTAAGGAAAACCATGGTTCTGGATGGATGTGTGTCCATAGAGCAGGTGGCTGTAGAGCAGTGAGGTTGAAGGGTGAGTTTCTTCATAATTAGACTAGTTAGTACCTCCCATTGCTGGTGATTGGACTATTTTAGTGAAGGAAAACCATGGTTCTGGATGGCCGTGTGTCCGTAGAGCAGCGAGGTTGAAGGGTGAGTTTCTTCATAATTAGACTAGTTAGTACCTCCCATTGCGGGTGATTGGACCATCTTAGTGAAGGAAAGCCCTGGTTCTGGATGGCCGTGTGTCCATAGAGCAGGTGCCTGTAGATCAGCGAGGTTGAAGAGTGAGTTTCTTCATAATTAGACTAGTTAGTACGTCCCATTGCTGGTGATTGGACGGTTTTAGTTAAGGAAAACTGTGGTTCTGGATAGCTGTGTGCAAGTAGAGCAGGTGCCTGTAGAGCAGCGAGGTTGAAGGGTGAGTTTCTTCATAATTAGACTAGTTAGTACCTCCCATTGCTGGTGATTGGACCATCTTAGTGAAGGAAAGCCCCGGTTCTGGATGGCCGTGTGTCCATAGAGCAGGTGCCTGTAGAGCAGCGAGGTTGAAGGGTGAGTTTCTTCATAATTAGACTAGTTAGTACCTCCCATTGCTGGTGATTAGACCGTCTTTGCTAAGGAAAGCGCTGGTTCTGGATGGCTGTGTGCCCGTAGAGCAGGTGCCTGTAGAGCAGCGATGTTGAAGGGTGAGTTTCTTCATATTTAGACTAGTTAGTACTTCCCATTGCTGGTGATTGGACAGTTCTAGTTAAGGAAAACCGTGGTTCTGGATGGCTGTGTGCCAGTAGAGCAGGTGCCTGTAGAGCAGCGATGTTGAAGGGTGAGTTTCTTCATAATTAGACTAGTTAGTATGTCCCATTGCTGGTGATTGGACCGTCTTAGTGAAGGAAAGCCCTGGTTCTGGATGGCCGTGTGTCCATAGAGCAGGTGCCTGTAGAGCAGCAAGGTTGAAGGGTGAGTTTCTTCATAATTAGACTAGTTAGTACCTCCCATTGCTGGTGATTAGACCGTCTTAGTTAAGGAAAGCGCTGGTTCTGGATGGCTGTATGCCCGTAGAGCAGGTGCCTGTAGAGCAGCGATGTTGAAGGGTGAGTTTCTTCATAATTAGACTAGTTAGTACGTCCCATTGCTGGTGATTGGACGGTTTTAGTTAAGGAAAACTGTGGTTCTGGATGGCTGTGTGCCAGTAGAGCAGGTGCCTGTAGAGCAGCGAGGTTGAAGGGTGAGTTTCTTCATAATTAGACTAGTTAGTACCTCCCATTGCTGGTGATTGGACCATCTTAGTGAAGGAAAGCCCTGGTTCTTGATGGCATGTGCCCATAGAGCAGGTGCCTGTAGAGCAGCGAGGTTGAAGGGTGAGTTTCTTCATTTTTAACCTAGTTAGTACCTCCCATTGCTGGTGATTGGACCGTCTTAGTTAAGGAAAGCGCTGGTTCTGGATGGCTGTGTGCCAGTAGAGCAGGTGCCTGTAGAGCAGTGAGGTTGAAGGGTGAGTTTCTTCATAATTAGACTAGTTAGTACCTCCCATTGCTGGTGATTAGACCGTCTTAATTAAGGAAAACCATGGTTCTGGGTGGCCGTGTGTCCGTAGTGCAGCAAGGTTGAAGGGTGAGTTTCTTCGTAAGGTCAGGGAACTGTGAGGAGACTTCCAATAACCTGGTGTGGGGGTTTGTTATATCATACCCCCATATTATACCATGTTATATCATATCATGGCCACACCCCACCGTCAATACCTTCGATACTTGGTGTTGTACTCACACAGATGCAAGATATCTTCCAATTATTCATATGTAGAGTAAATATAGACTCTTTTTGATTGACAAAACAGACACCAAAACGAAGGTTGTGGAGTGGTGCACAGAAATGTTGTGAGCACTTTTACATAATCTCATTTAAAAGACACTTCTATTGTTTAAGTAACAGGAAAACAGTTAATCCCTCTCCTGTTGTAATCTCCAGCAGCGGAGAAATAACCATAACATAACACTTCAAATGTTTTCTTCTCGACTAATGGCTGCAAATTGAATGTTTGTTCAGACAAAAGGAATCTGGAATGATTGGCAAGTGTTTAATTATATGTTTTAGGGAGCATTGGAATTTTGCTCTGCGCTGCTCAGAGTCAACACCCAACTGTTACAGTATCTATGGAATGTTCTGATTACAGGGGAATAGTGATATCGCAAGTAGACTGTAACAATAACAGTATTTCAGATTGGAATTCAGTTCAAGCATGTATTATGAAAGGTATATCAATCTTATTATGGTATTTATTGGGTGCAGACCCAGCTTCGAGAAGCAACGCAGCGCTTTACAGAGGTATACAACAGTAGAGATTCATAACGGACAGCTTTTCAGAGGTATCAACAGAACAGATTTACAGCGGGAGTTGGGATACATCGGGGCAATGAGGACGGGTACAGCTGTACCTGGTGGCTGGAAGGAGAGGTGCAGGTCGCGTCTAGCGAGTCCGGAGGGACGAGGCGTAATTCTAATTGGTTATTTATAACGCGTTTAATACATAGAGGTTTCTAAGCACGGACCCGGGGATCGAACCTGTGTTTCTCCATGTCATCTTGCTTCCAAGACAAGCGCGTTGCCCTGAGCTATCCTCCCGAGTCAAAATTGTCCATGGTGACATGATTGCGTATAGACATATTTTCATTGTTTTGGTTATTGCAGAATTGAAAATTCAGTTGATCAATAATGCAATCTTTTGTAGAAGGGGAAGCAGATTAGAAGGAAATGGTCCTTTTTTGTTTGAGGTACTCTAATTAGCCCCTACTTTACACGTGACGTTCAACACACTAGTAACAATGTATTCCCAGTACAGCAGCGTCTGTTCTAGAGAATGCCACGGGCCTCCCTTCCCAGGTGGGCCAGTTGCTGCTCCACAGAATGAACCATGTGGATAACAGGGAGACAGAAGCACCGGAAGAGGAAGCTCTGATGCTATAGGGATACTCCATTAGCACGCGCCACTTGCCTGAATGCCCTTGAGAGATCTCAAATCTTGAGACAAATGAGTCTCCTTACCTTCTTTTGTTTATAGTGACCGGGCTGCGCAACTCCTGTGCATTTGCAATTTCGGGGGCCATTCCCCCAGGATATATGATTCAGCGCACTTTTTACCCCATCTCAGCAGGATCTTTTGCAATACGCTACAACTCTTTGATTACTTTCCTTCCATCATTATGGCTTCCCCCATTCCACTATCACCACCGAGTAACTTTCTTGCAGCTTCCATGCATCGTCCACCTCGCCCTAAAACTTCTTTTCCGACTCAATTTAGCTGCCATTTTCTAAGCAGCTTTATTTTTTTACTACAATCATGATTGCTGCCTATTTGGGGCCGTGGCTGTGAGCAGACTGATGTGGATGTGCGTCTTGTGAGCTCCATGCTGAGAATCCGGCAAGAAATCCTAGTAGAAGGCAGAAAAGATGCCAATTTGGGGGAAGCAACCTCCGCAGCCGTTTTGGGCACCGGAAGACAGTGTATGGAAGACAAGGAAACCTCCAACGCCAGCAGTGCCGCGGAGCACGAAGGAGCGGCCATCTTGGTCACAGGGGGATGACGGCCTGGCATATGAACGATCAGAAAAGGCACCCCTCACCAATTGAGGATATTGCGCTGCTAACAATCATCTTCAGGCATGGGGGGCTCCTGACAGAAAGGTGGATGTTCCAGAGATGGACAGGAGCGGAAGAGGTGCAATCACCCAGGGGAGCGGTGAGGCAGCTGAGCAGCTGGACTCGAGTTGGGCAGCTGATAGGACACCTTCTGAGGCGTCGGAGCGGAATACAAGGAACTGCGCAGAGGCCGGGAGACCCGCAGAATGCAGAGCAGGGAGACCAGGTGTGGCCTTCCAGTGTCAGGCTGTGCAGCAGGTGACGTAAAGTGAGTGGAGAGGCACAGCGGCTCGGTGGAGTATCCATGGAAACAGTTTGTCAGTGAAAGCAAGGGGTGCCAGCGGAACGGCACAGAAAGCTATAACTGCAGGGGCACACGGGGAACGTGCACCCAGGACACTGATATAAGGAGAGCACGTCAGTGGCCTAGGAAGTGGAGTCCAGCTCCTGGGTGTGGTCCCCAAGAGGCCTCCTGTGTGACTAAGAGTTTATAGGGACACAGTCACTGGGACCTTGCGACGGATACCAATATTGGGTGATTGGAAGACCACACATAGGGATCAGCGTGTTTTTGATAAAGAGGATATAAGGTGGTACGGTCTGTTAGGAGCCCAGGATAGGGAGCGCTTAATTGTATTTCAGGAGAATGACCAGGAAACGGTCCTGCCATACACTATAGGGACCGACAGGGTAGAGGATAATTAACATCAAAAAAGGGAAAGTGTGAGGCTCCCTGAAAAAAGGGTCGGGGAAGGACTAGAGATGGTGAAAGGCCAACAAAGAATGGAGCAGTTTGTCGGCACCAAGCCTAACAGAAAAACAGAATAAGCATGGTGTATCAGAAGGGGCCAAATAACCTGGCACCGGGAAAGTCCTGGAAACAGTTACATTGGAGGGTCTTTTAGAGTCTATTCAGCAATACTGCACGTCGCTGGACGGAAAGATCGAGGAGGTGGGTGTGATGTCACCCTGGTGCGGGCAGACCTAAGCAAGATGAATGAGAGGGTGGCAGAGGCAGAACAGACAGTGATGTGGAGGATGCACTGACACTATTAAAAACCCAAATGAATGGTCCGATAGGAGCTTCCTGGACCTAGGAAGACAGAGTGGAGGAGGCGGAGGGACGCTATTGCAGATGACACATAAATATGCTGGGAGTACCGGAGTGAGAGGAAGGACAGTGAGTGGAGTTATTTGTAGAGAAGCTGTTACTGGAAACTTTCTGCTTGCAAGGCTTATCAAAGATGTTCACAGTAGAACGTGCTTGCAGTGTGACGGGAAGGTCACCACCACCAGGGGGAACTGCGAAATACGAAGAGCATGCGAGGGTACGTGGGATGGAAAAAGCGGTATCAGGTAATAAAATCGAGGCAAAAATGTCAGCAGTAAATTGCCGTGGTTTGACACAGTAAAAGTGTACCCCATTATACTATTTAAGGGGATGGGGGGTTGCGGGGTGTCCCCCGCTCCCATTAAATGGTATAATGGGTGTGGGGGTTGTGGGTGCGTCCCCCGCATCCTTTACATGATTGTGGCGCAAAAAACCATTCACGGCCATTTTTGCCGCAATTTTAAGACATGGAACCGAAAAAGCGGGCATACGGAAGGTCCAAAGAAGGGAAGAGGATGAGAAAGGGGGTCCACGAGAAGTTGATTGTTAAACGAATGCATTGGTTTAATGGTTGAACGTAAAGGTGTCACAGGTTTAGTAGGCGGCAAAGGGCACGGGCTGGATGTCAGAAGTCTACGAGAGCATGGAGATGATGAGGGCTATGGGAGTCATGTATTTCTCAAAAAAGCATGACCAAGATTGAAATAGGGACTTGGAATGTGTGATGTTTGGGACACATGGGGTAAGAGAGCAACGGGATACAGTTGGCACTTTTGTAGGAGACTCACTTATACTGGGCCCAGACTTAGAGGAATTGCAGCAGAAGTCTGGGGCAGGTACATTCAGCTCCACCTACTCTTCCTATGTCAGGGGAGTGCTGAACAGGTGGACAAAAAGCGAGGGGACACGGAGGGGCAGACATTGTTGATCCAAGGGCAGTTGCAAGGGTTGACGGTTTGCATAGTAAATTCATATTGCACCAAACGTGGACAATGACGACTACTTTTGATTAGGAATGACAATGGTGGGAGTGAACAAGCAGATATTCTTATTTGGGGAGGGGGCTTCAACTGTATGTTGGTCCCCAAAAAAGATATAGTCGAGGGTGGGGACCATTCCAACAGAAATCAACAGACTTTCTCAATAAAGACTTGGATTTAGTAGAGTTATGGAGGGGAACTCATGGCACAGAAAGAGGGTACTCCTACTCAGACGGCGTATTCCTGACTTTACTATAGATTCGGGAGCAGAGTGCATGGTTCATGGTTTTCCGGCATGGAATATCTGGGGCAGATGCTATCAGATCAGACTCTGATGGTGTCAATACAATTTAGACACTTGAGATTACGGCTCACCGCACGTGTCAATTTGTTTATAGTTTCCTTTGCACAACTTTAGGACTGCCACTTGACTGCATGGCTAAGGGTATCCTCAAACCACTAGTTCAAAATAGCATGTAGGTCAGTCACCCCTTTGTCATGCGCCTGTCCATGAATGAATATAAAGACCACTGATTGTTTCTTGTTAGGTGTTTTATTAACAAATTGCCGCTATGTCAACACGTGTTTCGACCTCTTATGGTCCTCAAGAAGACAGGGCTAATAATTCAACATTATATATTATATATAATACATAGGTATTGGGCCAGTTGGGGTTGTTGTCAAACCCTTCTCTACGAATTTGTTCAAAATATTTCAAAGATATATCGTACAAATACAATTAGATGGACAGACAAAATGGGTGGGCAATGGGGAGGATTAGAGAGGGCAGAGAAAAAGATCACAATATAGATAGGGAAGAAACATTGAGACAAATGCAAAAGGGAAGGAACCAACTTCAAGGAAATACGAAATTCAGCACTAAATATTGTAGTGACAGCCATGAAATCATAAAAATATTGAGAAGGCACTGGCATCTGTTACACTTGGACAAGAATTTAATAAGTAATGTGGATGCCACTCCAAGGATTATATACACAAGGGTGTTGACCCTTAAAAATAAATTGAGTCCTTCCTTTTTACTAAATAATTTGAGACTGAAAAGTACCACTTGGTTGGAACCAACATGAATTGGCTTCTCAAAATGTGGGATGTGTTCAATGTGCCAATATGAAGATAAGAACACCCAAGAATTCAATGCAATGCAGGTACTGGAAATAAAAATGATTTAAGAAATTATCAACTGTAGATCTAATTATGTTGTGTACGCAATTATATGCAAATGCCAGAAAAAATACATCAGCAGTATATACATTACATTATATATATTAGGGAATTGAGGTTACGGATTCAGGAGCATATGTATACTGTAGGGAGTCAAGATACCAGATACCCATCAGCTGAACATTGGCAAATGCTACATCAGTGGTAAGATAAAAGTGACACGAGTTTTATTGGACTGATGAAGGTAAACATTAGGAAAAGAGGAGGCAACAAACACCTGAAATTATGCCAAATGGAGGCTAAAATGATTTACAGGTTGCACATGGCAGAGATTGGATTAAACTCAGGTCTTTTTATAAATACTATGAATGAAGGAAATGTCTTCTACATTATGTTCTACATATGGTCTCTAATGATGAAAAGGTTCTTTACAACTGTACTAGGAGTTGGACAATATGGTTAGAAGAATACAACCAATGATAAAGGGATTGTTGCAGTAGTTTGCAGTTCAATGCAATATCTATATAACAAATAGAGACTTGAGTATTATATGTTAATCATAGGCATCCCTTTTATAAAGTCCATCTAGCTATGTTTATAAATAATAACATATAGTTCACTTTGAACAATATCGATAGCTTTTGTCAAAGGAACCTAAACAGAAGAATCACAAATAGATTTTGCTTTCAATTAGGAGGGTCCTAATATTGTATTGAATTCATGGGTCTGCTAGATAGTTAAATTAAATACACTTTGCGGAAGTCCATATAGTCAGACTTAGCAATAACATATAATACAATTTGAACAGTATGGGCTTGTTTTGATAAAGGAACTGACATTGAGGAATTACTAAGAGATTTTTTTTTATAATAAGGATCCTAAATATTGAACCATATTTAAGGGACGGCCCACTCACGTTTGTGCTAGATAATTAAATAATATGTAATTACCAAAATGTATAGTATTAAATCAGAATGTGCATGAACAAGCCTCTAACGTTGATATAAAAAGATCTTAAGAGAAAGTAGATCCGTAGTTAGGTGCTTCATGATTTTGTATTGTCAAAACTGGTACACGTGTATTTGGAGTAACAGTACCATTTAAAATGGCTGACCATATAATATATGCAAATTATATAATTTAATATAATATATAATTTGCATATAATTATTATATATAAATGAGTGACATAACATGCCTGGTGTGTGACGTCACAATGTAAACAATAATAAATAAGATCTGAAAAATGGCGTATGCGGTAGGAAATGCACACAGAACGCTGCAAAAGCTAAGGAGGAAGCTAGGAAGACTTAGGTAAGACTGCAGGATACGAATACTATATCGCCAGCATACTTTGCTGTGAATTATGAATAGATATAAAATGTTTGTGGGTTTTAAACCATTTTGATGTTTAATCGTCTTGGGTAGCACTTGGGAAAACAGACTGTTTGACTATGTAGTGCTTTGATGGTCAACATGACATAAGTTGAACATATCCTTTATATACCTTATAGGTGAACAATGTACAACTCTATTTGCGAACATCAACGTGAGCTAAATTTGTGGTTTACTCTGTATGCACTTTCAGGGGCTTTATTAACATTAACAATAGTGAGCATGGAATTTGCACATGTATGAAATGGTCCAATGCATGAATATATTAAAATTCAAACACGTAGAGAGTGTCTATTGGTATGCGGGTAGGGTCACACAGGAACAAGGGTGTGTCCCTCGGCTATAGCAGCACCTAATTGAAACATGGATGATATGGATTGAACCAAATGTAATGTTTATAATATTTAAGTGAACTAATGAAATATATGTATCTCCCATCTCTCTGCCCTCTCTGATCCTCCCCATTGCCAACCCATTTTTGTCTGTCTTTCTGATGGTGTCAAGGTTTCGATGGACCAAGGAGAGGACAGCTGTGCCTGTATGGTGATTGAAAACAGAAATCCTGGAAGATACAGCATTTAGGGAAACATGTGCGTGAAGAAATAACTGGGTATTTTGAGATAAGTTAGGGTTCAGTGAAGGAAGCAGGGGTGATGTGGCAAGCGCTTATGGTAAGACTGAGGGGGGTGTACCTCGAAGATGCTAAGGGTACGCAGAATGCTGAATACCTCAGTGCATCAGGTTGAACAGCAGGATAAAGACTTAGAGAAGAAAATAATGGGGGGAGCTTCAGAGGGAATGACTTAGCAAAAACACTTCAGAAACAGCGGGAACTTGAGAAGTCATTGGGAAAATTGAATACAGTCAAAAAGCGATCGGGATCCACGGCCAAGGGGCTAAAGCCATTTGGTTACTTGCATGGCTGATAAAATGGGAAACACCCAAGACTGCTATAAAACAAATTTATGATCAAGGGGGCAACTTGATAAAAACATAAAAGGGAATAAATAAAGTGTTCAGAGACTGCTATGTCAAGCCATACACTAGTGAAGGGACATACGTAGAGAAGGAAGCAGACAATTTGTTAGATGGGGTACAGTTACCGCTTCCGACTAATCACAAAAAGGTGTGTACTGTACACGCCAATGGATGTGGACGAGATTCGACGGGCACTAAGATCCATGCAAAGGAACAGATCATCTGGGATAGATGGCTTCCCGTGGAATTTTACCTTACATACGCAGATCTGTTACGCCCTCAGTTTAAACAGGTGTATGACGAGGCATACCAACAACAGATTCTTCCAGACACTATGCAAGAGGCTTTAATTACGGTATTACTGAAGTCACAGAAAGACCAAAATCATCACGAAACATATAAGCCAATTCACTTAAAGAATGTAGATGCAAAAATCCTAGAGAAAGACCATAGCACAGAGGCTGTCTAGGATTGCACCTAGGTTGGTGCACCTGGACCAATGGGGTTTCGTAGGCGGAAGGAGCACCATGATGAACCTCCCCGTCTACATTATATAATGGATAAAGTACAGGCTGAGAGGGGGGAATTAGCTTTAGCAGCTTTAGATGCAGTGAACGCCCTACATGCTCTAGAATGGGCATGGCTTTTTAAAGTATTTGAAGCTTTCGGCTGGGAATCGGTTTCATGGCCAGGATTAAGCTATTGATGTCCGGTGTGCCATGTTGCCATAGAAGATATGGCACACCTTTTCTTCTTTTGCTCTGGATATGACCAATCGAGGAAAGAGCTAGTGGTTCCACTACTGAAAGGAAATAGATTTGTACATTATGCCCCAGCCCTGTTCTTCTTGCTGAATGTAACAACCCCTTTAGTGGTTTGGTCAGTTTCTTTGAACACAAGAAGAGCCTGGAAAATATGGGATAAACAGGCAAATATGGGGTTAATTAATTTCTGTCTGGTACATGCCCAAAAAGGGCCTTACATTCTTTTTTGCTCCTACCGACTGCACTCGAACCTAACGTTTGGTGACTACAAAATCCTAATTGTATTTAGTTGGTTATATTAAGATATTTTTTATTCATGCCCATTAATAATGATTCTTATTAGTTATTAATTATATTCTAGGAAGTGCTGTTTTATTTATTATCTCTATCTTTATATGAATTTGGATGAAGAATGACATAATTGAACAATGTCCAATATTTTTATCCTGCTTGTGTCTATTTTGAATCATGTTGTCATTTAAAGATATTCATATTTTCCTTATTTATTTATTTATTTATTTTTATTAAAAAGATTTTTGTTTTTGGTGTGAAACACCTTTACAAAATAACTTGATTTAAAATACATTTTTGGTAACATATATACAGTACATAAAAAAACAACGTAAGCTTATGTATATTCATTAAAAAACATTCAATCATACATTTTACAAAAAGAATTTTCCTCACTATATCTTTCATCAACATAGTGCTTTAATCTAGTACTTAGAACACTCTTTCTCTATTTCATTTCTAATATGATTTGTCAGACGTACCGTTGCTATTATGGCTGTGTTGCTCGCTCCCCACATGCAATGTTTCCAAATACAGTTTCTTGCGAAAGTTGTGTTGGCATTTGTAAATTCCTTCAACATCATTATGCGTGTATTTTCAAAATAGAAACAGTATAAGAATAAATGTTTCAACTATTCTTGCGATTCTTTACAGAATCTACAAATCTGATCACCTTTAACATTTTCATCATTATTCCAATAACTTGTTCTTACTATGGTATGAATCAGATCCATTCTGAATAACATGTATATTCTACGAATCATTTTGTCTGGACATAACAGTACATTTTTTTCCTTAATAATTTGTATGTGACTGAATTGATGCACTCTTTTATGGATATTATTTTATGAAATAAAGAATTGTACTAATACTACTGCTATTATATAAAGACCCGATAATGAGGGTGAAGACTGGCAGTAGGGTTTCCTAGCGTTCGACACTGGGAAGGGGTACTCGACATAGGTGTCAGGTACCCTCGATACTTTTTGCAATGGCACTGGAATCATTGGCAGGATATTTTGGAAAATACATTCCGGAAACAGGGGCCGAGGTACAGGGTATTCTACACAATGTTTCATTGTATGAAGATGATGTCCTGATATATATATATATATATATATTAGTAACCCACTTGAGAATGCTCCGATTATACTGAAAGTGCTGAGCAATTTTCGGAGGACCCACGTCTGGGCATACCCGTCCAACTCGGGGTCACTTACGCTGAAAGGTTTGGATTTAACCCTAACCTCTGCTATTGCTGTGGGCAACACTCTAGACCATCGTACTTCACCTGCCAAGCCATTACAAAAGGGGAACGTCCATATGAATATTAGGCCTGGTCCATGCCCAAAAGGGGCCGTCCAGCCCGAACTGTTTGGTCACATCCCTTGTTTGGTCACATCCCTTCTGCACGATGCCACAAGCATCCCCAAACATGTTTCAGCCTTGTGGGCCTCATCAGTTAGAAGTAGCTTGGGTTTCTAGGCCCAGCATGCATGTGACTCACGTCTTGTCGGTTCTATGTTCTTTCATCGACAGTCATTTTTACGACTGCCATTTATGAGAGAAAGAAGTCATCACATTTTTTTTGTGTGGACATTTTTTGACATTTTTTGTAATTTTATACTTGTTTAAAAGGCAGTTGTAAAATTGACTGTTGATGAAACAACGTTATACCGTCTGGACATACCCGTCCCACTCTGGGTGACTTCTGCAAAACAAAAGAGATGATGGCTGGAAGGTTTGGATTTAATCCTAACCTCTGGCAAGGCCACGGCTTTCCCGTTCCACGATATTATATCAACCGTAACTACATTAACACTGACAAGACGACACAATTTTGGTGATTGGTGATCCAGCTTCGTTTAAACATTCCCTTTTTTGTACCCCACCAACCCCTGCACTGCTCTGGCATCTGTCTTCTCAATCCTCTGTTTCTAGCTCAATCTTTCTCTCTCCATCCTGCTACATATTGAACAAGTGGCTTCCACTTATTTTTGCCATGCTTGAGTGCTCATGCAAATGTTACCTTACTTGCCCCTTTCTCCAAGGTCTCAACTGTTTTGGTTATTGTACAATCTCACTTAGACCATGGCAATGGCCTCTACCCGGGCCTTCCCGAAGGAAGTCTTTGATGGCTACAGTGGATTCAGAATGCTGCCAGGAGGCTTCTTACTAACACCCCACTTCAGTCTCACATCACACCTATTCTCCACTCTCTTCACTGGCTGCTCATAAGGTATTGCATAGTCTCATACAGGTTTATCCGTATAAGTTCTTGCTGTTTCTATAGATCAGTCTCATCATTTCTGTCCCCATGTTTTTCACACCACTGTCCCACCAGAAATCTTTGCTCTGCTTCTAGATTCATTCTTAACATCTGTAGTCAGCTTTTCCAGGAAAGAACATGCACTTTTTTGGTCAGAAATTCACTTTCTTTTCAATTGCCATCTACCACTACCCTAGACCTGCTGTCACACAAACACAGTTAAACAGCCTTTTACTAGCCTTCCTTCCACTTAGGAGCTCGTGATCAAGATTTACAAATCGCCTTAGAAATCGCCTTAGAAATAGAAAAATCAAAAGAGGTGCCAACATATTATATAAATGACTGCGAAGTTAATGCTGGTTATCTGTACAAGAGTTAGTACAGAGAGTCTTGGTTCTATTGAAGACACAGAGGTTAGTGTAATTCTCTGCTTTCTGTACTACACCCTCAACAGCAATAAGAAACATTGTATGCAGAACTACATCTCCCAGCAAAATGTGGGACTTCTCTAGTTTGATAAACATTTTCGAAATGCCAAGTTCAATCCATTCAACTCAGAGTCCTTTCTATGACATCATGCCATTTCCTGTGCCTTTGACCTTAACGGATACTGCAAAGTCAAGTAAACAGTTCAACCAAAAGATGAGAAAACGAAATGAAAATGTTCCATCTGGCAAGGAACTGTCCTTTGGGTGCCTGGGATCAGGAATTATCCCAACACTAAATCTCAGTGATCTTAAAGCGTTACTTAGAGATTTAACACATGGTAGCAAAATAACAAAAACGAAAGAGAGGTTAAAACTTCGGGTCTCTACATGGCCCAAAAATGTCCCTAACTTTTCTTTAGTTCTCGTTACAAGGCCCCCATGGTCAACTCCATTTGGGTTTCACGATTCCAGCACCTTCCTTTTCTCCCAGTCCATAACTTCTAGGTTCTGACACCCTTTTTGCTCCCTTCCTCAGTCTGAGGCTTGAGGTTTTCCTGCGCTCCTTTTATATTTCTTCCCAGTCTCTCAGGCTTTACGGATTACCACCACTCTCTTTCCGCTCTCTACAAATCAAACAGGTTTATGGGTTGCAGCACCCTCTTTTCCCTCTCTTCTTTTGTAGAGTATTGATATCGATATTCATATTTTATTTATATCGCGCTGGTACACAAGTGTTTCAGAGTGCGACCAGACAAGGGAGGGGAAACAAGGGAGAACAAAAACAATGATCTTACTTGGACCAGTGACATTGAGAACGAAGTGCATGGGAGAGAGAAAGGGGGAAAGTGCATGATTCCCGCACTGGCCATCTTTTGGTCCGAAGCTCTTGAATTGGTCTTGGTTAGACAAGTACTTGCATAGGTGATGGGGTGTTGTTTTCAACTTCTGCAAAATCTACAATAGCTTCCTCATAAATGTTAGGTATAGCCGAGTAGTCTAGACTATTATAAGGTTCCTCAGAGATCCAAGGAGGGTTCTGTGCTCTCTTCCCCAGTCTCCCCTCCTGGGTTCCTCGCTATTCTGGTCCTGACCTTCCTCGATGCTGTTCCACGCTCTCGTACCTCCTTTCACCATGTGTCTGACCCCTTTTGTTCATGATATTTCCCCAACATCCTTCCATGGGCCCAAACATCCTCTTCAATCCCTCCCAGATTCTCCTTATAGCCTGTCGCCACTTCCTGATGATGTAACCCAACCTCCCTCTCTTCCTTATCTATCGCCTCCTCCTGTTTTACACTCAACTCATCCTTGCTTCCTTCTTCCACTTGCTCCTATTTTTTACCCCCTTCTTCCCCTCTTTCCTTTAGCTTTCCTTTAGCTGTTAATCCCCTGTGCCAAGGGCTGGAATGGGGGTATCGGCCTGTGAGCCCAAGTTATTGGCCAGAGCGAAGCAAAGGCAGATAACGAGGGCACCGGGCCGTTACCCCCTCACCCCATTCCAGCACTTGGAACATGGGATTAAGGCTATTAGCACCCCGGGATGCCAAAGCGGTAACTGGGGGTGCTGAAAAAAGAAATCTACCTCATAGAACGGGACGCACGTGTGTCAAGTTGAATGAAGGAAAATGCTTTTGCAAGATGGCTGCCATGGAAGGGGAAGCGGGCACCGCCTTTTCACTTTTCTTTTGTGCATATAGCTTGTTTAAAGGTTTATTTATTTCTTCATTTATCTTATTTCTTTTAATTCGATTTTATAGAGTTTCTTGTAACCACTCTAGCGGTGTGAGGCTGCCTGGTCTCATTCACGACATGGGGCTCGTTGCTGATCACCTGTCTTTCATTTCTTTCCTGCAAGCACCCGCCGATCCTTTCCTTGCTCTCTACTGGTATTCGCAGCGGAAACGTTCCTGTTAAAATATGTGCATTATAACACGCCTTCCACCACAAATGCGCAGCGGACGTGTGCAGTGGGCTTGTCTTACCCTTGCTGAAGTCCCGCTTAAGTCCTGCACATCTGCGCCCATCCATGCCTCAGATGGGCTATGGGCTACAGGAAAGTAATCGAAACCCTGTCATTTCTCACTCCACCAGCTTCTCCAGCTCGCTCCATTCAAAACTGTTTTCCCTGAAAACTGGTCTGCAGCCACTCCTCCATTCTCTGGGCCTCTTAACTCATTTCCAGAGATGAAATGCCTCTTATTCAATGCTCGCTCTCTTGCCATGCACACTTTGGACTGCTATTACCTACTCCAAGATCATTCCCCTAATTTCGCGTTCATTACTGAGACCCGGCTAAGGGATTCTACTAATGCCTTGATCTGCCAGGCTCTTCCTACTAATTTTGACATTTTGAGATCCTCACCATGTGTAGGAGATGGAATTGCATTAATTTTTAATACTATTTTAAGTCCTCTATACTGTCTTTCCCCCATGCTTTGAACCTGGAATTCTTCCTTCTTAGTGCAGAAGTTTTCCCCACCCGCACCCTCCACTTTCTTTTAGTCTATAGACCTCCTGGTTATGCCACTGCCTTTGTTCCCGCCTTCGTTGAGATTCACTCTGACTTGAGGTTTCTTGATGATTCTTTGATTTTGATTGTCTTAGGTGATTTCAATCTTCATCTGAATGATAGCCATGACCTTCTTACCTCACGCATTGTGAATGCCCTTGCAGATCTCATTTGATCCAACTGGTTGTTGGTCCCACTCATTCTCTGGGCAACACACTTGACCTCATCTTTGCTTCACCTGATCTGGCCACTGTACACTCTAGTATGCCTGTATATTGGTCAGACCATTTTATTATCCCCTTCTCGGTCACAGATTTTCCCGCTATCACTGAACTGCCGCTCCCTCACCCCGCCTCTGGCTGTTGGAACAATGTCATTAGGGCTGACATCATAAATAACATCTCTAACCATCTACCCCTTGACACTTATTTGGATTTTGTCATTCTTACGTCTGCCTTTACGACCACTGCCAACCATGTGGCTCCTCTTCCGCCCTCCAGGCCTCATGGTCATTCTTCTCAGCCCTGGTTCTCAGCTGAACTTGCGGACCTGTGATTACGCAGACGGCAGGCTGAACGTAAATGGTGTGTGGATTTGTCGCCTTCCACTCACCTGGCACTCCAGAGAGTTACAGCCATATATCAGCAAGCCATCATCAAGACCAAATGTGCCTATTTCACTATTTCTATTAAATCATCTTCTAATGATCCTAAGGCTCTTTTTAAAACAGTCCAATCTTTATCCACTCTTCCCAATGCCAATCGGGTTATTCCCTCTCAATCACTTTGTCTATCCTTGTCCTCTTTCTTTCAGGATAACATTTCTCTTATTTGACAGAAGATTACTAGTTCTTTGGACCCCGCCATTGCCCCTTCTGTTGATATCCCTGCCACTACTCACCTCCAATCTGCCTCTCCTTCTGATCCCATTCCTTTGGGCATCCTTAAAGAGATCATTCCTTATATTGCTTCTCTGGTGTCATCAGCGGGTAACTCTTCTTTGGCTAACAGTTCTATTCCTCCCTCTCTCAGGCACGCCTTGGTTATTCCTCTTCTTAAAAAAACAAATCTTGATCCCTCTCTTTCTGCTAACTTCTGCTCTATTACTCTTCAACCTTTCACAATGAAACACCTTGTTTCTCTTGTCATGCCTTTACTCTCCTCCTTTTTCGATGACACTGGCTGTCTCAACCCCTTCCAATCTGACTTTAGGCCCAGATGGGGCACTGAGTCGGTACGTGTGTCGGTGGTTGATGATCTTGCACATATTGTAGATCAGGGTGGTGTTGGCGCACTCATCCTCCTGGATCTCACTGCTGCATTTGACACCATAGATCACACCATCTTGATCCAGAGGCTCTTTCTACTGGGCATCTCTGGACAGGTTCTGAATTGGTTCATCTCCTTTCTCACCAACTGTTCTGAATCCCTCTTTCTGTCTCCTTTCATTTCAACCCACCCTTCTTCACACCTGTGGGGTCCCCCAAGGTTCTGCTCTCCCACCCCTTCTCTTCAATGCCTGCATTCACCCTCTTATGACTTCTATTCACTCTTTGGGTTTTCAGTGTCATTCCTACACTGATTGCCCCCAGATCCCGTTTTATGAGGAGGGGGCCTGAGAGCATTGCTACATTGAGTTTTGGTTCGAGCTTTGGGAGAATGCTAGCTCACACTGCAAAGCCCCTTCTTGCCAAATCTCATCATCCCTACTGCTTTGGGCCACAAGAGAGAAGCATGCATCATTCAGCGAGAGTTGGGTGCTCCTGCGCTACAGTGATGGTCACTGCTGGCAACTTTCCCGCCTTCCTTCAAGTGCCCTGAGACCAGTTTTATTGGTGTTTTCTTTTTCCTGCATTTCTGACGAGATCCAGCTCCAGATGTATATCGGACCTGCATCTGCACCCGCAGCGCCTGTGCACTTTGAAGCGTAACGATGGAGGGGATTTCGTAGTCCAGGTGACCTTCTTCAAACCTGGCAAGTTTGAAACTGGAGTGAGCTATGGGCAGTGAGTAATCATACCACTTGCTGGTGGCTCCTAGTTCATCCATACCATTTATACGCACAAAGGATCCTTTGTGGTCCTTGCGTGTGGAAATTCTGAACTCCTTCTGAACTCCTTCCACAGCAATGGGTATTTTGAACCCTGAAATGCTGCCTTGACAAGGGAATATACCCGACATTACAGATACATACAATTTACTATTTGGCATAATTTGACCTTACTGCACTTCAGTCCATTTGGCCACTGTCACTAGAATCACAAATCGAATGAGATATCGTTTTGGACATGTTTCTGAATTAATGACAATGAGTTCAGAATTTTCATATGCACCCATACAGCGTGCTATATTTGGACAGGGTCATCACTTTTTGCTAAAGACTAAATGGCCTTGAGGACGGCCAAGTGGGTCGAAACACGTGTCGGCTGAAGACCTCTCTTGAATTTCAAGAGAAGGGCCAGAACAGGGCCTAAAATACATTGGAAATAAGGGTCTAGTGCAGTTGACTTATTGTATAGCCCTGGGTTTAGCTAGAGGGCTGTCAAGATTAAATAGGGGGAGAAACCGCAAAGTACCCTGTTGTCCAACTGTTTGAGCTGTGTCTGATGGATGACTCCCATCGGGTGACCTAAGGTACATGGGTGGTGTGACCTGGTATCAGAATCCTGGAGGATCAACATGTGACTGTGATGACCTCCACCGAAGCCAAAAAAGATACAAGGCTAAGAAAGAAGTGTTTGGCAGGTTACTATGCCACTTCGCTGACTGTAATTACTGTGTGGCAATTTACCACAAAGTAAATACTTTTAAATGTTTTAACAAATGTTTTATTTTTAATTGGGGGGGCCTCCATGCTTCCACTACCCCAAATCCCCCAACCCCATTTTACCCCTACCCACAAATTCCTCCACGTGTGGTAAATTACCACAATGCAATTACTGTGGGCAAAACAACAGGATAGTATTTGGCAGAGCTTGCTGGCCAAGAGAATGTGAGTGAATGTTCCACTTGACCAGAGATGTCACCCTTAATGAAGTGATAGAGAAAAAGACTTTAAAAACAGCCATAAAGTTCGTAAAAAGTCCTGGTAGAATATTACAGTGTTTCAATTTTGTTTTGAGTTTGCAGATCCCATCAGCCATTTCAAGGGTCATTGTTAATGTATATGAGGCAACACTATAGGCAGTTAATCCATGAGTGAGGTATTTTTGAAGAACATGACATGTGAATGAAATTATACTTAGAGTGGGACAATTGTGAAATATTTAGGGACAGGCTATAACAGAGTAGACACTGTGAGAGTAAACATGCTGCCCCAGATCACTCTCTATGGTTAGGTGGCAATGCTAGAATTTGTGCTGAGTCTGTAATTTTGGCCTTTAACCACATTATTTGCTAGTTATTGCCATACAGCAATGAGTTATTATTTGTAAATATTTGATATTTAAGAAATACAATAATATCCTGTTTTGAAGAACTGTACATAAATCACGTGATTACGCAACATGAGCCTATTTGTTTTTAAATTCATATATAAATATGTCCCTCTATTGAGGTTCTATCTATGTATACTGATAACGTTTACAGTCAGAGATCCAGGAACCGTGGCAACACGTCATCTCAGATTTAAAAAGGGCAAGTTGTTGCAACCCGCTTTCAACGCGCAGTAGCCTGGTGAATCTGTTGTAGCACCCGTGATTAGTTATGTCTATACAGCCCTGAGATCCTGGGAATGATGTGAATTCCCGGATATTTTACGGGATTTCTCTGCTCATTAAACCGGGCATGGCAATTCTGCCTTAGTTTTACCAATTTTTGAGATTGTCAAGTTCAGTACCTCAGATTTTGTCATATTCACCTTAAAGACTGAAACTTTGGCAGAAGTATTAATTTCAGAAGTTAAACAGAAATATAAATATAGTCAACACGGGCAAGTCATTCATTATTTCTGTACTCTTAGACTAGTGCAAAACAGATTTTTTATATTTGATATGGTATTGATTTACAAGTTCTCATAACTCGATGCCTTCTTCAAGTCTTAATTTTATTTATTTATTTATTTATTTATTTATATATTTATAACGCGCCGAAGCTCGCAAGCATCAGGGCGCGACAAGCACACGAAGGGACAAATCACGGGACAACATAGAGAAGCAATTGATGCGAGTTATTGACTAAATCATATACATATACATGCCCTACCTTTTCAGCCCTTAATTTATACAGATCATCCTCTGAACATTAAACATGCCCTAGCCAGCACGTGTTTTGACCCACCTAGGTCCTCATCAAGGCTTTATGATGGCTGCCTCTTCATGAAATTTTCAAAAAGTCCGCAAAAAGAAGGAGATTATTTAGATCAATATTCAAATGTAAAACAGAATAAGTCAGGGAAACCACTGAGAAGTGATAAAGACAAGAAAAAGAAGGAGGGGGAAAAACAGAAAATCATTTGATTAAATTTACACACGCCATATCCTCAAGATTGAAAAATCCAATGCATAACAATATACATATGTATTGCTGCAAATTAACTGAATGCTGGTAATTTGGCCATATTAATGCTAGATGCTCAAACTGAAGTTCCACCTTTAGCGTGTCTCACAGGAAATCAATGATATACATCGTTGTGAAATAGCAGAAAGCTAGTGATTGGGCCCTTACTAATGCAAGAAAGATTCTGACTCAAAGCCAACCCATGAGGTATAAAGTTTCTGATAATCAATTACATGCAGTATGTACAGAGGTAAGTGTCTGGTCGGGATATTTATGCGAGAAAAGGGAACAGCTCAACTATAGCACTGAATGTGTGACCATCTTAACTCGTCTGGGGATCCCAATGAGACCCTACACCATAGTTTTGTCCCTTGCTCAGGTATATTGCAAACTCATTGTCATAAGTTTTTTCCTTTCCTTAAAACCAGCAGACCATGGGATGCCTTACTGCCAAAAATGAGCAAAATTGGCAGAATTACCACCAGTGGTAATTCTGCCGAAATCTCCATGGAGTCCTATGGACTCCGTAAATGAGGACTAATACTGCCATACCACCATTTGTAATTTGTTGGAAATTCCACTGGACCAAGTGGCGGTAACAGTAATTCAGTTTGGTGGTACTATGGCAGATTTACCACCAGAATATCACCAAACTTGTGTTGAGGCCCCATGTTTCTCATTGAACATAATGAAACCCAAACCCCCGCCACCACCCTATTCCCACAGCCATTTGCCTCCCCATATTCTTCAATGTGACACTGAGTGTGATCTCTTCTCTCTAATCAGCGATTCTGGCCTCACAGTCTCCTCTGCATCACTCCATTGACTGGTTCACAGATACCACACCAGGCAACAAAAACCAGTGCTCCGCTGGTAGAGAAATGCTACAAGCCAGATCCAAAACCCGATTTGTTTCATGGACCCTTTCCACCTACCAACATACCTAGAGGCCTTTATGGAACACACCACGAGAAACAACTGTGCAAAATCAATACATGAGGACAAGAAGCAGAATCTTGGAAAACCCCCACAGGAAAACTAACTTGCAACCAACTCAAGAATACAATTTCAGGATACCAACTTGGAATCCATGGCCCACTCATCATGGCTCAAGTGCCAGAGACCACATGACCTTAATAAGAAACCCCAACCCATACATGTCTTTTATCATCACAGACCGCGAACAACCACTTTTATCCTCGATTCAGATGAAATAAGAAGCCATAACCCATAACCTACTGGACCTGTTTGACAATAAAACATTAGACTTGATGCAACTGCCCTACTCCACATCCAATCAACTATCTGCCTACTCCTAATCTAGTGATACAACACAAGCATCTAATGGTCCTTGGAGACTTAAACATTTGGTTTGACGAGCAAGAAGAATCGGCACCTAATAGCTTGAGCTCCTACATGGCCAGTTTTCACCTCAAAGAAATGGTCAAAGGCACACACTGCAGGCCACACCATTGAAGCAACATGTTATGAAGTTGGCCTAATAACCACCTCCCCACCCATTCAGGTACTCTGGAGCGATCATCAAAGGATTCAAGTTCAAGTTTATTATCATTTCGACAATCAGTCATAGGTAAAAATACAAGACATCACAATCAAAAATATAAAGCCTGGGTTAAAACCAGCAATCACTTGGCATGCGGTGTATTTACTAGGATATGGGAAGCAGTACTTGACATGTTTATGAATATACCTGTGTGTGAGGTTGTAACTGACATGCGAGGTCAGTAAGTGGCCATTTGACGCTCTTTTGGCTTTGGAAGACAGTTCCCCTGCCATATTTTGGTTCTGCAGCGGGGTAGCCTGTCACAGAATTCTTGTCCATGCCATACTGAATTCATGCAGCACCCAATTTAAATGTTATGAACTAAATTAGTCTTTTTTTCAATTTTAACATCCATTTGAAATGTTATAAGTATGATAACGTTTTTTCATACCTGCAACATAGATTCAGGTGATGCGATCAGGGGTCAAAGGACATGTCACATCAATTCCTGTCATGTCATCGAAGTCAAAGGTCACGTGACATCAGTTCCTCTGATGTCATGGGGCATGGGATGCCATGCCACTTACGCTACACATGTCATTTCGGTGTTTTAACGTCGCTGTTGATTCACCAAATGATAAAAGAGCATGAACTTCCAAATGCCCATGCTATGGTGAGACCAAAGGATTGGAATTCCATGACTGCTTATATTTGGAGTCATTTTTGCCTTATAAACTAATGTGTTTATCCTCTATGTCAACTGGTTACTTCATTTTTGTTAATTTCTTCTGAAGGCTGGGCTTTCGATTTCTTTTTTCTTCATTGTATTTTATTCTGCTTTTATTGATATTTCTGACTTTTTTTAAATGTTCTTCTTTGTTGTGTTTTTTGGCGGATCAACTGAGAAACTGCGCGGACACAAATCTTAGAAACTGCCCGCAAACCTGCTGGAAATGTTGCGCTTTATCAAATTCTAAAACAAAATAAAGCGGGTACAAATTTAACATGGGGTGCTTTGATTAGGGTCACAGAGGAATTACGGGCTTCTGTGTTGCATGAGAGAGTTGTCTCCTTTTCCATGCACAATGTCCACACACAGGTTGGTAGGGACTTTTTAATCCAAGAGGGCTTTCTTTCTTAACTTTATTGGGCACTGCATTTGTTTTAAACACTCAGGAGCTTGGCTGCCTTGTTCCTCTGGGCCATTAAACGATGTTTTCTGTCTCTTCTGCCCCTACCGAACACACTCTGCTGTCCCTCCTCACCCCCAATTGGCTATAGAGGTCACTTGACATTTCGATTCCATAAATAAATAAACATCCCAAGACTGCCAATGCCGTCAGCAACCGGTGAAGGGCAAACACACAGGGTGGCACCTGTTTGCTGGCTTCCAGGCCCTGCATATGCCTCTGCCCAGCTGAGTGACTCAGGGAACAGACACTATAGCAGGTAAGAGACAATGCTCAGGGACAACACTTGACCTCTAGCTACTTCCCCAGTTAAATGGATGCATTGTCAGAGCCAATTCCTTTTAGACAGAACCCATCTCCTGAGTAGACAGAATTTACTTTATATAGGCAAAATAAGTATTGCATTGCAACACTTATTTGTTGCTGAATCAAATCAACTGTTACTTAGCCAGATTAATTTCTTCTCCTAATCAGATTCATTGTTGCATGGTCAGATTTATTTTGCATAGCCAGGTCTGTGCTGAATCAAAGTTATTGTATAGCCAGTCTCAGTGTATATTGCCAGACTTACCTGTAGTATAATACACGTAATTATTGCATAGCTAGACACTATCATCATAGCCAGACTTAACCATTGTGTAATCAATGTAATTGTTGCTGTGTAATCAATGTATTTGTTGCACAGCCAGACTCATCTTGCATAGCTAGTGCTATTTATCTATATTTATAAAAGTGAAAATGTGTGGGTTTGTGGCTTGGCGAAGCGTTGTTCCTATACAATCCCATACCATTTCACCAATCTGCACCAGATTTTGCATAGTTACCTGTTAGGACCCTCTGGACAATACTGGCTGCATTACATTTGGACACCCCACCCCGTTCACCAGATTTCAGCAAAAGTCAAAATGTGTTTGTGGGTTTGTGGCTTGTGAAGCGTTGTACCTTATACAATTCCACACCGTTTCACCAATCTGCCCCAACATTTGCATAGTTGCCTGTTAGAACCCTCCGGACATTACTGGCTACATGACATTTGGCCACCTCACCCCTTTCCTGGGATTTCAGCACCTTCACACATGAGACGGATGCTTGAAGTCAGCGAAAAACATCAATGTGGTCATGAAAGGACCGGTTCCCAGCCCTAGAACGCACTGTTTCTGCGACATTTGCACCGCAATGCATTGAAACAAACTGCTCCACGCCAGGGTGAGGTAACAGGTGTCAAGAAGAAAGCACAGTAGGTCCCAATATGCAGCAGCACATCAACTCTCACCTCCCCTCAACGTCTGCTCCGGGGTATGCCAGCCAGCCACACATGTCCATTCGCAGTACAGTTTACTTCAGAGTGCCAAGCACAGCAAGCGATAAGCGACTCAGAACAGCAACCTACAGGATCATTGATGTTCACCAATTGATGAGAGTGTTGTTATGTCTGCCCACAGAACCCTTTCGGAGAATGGGTACTTTTTGATAGTTGCTTAATAAAATTAATTGTTGCATAGCTAGATATGCGTGTTGCTTAACTAGGTCAGTTACTGCACAGCAAGATCTAACGGCTCTCTTACTCAGATTAATTAGTGCATAGTCAGATTGATTCTTCATAGACACACCAGTTTGTTGGTTAATCAGATCAATTGTTACCGTTACCTAGACAGACTTCATAGCATTGCTGGAGTATTCATAGAGCGCACTTTCAATACTTCGGGGCATCTTGGAATTGACACCACTCAATTCCAATCAATTTACACAAGTCAATTATACCGATTTTACTAACCTCAGAGATTCAAACCTGTGTTCATGAGGTCAGACACAGATGCCTGAAGTGGATGTATTAGTTCATTGCACCACAGACCTAGATTCATCAGTTTCCCTGATCAGATGAATATCTCCTAAAACAGACCCGCCTGCAAAGCCATACTTATTTGCTCTACATTCAGATTATTTCTTGCATACCTAAAGTTAACTCCACTTAGCCAAAATATTTATTTCATAGTTATCTGTTATGCAATCAGATTGTTGCACAGCTTGACACTTTTTACATAGCTATACTTAACTCTGCAGAGCCCACTGTTGCTGATAGTTTCAATCCTAGACTAAGGCAGACTGCCCAACTGGTATCCACCCAAGTAGATCACAGCTCCTGACCAGAGATCTTGGACTAGTATCACACCACCAAGATTGGATCCGCATAGTCTGGCTGCTTTTTCATACCTGCTCCCGCACTGCTGACTGCTTGGCACTTCAAAGACCTGGTGCACAGCCTCATTTTCCCCAGACACCCACTAGCGATCCATCAACTCATCTATTGTATCTCATTGCTACCTTCAACACCCCTCTCTACCACTGTCCAAATCACCATTCCTTAATCAATAAACCAACAGTACTGCCTTTTGGCTGCATCGTTCTAGGTCCCTCCATGCTGATCTTGTGAAACACTGAGACCTCAAGAGCTACCGGCAGATCTATCACTCAAAGGTAAGTGAAATATACCACCATGGGAACCTCACAATAGGTGCCCGCCCTTATAGAACCCTCTTAGCTACCGGTACACATTACACTCAATATTGCATTGTGCCTAGAGCATGGAAACATTGCAGGACCGGAGCTGTAGAAAGAAGCATGGTAGCTAAGGAGTACCCTTTCACAGTAGTGACAAATCCATCAATGAGGGACACTAGCAACAGCATTATTCATTACCCTAATTAACCCCTCAAGGCTTTCATCTCTATATACCTCCTGAAACAACCACCCACATCAGCATCAACTGATCAGCTCTCACTTCATACCAGCAACTCAGTATTCGGGGAACTAACAGAAAACAATCCAGACCACATTTGCCTTCCAACGCAGACCGGAGCTGGAGCTCCCCTGCGCCGTGGTGGACTGCTGGAGCAGCACCGCTCCGACCAACTAACGAATTGAGGTAAGCTTGGGGACTCACTTTTAACTGTCCCAAGCCCCTCCGTGCTTTGCTGCAATTTCGGCCACCATTCCTATGAATATCCCTCTTGTGCTTATCCACGCACACTGTTGTAGTGAAGGTGCATCTTCCTTCAATCAGGAGAATTACCATTTGGGCACTCGTGGTCTTTAATGCTCTAAGATGGCCGCCGCCCCTGCTTCAACGTGTCCTCGTTGTCACATGGCTCCACTAGACTTCTAACCTCCATCTGATTGGCTGCCTCCTTTTGCATTTAATCCAATGAAACGCGCCGACAGGCGGAAGCCGGCTGTGGAAACAAGGCGAGGAATAAGGCTTCGGCGCTGACTGAGCTGACCAAGCTCAGCCGGTGCCAGGCGATACCATTGTACCCGTGCCCCTGCCGACCATTTACCTAACAGTGGCATACTCGCACCCTTCGTTGGTAGCCCATGCTATAGAAATCGCAGACTTAATACTGACAGAAGACCTTGACTTCCTCGCCATCACCGAAACCTAGTTACACCCAGCAGCAGGTCCCATGCTCATGCTGGCAATCCCAAACAACTACACTATCCTGAGACAAGACCGACCCAACTCGAGAGGAGGTGGTGTCGCCATTATCCATAAGTGTAGTCTTACCATGAGACCAGCCACCTCTATAGATGCCCTCTCCTGTGAAATATTAGCAGTCAAAATACCTCTCACTAACACCCAAACTCTTAACATCTATTTGATCTACCGCCCACCAGGCCCCATTGGTACCTTCGATGAAGACCTCAACTCTATTCTATCTAGCAACCTTAAAAGTTCCACTCAAGCACTCACCCTAGGAGACCTCAACTTGGGTTACAATGACCCGGAAGACCATCCCGCCAGCATTATAGCCAACACTCTCACTGAATTAGGCTTCGCGCAAAGATGCACGCTACCAACACATTCAAAAGGCAGAACACTCGACTGGGTGGCTGACCACAACTGCCTAGCGAATATCACAAATATTGCACCTCTAGCCTGGACTGACCACCACTTGATAACATTCATGCTCTCCACCGATAGACCACCACCTCCGCCCACTATTAAGGCCCCACCCACCCTTACTAGAAACAAGAAAAACATGACAGCAGAAAGACTTATCCCTAATCTACTCCCCACTCTCAACTCATTGCCAGATGACCTGGATCCCGAGTCCCTGGTCGAAGAATATAACAAGCTTATGGCCTCCTCGCTGGACCGCATCGCCCCCCCCTCAAACTCAGATCCAGTAAACCAAAAACGCACCTCAACAAATGGTATAAACCATTCCTCAAAAACCTAAGGCAGCAAAAAAGAAGCTGCAAGGCCATTTGGAAAAAATCCCCTACAGACTCCAACAAACTCAAACTCGCAAAACTAGCTGCACTGTACAAAAAAGAAGTCTACCTGGCCAAACGTACTTCATTTGATGCTCGTATATCCCAAGCCAAATCCAACATGAAAGAACTTTTTTCAATCCTCAAAGAAATAGAAACCCCCATAGCACCCCCTGATACTTGCACCAAAGATAAAAGCTGGTGCTCAGAAATTCAAAATGCCCTAGCAAATAAGATTGTGACTCTTCAAAGTAAAATCTCCAGCAAAAGACCTTCCCTGAATAACACGCTCAACTCAAAAATTCATGACAAACCCATGCCCACTGACCTAGCCCGTTTCCAGTTTGCCAAAGTCAATATTTTGGAAGTGTAAAAAATCATCTTATCTCTGAAACCGTCCAATTGCTAGGGAGACTTGTGCCCTGCTCAGCTCATCAAAGATGCTGCCCGGGACCTCTCCCCTTTCATCACAAAATTGATTAATGCCTCCTTCGCCACTGGATCCATCCCTACTAACTTAAAACAATCCTGGGTACTCCCATTATTGAAAAAACCCACTCTCGACCCTGCCATACCCACAAACTACCGACCCATAACGACGGTTCCCTTTCTCCTAAAAATTCTGGACAAGGTTGCTTATGTACAAATACAGAAGCACCTGGAAGAAGACAACCTCTTAGGATATAGACAATCTGGGTTCCGGCCCCAACACGGCACCGAAACCGCTCTCATTGACTTGAAAGCCTAGATCGATTCGCTCAGAGACAATGGGCAAGCTGCCTTACTCCTTCTCCTTGACCTATCTGCAACTTACGATCTTGCGATCACTCTGTCCTATGTTCACACCTCCACACTGCAGCACACTTCTGAACGGAAGCCATCACGATGATCACATCCTTCCTTAACGGTAGGACCATGAGGGTCTTCTCTCCCAGGCTGAAGCAGACCCCATACCTATCACCTGCAGTGTTCCTCAGGTCTCCTGTGTCTCCCCCACACTATACAACATATTTACCAAGCCCCTTTTCGATGATTTGGATCATCTCGGTATCACCTACACTAATTATGCAGATGATACTCAGATGCTCCTTCCGCTTTCTGGAGATTATGGAAAGGATTTGGCCTTGTTAAATAGGGTGTACATCATCATCCAGGCATGGATGGCCACTCATGGACTATGCCTGAATGATGATAAAACAGAACTCATCATCCTAGGTACCACACTCTACATAAAGAAACTCGGCCCGGCCTACAATTCCTTCATGATTGATGGAAACAACATCAAAGTGGGACAGGAGGTCAAAACATTGGGATTCTATCTAGACTCCAATTTTTCCATCAAAACACAAGTGAGCTCCCATGCATCCTCCACAGTTTATACATGCAAATTAATCCGCGCAGCTAAAACCTTCCTGTCGGACTCTAGTTGCATGACACTCGCCAGAGCTCTTATTCTGTCTCGTCTCGACTACTGCAATGCCCTATACCTGGGATCCACCAAGGCTACCACCAGTAAACTGCAAACCCTTCAGAACAATGCTCTCAGAGCAGCTCTGAGCATTTCCAGAATGGAACACATTCCAAATTGTAGCCACAGAACAATTGGCTATCCACTAAAGATAAAATTCTACTAAAAACGGCATCACTCACTCATAAGTCTCTGAACAATGCTGCCCCAACTTACCTGATCAACAGATTCCACCGACAGTCCTCATCAAGACCCACCAGAACCGCATACAAAAACTGTCTATCTGTTCCCCACTACAAGCGGGCCACCATAGGGGGCAAAAGCTTCCCAGTAAAAGCTGCTTTGTTGTGGAATTCCTTGCCTCCAAACCTTAGAATTGGCAGGCACAGAATTTCTACTCACTGGTAGTCTCATGGTTGAAACTCGAGACCCACTAAGACCTTGAAGTGCCCAGTGCCACGCGCACAAACTGTAACCACGTGTGCCTTCTTGCTTACCTGCTAGTGTGCCTTCCTGCTTACCTGTATATAATTGGCCACGGGCCTACTGATTTGTATATAACATTGGTGTATTTTATTCTTGTATTATATATATTCTTTGTACTGTAACCAAGTTTCGAAAATTCTTGTAAAGGCTGCGCCCTGATACCCCCGGGTACGCTTGCGCATTATAAATAATAAAAACAAACAAACAAAACAAACAAACAAGCCTTCAAGGAACCTCCTTGTTCACTGCTAGACCAATATCAACTGCTGGACCGACTTCAAGAAGAATGTCACTCCAGCAGTCACCATTCATCACATCCTACCCTAGGAAAGAGCACCCAGAGCGATCTCTCCTTGCAACCAGGATAATCCACCTGATCCCAGAATTAACCTGCTCAGCTTGTGTCAGGATGAAGACAACATCCAAGAGTGTTAAGATGACCAAGACACATGAACACATTCATCAACTCCGATCTACACAAAGGAGCCATGTAGGCACGGCTGTTACTAGATGCCTTCTCATCAACACAACCTCCCTGGAGGGGCTGAATCAGAAAACTATTGTGACACATATTGAAACTGGGTAACCATAAAGTATCATTCAAAATCTGGGATTCAAACAGCACCCTCTTCTAAAGGTCTTTTTAAAATCGTCAATGATACCCTATATTCCTTTGATCCCCATATCAGTATCGTCGATATGATTAAACCTTTTGGGTGTGACATCCACCATGGCCACTGAGAAAACCTATAATAATCGGGACAATATTACCATTTTGCCCAAAGCTACTCTGCCAATCATAGACAATGGTATATAAAGCCAGAAATCTACTGAGGTCTTAGTCTCAGGAGGATAGTTCAGGGGCAACACGCTCCCATGGAAGCAAAAGGACAACACAAGAACACAGGTTCAACCCTCAGGCCCCGCGCTTAGAAACCCTGGGTATTAAGCACGGTTATAAATAACCAATTATAATTAAAAGGCCTTCACCCCCTGATAAAATGCTCACGAAATCAGGGGAGGCGTGATATATATTTGAACCCCTAATGTTAAAATGTACTATGTTTCCACTTTATGTATGTGAAGATTTGGAGACCTCCAAATATCCTGAAGTCCCGAACAAAGTCTATCTTTCAAGTGCAATAGGCATAGAATGTATCTGGTCATGGAGGAATTATATAGTATTTTCTACCCACAATTTCGGTTCCTTTCCTCTTCACGTGGTCCTCAGTTTACCGTCAATGGTGCTATTACCAGTGCAAAAAGAAGGGGCGACCAAGCGTATCTGTACCTTGTTCCATGATCCTCTTTCCATTCCTGAGAAATAACCCTGCTGGTGTTATAGTTGCCATTGCTTCATTATGTAGGAGGGTGACCAGGCATTGGATGCTTGGATCAAAGGATTGTGTTTCCAATACATGGAGCATGAACTTCTGCCCCACTGCGCCAAATGACTTCTCGGCGTCCAAGGAGGCCATTGCTAGATTTTTCTTGCCACTTGTCAGTTTCCTTAAAAGTGTTCATACTTGTATCATGGGCTGGTAAAACCCTTGTTTGAGCCTCGTGGATCGAGGAGGGAAGGAGCTTGGGAATCATCACAGCCAGTTACTTACTTAAAATGGTAGAATCAACATTTTATAGATAAAGTAGTTCATAAAATGGATCAGAGCACAGGTCTTTCCTAGTTTTAAGCAGAACTGTGTTGAGAGAGTAAGTCATCAATGGTAATATTTACATCCTTGATAAAGGAAACCTCTGTGTTTATTGTCACACTATACCTCTTTGCCACCATCAACAACATCATGGTACCATTCTTAGATATCAACAAAGCCGTTTTGCAGTGATTCACATTGACACCTGCCTAACAGACACCGATCCAGCTGATCCAGAGTGCAACCGATTACTTCTAGAGAAGTGGTCTGCAACCTTTGGCTCTCCAGATGTTTTGGACTACAAACCCCATAAGTCTTAGCCAGCATAGTCAATGATGAGGGATCATGGGATATGTAGTCCAAAACGTTTTTTGGAGAGCCAAAGGTTGCAGAACCCTGTTCTAGAGTCTCACAGGCATCCAGGCTCTCACCTATAATTCTATTGGAGATTCACGAATATACTGATGGCACACTGCTGTACTTGGATGTTAACTATGCCGATGGCAGGCCTGAATGTCAAGTAAGACCAAATTCATCTCCTTCAAGGGTTTATCCAAGTGCAACCATGACCTAAGCTGGATGACAAAAATTAAGCGTGAAAGATGCACTCCTATATCACTTCCAGCACCACATTACTTGGACATACCAATGACGGTGATGTCACCATCAAAGCTCACATTTAAAGGCAAATACAGGCACTCCTGCACAAGATTAATACTATCATGCCAGCCTCAGACTTTATACCTTCTAGTTGAGGCTTCGACTTCTCCCATCTGGACAGTGTCGCTACCTCTGCATTGGAATCCCACCTCTGCCATGGAGTCCCACCTCTGCTATGGAGTTCCACCTAGGCCATGGAGTCCCAACTCTGCCATGGAGTCCAACCTCTGCACTGCCATGGCCCCACTGAAAGCCAGTGAGTGCACCACAACCTGTTTCATTGAAGGCAGAAAGGAATTCAACCACATAGGGCCCATCCATTCTCATGGAACTGCTTTATCTGCCCTGACAGGCCAACAACACCTTCAAGAAAGTTTGAATCATGTACAAGCCAGTAGCAAACATGGCACCGTCGACCTGGACATAAGACTCACCTACTATGGAGGCCAGGATAACTCAAGGCCCCTTCTTATTACCAGTCTGCAAAGCAAGAAATTCAAGAAGGAAAATAATGAGCCGATATGCCACTCAGTGCGGGCCAACCCTGTTGGTAATGGGCCGCCACCCAAGTTAAGAGCCTGAGCGGAGGATCAGCTCGCCGCCAAGGGGCATATTGCCATTAGCACCTGTGTTGCTCCCCACCATTGTCACCCAAGTAGGAAACTAAACAGGTTCTACTTGGTGAAGGGGGAGCATGGAAGGGAAGGGGAGGGGGCGCTGCCTGCCCAAGAAGCTAAGAACGCAGGCTTGTACTATAAAGTAAAGCCCACTTTCTGAGCTTTCTGATTATCCAGCATCCCTACCAAGGGTGCTAATATGAAAACATCCCTTAGACTTGGCTGCATGTCTACCCAAAAAATTTGCACTATAGAAAACATTAAACATACATACATACATACAAACAGATGTGCATTCACACATACAGAAATACATACATACAGACATCAACACGGACCAATGTACGTATGTACATACATAAACATTTCCACTCATTTAGCAAATCAAGGTTGAGGTTGATGACCTATTATCCTCATGATCCTCACTTTTTTCACTTTAGTTTAACTATATAGCGCGCATTCCCTCAGCTGGCAGCTTTCAACCTATGACGTTTACAGGGAGTCAGGTTTCAACAATGGATGAGGGACTTAGACACGCAGCTCATCAGTTAGCATCCATAAACCACAGGAAGAAATGAGCCTGAAAGGTATCTGAACGTCATGAGGGTGGAGTCGTTATAAGGCTCTAGTATTATTCTAAGATTGCCCAACCTAATTGCGCAGAGGCCTTACAGGCAGCACCTGTTCTGACCAACGAGTCCAATCATCACTTGGCTGTTTAGGGCCGAAACTGATTTATCACCTGGTGACGCCTGTTCGACCTTGTGTGAGTATTAATAGTAATGTTAATAATATTGGTAGTGATGCGGCATTTGTGGCACATGTAGCTGAACTGCCCTGTCTCCAACAGGCCCAGAACCCTGAATTAGATACTGGGTTATGTACTGGGCTATGCACTGGGTTATGCACTGGGTCGAGTAATGTAGAAGAGGATGTAGTGAATCGGGGGTCACGGATGGAAGTGGGTGTTAAAACTGATATTCCTTTAATGCACAAATGTGAACAAGACCAGGAATTGGAAGATACTCATCCCTATCACTGGCGATTATGTAATAGATACTAAAGCGCTCATTGGAGTATACACTGTCATCCAGGCCTGGATGGCTCATCATTGGAGTATACACTGTCATCCAGGCCTGGATGGCTCATCATGGGCTTTGCCTTAATGATGAAAAGACCGAACTAATCATTCTTGGCTCCCAATACAAACTCACCAAACTTGACCCCAAATATAAGTCCTTCATCATTGATGGGAATGATATCAAAGTCTCCAACGTCACAAAAACTCTTGGAATTTATCTAGACTCCACTCTGTCCCTCAATCGTCAAACCAACGCAGTTGTCTCAGCATCATCCTATACTTGCAAATTGATTACAGCATGTCGCCCCTTTCTGACAACTGAGAACTGTCTAATTCTCGCCAGAACCCTCATCATGTCCAAAATCGATTACTGCAACGCCCTTTACCTTGGGACTAGTCAAAAAACATCGACAAACTCCAGGTCACACAGAACAACGCCATAAGGGCAGCTCTTAATGTTCCCAGGCACTCACACATATCTAACACGAGACGCAATTTGCACTGGCTACTCATCACTCACCGCATATGCCTCAAAGCTCTTGTACTAACACAAGGTCCACAACAACGTAGCTCTGGCTTACCTTTCCACGCGCTTCACACAACACAGAGCAACTAGACCTCTAAGATCTTCTCAGGCCCAAACGCTGACTATTCCTAGCTTCAAGCTTCAGACAGCCAGAGGCTCAAGCTTCCCAGTCCTCACGGCTAAGCTTTGGGACACCCTACCTAATGCACTCAGAAATGTTCCGCACATCCACTCCTTCAAAGCTAAAACTAAATTGTGGTTACATGAACGGGATGCCCTAGCCTCCTCATCATAATCTCTACACCTTGCCAATCCCATTACTGTTTGCTCACTGTACTTAGAACGCTTCGGCTGTATATTCCGACTTGTTCCTTCCTCTATATTCGTTGCTCTGAACGTTATGTAAATATGTGTTAAATGTCTATTGTTTCTACCTGCTGTAACCTGTAACTTCCTCTTAAACATGCGCCCGATGCGCCTCTCTATTCGATACTCTGAACTCTATGGCCCTCATTACAAGTCAGGCGTTAAGGGTTTAACGGCGCCGTCGGCGCTGTTAACCCTTAACGCCTGATTCACACTTTAACGCCTGCTTTTTTCAGGCGTTAAAGTCCAAGGCGCTAAGCGACCTTGGTGCTAATTACGGCACCGTAATTTACGGTGCCGTAATTAGCGCCTTCCCCATCCCCATTATGGAAGGGAAGGGCAAATGGTGAATGGGGAATTATCGCCCCACTCACCTTGGAATGGGGCGATAATTTCGCCATCCACCATGGCGGAATCCGGCATGGACCATGGTGCTTATAGCACCATGGTCCACCGCCTGAGTTGTAATGAGGGCCTATGTAAATATGTGTTAAATATACATTGTATCTATTTGCTGGAACCTGTAACTGCCTTTTAAACATGCGCCCAGATGCCCCGGGGCAAGGTACGGACTACAAATAAACAAAATACAAATACAAGTGTGTATGCCTGTCAGCACTATTTTAATGCCCATTGTTACTACGAGTGCTCAAATTCAGACACCGATATTAAACACCTCCAAACCCTTTGAGTTGATAAGTGAGTCTTTAAGTGAGCAAATAGATCTTAATATGAGTATGGATGAGATGGAGGCGGAGTACATAGGGTCCTGATGGACAATTCCATAACTCCAATAAGTGACCTTGATTACATACTTTTACACTCCTTGAAGGTCGAGTCTATAATAGATGCTGAAGCACTGCTACAGACAAGTGATCCCATTAATAATTGTAAGAATAACCTTGATGTTCCGGTCAACCTTAGCTCCAGTGCGACAGCAACAGATATTAATATAAGGATCAAAAGAGGTAAGGCCTCATTACAAGCATGGCCGTCCGAGAACTACGGTACCGGTAAGCATGATGGTACCATAGTTCCCGGACTGCCATACTACGAGCTGTGCTTGCGGGTGCCTGTCAGGGGGGCAGAGCGGCATCCGCGAGCACAGCATGTCGGATGCACCGGCACCACTCTATATGGTGCCAGTGCATCCGACGTCCCTCGTAATGAGGCCCGAAGTGTTTCAACTAGCCAATACGGTAGCCGTAAATGGTATAATACCAATTAATGAGACACTTGAAGCCACAACAGGAAGGGAACTTAGTAGATCAAGCAAAGATAGCATGACCTCAGATGAAACGTTTGAACGGTCGCTAATAACCTTGATAGATAAATGTCATAACCTTTAAATTAAGATTGATTTACAATCATTATTATTACATAAGAGCATCAACAAAGCCAGGAAAATTGTACAAGATCAATCCACTAACACTGAGATACCTATTCCTAGTATACACTCAAAAGAGATCCAAGTTCCTCTTATATCCACTGCTAACCCTAGTGAATTTAGGAAGAGTAACACTCAAAGTATTAAACGACATAAGCCAAATATAAAAATGATGAAGAAGAAAAAGAAAGTGGTTTCACAGGCGGTGATGTACGTGAAACGACCGTGTGACAAACAGAAAACTAACATATTGCCTCATGTACTTCCCAGTGTACCTGAGATAATAGCCACTCCAATCAGAAGAGCTGATGGCTCAAATAGTGAAGTGATCCCACAGACCTCTCAATCAAAAGGACTAGCCAGAAACAACTGTGCAGTAAATGAGTGATGCGGTTACACTAGAAAGTCAGAAAGTGTGTGGGAGTACTATAAATGGGAATAACAAAAAAGAGGAGCAAACCACTGAAAGTAAGCGTCCCCAAACAGCACGATCCTCCCCGCAATGAGAGACAATGAAGGACTCTCCCAAGATGGGAATAAGGCCAAGACAGAGTGCGGGTGAGCGTAAATGGGAGTTTATCAATCAGAATAGGGCATGCAAAGAACTCTGCAAAACTCCGAGAGTGCTCTGTCTGACAATAGCAAAGACAGGCGTATATATTTACAAAAAACGTCATAAGAACCTACACACTATAGGGGGCACAAGTTCAATGGGATTGGGTGGCGACGACTAACTATAGGTGCTGCTGCGATGTGGTTGGCTTTGGCCGGAAGACGTCACTGGTCAGCCTCGTGGGTTGGGCTGGGCCTGGCAGGTCGGCTGAGTTCATCCGGGCGGTGTTGTTGTGCCATTGTGGCCAGTGTCAGAGATGAATGCCTTTTCCTGACTTGGTTGCCCTATGCCATGCACACCGCAGTCATTCAGTCATTTCAATATTATCTTCTTTAGTAAATCTTCCAATAGGTTATACTACAGGTTAATGCAACACAGGAGGAATATACCTTGTGAGGGGTCTGGAGGTAATACGTCAGGGCATGGTTACCAGTGTCCTGTTGACCGGGGCCATAGGTCGAGGGGCTAAGCTTCAGGGCCTGGGACGGCCGGTACGGGTCTTGTCTGCCTTGTTACAAGTTGTTATGGATGTTCCGCTGTGTGTTGTCAAAGTGTTGGGTGTCCTGATTGCACAGGGCCATAAGTCTAAGATGGTCCGGTGGGTTGTGGGGTTTACGAGGGGGCGCGTGTGTTCAGGCAGAGGTTTACTGCTGTGCTGTAAATAATGCAGGTGGCGGGCCGCGGCCTTGGGTGCTACAGAGGGGGTTACAAATCTTTGAAGCGGCTCCAGTCGGGTTGGAGGAGGTGGAGTAGCGCGGCGCGGGCCTCTGCTCTCATGTCTTGGCAGTCTTCGCAGGGTGGGAGGGGGAATGGCCTTGCACGTGTTCACAAAGGTATCTCCCTCGTGTGTTGCCGACTTTAGGTAAAAACATCACAAACATTTGAACACTCTATAATACTTATTCAAATCAAATACAAAACATGAGCACCTTATTCATACATTATGTTTTAACAACTACAGTATTTAGTTATATGCATATATATATTTGCAGTAAGTGAGGTAGAATTGGGATTGGTGGAGTACATAGAAAGTAACCCGCCACTGTATGTGACGGTGGTGGCACATAAGGGGCTTAGACATACACACATGACAAGTGCATTCTCGCGCATCCTTCACATAAGCCCTTTGTATGGTTACCTTCGTTTTCTCGTGTATTCTAGCAGCATTAGTTCAGTTATGGCGCAAACCCATGGAGTGTAAGTCTCCCAGTGATACACTTAACAAATAGATCCCTGGTGCGTTCCTTTATTATTAGCACCCAACTGCAATGGTGTGGGCTCGCCATCGCTTATATCATGGAAGCATGCTTTCTTATGTTTATACATTTTACAGGCTTTTGTAATATAAGGGATTTTGTGGAAGAAAGCATACTTTGCGAGTGGTCTTGACATTAATATATAAAGACTGTCTGCCATCTGATGACCATTTTACTGTTCTTTTCATTGCCCGGCCTGCTGGCTGGGTCATGCTGGGAGCGATGATACACTGCGGAAGGTGAACTGTTACAATGTTAGTGTATTACGCTAGCTCATGTCCGTCTCGTTCGTGGGAACGTGCTCGCAGCGGATCTGCCAGGGTGCTGCGGCAACAGGGATGACTGAGACTCTCCAAGGGTGGGGGCCGCGCTACAGTGCGCTGAGCTCGCACCATCTTTACCAGACAAAATGGTTTCTGGGCCTAGCTAAATTTTAATACATGTGGGCAATCAATACGTGTGGGCAATGTCTCCAGCGGGTGAACCCTCCACCACCTGGGCCCGGGTGGCATGAGGGGACGCCCAATGAGCCATAGCCCTCACCTGGGGAGAAAACGCAGGCGAGGGGGGTCTCCTGGACCAGTCCTCCCCTACATTTCCCCCCTTTCGTTACTTAAGTAACAAATTCTTTAAATCTTCTATCCTCCTACATTCTGCTTCGTCCATCACTGCCTCGTCCCATGCAGGTGTGCCTTTTATGGGCATCCACGCTCTGCACACCCCCCTTAAGCTCTCACCTCTCCTGGCGTATTCATCTGGGGTACACGTTAGATATATACATCCACCATCTCCTTCCAAATCTACCCAAACTTCCTCGTACCATTCTAGTATACGGGGCTCTTTGATGGTGGTGTGCCACAACTTATCTACAATATCCTTATCGTGGTACATAGGCACCAGTTGGTACCTGGGTGTGTTATCTATCCCTGTTTGTACTTGTGCTTCTTGCATCGTTTTTATTGTACCGTGTGAGTTGCCTATTGTCACCATCATCATTGCACCATTTGGTACTGCGTTAGCACAAACTCGAAGACCCACCTGGCACAGGCAAAAAATTAAAAGGAGGAACACCACAGCTGGCATCAAAAATTTCACAGTTGTTCCAAGCCATGAGGGGACCCAGGAGAAGATGTTATTGAACCATGTACTGTCTTCTGCTCCACCTTCCATTTTCATTTTTTCTCCTAGGTTGTGGACTGCTTCGATCACATGGGACAGGGAGCCGTTCTCTGCGTCTTCAGAAGGTACGAAAGTGCAGCAGGCACTTCCTATTTTTCGGCAAACACCGCCGTCCATCGCCGTCAACAGGTCCAGGACATACCTGTTTTGCATGGTCATCAGTCGTAAAGCTCTTAGTTCCACCTTTATTATGTTAAACCTTTCTTCAGTGTCGTTTGCCAGCTGAATCAATTCCCAGCGGGTTATCTGGAGCCATTTTGCGTTTGCCCTTGCTTGGACACTTGAGACGAGCGAGGCAAAAAATGTTTCTGCTGAGCTGAATAATCGATATTTGTCTGGGATCTGAGCCAATAGTTCTGATGATGCCTTTGATATGTAATTTGATGCTCGTCTGTTACGGAAGACAGGACATACATTTGTGGCTCTGCAGTGGGTTGGGCCACACTCTGTTGCATGTGTTCCTGTGTCTTTTTGCTCCCATTGATGTTACTTTCTGGTATCACCATTAGTGCTGAGTGCAGAGTGGCCATTGAGCAGCTGCCACTCCATGACAGGGGGAGGTGTAGGTATGCCTGGTTGCCGCATACCCAGTACGTGTCCATAAGGGCCGCAGTCCCTTTTCTTAGATCTGGGATGGTGAGGGTCTTGTTACAGTTCTTGTTTGTTCCCATGGAGGTCTTCCCTTCTCCTTTGAAACACAGTTCATAGTCCATTTCGCTCTGTAGTTTGAAAGGTTTTTCGATGGCGGTCACCCAAGTTAGTTTTGAAATGTGTTCTTTCCATACAATTTCTCCGGTGCCACACCTCTCAGTGCTTCCGCTTTGCACACTACTTCTTCATCCTTCCGCTTGTTATCCGAAAAAAGTGTCCCTTCAATTACAAAAAATGGTTCTTTCAGACATACCACCCCTGCCGGTTTTGGGTAGCACGTTTTCTCGTTCTGCAGCATTTGAAAAGTCACTTCATGTGCCTGGAAGGTGTTCTTAATCCTGCACAACGTGAGATGAAGGAGACATTGGGCATCTATAATTGGCAACTCTTTGGGTAACAATACTTTGGGTGTACCTGATGCGTGAGGGATGAGGGAGCAGACATAACAGCTCTCGTTTGTTGTTTGTTTAGCTGTGGCACTCATATCTGCATACCACTTATTTGTTTGGTGGGGGTGTCGTGGGTCTTCCATCTTATCCAGACCTAACCCATAGTACTCATCATACTTCCTGCTCCCTGCTTCCCTCTTCCGTCTGTTGTTCTTGTTCCTCATGTACTTCCCAATTCCCTGGGCAAGGGACAAACTAGACCCCCCTTTCTCATTCCCGCCCCCCTTGGCCCATGCATCATATAATATTTCGTGTATTGCGAGTAGCTTTTCCTCTTCCTCCCTGACGTTATCTGGCAGGTTGTTTTTTAGTATGGGGGCAGGCTGGCTGGTGGGGGTGTTATACAACCATGATATGGCAGACGGGTTTCGGTCATTTAAACTGTGGGCATTGTAATTAGATGCCCCTGGTGGAGACACTGTGTTGTTCTGCATTCCACCCTGTGGCTTTTTTCTTTGTAAGATGACAGCACTGGATGGTGTGGTATGATAACCCCATACAAGTTTAGTTCCGTCCCATATCAAAAAATCACCTTCCCTAGTATTGACACTTGCAGTTGTATTGGACCCAGTAGTGCTGTTAATCCCAGTGCTGTTAATCCCTCCCCCCTCGTTCATCTCGATAGAGATGAACGCTACAAACCAATATGTAACCAGGCCAAACATTAGCATAAAAAACAATGTGATGCATACAGATAATCCACACTCATACGAATATCTGCATCTCTCATGTACTAATTCTCTCATTCTGCTAATTCTATCCGTTGCAGGCTGCCCGTTAGATGCCATGGAAGCTCCTGTTTGAGATATAAAAGTGCATTAAGTACATGCATGTAAACATTTTGCTAGCACCATTAGTGCCAAAATATATATTTAACGGGGAATGGAAGCGGGTGGGGATGCGGGGAGGGGTATTCACAGACAAGGGTGTATACAGGCCATAATTTGGTCATTCCATTAATTACATATACCTCAAAAAGATAAAAGAGAAAGCGCTTTTTTTTTTTCTTTTTCAGTAACATAAGAATGCAAGTATCCTTATCAGTTATTCTCCCATTCAAGTCCAGTACTAACACATACACACAAGTTCATATTCAGACATTCTGCTCAGTTGCGTCGTTTGCTGTTGTCTGTGCCTCCTCATTTACCTCCTCTTGTACATTGCTATATGCCTTCCGTACATCGGTCAAGTGCACCCAGTACCTCAAGCCCTTCACCTTCACTGCCGTGGGCGTGCAGAATATTACCTCGTATGGGCCATGGAATCGTGGTGCATTCCACCGACGTACAAAACTTCTGACATAAATTGAGTCGCCTGGCATCAGCTGTAGCTGTTGCTCTGGCTCCGTGACAGATCCTGTTACGTTTCCCTCCTCTCTAGAGAAGGGTGGGGAGAGTTGCTTTGATATCGCGCGCGCTGCCCTTGTCAATTTCTTTAAATAGTCTGTAAATTCATCTCCCAATATTGCGGCGCTTCTGTGAGCATCTGAGTGTTCGCGCAGTGGAGGGTGTGCTGTGTTCATTCGTCTCCCAGTCACGATCTCGTGCGGGGACAAATGGTGGTCTTTGCTTGGCTGATTTCGTAATTCAAATAGTGCAAGGGGTAGACAGTAAATCCAATTCTTTTTCAATGTAAAGCATAGTTTCGATAACCTGCCCTTTAACAGTCCGTTCATCTTTTCCACTACGCCATTACTTTGAGGATGATAAATCGAACACAATTTATGTTTTATTCCCAATAATGTAGTGACTTCCTTGAAAAGCTCATTCACAAAATGAGTGCCGTTGTCTGAGCGAATCACGTGACAAATTCCCCAGCGCGGGAACACTTCCCTTACTAGGAACTTGGCGGCGCTTTTGGCATCAGGTCGTGCACAGGGTCCAGCTTCCACCCACCTTGAAAATGGGCACACAACCACGATCATGTACCGTGCGCCATTACACCTTTCATCCATGTCTGCGTAGTCTATATGCAGTTCTCTGAATGGGCCAATGGGTTTGGGAATTGTTCCCCGGAGCGTGCGTAATGTCATTCCTGAATTGTATATTTGGCATGTTGTACATTCCATTGCTAATCGAGACACGTGCTCCTGGAGACAGGGCACGAACCATTCTTCCTGTATTTCTGCTGCGATGTGCTGTTTGGTATTATGTGCAGGGAAGTGTAGCTGTTGAAATGCAACTTCTAGTAACTGTATTGGCATTACCACTTTCCCTGAGTTATTTTGCCGCCACAGCAGGTCTGTTCCCGACTTGCTGCACCCCCGTTTTGTCCACATCAATTTTTCCTCAGCACTAGCTCCTTCCTGCAATTCTAGTATTTGTGATATGGGCATCATGTTGTACCCTTCTGGGGGGTCTTCGTTTCTCTTATGCTGAAGCATGTACTCACCTGCGTCATGTTTCTGAAAATAGGAAGCCTCCTTGGCGGCAGCGTCCGCTGCCGCGTTCCCCAAAGACACAACGTCTGTGTTGGATGTATGTGCTTGGCACTTTACTATTGCTACTGCAGTAGGGTTTTGTAGGGCCTCAATGAACTCTTTCAACAATTCTGCATGCTGTACTGGTGTTCCGTCTGCCCGTCGAAATCCCCTACGCCCCCATCTTGCTAGACCTCCATGTACTGTCGTTGTCATGTAAGCTGAGTCTGTGTATATTGTCACTGCACAACCCTTTGCTGCATGTAGTGCTTCTATGAGCACAATCAGTTCTGCTGCTTGTGCGGAGTAATGTGATGGGAGGCGGTATTGTACCAGTGTTTCATACTCACCGTCTTCTAACCTCACCACTGCCATGCCAACGTGTTTTTCTCCTGTGTCCACGTCAATTGATGCAGACCCATCCACAAAGTACACTTCCCCCTCGCTTAGAGCATTCTCACACACTACTGTGTCCTCCCCTCTATCTCCTGTGTAGGTTGCGCAATCGTGGTTCTGCATGTCCTCTAGTGTGCACGCTTCTGTAATGAATGTGGCAGGGTTCACTGTCTTGCATCTCACTATATGGATGTTGGCGCTAGACAATATGATCTCGTAGGCTGTCGCCCGCTGTGTGGTCAGTGTGCTTTTTGATCTCTCAAGTATTGCAAATAATGAATGTTCCACAAACAATGTCACAGGGCAACCCATTACTATTGTGGCACTTTTCTCAATCGCGAACGCGGCTGCAGCGAGTGATTGCTCGCACGCGAACTGGCCTTGCATCACGGCGTCCAAAGTACCACTATAGTAAGCCAATGGCTTGTGTCCTAAGGACGTTTTTTGTGTCAGTACTGCTGTCACGACTGTTCCCTTGCAGTGTGAAAATAGGTAAAATTTGCGTCCATAATCAGGGTTAGCTAGTACTGGAGCGCTTGAAATTAGCTCTTTCAATGATTGAAATGATGTGCTCATTTCTTCTGACCATTCTATTTTTTTATTCTCCTGTTGTGCTTCCTTGAGTGCTTGTAGGAGGGGCCTCGTGTATGCTGCATAATCTAATATCCATGCTCGGCAATAGTTGCACATCCCCAAGAATTTCTGCATGTCTTTCACTGTTGTGGGTTCTCCTACTGATCTTATTGCTTCTACCCTGTCGGGAATTATTCTTTTTCCATCTTTTGATATGAGCTGTCCCAGGTATAAGACCTCAGTCAGGCAGTACTGTAGCTTCTCCTTGTCTACCTTGTATCCCTTATTGGCCAGTAGAGTCAGGAGCGTTGTTGAATCTTTTCTACATGTTGCTTTGTCTTGTGCACACACTAATAAATCGTCTACATACTGAAAAATCGTGCTCTCAACTGATAGGTTTCCCAAGTCTTCATGCAATATGCGGTTGAATATGCTCGGGCTCTCACAGTATCCCTGTGGTAGTCTGCAGTGTTCATATCTCTTACCCCCCAGTGTGAAGGCTGTAAGGTATCTACTCTCTTCAGCCAGGGGTATTGAGAAAAATGCGTTTTTCAAGTCTACTACTGTGAAATGTGATGCCACCTTCGGGATGCTGCATAGTATTGATGCAGGGTTCGGGACTAGAGGGAACTCCTTCTGAATTACATCATTGAGGGGGCGTAAGTCCTGTATCATCCTCCAAGACCCTCCTTTTTCTTTTTTGATTGGATAAATACATGTGTTACATGGGGAGTTTGAAGGCACTATTATCCCTTGTGCTAGTAGTGCATTTATCGTTTCTTTTATCCCTTCTTCAGCTTCACGGGACAATGGATACTGTTTAACTCGGGGTAAAATTGCTCCTTGCTTTAGTTTTATTACCACAGGTTGTACTCCGTGTAACAGCCCTACATCATGGGGGCCTGTTGTCCATAAATTGTTTGGTACGAGCCTCATGTCGTCATCAAAAAATGACGGCGGTGCTCCTACCACTGCCGTCAGTTGGACGGGGGTCTCCCTGGCTTGAATCAAAATGTCACAGGGCATTTCCATTACTATCTCACCATCCCCTTCTGTGTCTGAAAAGAGATCCTCATCTGTTACCTCTCGTAGGGCGATGTTAACGTTTGTACACAGCACGGTGCGCCACTCGCATCCTTCCCTGTCTACTCCAATCACAGCGATCCTTTTCGCTGATACCTGTACAGCGTGCAAGTCTAATTATACCACTGATCCTGGTGCTGCGTTGGGACACACTATGGGGCGGAAGAGGAACTCCGCTGGAATTCTCCAGTCCATGCTTCTTAGCTCTGGAATTATGAGGGCCAAAGTCTTTAGCCCTTCAATAAACATTTCCCCATTTTGTGGCAGTCTTCGTATTTCCTGTGTGGTTGCGTAGGCTTGCACTACCAACATCGCACGCAAGGGGCATAGCCCGGGTGTAGAACACACTATTCCTCTCTCGGTAAATGATATGGTCATGTTAAGTTTACTCAGGAGATCCCTCCCTAACAAATTTATTGGGGAATGTTCGTAATACAGTAAGGATGCCTTCACAGTCTTACCCCCCACTGTTACATCCAAAGCTTCTGTGTAAGGAACTTCAATTACAGCCCCAGAGAACCCCTGCGTCTCTAACTTCCTGTTAGATAACGGGAACCGGCCCTCTCTGACACATGATTTCTCCTCTCCCGAATCAACCATGAATATGAACTGCTTGTCACCTATCTGCACCCCTACCAATGGTTCCTCTGCTGCATTGTAGGTGGTAGATACAACTGGACACGCAAGTGTTCTCTGTGGGCTGTCCTATGCGGGGTGTCTCATCGCCCCCCCCCTCATTAAAGACACTTCCTGAAACCACTGACATGCCATTGTAAGGTGCGGGTGCGGGGGCCCCGTTTGCTGTTGTCGCAAAAGGGTTACCTGGTGTGTATTGCATACTGTCATTGTTTTGTGGGTGGTTCTGTGTTCTATACTGTGGTCCCTGTTGCTGGCCAGCATTACCTTGGCCTGGGTTCCTTAGTTGCTGTTGTCCCATCGGGAGACCATATGGGCTTCCCGGGTGGGGATGGCCATATTGTTCTACCTCTTGGAACCCGTTGTTGGGTCTGGCTCTGCACTCTCTAGAGTAATGCCCCCATCTTCCGCAGTTCCAACAACTTCCTTGCGCACCTCTAGGACCTTGCCATCCATTTCCTCCCATTCCCCTGTACCCGGATCCACCTCCTCTTCGGCCCCTGTACCCACCTCGTCCCCCTCGAGGGGTCCACTCTTGCCACTGCGGACCTCCGCCTTGCTCCTGCTCATTCCACTGCCGCTGTCCTGCTCCTGCCCAATTAGTTGCCACCCTTCCTTGTAGTGCTATCAGCCCCTCCTCCTCATCATCTCCCTCTCTGCTGTGTGGGAGCGCGGCTACTGCTGCTGCAACCTTCACCAACTTTGTCTGTACTAACTTCGCCTCGTCTGCCAATCTTTTCTGCGCCACCTCCTTCTCCCTCTCCTTGATTCGTTTACAATGGTGTATTATTATGCTCTGAATTTCTGGCCATCCCTTTGCTTCAATACCTGCTATCTTGTCGAGCGCCTTCTGCACTTCCTTTGGGAGCCCTCTTTTTATAATGAAGTAAAATAAAGATGTCGATTGATACCAGGGCGTGCCCGTTTCTGCTCTCCACATCTCTTAGACCCGAAAAATGTAATCCATAGCCTCCTCCCCGTCATTCATTGTACACTGCATCACTGACTGTAAGTCCGGTGTATCTGGGAATGTTTCGCGTAAGGCATCCCACACCCTCGCACGCACTGTGTTAAAGGAGGCCCCATCATGGCGGTCACAGTCTAACGTTACTCCCGGGAAACCGGCTTTAACCCATACTCTTTCAGCCTGATCGCCCACTGCTGATACGAGCAAATTTTTCACATCTCCTATAGCTAGGGGTACCCCAGCAGTATGTTTCTCAAAGGCGTATATCCACTTACTTGCCCCTCCTGATAACGGGGGCAATAGCTTTAATAAATTGGCTTTATCCATCTGTGCCCATGGGATATAGTTAGGCCTCCCTCCTCCCCTGTGTATCAACGGGAGCTGTAGCCTTCCTTTCGTCGTTGCATCCGGACCCGTTTTGGCTGCTGATGTTCCCAGTGATGCCATTTTCCCCACTCTGTTCCTTAATCGCCCCGTCCACTCATCATCCAGGGTTCTCATTGAACATGTACCATCCCCCCCTTCGCTTCCCCCTCCCATTGCCATGCTCAACCTGTCACTGCGCCCTGATCTAGCCGCATTAAGTGCTGTTTGTCCGCACATGTCTTTTATCCTCGAGAGCTCATCTTTTGCTATTGAGAGTCTTGACTGTAAATCATCTGTGAGTTTCTCTATGTCCACCCTTTGTGTACTCGCCTGGCCTCGCTCTCTCGTACTTTCATATGGTGGGGGTGCCGTGGGCCGGTGGGGTGTAGTAGTTGTCGGGGGAGGCACATATGTGGGGTCACTGTATCCTTCTGCGGGTACAGGCTTCTTTAATATCGGGTACAAACTTATTACCTCTACTGGTGGCGCTACACTTGACAATTCTTTGACATCTTTCTGTATCATTAGTGGATTGTCTGTGGTGGACGGGAGATCAGGATTTAATGCTGGTGTTTTAGGCGGTGGTATCTCTTCAAATAACCTCCAAAGATCTAATATTTCCCTCCTATTTTGTAACTGCTTCCCTTTGTACTTCAAATAAATGCATGTGGCCACCATATCCAGAACACTTTTATTAAATGACCCTCCCTCTGGCCATATCTGGGGTAACCCCTCTCCCTTCAACTCGGTTATCCATTGATCGTGATATTTCTTAATCCGCTCCGCGTATCCTGGGAGATTCTTACAAATATGTGATAAGGGTGTTTCAGCCCCCATCTCTGTGCCCTCCTAGTGCTTGTGTGTCTCTGTGTGTCTGCAACTACAATGTAAATGTAGTATCAATATTATTTTTCGTATTCTACTTCACATTCAATATTGGGCTCCTTTGGGCTCTTCCCCCCCTCCTGACTACACAATACAAATCTGGCTATACTCAGTGTCTACTCTGTTCTCTTCGGGGGGCACATACAAGAGCAACCCATCATATATTTTGACAATATCAACCCGGAAATCAAAAAGGTACCCACTCACTTCACTGTATCAACGTTGTCTTCAAAAAGAAAAGTTTTATCCGGTCACACTTACCATGGCCATTTAACTATTATACATTTATAACCGTTTTACACATTCACAACATCAAATTGTCCTCTGACACATACGAGGTGCACACACCTCTTGGTAACATTCAATTCACCATTCAAGCTGCCCTCCCTTTCCTCCCTAGCCGGCTGTCCCTGTCCGTCTTATTTGGATAGATGGATGCGCATATATATATATATGTATATTTAAGCCTGCTCTCCCCCTTCTAGTAGGACTCTTTTTCTCTTACTTTCTTCCCAAGTTCGTGCTAATCTCACTTTTTATTCTCCCCCTACCCCTAAAGAAAAGAAAAGAAAGAAGTAATAGCGGTCACTAATATATTCTCAGTGCCCCCTTTTGCTGAACACTTATATCTTGTATTTCACTTCTTCATATATTCCCAGTACTAGTCAATATAGCACTATGCGCCGCCGCCTTCCACCCCCTTTCGGAGCTAGGTTCCCGTCACTTTTATCTCTTATTCACCTCTTAATCCTAATGGCCATATGCAAAGAAAAAGCAAAGAAAATTTAAGACGATCCTTAGTAGATCTGCGTACCCCCTCTTCGTTACCTGTCCTACACTTCTCTCCCCGCTCCCTTTAAAATCGCTCGCACTCAGTACTCACGTGCCCGTCTTGAACCGATAGTGTCCGAAACTGGGTCCGTCTAGGCAGTGTCGCCGTCAGCTCAACAGTCAGCCCCGGCTCCGGCGAGCGGTACTCAAAGGGGATTTTTCAACCGGGATCCCGTACCCCCTCTCTATTGAGTGCGCACTTCTTAGTGTACCGGTCGCCGTTGGCGGGCAGCCTCCCGGAGCCGGCTCACCGTGCGTATCCCTTTTCGACCGGAGATTCTCGTGCCAAAAGGGGACGGTTATAAGGAGTTAGGAAGAAATAAAAATCACGCTATCGGGGTCACCACTGAAAGTAAGCGTCCCCAAACAGCACGATCCTCCCCGCAATGAGAGACAATGAAGGACTCTCCCAAGATGGGAATAAGGCCAAGACAGAGTGCGGGTGAGCGTAAATGGGAGTTTATCAATCAGAATAGGGCATGCAAAGAACTCTACAAAACTCCGAGAGCGCTCTGTCTGACAATAGCAAAGACAGGCGTATATATTTACAAAAAACGTCATAAGAACCTACACACTATAGGGGGCACAAGTTCAATGGGATTGGGTGGCGACGACTAACTATAGGTGCTGCTGCGATGTGGTTGGCTTTGGCCGGAAGACGTCACTGGTCAGCCTCGTGGGTTGGGCTGGGCCTGGCAGGTCGGCTGAGTTCATCCGGGCGGTGTTGTTGTGCCATTGTGGCCAGTGTCAGAGATGAATGCCTTTTCCTGACTTGGTTGCCCTATGCCATGCACACCGCAGTCATTCAGTCATTTCAATATTATCTTCTTTAGTAAATCTTCCAATAGGTTATACTACAGGTTAATGCAACACAGGAGGAATGTACCTTGTGAGGGGTCTGGAGGTAATACGTCAGGGCATGGTTACCAGTGTCCTGTTGACCGGGGCCATAGGTCGAGGGGCTAAGCTTCAGGGCCTGGGACGGCCGGTACGGGTCTTGTCTGCCTTGTTACAAGTTGTTATGGATGTTCCGCTGTGTGTTGTCAAAGTGTTGGGTGTCCTGATTGCACAGGGCCATAAGTCTAAGATGGTCCGGTGGGTTGTGGGGTTTACGAGGGGGCGCGTGTGTTCAGGCAGAGGTTTACTGCTGTGCTGTAAATAATGCAGGTGGCGAACCGCGGCCTTGGGTGCTACAGAGGGGGTTACAAATCTTTGAAGCGGCTCCAGTCGGGTTGGAGGAGGTGGAGTAGCGCGGCGCGGGCCTCTGCTCTCATGTCTTGGCAGTCTTCGCAGGGTGGGAGGGGGAATGACCTTGCACGTGTTCACAAAGGTATCTCCCTCGTGTGTTGCCGACTTTAGGTAAAAACATCACAAACATTTGAACACTCTATAATACTTATTCAAATCAAATACAAAACATGAGCACCTTATTCATACATTATGTTTTAACAACTACAGTATTTAGTTATATGCATATATATATTTGCAGTAAGTGAGGTAGAATTGGGATTGGTGGAGTACATAGAAAGTAACCCGCCACTGTATGTGACGGTGGTGGCACATAAGGGGCTTAGACATACACACATGACAAGTGCATTCTCGCGCATCCTTCACATAAGCCCTTTGTATGGTTACCTTCGTTTTCTCGTGTATTCTAGCAGCATTAGTTCAGTTATGGCGCAAACCCATGGAGTGTAAGTCTCCCAGTGATACACGTAACAAATAGATCCCTGGTGCGTTCCTTTATTATTAGCACCCAACTGCAATGGTGTGGGCTCGCCATTGCTTATATCATGGAAGCATGCTTTCTTATTTTTATACATTTTACAGGCTTTTGTAATATAAGGGATTTTGTGGAAGAAAGCATACTTTGCGAGTGGTCTTGACATTAATATATAAAGACTGTCTGCCATCTGATGACCATTTTACTGTTGTTTTCATTGCCCGGCCTGCTGGCCGAGTCATGCTGGGAGCGATGATAAACTGCGGAAGGTGAACTGTTACAATGTTAGTGTATTACGCTAGCTCATGTCCGTCTCGTTCGTGGGAACGTGCTCGCAGCGGATCTGCCAGGGTGCTGCGGCGACAGGGATGACTGAGACTCTCCAAGGGTGGGGGCCGCGCTACAGTGCGCTGAGCTCGCACCATCTTTACCAGACAAAATGGTTTCTGGGCCTAGCTAAATTTTAATACATGTGGGCAATCAATACGTGTGGGCAATGTCTCCAGCGGGTAAACCCTCCACCACCTGGGCCCGGGTGGCATGAGGGGATGCCCAATGAGCCATAGCCCTCACCTGGGGAGAAAACGCAGGCGAGGGGGGTCTCCTGGACCAGTCCTCCCCTACACCACACAGAGAAGTATCACCGACCTATGAACCGTCACGAACAAGCCAATCTTAGCACCAAAAGAAAATCTAACAGGCATGCCACTTGTTGAATAGGACTGCAGTACCTAGCCTATTTCATAATATTGCCCCATTACGAGTGATAGTACCTGAATATACTTAGTTGACCAAGTAGATCACAGTAAAAATAATATCACAAATGTGTGTTTTAAATCTGCTGCCCTCTTAGATTATGTAATGATACATCAGGATGAACTTTTTAAAATGGGATACATAAGTGAACTCTCACAAATTCCTATGAGCAAGTCACAAGCGAATGGTAAACTAGTTGATCCAAAAATAAGAATCCAGATACATTTGATGACGAAGAACAAAGAAATTGGAAGTATAAAGGGGCAGGCTGTGATAGTAAAAGCAAACAATAGTTATCAATGTGATTGTAGTAATAAACTTCGAGCTAACGATCCCTTGCTAGATTTAACTATCACCTGTGATAGAGTTTTCGGGAACACCAAAACTCATAACTATTGCCGGCAGACTTAATTCAACCTGAGAGCAATGGAGCTGGCCCCAGGTACTGGTAATGGCTACCCACGATTTTCAAAACACACTTTGCGCAAATGTCTCGATGACACACATACAATACTTATTTGGAACACTAGAGGATTTGCTCACAAAGCAGCAAGTAAAGGGCCAAAGGGGAGACCTAAGGGTGGGTATTAATATCAGTTGCAACCCCCTGGAACATAGATGACATACAGAACTCGGGTCAACTGTATTGGCAGCAGAGATGACCCTTGGTGTAACTCCTATGATTCTAATAAATGTTTATGACCCACCGAGAAATGTTGTAATGGTTGTATATTAATTGACCTTTTCACAATTGACCTCGGGAGAATTGACCTTGGGAGAATTGACCTAATTTAGAAGGTCAATTAGGACATATATGCAGGGGGAAACCCCCTGCAACTCCCCACACAATCCAAAAAACCCTGCAACTCCCACCCAATTCCCTTATTTATTTATAATCCAAAACTAACCTAATACATATATAAAATAACTAAAATAATATAAAGGTCAATTGTTCAGAAGGTCAATTAGGACCACTATAATTAGGTAAATTGTGCAAAAGTTCAATTGTAAAAGGTCAATTTGGGTAATACCATTGTAACATATGTGAATGTTGAAACAGTGAAAAATATTATGAAGAAATATAATGGATCAGTACCTATTATGGTAATGGGAGATTTGAATGCCCTCATTGAATTGAAAATACTAAATGAATGTGAAGCTCCCTTATCTGAGCCATATATTAATAAGAGTGCTGTAAGTAAAAGAGGAAAGAGGAAAATAATGGATTTTGTTAATGGAGGAATATGAAATGATGAGGTTAAATGGGTATTGCCCAGGTGACATTCCCATGGCATACACACGTGTAAGTGGTAAATCGGCTACCACATTGGACTATGTATTTGTAAAAGAAATCGGTCTTTACCTCATAGAGATATGGCAATATTAATTTGTAGTGAAAGTGATCATCTCCCATTGTGTGTATTATTGACATCTTTAACACAAATAAATTAGCAAAGGTCTATGGCCACAAATGGCAATGTATCTACCAATATACAAGGTAATCGAATTAGATAGAATGAGCAAAAAATTGAAACAGTGTCAATTCTATCTGATTCATTTTTAACAATGTTTAATTCAATGTATGATGCCTCTAAATATGGAGTTGATAGGGAAGATATCATTTTGGCCTTTGTAAAAGTGACTGCTTCCATTAAACAAGCCTCAGCCGAGAGGCGTAAATACAAAAACATAGCAGATAGAAGTAACAAAAAACAAAATGCTTGCATTTTTAACAATCCTGAAATAGCCACCTCTAAGTGTGGGGTACATTTACCCACTCAGCAGAATTCCCCTCCATCACTAATCTGCAATTCAGCAGTTACCAGCAAAATGGCTGCGCTGGCACTGTTAAGCACTATCGCCTTGCTTTAAAACTGCATTTTGCAGCTACAAACCGATGGCTGCACTGTCTTGCCAAGCACCTATTGGGCAAGATGAAACAGGGAACACACCGAGAAAGGCTGCTAGTGTGTTTCCTTATGTGCACCAAAGAAGAGAATTGAAAAGCAGCACTGCTGTGCTGCTAGCTCAAAGTTTCCCATTGAAAAAGGAAATGTTTTACATTTAAAAGGATGCTGTGCTGATGCTCTTTTCATCTGTTCAACAATATACAGTTCTGATCCAGTAAGACCCAACTATGCCCAGCCATATTCAAGTTGTGCTTTAGCTAAAGAAAGCATTTCTCATTGAATGACAGGCTGTGCCAGGCAAGGTCTGGGAAATCACCAGAAACTTTGCTCTCAGCCGTATGGAAAAACGCATGACTGTTATGCTACAAAATGTCAAAAATAGATGCTTCAGAAGAAACCCTAGCTGTCTGTGCATATATCAATTTCAGTGGACCTGTGCCTTGAACAGATTGCTGTGTAAGAGAAACTGACTAGGGCTGCAAACAATGTGTGCAATCAAGATGGAAGAGCAAACCGAATTTGAAAGGGATATCCCAGCAGAATTCACCACGTGTCAAAATGTGCTTTTGCAAACAAGAAAAATATCTTTTTTAAAAGTGTAATGTTGAATAAGGTCATGTCCTTGCCTATAAATGTAATGAGGGTTTGGGTAAAATCTAATATAATTTATTACTACAGCCTTGCCTTTTGGGCTCAGGAAAACGAAATAAATAAATAAATAAATAAACAAATGCATTGGCTGTACTGGAAGCCACAGAACAGGTTTGTCCTGCCTTGCCTTCGAAGGACATTGCATCCCCCAAAGGAGACCAGCATCTGGAAGCTCTGAATGGACCAAGGGGGTAAAGATAACACGCACATCAGACTTTGCGGTTGGGATCCAGCATGACACAATAGATTCTGGGACACCTACGTGTTACTTTTGGAAGTGACACCTCCCATCCACTCAAACCAAATAGCTCCAAAGACAAACTCCATGGAAACCCAGGGCTAAACTGACATTTGGAGGTAGCCTGGCAAGAAATGACTATATTTGGAGGACAAAGGCCAGCCCATCTTGCTCAAAAGACTATTTTAATGAATAAACTGTAAGACTGTTATTTCTATAACCGAAAAACACAGTAATGTAAACGTTTTACAGTTTAATTGTAATTTTTGTGGCTTTAAAACAGATATCGTGGCTGTCATAGCATGTATGGGACGCAAACGCCAGGAAAGTGTGAATCATGGGAAAAGTACATATGGTGGAACGTAAAAAATGTATGGAAATATGCCCTATGATAATATGTACAAATATCTAAAATTGTGGAATTTTGGGTGCAGCGGTTCCCACAAAAAATCACGTAAAATTATTAGAAGGGTGAAATAATATCGTACAGACTTGGGAGTTGGAGTACCATGCTCTGTAGGAAATATGTAATTTGCAAAAGTGCCACAACTGTAAAAAGGAGCGATTTATGTCAAAATTGATTTTTGGCAAAATGACTGTGGGATGGCTTTGTAGCTCATAAAACACAACCCCATAAACTGAGTCCCCTCCTGGAGGAGGCGACCAACATAGGCTGACCTATCCGGTTCATAGGGGTAGGTCTAGCTTAGTTCTGCCCAACAATAAATCCTGTGATGTCACCCGCCTTATAAATAAAGGGGGGAACTCACAAGGTGGAGACTCTCTTCTAAATTTCCAGCACCTGCGTTGGCAGATATTCCACCTTTACTCTGCAAGATTCCAGATTCTACTGCCAGGCCAGAGCATAGCTGACCCTATCCAGGCAGGACCACTGATCCAGAAACCCCACTAAAAATCCCAATAACTAGAGGGAAAAGATGTGGTACCCTTTTGGGAGTATCCTGTGACCAGACCAGCTTTTTGCCCCACTACCTGCATGCCAGCTGTACCCTAGCTAGCCATTGACCAGACAGGCACAACTGTTTGCTGTTAGGAGAGCCCGCCGTGCTGTGACCAGAGCCTTTGAATCCAGAACCCGGTTGGCTGTGCCACATCCCAAACTCAAGTGCAGATTGTGAGTATTTCCCCATCCCATAGCAACACATAGCCTACCCCATCTTGATACTTTGTCTTTGTCCTACTCTCTAAGTAATCCTATCCATACCCTGGTAACTTGTTTAAAACTGTCAGAATTCTCTGTGCCTCATGTCCTTGATCTCCAAGCATTAGCGCCATTCTTCCATTCATCTCTGTCTTGCATAGTTCCTTAGTCATATTTTGAATAATTTAAGTAATTTCCACATAGAGCTGAACACGGGGTGAAAAGGTTAACTTTGCAAATTAACCTTGGAGCGTATCGGGTCTTACTTTAACAATCTAGCCTTGATAATCTAGTTTAAGTAAAACTTGTCCTTTCTTTCTAAACCAATTTTCTCTGTTGCCTGCTTTTATTTTCCCAAAACTGAATCTCCTTCCACACTGAAAATCTCATCCAGTTATTCAGCTAGAGTCACTCTTTCACTTATATACTATCCCTGTGATGTGCATCTATCACCCAGCGTAAAAACCGCATTCCGATTGTGTCTATTTCATCTGTTTTTTTAAAAACCGTTTTGACATCTAAAACTGCAACAGAGCAAAAATGCAACTTTTCAATGTGTGATTTTGGCTGCACGGTGTTCTTACTTTCAATTGCTTTTTGAACTGTATGCCCTTTGTTGATACCTTGCCTTAGAGCTGCTAGTGATATTACATCCCTAATTTATTCAACCACACATTTAAATTGATTATTTACCAATTCCAAGTGGCATGTTAAGCAATTGCAATTTTTGCCTCTTATTTTGTGAGGGAATGTCGGATTTTAATTATGTTTGCTGCCCAGTATCCCTGACTCCTTGCTGCTCCTTTCGATCCACTCATAAATTCGATTAATTGGGGTTTCCATTGCAGGGGGAAATAATGTGTGGCACACAATCACTTACAATATCAATTATTAGTGTAAATGAACCAGAATGGGAAATACACATTTCTAACACGATGGGTCTGAATGAAAGTAATGTTAACAATAGCCCATTGATAACTGCCACCTGGAAATGTCCTTCAACACCACATGACATAGCCAATATCATTAGGCACCTAAATAAATCTAGGGCCTCTGGCCTGGATGTTATTTGCAATGCTGTGATTAAACGAAATCCTGAATTGAGGGATCAAGGACTTTATCTGTTGTTTAACCATATTGGAAGCTCAGGCATTATGCCATCGACCTGGAACGAAAGCCAAATACTACCAGTCCATAAAAAAGGACTCATGAATCTCACAGCGAATTATCGTATGCTCGCAATGATAGACGTCCCTTCTAAAATGTTGGCGAAGGTCTTATTAATTGATTGAATAACTGGATAGATGTATACAAGATACTTCCCCCAAACCAGATAGGATTTGTTAATATAACTTGCTGATGTTGGCATCTTCAATTGAATATACATGGGAGAGAAGAAATGCCAAAGTTTATGCAGCTTTTGTAGACTTCTCAGCTGCACTTGATACGGTTTTATGAGGGCGGCTATGGAAAAAGCTTGTAGACCGAAACATACCAGCTGCATTTCTGAAGATGCTAATACTCCTATATACAGATACTTCAATTAGAATCAGGATAGATGGAGAAAGCGGATTAACAGCACCCATTAAAACCTGACATGGAGTAAAAGAGGGTTGTGCCGTGGCTGCTACCCTTTTTAATCTATATTTGTCTGATATGGGGTTGGAATTTATGTCCGCCTTATTATGCCCTGTGAAAGTTGGTCGCTATTCCCTAAGTTGGCTAGCTTATGCTGACGATTTGGTTTTAGTCGACCATACCCCTAAGTGTCTCCAAAGTCTTTTAAATTCCCTAGGAATATATGCACACAAAAATGGCCTAGTAATAAACATTGAGAAGTGTAAGATGATGGCATTTACCCCAAGACCACATTAATGTAGAATGTATTCTTCTACTTGAAATAGAGAGAAAATGGAGAACGTAGATACCTATAAATCGTTAGGATTGTATCTACAGAGTAATCTAAAATGGGACAAACATTGGAATATGACAAAGAGTAAATGTAATCAAGCACTCAATTATAAAAATCGTTTTGTACACACACACAATGTGGTATGTTCTTTGAGACTGTCCTGTTGCTCTACTTGACTAAAGTCCTATCAATCATATTCTATGGTATAGAGATATGGAGACGGAACTGCACAGCTATATTGAGAAGATATGAAGCGGGTGCTCTTTGTAAACTGTTTAGACTGCCCTCGGCATTGCCAGATGAACTATTATATTTAGAGCTAGAGATGACAGGAATTACATATGATATCATTAGAATAAACAATGGATTTCGCGACAAAATGTTGAAAACTGAAAAAGAGACAATGATTGGCGAATTTGTAGATACATTTTGTAAACTTGAAATTTTTCTCAAACTGGGCACCCTGGGACTGCATTTGCATGAAATGGCAGGAGGGATGTTGTGGAATGAGAAGCAACAGAGCAATTTATATCAGAAAGAGCCGGATGAAACAAAAAATGTATGAGCTGTGCAAAGAGCAGCATTTAACTCATTTGTTTGCAACAAAAAAACACACTATCTTTTGTGAATATGTATTGAAGAAAGAGGTTAAGCCTCAATATATAAGAGCATATCCAAATAGAGCCATAATGAGAACATATTTAAGGCTTAAATTTAATGTGAGCATTGCTTTATTGACCCATGGAGCCCAGCTTGGGATACCGCGTAGCAGCCGGTGCTGTAGGCTGTGTGGAACTGACACTCTTGAGAGTTTGGAACATCTGTTGCTAGACTGTGAAAGTCTAGTTGATCTGCACTGGAATTATTTAAAACAGTATAACAACAGTATTGGCATGGATGATTTTACTAGGATATGGCCTGTATTTTTAGAAAGATGTGATCTTAACTTGATATTTTATATAGTACAGCTTTATTGGCAATGCACTGAAATAAGGCGTAAACAAAACTTCATTATTATATACTTTTAACTGAGCTATTAATGTTGTAAACATTGTTGGTATTAATGGAGAATTTTATATGATGAAGTATAACATGTATTTATAAATTGTAATGGAATTTTAACGTGGCTTTATGTCGTGATTGTGTGTTTTTATATGTCGTATACACAAAGCTTGTTGCTAATTGTGTAAATAAATAAATAAAGAAAGAAATAAGGCTCTACTAATGTAGATATTTTTTTTTATCTAGGCTGGTGATCAGTGAGCAGGTTAAGGAAAGCAAACTTCTTGCAGTCAGGCTCCAACAGAGTATTCTTGTGAGTGAGTGAATGTGGAAATCTTTATGAAACATAAAGTATTAAATTTGATCAACCGTTAAGTCATGAGTTCATGCAAGGACTTTATGGCTGGAGAGAAGGACCCTGAGTGCTTACGGTCAGGCATGACGTTTTGTGCTCTTTACAGCCTGTACATCCACAGAATCCAGTGAGTGTGAGGATGGTGTGGGAGGAGGTCCATCAGGGCCTCGAATTGAAGGCTATATTATCATAAAAGGTGATACTTACTCTATGTACTTCAGTCTCGGGTGTCAGGAGAGTGATCATCAAGGAGAACCATAATTAAGTTAGTCAAGATTATATAACTGGGGCGAGAAAGAAGACTTCTGTATGGAAAGCATTCAGTCATAGAGGTTTTTGTGCTTCAAGTTCTGGAAGTGACAGATGCATTGCGTGAGTCTGGGGAGGATAGCTCAGGGGCAACGTGCTCGCCTTGGAAGCAAGATGACACGGAGCAACACAGGTTCAATCCCTGGGTCCGCGCTTAGAAACCTCTGGGTATTAAGCACGTTATAAATAATCTATCATGTCATATCTGTTAGGGACAATCTTGATCGTGAAGTGTATCTGTGTGTCATCCGTATGTATTCAGTTTCCAATTTCGTGACTCTCTGTGATGGGCGCCATTAGTGTTTTGAGGAGTATCATGATAAGGCAGATCCTTATAGGACACTACAGGTTAATTGGTACAGGTTGGTTTGGAAAAATTGACATTTTCATCTGGTGAGTTGCATTCAGCCAGTATTGTCTGAAAATTGTATGATTGTGGTGAATCAGGAGAATTCTGCGGCTTGCCGCATGATTTGTCAACACATCTAGGATGGAATAGCTCTCCCCTAATACCCACTGAAGTTCTTTGGTGGTGCTACATTGAAGGAATTCCGGCCGCTAGACACTCCGGTGTCTCCTCACCTCATTGTATGAGTGGACATTTGGGAGGTGACCATTGTTCCTAAGGCTGTGGCCAGGCAAGGGACACCAGACATAAATCGATAGTTTGCTAATATTTCAGGACCATTGTTTGGTTTGAGCAAGAGATGATGTATGACTGCATGTTTAAGGTTTGATAGTGCCCATCCATCATAGAGAAAGGCATTGATGAGACCTTGCCTGGTGGCTTAAGTTGCAGTTATCTGTGGTAAGGGATGTCGGTTTAGAGGCTTCTTAAGAGCTGGTTAACGTTTGCATCAGTAACAGGGGCACTCTCCAGAGGGTTAACATGCAGGCCGAGGTGCATAGATGTGTGTGCTGATGTGGTGAACTGACTTTGGTGTTAAGAAACTGAGAGTTTTTTAGTGGTTGGAATGTGGTTAATTGTGCTGGAGCATCACACAATTGGTGTAGGTGATCAAGGTTGGTTGGCCCTTGGATGAAGAGTCATCCATGTCATCCTGCTCAACCTTATCTGTTATAACCTGGGTATCACCGGTCAGGCCCTGGCCTGGCTGACTTCTTTCCTCTCTGATCGACCCTCCCAGGTCAAACGTGGGTCCTTCCTCTCCTCTATCTCTATCTCTATTTGTGGTGTTCCCCTGGGGTCTAACCTGTCTCCCTGGCTGTTGAACCAATACCTGGCACTTCTTGCCCACTGCTTTGCCGTTGTCTGCCCCACCTTTCAGTGCTATGCGGATTTTCATGCTACCTTCAGCCACCTCTTCTCCTTCTCTCATCTCCGAATGTCTGTTTGGTATCCAGGAGTGGTGTGCCACCAATGATCTCTGCCTTACTGCCAGTAAGATTGAGATTCCCCTCATCAGCACACCCACTCCCTCCTTTCCTGTCACTCTCTGGCTGGCCTCTCTTGGCCTTCTGCCAGCTTCCACCTGTGAGGCTAAAAACCTTGTGGTCATCTTCGACTCCACACTCTCCTTCTCTCCTCACATCTCTGATGTCTCTAAGAAGTCAAAGTCACACTACAAACTGCACCTCCTCAGAGGTATTCTTCCTTTCCTCTCCTTCCCCCAGAAACTCACTGTCTCATGAGCCCTGGTTTCTCTAGGCTCTACTACTGTAATAGCCTCTTGCTAAATCTGCCTGCTTCTTCTCTCCGCCCTCTGCAACTCATCCAGAACAGGACTGCAAGACTTGTACTTGGCCCCAAGCCCAGGGATCGTATCTCTCCAGGACTGAAATCTGTGCACTGGCTCTCAGTGGCCCTCTGATTGTCCACAAGGCCTTCTGGGGCCTGGGGCCTCTATACCTTCAACTCTCTCTTCCTAAATATCTTCCTTCTTGAGCTCTTTGCTCATCTGCCTCAAACTCGCTCAGGGTCAGTCGCTTCTCCAAGCAACGAGTTGGTGGTAGATCTCTTTCTTCGGCTGGGGCCTCCCTGAAACTTGAGGAGAACCATCTCCGGTTCCCAAAGCACCTCAAAACCTTCCTCTTTGCTTCTGCTTTCTCTCCTCCTCTCCCCTGCTGAACTCCTGGTAGAAAGAGAAACTGTACTGGTCACCTGGCCACTCTCCGATCCCGCACCCAGGTCCCCTCCCCCGCCAGTTGCACACCTGCTCTGCCTCCGTGGCAACCCCCGTACTTGGAGACAGTTTTCTGTATCACTACAGTCCCCTACCAGCACCTGTCATCTGATGTCTGCACTTACCCTTGCCACCCGATGGCAGCACTTCTACTTATTGCTTTTATTTATTCCATTCATTTTTTTACTGTTGATCCCATGTACGGCACTGTCCCTCCCTCTAGCCCCTGCACTTTTCCCCTCCCCCTGCACTTGCACGCTCTCAAGGGCACCTGCCCTAATAAGATCGCTGTCTCTGTCTTCCCTCTGTTACCCCTTCCTTGCCTCATTGCGCCTTGAAACACTTGTGTATGGGCGCGTTATGAATGCCATATCATATCATATCATAAGGGCGCCTTATTCAAGTTTTCAGCTCCTTACTCACTTACTTAGAACTCGCGTGTAGCCTTTGTTGTGCAGGGATTGGATTTCAAGAATTGTGGCATTGGTTTTGTTGCAAGGAAGTTACTTAATCATTTGTTGATGGTTGTTTCTTGGTTTTGGCTAACAACACCGGAAATAGTCCATTTTTCTTGTGGAGATCACATCTGCTAAGAAGGTAACCAAGTTTCAAGGTCTTGCACCTTTGAAGCCTTATGCTGCTTTTCATGGGCAACTTCGGATATAGTCTTGCATCAAAATCCTCTCGTGTAATATACACACTTGTCAGTCTTTCGTACCACAATTCCTATACCAGTTCTACTTTAGAAAAATTCTCTATTGTTTATAGTTTTTCCTATTGTTCAAATTTCTGCAACAAAAAGTCTAAACCGGCCACTGGCAGATAGACGATTCATCGCATTTCTTATTAGTGTGGGCTGCAATGAGTCAGTCATTCAATTGGCCTACATGGAAAACCCTGGGTGACTATAACTCCTTAAACAACTTTTTCACAGTGAATGTTTCTCATGGCAAGGCGGTCCTGAACTATATGTTTGGTTGAGACTTTGCTGTTTCAAAGATGCTATTGTTGTGGAATGAATACTCAGCCTGAGGTGGGGTTAAGGGGAAGATATTAATATGTGCACTCTAATAGTCCTAGACCTGACGTTTTCTCTTCCCAACAACTTTTGATCTTCCCCTTTTATTATTATTATTATTGTTATTATTATTATTATTATTATTATTATTATTATTATTATATTTATTGAGCTTGGGCCCATCTTCGAGAAGCAACGGCGCACTTTACAGAGGTATACAACAATACAGACAAATAACGGAGCGCTTTACAGAAGTATACAACAGTTCCGATGCATAACGGAGCGCTTTACAGAAGTATACAACAGTTCAGATGCATAACGGAGCGCTTTACAGAAGTATACAACAGTTCAGATGCATAACGGAGGGCTTTACAGAAGTATACAACAGTTCCGATGCATAACGGAGGGCTTTACAGAAGTATACAACAGTTCAGATGCATAACGGAGCGCTTTACAGAAGTATACAACAGTTCAGATGCATAACGGAGGGCTTTACAGAAGTATACAACAGTTCAGATGCATAACGGAGGGCTTTACAGAAGTATACAACAGTTCAGATGCATAACGGAGGGCTTTACAGAAGTATACAACAGTTCAGATGCATAACGGAGCGCTTTACAGAAGTATACAACAGTTCAGATGCATAACGGAGGGCTTTACAGAAGTATACAACAGTTCAGATGCATAACGGAGGGCTTTACAGAAGTATACAACAGTTCAGGTGCATAACGTAGAGCTTTACAGAGGTATACAACAGTTCAGATGCATAAGGTAGCGTTTTACAGAGGTATATTAAATTACAGATGCATAACCGAGCAGTATACAGAGGTGTGCAATAGTACGGATGCATAACAGAGCGCTATTCAGAGGTAACAACAGAACAGATATACAGCAGGGGGAAGGATACAGAGGGCCACAGAGGAGGGGTACAGCTGAACCGGGTGGCGGGGACGAGAGGGGTGGGTAGCATAAATCGAGTCAGGAGTCGCAAGAGGCAGCGTGATGGTGTTGAAGAGGAGGGAGTCCTTGAAGAGGATGGTCTTGAGTTCTTTTCTAAATTGTAGGAGCGTGAGGGCGAGTCTGATGCTGATGGGGAGATGGTTCCATAGTGTTGGGGAGTAGGCATAGGGAGAGAAAGCTGATAGCAGGGCACTGCTTCTTTTAGCTCTTCCGATATTCTGGACTATGACGTCCAAAATCCCTCACAATTGGCCATGCTGGCTAGGGCTGAAGGGAGTTGTAGACCAAAACATCTATTATGCCAGAGATTTCAAACACCTGGCTTGCGGTATTCCATCAGCCGACTTTTTTTCCAGGTAGGGAACTTTAGGGCAGAAGCTGCACCACACATGCGGACGACATCTGGGTTGGGTTTCGCCTCTTGAAACACTTGCCCTATAAATGCCATATCATATCATGTCATATTTCAATATGACCGTTTTAGATGCAATTACTGGTCCTGCCACTAAATGGCGAAAGGTTGTCAGCAAATGGCGAAAGGTTTGCCACGAGTTACTAATGCGAGAGAGTTGATAGCAATGCCGGAGTCTAAGTTTTTGTTATTTTGCTGGTTGCCCCTTAAAGTTTGTTGAAAAGATCATAGAGGGAATGGGTTAATGTGCAGTAACTTTACTTTCATCAATTCTCTGTTTTTATAATGTCTGTTTGATTGTGAATTCTGGATAATTCCTAAGCTTCAGCGCAAGCTGTTCTGACACAGACACGCCCACTGAATGGCGGCAGGGACTGAGGCATTGCGGTGCACAGCGAAGAAAAAATAAGAAACATGCTTCTGCATTTAATCTCTCCTTTGAAGATTTGCATTGTTCATGCTATTAAGGCACTTTGTGGTAGGTTTCTCTAATACAAAGCCTAGAAGACATCTGCTGTGAAGGAAATCAAAGAAACTAACACCCACGTCAAGAAATACTTGAATAAATACCGTGAAATGGCGGCCATGCTCTCACGACCTAACACTTAGCGGTGCTGCAAGGAAACATTTGTAGATCAAATCAAAAGGTTGCAAAGAGAAGCACTCTGGGTAAATTAGATCCTAAACTGATCTAAATTGGAAGGGATTTCAAAGATACCCTGAGCCAGCTCGAAAGTCAGCATTATCAGTTGTGCAGAGATAATTAAGTGAATGGGCTGGCTTTCTATTGAACAGCTGATCTGAAATTGATAAACGTAATTAATAATTAACTTCCTGATTAAATATCAATTTGAAACAAGTGTGATAATATGCCACTTGCATTTAATTTTTGCAGGCTTTTCTTCTTTAAGTGAGCATCATTTCGATGGTCGTTGTCTACTGTTTAACCTGCCACATCCATGGCCAGGACACATTTATCAATTTAGCAGGGGGGGCGGTAAAATCCATCTTTGAAAGTGTGTAGTAGTCCTTGGAAAGGTGAAGGAGAGCTGAGGAGGGGCTTTTTATTGCACTGACAGTCATACAGGCCTATACTGTCAGAAGCAGTGAATTAATTGTGTGAGGGTTCTGTAAGGTATTATTGATAGGAACAAGGCAATGGTTTTTTGCACCTAAAACAGTGGGCCCCATTATGAGTTCAGCGGTGTGGCCAAAAACGGTGGTAATCCAGTTACCACTGCAACACATGACGGCTACCAACTGAAAAGCACACCTAAACTCAGCGAACGGTGTTAACCGAACTGTGGCTGCCAACAGCACATCACAGCTCTCGGCCTTACCAACCCATCTAACCCTCTTTCCTTTCCAGATCCGCCAGAGCACCAGGGGACCACTCCGGTGGTGATAGTGCGTGGTATAAATATCCTTTAACATAACACAACACTACCGCTGCATTCTCACATCGCCAAACGATGGGTTTGACTGTAAGGTGGAGAAAAAAACCTTATAGCCAAAAAGGGCATTTCAGCGGAATTACCGCCGGTGGTAGTTTTGCATAAATCCCCATGGGTCCTATGTGTAGCCCGTTATTAAACTGGGTCTTTTAGATAAAACTAAGGTTTGGTAGGTGTCCTATAAAAAAAAGGAGGCACTGTTGTTCTGTTATTTGTGCTTGTGTGCCAACTGTGGACTCGTTAAATTTATGTGTGTTTTCTTGCTGTGGCTGGGGATATTATTCTCATCTTTGTTTGAAAAAAAGGGTTAATTAAAATGTTTAAATAAAGAGAAAACGCGTTCATCCATTTTGCCGAATTCGCGTCTCGTTTGGCATGTCGTTAAATGGAGGGTGTTGGTACCTCCCATCAGTAGAGGAGAGCTGAAAGCACCTGAGGAGAAATTGGTGTAATCCGTGAGTTGCCTCCCCCTGAAGAGCGGCTTGTTAGTAGGGTCCGGAGAGAGGAAAGCCCGCTTTGAGGTGTGGGCGAGAGAAAGACGAGAGAGGCGGGATGCAGGCCAGATCCTCAGCTGACCATGTGGCCTCTCATGTCTCTTTAGCGGTACAGTTGGAGACTCTTGGACTCTCACTCAGGGAGCCGGTTTGGTGTGAGAACTAAAGCGAGGGGGGTCGTTTCCACCAACCGCAGTTTCGCCTTCACTGGGCCCGTTCATTGGTCAGATCTGGTTTGTGTTTCGTTCTGATTGGTTGCAGATATAGGGTAGGAAAGGTGAAAGATGTTGTGGGGGAGTGCCTTTGCGCACAGTACATGTCATCATGGGTGTAATTTTAGCCGAGGCGGGGGTGTTTGTCCCCCCCAACTTTCATGGCACACCATTTTGTCCCCATTCATTTGCCTGGGGCACCTTTCCTTCAGATGCCATGTCCCCACCTCCCCCCATCATTTTCAGCGGAGTTACTCCACTGCATGTTATACCCGACCCTGTGAAGCTGTCGGAATTAGTGGCGGTTGGTCTGTAGGTCAAAGAAAACTACTTCGAACATAAACATCCGCCCCCTCCCATCCCCTCACTTATAGCATGCGGACTGAGTTCTGTTCTCCTGTTACGGCTCGTAATCTATATATTAGTTCAGTCAGTGTTGGTTTGTTTCTTCCCGCGTCACACACAGCGAGGGTAGAACTCTTAAAATAAGAGTGATGGAGGGTGATCTACAGTCTGGAAGTCTCATAGTGTTCTTGGAGCTAGTCTAGCCTCAATATGAAAACAAAGTGGATATATTAATTTATTTATGTAGGTAACCTGCCCGTTCAAACCTGGCCCGAGGGAGTGCCGGCACGTAGGTAACCTGCCCGTTCAAACCTGGCCTGAGGGAGCGCCGGCACGTGAATTAGTTGGTTCATATTTTGAAATGGGGTATTGCTGAAGGCATAAAGGCAAGTCAAGTGTATTATTTATTCCTCCTCTTTTCTGGGCTTGGCCGTGGTAGTGCTTCTATATGTATTTATTTATTTAATATAAATCTTCCCACCTGGGCAGACAACAGCATCAATTGTCTAGCCATTCCTGGCCACACTACTGTGACCTCTACATGAGCTTGCACACTAGAGGGCCCAGTTCACCAAGGGCCCCTTACTGAACCACTCACTCAGGTGTCCCACCACCATGCTTTGCTGTAAAGGGAAGCAATATTAAGGCCAAGGTCTGTTTGGCCATGTTCAGGCACATATGATCGTATAGCATTCACCCTGATTCCATTGGCCTATCAACTCACTCTATGTAACCTACCCAGGCCCTCATCTATCACGCTCTGTCATCTGGACCTCTACAAACTATAGTGTGAGTGCTACTATTCCTTCTATATATTGGTCATGACTGGCCTGCTACTGTCTGCCTGTATGGACCTCCAGTGCCTCTTATTTACTGCATTTGATCAATTGTGGTCAAGTGTTTGCGTTGAATGCCATTGCATCCATCTAAATGTTTCCATCTAAAAAATTTGCATCAAATGCATTTTTTTCTTTTTCTTTTTTTTGGGACGGGGGGGGGTAACTCTAATTTTTTTACCCTTTAAAATGCACCTGAACAAAAATTAACCCTTTACCCCAAACAATATTCATTAGATGTACATTTTTTAGATGGAACATTTTTTGATGGAATGGCTTTAGATGCAATGGCATTCAATGCAATGACCAAATACCGTGGCCAAGCACTGCCTGTTCTATTGTATCTGGTCACCCTGTGGCTCTGTGCTGCCTAATATTCTGAATTAGTACCCGGCGAGGGACAATCTGATTATTATAAATGATCTTATTGGCACTTGACGGGTCCTCACCAGCCTGACAAAGCACCGACAAACCACATCCCTCGGTGTTCCTTTCACAACTGGCCACCATGGAAAGGGAAAAGGGACTACAGTACTTTCTGTCTTTCCATGGTGGCCATCTTCTTTGTTTTCTTTTTTTCCCCCTTTTAGCATGCCCACCATGTAAATGGAGAAGGGACTACATATAGTACTTTCACTCCGTTCGATGACGGGCATCTTTTTAAAATTTCATCTTTTCTTCAATGGCGAAACACTGCAGGTTTGCAACTAAAATAAAGACACAACCAGTACCCTGGTCTAATGGGGCATGGTACTTATAACAATACACCCATGCCGGGGGGGGCACTATTGTGTCTGTCAGATAATGCTCCGGGCCTTCATTAAGGCCCTCTCTGCTTGGGCCAGTAACTATGAGTCCCGGGGCATTACCTGACGTGTTAATACCCAACCCCCTCCCGGCTCGAGGCTTGTTGCATAATTGTATTGTGTTTCTTTTGATAGCCATTCTAAAGTAGAAGGCATAATAATGCTCATGCTTTTACCATGGACTGTGCTTGCTATGTGCATCACACATTCAGCTCTTTGCCAGTCTGCTAGTCACAGCACCATGTATTCCTTTGTGAGGGGCATTCCAGGCCAGACCACTGCAACCTCTACTTGGAAGAAGGGTGGAGCTGGAGCCCCTGTAGGACCCCTCAGGAGATCATATCACATTCTAGCCTGGGCCAGTCTCCAACAACTGGCTTAGCATATACAGGTTAAAGGCCCAACCGCCAAGCTGGATATACCTGTGATCATCTGGAAAAGATAGGAAGTGGCTAGGGCAGCATACATTGACCAGGATAGGCCACTGCAATCTCCAACTGCAGCCAATCATACTCCCTGCATGTAGCTGGAGCCCCGCAGGAACCCTCAGCTGACAGCATCAGCCGTCAGCCTGGCACACTCCCAGAAGCAACCATAACTAAACCATTCTCAAGGTCCATTGGTCTAGCTAATCCTGTGCCTTTTCTTGGCCCTTTACTTAGGTGTTCCACTGCCTGGCCTCATTGTAGCAGGATAAATTGTTACGGATAAGGTATGTTTGGCCATATTCAAAGTTACTTCTTACCTGCCCCTACTGCCCTCCAAACCAAACTACTCCCCTCCTCTTCCGCCCTTCATCATGATCTTTCATCTGGACCTGTACTGACTTTACCTTCAGTGCTAATATTCCTTCTGTATGCTGGTGATGTCAGTTCTGCTACAGCCTGCCTGAAAGCGCCTCTATTGCTCTGATTTACCTCCTAATCTATTGCATTTTGTCATTAGTGTTCCCTGATCTGCATTTGATCAGTAGTGGCTCTTTACTGCCTTTTCTGATACATGTGGTTGCTAATGGCCACGCACTGCCTAATCTACTGCCTTTGGTAGCTGGTGGCCCTGTACTCACTTATCAACTGCATGTGTTTGGTAATGGCCTTCCACTACTTGAGTTGGCACCCTAACATCCACTCAAATGGCAGTATACCCACATACTCCTCTTCCCCTCTTTCCTAAGACCATGCATCCCCATTTAACCCACTCTTCCAGTACCATTCTCTCCCTTCCTCCTTCCCTCCATCCAGAACCTTTACCATAAGAACACCCTCTGATCTCTTTCACCCACTCTCCTTACCTTTGCACCCCTACCCCTGGAAAAGACCAACCGGCCTACCAGCTTACTCTACCCCCATCTATCCCTCAGCCTCACTCTACCCTCATCTATCCATTGCCTCGCTCTAGCCTCATCTACCCCCTGCCTCCTCAATAGCCTCATCAATCCCCCTGCCACCCCTCGAGCCTCATCTATCCCCCTGCTACCCCTCTAGCCTCATCTATCCCTCTGCCACCCCTCTAGCCTCATATATCCCTGTACCTCCCCTATAGCCTCATCTATCCCCCTGCTACTTCTCTAGCCTCATCTATCCCTCTGCCATCCCTCTAGCCTCATCTATCACCCTGCCTCCCCTCTAGCCTCATCCATCCCCCTGCCTGCCTTCTAGCCTCATCTATCCCCCTACCTCCCCTCTAGCCTCATCTATCCCCAGCCTCCCCTCTCACCTCATCTATCCCCTTTAAGCCCCTCTAGCCTCATCTATCCCCCTCCCCTCTAACCTCATCTATCCCTCTGCTTCCCTTCTAGCATCATCTATCCCCCTGCTTCCCCTCTAGCCTCATCTATCCTCTGCCTCCCCTCTAGCCTCATCTCTCCCCCGACCTCCCCTCTAGCCTCATCTATGCCCCTGTCGCCCCTCTAGCCTCATCTATCCCTCTGCCGTCCTTCTAGCCTCATCTATGCCCCTGTCTCCCCTCTAGCCTCATCTATCCCCCTGCCTCCCCTCTAGCCTCATCTATCCCCCTGCCTCCCCTCTAGTCTCATCTAACCCTCTGCCTTCCCTCTAGCCTCATCTCTCCCCCGGCCTCCCCTCTAGCCTCATCTATGCCCCTGTCTCCCCTCTAGCCTCATCTATCCCCCTGCCTCCCCTCTAGCCTCATCTATCCCCTGCCTCCCCTGTAGCCTCATCTCTCTCCCTGCCTCCCCTCTAGCCTCATCTATGCCCCTGTCTCTCCTCTAGCCTCATCTATCCCCCTTCCTCCCCTCTAGCCTCATCTATGCCCCTGTCTCCCCTCTAGCCTCATCTATCCCCCTGCCTCCCCTCTAGCCTCATCTATCCCCCTGCCTCCCCTCTAGTCTCATCTATCCCTCTGCCTTCCCTCTAGCCTCATCTCTCCCCCGGCCTCCCCTCTAGCCTCATCTATGCCCCTGTCTCCCCTCTAGCCTCATCTATCCCCCTGCCTCCCCTCTAGCCTCATCTATCCCCTGCCTCCCCTGTAGCCTCATCTCTCTCCCTGCCTCCCCTCTAGCCTCATCTATGCCCCTGTCTCCCCTCTAGCCTCATCTATCCCCCTGCCCCCCATCTAGCCTCATCTATCCCTCTGCCTTCCCTCTATCCTCACCTATCCCTCTGCCTCCCTGTAGAATCATCTATACCCCTACCTCCCCTCTAGCGTCATCTATCCCCCTAAATAAGTTGTTAATAAACAGGATCAATACAATGAGGCTTCACATCAAGGACTCCAAATACTTTGACGCCGCCCATCACTTTATCTCCTCATGTGCTGTTCATCTCAGGATTGACTTCTCTACCTTCTCACCAGAGGACCTCTCGTACATGGCTGCATCTTTGAAAGCAACCACTTACACTGAGGACATTCTCCAGGCCCCAATTCTTAAAAAATGTACCGGTCCTGCCCTAAATGCTTTTCTTAGGATAGTCAATGCCTCCCTCAGCGAGGGTACATTCCCAGACATCCTAGAAAACACATGCCTTATACGCCGACTCCTATATCACTGACACCAGGCTGTCTCCCTCTCCAAACACATCCTGTCACCTGTGGAGTACATCAGGGTCCATTCTCTCCCTGGTCATCTTTAAACTCACTCCTAGATAACCCAAACATTGCGATACACCAGTATGCAGATGATAAGCAGTTGCAAGTAAATGTTAAGGGCCTACAAGACATCACTCACCTTCGCTGATGCCTTGAAACCATTTGAACAAGGATAACAAGTGCCTAAAGCTTAACCCCACCATGACCAAATGTGTACTCCTTGGCCACACTCCAAACAGGAAGCCACTCAAAGGGGGCTGGATGAAATGCACTTGAACGGGTTCAAGCATCAACTCACTCAGTCAGCACAGCAATCTATCCTTTCAGCAAAACATCATGAAAAAAGGCTGAAATGGCTTGGTACCACAAGACCAAGTCCATCTTCATGCCCCAAGATACCAAACACTGGTGTGGGCCATATTGGGCTTGTATATCATCAGGGGTAATGCCCTCTTCTTTGGCATTCCGGCTGCTCACCTTTCCCCACATAAAGTGGGCCACTGTCCCGCAGCTAACCTCATCCGGACTAAAGGAAATGTGATCACATCATCCCTCACCTTGCACAAATTATACTGGCTCCCCAACCCGGCTGCAATCTGCTTCAAAATCATGTGCCTCACCTACAAGGAAACCCTGATGGCCAAACTAAAAACATCAGGTGGAACACAGGCATCCCACAGTAAGATTATTGCCAGAATGGAAAATAGACTGGTTCCCAAGGAGAAATCTAGGAAACAGTCCTTCTCGTGCTGCAGTCCTCTGGAACCCCATCCTGGTTGCAATATGGACTGTTCAAAGTCTCCTTCAGTTTTGGAAAGAACTGAAGACCTGGCTCTACTAACTAAACATTGGTGTAACCTTGATCCGGCTATCTTGTGCATTACCCCATCCTTATATTGTACTGCAATCATTATTACTAATGTATACTTGGTGAGTTGGTGACAAGATATAATATGTAAGTGACTTCAATCCAGCACTCCAACTAAATCAATGCTTAGTATGGGATGCCCAATGGAAGCCATTATTTATATATTTTTATGTCAAAGTTCTTTAAATCTGGATGATGAACCCTCATATAACGCCCCTCTCTTTGAATCCCCCTGACCTCACTGAGCCAACAAGTAGGTTTGTTTGGCAAATTAAAAGGTTTATTTGAATAATTAAACAATATATATATATCACACTTTTATGAATAAAATAATATCGGTATAGGACACTTATGAATATGAACGGTAATCAGCAAGGGATAATATTACCGTCTCAACAATCTCTTTAATCAGTAAGGAGTAAGAATAGGAAGGATACTGTGCATCAGAGAATACTTTATATGGATTCAAGGAAATGCAATAATGGGAAAAATGCAACACAGAAATAAACTTGATATGGTTTCAATCAAAAGACAAGATAATCACTTTTTCCCCTGTGACTACTCACTCTCCCCAGTATGCAATATGAAGAGATGGAAATGAGGGCACACAGGTTTCAGGAATACAATCAATAATGCAGCTCAATCCCAGTCCCCCCAGAAAGCTTAGAGAGACACAGGAATGATTTTAAAACAGGCAAAATACTTTTGAATGTGATTGTCATGAAAGGGAAAATATGCTAAACTGATTTTAATTCACTAAAGGATATTCAGCACTAGTGAGAGTTACTTTGGATTGTTTCAGGTCAACCCTAGCAATGATTTATGAATGATTATCAGATTGAAAACGAAACTCAGCAGTTGGAAACAAGAAACAGCTATTTTGGCATGTGTTGAAATGGAGCTAAATTGCAATTCATGGCACGGATTATGGACAAACTATAATGAATTGGAATGTCTTCGGATCTTAGCTTTAAAATGACAGTTACATTTCTATTCTAGGACGTACCGTTCAAAAGTTACGGATGTTTTTGTGAAGGTAGATTTTCAGAAATAAAGTCAAGATTTCAAAATGACAGATCGCGCTTTACAGATTTGGAATCAACAGGATGGACACTAGATTCTATAATGCAGTTCTGGACAGGTTAAAATGGATGGAAGAGGATTACTTTAAACTAAGAGATTGGTTATGGACAGTTCTAGACTAGATACTCACTCCTAGGCTTTAGAATGGAGTGGGCCTCGTCAAAAATCTGGTCATAGGTTTGGCTTCACTCGCCACCGGACAGGTCTCAGGCACTCTGGTCTGCGTTCAGCACTGCACGGCGGTCTGCGGCCTCTTGAACTGGATCTGACGGGTCTGGATTACAGCTCTGCTTTCTGGGTCTGGATCTGGGTTCTAGCACAGGGTTCTTAGCTAGACGCAAACAGCTCAGCCCGGCTGTTGGATTTTGAGATGCCCCTGGGAAGTTTAGGGGTTAGAATCAGGTTGCAAAAGATTCTGAGGCCTGCTGAAAAGAGTTCAGCTTTTGGGATTGGGCCTCTCTGCTTCAAAGTTCTGGAGTATGGATTCTAAGTTCTCGTCTCTGGATCTAGTCTGGATCTGGTCTGGCAGGGTGCTTCACAGGAATCAGTTGAAGAGTGGAAAAGATGTCCCTCATCTTTCCTAGCAGTCCCTATTTATGTGTTTCCAAAGTGGGTGGCTAGGCTGATTCTCTATGCCCAAGCCTCTAAGGATTTGATAGGTTAGAGAATTCCCTGTCACCTGACTGAAGAAAGGATCAGTGTGGCAGAATGAGTCAGGGTGATGCTGTGTTTATGGCTTAACTGAAATCCCTCCCCTTTGCATTTTCAGAGAAACTCTATTTTTCCCAAAAAAACATATTTCCCAGATACACTAGTTGTTCATAATACATATACACATCACAGATTAATTAAGGCATGTCCCTGTTCAAGTCCCATGTTCTACGAGCTTGGGTTCAGAAATGACAACATTTTGTGCTTTTGGTGGGTTTCCCAATATTCATTCTGCTCCAAATTTGATATATGCATGCATATCCTCTCGGAGCATATTACTGTAATTTCTTATGTTCATAGAAAAAACACTGCAGCTGCAATATTAATAATTCCGGGGTTTGGTCTCAGAACATCACATGGCGTCCAGCTTAGTCTTAAATCGCGAGAGAATTTTTCATTTTCACACTCTCAAAATTTTACATTTTTGTCAGTTCGGTACACTTTGCTATAAGCATTTTTATAAAACATACATTTGCTTTCAATTCAATTCACATCAGTGGTTTGTCTCCGCCTCCAGAGCTGGCTGACTCAGAGGGTCACATGTCTTGTTTCCTGCCAGGAGTTGTTTATTTTTAAATTTATTTATAGGCATTTATCCTTTTTACATTTGCATGACATAAAATATGTCCATAGTTAGAGGATAATAAGCATTTCGTAATAAAACATTAACATTTAACAATTCAACTTTAACTGTCTCCAAGTGCTCCTTCCATCATGGCAGGGCAGTCTGTCAGTTCAGAGGGAGTTGGGCAAGCCGGGGGAGGAGGAGAGGGGACTTGAGCTTGTAAGGACCCAGTGAAGTTGTTGCTAGTTGCTCTCGGGGTCCTGTCATGTTGGCTGTGAATCAGTTTTCCATAGGTTTGTTCTTGTTCATGGGGGCTTGTCATCTGAAGGATGAAACAAGGATCCTGTGAGTTCTTTCCAGGCCGTTAGGGTCATGCTCAAGGCGTCCGTGGACCTGGCAACACTGTCTTCCCATGCCTTTATTTCAGCTTGTACCCAACGTTACAATTTTCTGTGCCATACCTTTTGTTGTGGTCCTGCTCTTTTTTTCCAGGGCATTGCAATTGTCCTTTTAGCCAGTATGCACATGATGTCCATTAATTTGGCCAGGTGTTTAAGTTTGGCCGGCCTGGGGTACGTTCCCAGAAGGCATTCGTCCGGGGTCCACTTGTACCTAGTCAACCCTGCTTTTTCGCTTGTCAGCTGTACGGTGGCCCACAGGGACTGTGTTTTGGTGCACGACCAGAACATGTGAATCAAGTCCGCATTATTCTCTCCGCACCAGGTGCAGACGGAGTGTGGTGATTTATTGAATTTCGCCAGCCTGGATGGGGTTAAATATGTTCGGTATAACAGGTTCAGTTGTATTTGTCTAAATCTGTGGTTTCTGGAGACTGCTTTAGGGTACGCTAGAGCCCTCTCCCATTCTCCATAAACCATTTCCCGGCCCATGTCCGTTTCCCATCGTCTTTTCAGATCGGCACTTCATGGGTTGGGGGTGTCACTCAAGTGGCCATATATCTGGGACACTGGTCTCCATCCCTCTCCCAAGCTGTACAATAGTGTGATCAGAGGGTTTGAGTCCGGTTCCTCCGGCCATGTTGTCCACTTGTTTCGTGCTGTAGTCCGTATCCTTTGATACCACAGAAACTGGCCCGTGTGGATTCCAGCTTCCTCCTGTAGTGTTTCAAATTCCTTAAAGGGGCCATCGTCGTATAGGTCTCCCCACGTATATATCCCTTTTTCTTCCCAGCGTCTGAGGTGTTGCAGGTCTATGTCGGATCTGCATAGGTCCGAGATCATTGGTATGTCTGGGGAGTAGTGATGTTTTGCGTGGGCGAGTGCCTCTGCTCTGTGCCAAACTTTTCACCCTAGGGCAGCCAAGAAGGGGGCATTTCGCATCAGGTGGCTGGGGGCCCACATAAGTTCCTTCAGATGTATCGGGGAGACCAAGGGTTGTAGCAGGGGCATCTCAGATTTGGTGTCGTCTGCTAGCCACTTGGTCACAAAACTGAGTTGTGCTGCCAAATAATATTTCTCGAAGTTTGGGAGTTGAATTCCCCCCTGGCTAGGCAGTAGGACCAAGGTGGTGAGTGCTATCTTGCGTCTTCCTTTCCCCCATAGGAAATCACGGAGTATCACTTCTAGCAGGCGGAAAAAGGAAGCATTGATGTAGTAATGTACATTTTGGAACCTGTACAGGAATCTATGGAGGACAATCATTTTAATTATTGAGGCTCTGCGCATCATAGACAGGGGAAGTTTCGGCCAGAAGTTCATAGATTTTCTTAAGACGGGGATTGCTGATTTCGTGTTGTGTTCATGCATCAGTGCAGGGGCGTGCATTATGTGTATTCCCAGGTATTTAAACCGGGTGACCTCCCACTGTATCCCCACAGAAGGACGTTCTACAATATTCTTACTTTTGAGGCCAGCTAGAGGGAAGAGGCAGGCCTTCGCCCTGCTAAATTGTGTGCCTGAGACCTTCGCAAAGTTGTCTAAGACGTCTAGCATTGTGGGCATGTTATTGTGTGGGTCCGTAACATATAGCAGCACATCGTCTGCATAAAGTGAGATGATGTGGTCCACTCCCCCAGGCGTATCCCAGCATCGAAGAATTGTTTCCGAAAATAGATGGCAATAGGTTCCAGTCCTAGCACCTAAAGCATGGGGGATAGTGGACATCCCTGCCTAGTGCCCCTGCATATGTCCCAGACCTCGGATACATACTTTCCGGTTTTTACCTTAGCCCTGGGTTTTGTGTGAAGTATCTTGATCCACCTAATGAACCCCGGGCCAAAGCCGAAACCTTCTACAACCACTACGAGCCATTCCCAATATATAGAATCGAACGCCTTAATGGCATCAAGGGATACCAGTGCACATGCCTCCGTGCTAGCCTCAGTTTGGTTTATAACCTGTAGTAATCTGCGTAAGTTCATGGTCGTGTTCCGGCTCGGTATGAAGCCGCACTGAACCATGTGCACGATCTCCCCTATGCTTCTAGCCAACCTCTTCGCTAATATCGTTGTCAGTATTTTCACATCATAATTGAGCATGGCTATTGGGCGGTAAGAGCCGCATTCGTCGACAGGTTTGTTAGGTTTAATGATCGGGATCAGAAGGGTCTCTCTCATGCTGTCGGGCAATATCCCTCTCTCATATGCTTCTTGAAAACCCTCATGTAATAAAGGTGTTAGGGTGGTCTCGTATGCTTTATAAAACTCAGCGGGTAGCCCATCGGTCCCAGGGGTCTTGCAGTTGGCCAGCAATTTAATCGCCTCTGTTATATTTCGGTCGTGATGTCTGCATCTAGGGCCTCAGTCTGTTCAGGGGTTAGTCTGGGGAGTCCTATTTCCTCCAATGTATCTGTGATTTGGTCTTGGGGAACTTGGTCTTTATGGGAGTATAGGTGTTCATAAAAACGCTTGAAGGCGTCGTTTATGCCTTGTTGTGTTTGGAATTCATTGCCCTCTGCATCCTGTATCTTGGTGATTGTGTGCCTGGGGTGTTCTTTCTTGTACAGCCAGGCCAGAATTCTACTAGGCCTGTCGGCTTCTGTGTGTGCTCTGTTAGTCTTGGTGGTGTAGTCAACTTTAGCTAGTCTGTCCCATGCCGATGTGCATTTCACTCTAAGTGCTTTGAGGGTGTCCTCTCTCTGGTGAGTATTCACCGGGGTGGCCTCAAATTGCTCAATCTCTTGCTCCCACTGGTCTAGTTCGCCTCGCAGCTGTTTTCTAATACCTCCTGCTTTTGTTATAGTTTCCCCCCTTATCACTACTTTTGGGGCGTCCCACATCGTGCTCAGGTGGTCGACACTTCCGGTATTTACCTCTATGAAGTTGTCTATAAAGTCGTGCAGCTCCTCCCTGAATGCCAGATCACCCAGGACGTCAATCGGCATTCTCCACATAGGGATAGGGGGTCTAGGGCCGGCGTGGTTCCATTCTACTAGAATTGGCGAGTGGTCGGAGATGATTCTCCCTATGTGTTGTGCACTGTCTATTTGTGACAGGTGTTTTTTGCTAATGAAAACGTAATCTAACCTCGTATGAAGGTCATGTGGGGAGGAGAAGTACGAGTATCCTCGGGCGTTGGGGTGCTGCTCCCTCCATGTGCCAGCAAGATCTAGTCCATCTATTAATAGGGATAGGGCTACCGTGGCTGCTGAGGGACCTTTCGGGTGGGGCTGGGACCTATCAAGGTTGGGATCTCGAACACAGTTGAAGTCCCCTGCCCAAAAGAAGATGCTGTGCCTGTATGGGGCGATTTTGGGATACATTGAGTTCAGATGTGCCGGAATATTAGTGTTGGGAAGATAGGAGTTCACTATACATACCTCTTCCTGTTCTAGTCGGCACCACAGTATCGCAAACCTGCCTTCTGGATCTATCTCAGACTTAATAAAATGGAATGGGAGTTGGGGGTGAATCCAGGTGTATACTCCTCTGGCATATTTGGAGTAGGTGGTTCCAATTCCCTCTCCTCCCCAATGCTCGCCTAATTTGGCTAGAGAGTCCGTCGTGCAATGTGTCTCCTGCAAAAGTGCTATTTGCACTCCCTTTCTGTTCAAGTAGGACTTGATTCTGTTCTGGCATAGGTAAATTCCCAAGCCCCTCACATTCCAAGTCATTATTTTTATTCTAGTTGCCATGATGGGTTAATAGGATTTCCGCTGCTTCAGTCCAGAAACCGTTAACCTCTTCTGTTCACTCACCCCTTTTTGGCTTCTTCCCTCCGTGCCCGTCCTCCCCGGCACCACCTGTTACACCTGTTAGAGACTTTTTAACTTGAGTAACTCCCATTGTGTGAATGGGGAAAATAAACAAAAAATAACACAAACTGCCCCTAGCAGTTGCTTTCAACTTGCAGCGTTCAGGGGGTCCTGAGCCTTCCAGGCCACTCCTGGCCTTCCGGATCAGGTAGTGTGTAGGCGGATTGCCTGCACAGATTCCGGTGAGGTGGGTCGCCTTTCTTTTATTTTGCGTCGTCCTCCGAGCTCCTATCCGATCTGGCTTACATCACAGTAGGACTCAATAGTAGTATAATTGTCTGCTGTCTGTATTCGTGTGGGGGAATCGCTTGGCTCTTCTTGCCATGGCGGGTGCATAGTCAGCCTGAGTCTGACCGTGGTGGTTCCTCCTTGCCATCAAACAGAGAGGAGCGTGGGCACCACGAAGTGTTCAAACTATTCAAAATATTCGAGTAGGTATAAAGTCAGAATTAAATGTTCAAAGAAATTCATCCAGTTAAGGAGCTGGCTGTGACAAGTCTAAAGACACCCAGACTTATAGTTACAAGTTTTAAGAAGTATGGTACACCATGGATACCTGAACATATTGTCTTGAAACAGAAATAATTACGTGCACAAGGTGGGCCCAAATGAGAGCGTTTGTGTGACCTAGTACTTTTACCAGGTCTCTAGCTTGTGTTGTTCCTCCTTGCCATCAGCCAGGTTATTATGTTCGAGCCACATGTTTGCTGCGGGTGGGGTCTCCAAAAATATCGCTATTCCTTTGTACAGAATTTTGAGGCGCGACGGGTAGAGCAACATGTATTTTAGGTTGAGCTTTCGTAATTGTGCTTTTATTGGGATGAAGGAGTTCCTTGCTCGTTGCACTGTGGGGGTATAATCTGGGTACATGACTATTGTCGAGTCTTTCCTCTTGATCTCTCCACCTTCTCTGGAGTACCGCAATATAGTTTCCCGGTCGTGAAAGTTTAAAATTTTCGCAATGATTGGGTGCGGGTGTGAGCCGGGTGGGGGGCGTTTCTGGAGAGATCTGTGGGCTCTTTCAACAGAGAACACCTGGGCGAAGTTTCCTGGACAAATTTCCTGTTGTAGCAATGTTTCGGGTCTGGGCCTTCCAAGTCCTCTGGGACCCCCAGTATACGAATGTTATTTCGGCAGGCTCGACACTCGGCATCCCCGGAGCGCGCCTCCAGCCTTGCCACCTTTTGTTCCAAGTCTTGGACTTTTATCTTTAGATCTTGGTCTTTGTTGCTCTCCACATCGTCTTGCAGGGTAGTTTCTATCGCCGTGTCCCTTTCAGTTAGCTTTCGGGCGTCCTGGCACATGAGCTGTATGTCCGATTTCACCTCCTCTATCTTCCCTTCGACTGATGTGCGGAGGGCCGCTATTGCCTGCAGGACTTGCGTGTGTTTAAGGTCCTCTTCTTGTTGAGGCGGCTCTTCCGAGGTCTCCCGGTCTTGTTGTGATTGTCTTTGGGGTCTGACTGTCGTGAAGGAATCCATCGTAACCAATTTCGCTTTCTTTTTGGGGGAGACATCCCCGTTGTCCGGTCCCACACTCTCTTATGCCGGGTCCGGTTCTGCAAGCTATGCAGGCCTTCCCTGCGGCTCTTGGTTTGCGTTATGGTTTTCGTGTCTTTGGGCGGAGGGTAGCAGGTCCGTGGGTCGAGTTGGCCGCCCCTGCTTATTGGTTGGCCGTGTGGGGTGGGGTCCGTCGTGCACCCGCACCCGTGCCCCAAATCTGGTGGTGGGGGGGTCCCCGGTTCATTTCCGCCTCACTTACTGTGTTATATGCTGGCACACTGCGTCCAGTGTTTCTACGATCTTCCCATCAGCTCCGCTCGACTGCACCACAAGTGCGTCTCTCCGGCCCTCGTACCTCCCGCAGCGACGGCTCCCCGGAGTGCCTTCGGCGCCGGTATCACTGTGCTCGAATTTCAGTCCCTGTGGTTTCTCTGCAGCTGGGGAGCGAGTGGCCCGCCCCGTCGGCTTCGGTGTGGGAGAGAGTCCTTTGCTGGCGCGCTCCGCAAGATAATTTAGGCCTCGGTAGCTTCGTTCTTAGTCCGTGGTGGGAGCCGCCATCTTGTGGGTCACAGGGGCTCAGCATCCAGCTTCGCGTTTTCAGCCTTCCCTGCCCCGGTTCACCCCAGGAACAGGGTTGAGTGTCGGTAATCAGTTCCCCTTCGATGTTATTCGTTTTTTTAAGTTTGCAGACCAGTTATAGCGATATTAGCTCGATTTGCAAGGATCTCGGAACGGAGCTCCGCGGGAGCCTGTCTTTACAGCATGCGTGCTGGCCACGCCCCCTGCCAAGAGTTGTTGACCAGACACACCCGAATTTAGCATATTCTATTCAGTTGAAATCCCCATTTGATTTGTCCATGCAACCTCCTCCCTTTTGGTGGGAAGGCCTAAGGTATGAAGGGTTCTCAGGGAAGGAAAGCCTCTTTAAAGTTTTAACTAAATCAGATTACCTTCTGGTCAATTGCAACATAGTTCCTTGTAAAAAAATACATTTATACATTCAAAATAAGCAACATATCTTTAAATCCAGTCTTTTTCCACATTAAATCAATGTGTGGCACTCTATATGGCAGTTTGATGGAATTCTCTTCTTTGGCATAGTTTGGGGTTCCATGTTCAACTTTACAAAGAAAATGGTTTTAAAACGCTAGTTCTGGTAATGGTGAGTACCGGTATTAGATCCATTTTTGGCAGCTGTCTTTCCATCAGTATCTTTAAAAGGGGATTTTGCTCTAATAGCATATGATTCTTTGCTGATATTGTATTGATGTGGATTCTTGCAGTTGAGTAATGTGGAACACCCAACAAGAAGGTTGGATCTTTTTTGGTGGTTTTGTGAGCCATGATTTTTGCAAATTTGACACCAAATAAAATTGATTTTTGAAACTAGCTCTGTTCCTTTTGCAATCAGCATTGCTATTTCCAAGTGGTTTCAGGCTACTATGTGGGTAGCCCAATGGTGGTTTTCGGCAGTGGTCTCCTGGGCTCACTAAGATAGGGAAAAGTGGATAGTGGCCTGTTTTTCAGGTTTTCACTGCACATTTTCTGGTGATTTTGAGCGAGCAGCATGCTTTCCAGTGGCCATTCTGATGTTTCTGCTGCCAGCAATGCACAGTGATGTTGCAGGGCTTGGATGAGTGGGTTGATACATCCCACAAATAATAATAATAATAATACAAATAACACTACTACTACTACTATTACGACTACTACTACTACTACTACTACTACTAATAATAATAATAATAATAATAATAATAATAATAATAATAATAATAATAATAATAATAATAATGACAAAAATAACACAGGTCTTGTTCAGAGGCCCAAATAAATCTGTCATTCTTTTAGGCCATCTGCTTGAGGATGGTAAACAGAAGAGAAGCAGACATCCAGGCCAACAATTGCCATAAAGGCTGCTAAGAAGTAGGATGTGAACTGTGGTCGGTCATCTGATATGACTACGAGAGGCCGCCCGTGGAATCTGGTATATTTCAAAACAAAAGAAATCTGACATCCCTTTGGAAGGTGGCAGGCGCTAACCGGGCAAAAAAATTGTAGAAGGGCAACATGTTATCTAGATGTCTTTTCATGAGCACATACTTGCACATAGTTGAATGTATCCATAGGAATATTAGGCTGCAAACACTATAGTTTAAAGGGCTGAATGTTCTAATGCTGGACAGGATGTCCAGCTAATGTCATATCATGCCAGCACACTACTTTTCAAGTATCTGATATAGGAATTTATAGGAGATCATATTGATTTGGCAACTCACGTTTTACCAGTTAGCACATTATTTGAGTCATATCAGGATGCTGTTCAGTCTAGGCACCTATGATCTGTCCAGGAGAAATGTTCTCCAATGTACAACTTTCTTGAAGTGGCGCCTTCTCAAAAATGCATGAGTGAGTATTAGCACTTCCACCTTTTGGACATGATCTTTAAGTGATGGTGGTTATTGTTTATTGATCAATCAGTAATAACAGCAACTTCATGTTGTGAGGATTAGAGATAATGGGCCTGATTATGAGTATGGAGGTAGCCATACCGGGTACCGGATCCGCGTTCCTGGAATGGGGAATTACCGGACCATTCTGACCTTGGAGGGCCCGGTAATTCCCTTTTTGGGGACCCGGACTCGGTACATCCCCATTCCTATTTGAGCCCCCATAGGGCTCAATGGGAATGGGGAGGATGCTAACAACGGGCCCGTTAATGACGGGCCCGTTGTTAGCATCCTGGTCTGATACCGGGTCCCGCTAAGAACGCCTGTTTTTACCAGACGTCCTTAGCGAGACCCGCGAGCAGACCTCGTAATGAGGCGGTAGAGGGTTAACGGCGCCAGCAGCTCTAAATTCGCCATTAACCCTCTACAGCCTGGGTCGTAACGAGGCCCGATGTCACCATGACATTCTCTGAGATTCTTGGGCACTTCCAGTTAACCTCCATATGGGTTCTTTTAAAGCACAGCCTACAGAGTAATACGGTGGGTTTGATGATTAACTTACCTTACCCCTTGTGGAGATGAATTATGATGATGAAGTCCTGATGAAAACATTGAAAATATGGATTCACCAAATATGTTGAAACTAGTCAAGAGGATATGCTTCGGCAATACCGCTTGTCGAGCTCACAGTTGAAGAACGAGATTAAGGTTATGTTGTCTCTGCTGGTAGACTTACTCACTGATCTTGATCAAATCTTTTGATCATTTTGAACCCATGAGTGATTTGTTCATTTTCTGAATGCATTGGAAACATTTCACTGTTTCACTATCTTCTTGCATGGCCGAATTGAATCGATATATGTGTATGTACTCAATTACTATAGAAAATTGAAGCATACGTGCCATCATTATGATTGTGGATTGGAGCATTTTTAATGCATTTCAGCACTTTGTTGAATTTAGTACTTTATTATTGTCTTTTAAGTGTGTTCGCATTGGTATTTATATGTATGCCCTCTTGTGATGCCATCATTGTTTGTACACATGTCAATAAATGCTGTACTGCATTTTCCCTGGAGTGACGCTCTCATGTGATTAGGGCATTGAGGGATAGTAATATTCATAGCACCCAATATTAATACATGTATTGCTTTTACATGTATTGCTTTACTTATTGACCCTTCACCCCCCTTTCTTTTGTTCATGGATTGAGGTGTTTCCCCTGGCTTGAAGGATTCATCGGGGAACCCCTAACTCTGTGTCTCCGTCTGTACGAAATGCCAACTGTCCCTTTTCATTTACAGCTCAACAGGAGATCACAGAGTGACATAATTAATAGGCTGCCTTATAGAGCCCATTTGTTTTATAATAACTTGGGGGCTCCTGAAACACCACCCGAGTTAAGCCCTCGGCAGTGCTTGCCCTGACTCTGCCAGCACTATAATATCTTAGATGATTACAGTGACGTTGAACAGAGGGGGCCATACACAAGGGGTTCCACCCATTAAGAAATACTCGGTTTGCCCAACAGAGGTAAGGAGAAGTCTCAGTCAACTGTGTTTTCTGTGTTTAATTGCAATAGTTCCCACTGCCCAGGAGTTGCATACCACTGGACAGTAACTATGATTACCGCTGTATACAGACTACCACCCGGTCACATCATATAGGCTGTAATGTGTTTTTTTACTTGTCCATGGACTTACATAAACATAATCTGGCCCATCCAGATTAAAGCGTTGGTGTAAACAGATTCAAATTGAGAGTTATCTATTGAATTTGAACCTTCATCATGTTTGCATATGACATTTTCACAAGTACCATATAAACTACTACTCTTGCAAGCCTCATACCAGAACATTACGACAGACTAAGGGCATTCCTTAGTTCAGTGGCCAGAAGGGAACATTAGTGAAAATGAGACCAAGGACCTGGTTCAGATCAAAATGTAGCACAGAAACAGCCAACATCTAGGTCATAGATTGCCATCTTGAAATCATAGACAAAGGTGATTCAGGCTTCCTTATCCTCCTCAACCACTCACTCTGCCATGTTTGACATGGTTGACAATCTTTTACCAGCCTATCAGTGAACCACCTGTTGTTGACCAGCCTATCGAAGAGAATGGGAAGCTTGGCACAGTTTCCATCCTATCTTTCATCTATACTGGTGCAGATGAGGACTGCAGGACAGTCTGCTGCCCGGTCACCTGTGGCATCCCAAAAAGCTCAATACTCTACCCGATGATCTTTAATCTGTGCATGGAGCCATTGGGATCACTTGTCAATGACACAACATCTCACACTACCTACATGCTGTTGATGCCTGATTATACGTAAATGCCTTGGTACCCAGGATTGAGGATTCGCCTCGCTTCTTTTCAAGCCTGGATGACAAACACATACCTGAAGCTTAATCCCACACATATGGAATTCACCCTACTCGGTCATCCATTTAAGCAGGTGAAATACTGGAAGTGCCTTTGGTAGGGACAGATCCTCCTAGTCCTTGTCCTACCACTTCTCTGTGTGTGTTTTCTGTATGTTTACTGCCTTTGAGGTCCAATCTGGACCTCTGGCAGTGCAGCTCTTCATTTTTCCCTTTTGGTGAACAACACCCGTGGGATACCCTTATGGCATCCATGGGTGGGAGTAAACTCTTGTACTCCTTATGTGTGTTTTTGGGCACCTGTGTGTTGCCCACAGAGGAGAGAATGAGCTGTTTGCAGCTACATGCTGACCTGACAATGGCTCTGAGTGTCCTTCATTTTTGGGACTCCCAGGCCCTGCCAGAGGAATCAATGGATTCCTGGACAAAGGCAAGATGGCCACTGTAGCCTCTTGGTTTCTAATGCCTTTACACCTTGTTTCCCAAGGCCCTGGGAAGCCCTGACTCTGCCCCTTTCCCTCTTGCTGGTTGTTGGGTGGAAGAACCACATATTGTCCTGGGGCTGCTTGCTGTTTGACTGGAGCCTATCCAGGGGCTGTGGGTTGTGGGTACACCCTTGGTGTGGGACCTGTATGAATGGAGTGTGAGGTCAAATCACATTCTGTGTTGCAGGTGTCTGATTTTGGTGTGTGTGGCACAATGCATTGGCTAGCCCTGACTAAAACTGGAGTGAATGCAGTGTAGTGTTCTGAAAGGCTGGGTGCTTACTCCAATCCACATTCTGTGTTAAGGGTGTTTGGCTGGAGGGAATGTCATGACTGTCTGTGAGCCTGATTGGCTGCCTGCCTGCATGAATGCACTCTTGAATGATTGGCTGACTGAGCCTGGTTCCGCCTGAGTGACTGGTGAACAAATGTGAAAATCTTGTCACCCCTCGCTCACCAATTTGTTCTGGAGCTGAAGCTGAAACCTGAAACTTGAATCCTGCGTCCAGTCGGAGGAAGGAGTCTGCAGCTGCATTTCTTCAAGGAATCCAAAGACTGCTGAGTAGACCCAAGGACAGAATCAAGAAAGGACCTGGATAGGTTACGTCTCCCTGATCCACGCAGGACCATCGTGCACCTTCTGCTCTTCATCAGAAGTACAGTCCTGTGTGCCTGCTGTCCGGAGAAGGGGTATTCATGAGTCCAGAAGAGGACTGCTTGTACATCTCGATCCAGATTGCTGTTTACCACCCAGAAGAGGAGGTACACTGACATAGTGCTGCATGACACCCGGTGCTGCAAACGTTCCACCTGTTGAACGAATCTTTCAAGGGAAATACCTGACATGGCAGCTAACCATTTTTTCCTGTTGAAGAAGATTCCTGTTCGCTGTGTGCAGAGGAAGGTCTGCTGGTGGGTTTCCGCCATCAAATACTGAGGAAGATGTTCTGGGGGTCCAGTCTTGATGAGGGCCCATAGTCCAGTCCATTGGTTGAGTGCAGGTCATCAGAAGCGATCCGGAAGTCAGTGCTATGGCTCCAGCACTGAAGAACCCAAAGTCATTAAACCGTGAAGCCCTGAAACCCAACACCGATTTCTGCCACTGCATCTGTCTCCACAAAAAGGCTTCTAAGTCCTCTTCAGCCAGGCCTTTTCGAAGGCTATAGCAAGTGTCACCATTGCGGGACCTCCACAGCCGGAGTAACAACCCGCCAACGGAGATCACTGCGAATACCGAAAGTGCTGCCTTTCCAACACCGTCTGGTTCCTCGTTTTCTCTTAGCCTAGCCATCCTAGTGACTCCTTCTTGCAAAGAGGGTCCATCCTCAAGTTTGAAGCCTTTGTTCTGAAGCTAACCTGCCTTCCTTCCTTGATGTATGAAGTTAGACCTTGCTTATGATTACTATGCATTTTAACGATTGTCAGCAGTTGGGGCATTATTAATGAATCTAAGTATTGTGTGGTACCACATAGAGTATATATGTTATTGCCATTATTGGAATAGAGTTGCCTGAGTACAAAGTGTATTATTTATGTGCATATATTTATGAAAATCTTGATGGTAGTAAAAGACTGTATTATAATGTAACATAGTGTGTGGACATTCCTTAGCGGGGGATTTGGGATTCATTGTACTTAAGAACCAGCCTGCATCACCTCCTGAGAGCTTAGGCCTGCCTGCTCGTCCAACGTTACGAAATGAGAACCTTGGCTGGGGTGCTCTATGCCTTTGTCACAACCATATAGAGGGCAGAAGTACAGATACCCCCCTCCAGTCTTTACAGCAGGATACCACTGGAGAGGGGCTGAACGATATGTACCTTGATGGATTCACAGCTCACCTGGCAATGAACGCAAAATCGCTCAGGTTCATTGAAGACAGCACTCTCTCCTTCTGAAAACATATCAACAAAAAGGCCCACTTTCCCTGGTCTCAGCGAACCCTCCTCCAGAAGATAATACCCTTCCTTCCACCGAGGACTTCAGAACCACAGTCCAGGTCTTGGTAATATGCCAGATCAGGAAAAAGACCAACCTCCTTGATAGCATTCAGGTGACTTACCTTGCACCCCTTATGGCCTTGCAACATGCTGCTGCATGCGTCATAATGAGACATTTAGCCACATTTCTCCGATTCTAAGAGAGCAGCATTGACTTCCCGTGCCTGCAAGAATACTCTTTAAGACTGCCTGCATTACCTATAAGGCAGCCACCACTCACGCACCTGCCTACCTGGATGCAAAACTCTATAGCTCAAGTGGGTCACGCTCCTCCAGGAGCCATACCATCGTTAGGCTTACGACGAGCTAGTGCACAAGGACAGAAACATGAAACAGACCTTCTCTTGCTATGCCCTTGCCTACTGAAACACTGTCCCAGCTACAATCCAGATCATGCCAACATGCTTGCAGTTCAGACAGGAACACACAACCTTACTTTTCAGTCAATACTAAGCTACCACTTTGCATCACACTCCACAACCATGGCCAGAACATCCTGTGCCACATACTATAACCCCCCCCCATACCTCATATGTTACCATCAACAACATGTGTAGGGCCGATGCTGCTTCCTAACTATGTTTGCACTATATAGAACCCCAGATACAAATGCAAAAACACCCCTTTTTCAAAAGGCTTTCCATGACACCTTCCGCTCTCCTAATTGATATTTCCGTTTAAATGACTATCCCTCGACCTATTGCACTTAATTCTTATTTATTGATAGCTTTATGAAAGTTATTAAACACTAAATAGTTTCACGATGGGAAGAAGCTGTTTGCTGCAAACATCTTGAACTGCTTTGCTTTGAAGCATCAATCCCCTAGCTATTGCCTCCCCTCTCTTCTTTCCACAGCCACAGCCTACACTACCCCTCTCTACTTCTGGGCTATGAAGTGTACAGAATACAAGTGATCACATTACAAAACAACAACAACAAAAATCAAAATAAATAAATACATTCACATAAACTCTCTTCTTTCATCCCCCTTTCATCTTCACCAAAGATCAGGCCAGGAATCCACTCTCATACTATTTGTGTTCAGTCTCTGCTTCAAAAGGACCCGTTCAGGGTGAGGTGCCTTCTCCATCGATGCATCTCAACTCTAGAACGGATTTCCCTTTCACATTTGTTTCATGCAAGAGCACTTGGCCTTTCAAAAAGCCCTGACAACCGGGCTGTTCACATACTAATGCTGTCGTCCCCCAACTCACATTTGCTTCCATACCAAGAGACCACCATGATGGTGAATGCTGTGCTTTACAAATGATGTACTACTAAAAATAATAACAATAATAGCTGTATACTTTGCACAACAGGCAAAACGCAACTGTTTTGACTAATTCCCGCCGAGTAATTTAGGAACACACTAGGTACATCTAACCGTCTGCCCTCGGAAAAACTGTGTGGGAAGTTAGTCTCCATGCTTGGAGAGGAGTCCGGGCTGGCCGACGGACCACAACCAAGAACGCTGGACGGTACCATTGAGGGGCAGTTGAAGACACACTTCAGAGGCACTGTCAAGCTAACCAATGTACTAACCAATTCCACCCTTTCCTCCTCCTCCCACATAACCAACGGCCCTATGCACGACTAGGGACTAGCCACACTACACATAGACCCACCTAGCATTAATCTAATTTTCACATTCAACCAACTCTCTGAGACTCTGGAAATAACGTCAGAGGGAACATACCCATGCATATAGTCCATAAACCCATTGACACTACACAAAAAACACCAACACAATTCAATCAAACACCTAACAGACATCTGCGACACTGGAACCCCCTATAGATACAACTAACCAGTGTGCATGACCGTAACCCCACAGTAACCTCATACGACCCACACTCCCAACATAAAACACTAGCACACATCCGAGGCACTGTGTCCTACCCTTACGGTTACAGCAAATGGGGCCTCTTAACCAATTCCCACACGCAAGACAAGGCATCACAAGTGCCAGTTTTTTCTGGTTCGGAATCTATACTATCATCCTATCCCACTAACACATCCCGCCCTCTATTCTTGCACAGCCACGTGAGCACCTGGACACTGCCCTTGGGTGGTAGCGGCACGAAGTATAAATCAAGGTAACATATCATAACTTGACCGTTAATTCCCACCATTTTTATGTTTCCACAAGTTGAAGAATTTCCCTAACCAAGGAAGCTGCTTTAGCTCTCTGTGAGGCTACCTTTTCAGTACTAACTAATTAAAATGTGAAAGAATACAATTTACATATTTTGATTTCCTGAGTGGAGTCGCCATGCTCTATTTGTCCTCTACCGAGTGCTTGAGATCTTGTATCAACACCGTCCTCCAGTAGTACAAGAAAAAGCCAGTAACTGCAACTATATAATTTGTTCTTTACACTTTGATTATATCAGAAAAACAACCTTAAAGGTGACGCTGTATGAGGCTATTGACTCCACTGTGTTCTCCTTCCCACTCTCAGAGCAGGGTTTCCTCCTGTAAAAACAACAGTATTCCCTGAGTTGCTCTATCATTGACTAGCAGCGATATTGTAGTAGAAAGCGGTGATGCGTCAACGTGCAATTTGAATGTTGCTCTTGCCCTCAGGGAGGGGACACTCTGGTGATGCAGAATATGTTGTTGCCTGTCGCAAGAGAGTCCAAATCCAGGTATGGCAGTTTTCCAGAAATTTCCCATTATTCACGGCTCGTCCTGATATTATCAAGTGTTTCATCTGGTGATCGAGCTACGGCTAGTGGTCTTTGCTAACATCGCCTTCCTCATTCTGCTCCTCTCCTCATCATCATCCTGCTTTAAACTCAAGGGTAAGTTCTCCCACACGTCCACCAGTGATGTTGCCCATCCATCCTCTCTCAGCCCCTAATCAACATTCCCCATCTTGTAAACCATCTCTAGCTGAGAGGCCTCCCCCTTACAAAAACTGGTATCTTCCAGAGATCCAAAATGGCACAGATGCTCTGGAACCCAGAATCTGTTGCACTGGCTTATGCCACCACAGGCCTGCACTTACTTATTTATTGGCCACTGACCACTCTCACCAAGTCACTTAACAGCTGCTTACTCCTTAGCACTTCCCTGTTTGGTACTCCTAGTACTTACCCCCCCACTTCCTCATCGCTTCTCCCTCTGCACTTACACGTTCTGAATGCCTACAAGGCCTAGTAGGGCCAGCCTCTTCCCTCTCTTCATTGTTATATTTGCTTTTCTTTCCCATGTTCCCTCCCTGTTGCCCTGTGGGTTGATTTGAAACACAATTTACTTCATGTATAAGCGCCTTGTAAATGCACAATAAAATAAATAACTACTACTGGTCTAGTTCCCTAGAACTCTAGTGCTTCACTTTCCTATGTCAATGTGAAGCACACACTATGCAAACAGTGCAAGTTATAGGGCCTCATTACAAGCATGGCGGCCACGAACTACGGTACCGGTAAGCATGCCGGTACCGTAATTCCCGGACCGCCATACTACGTGCTCTGCTCGCAGGTTTTTCCTGGCGGGTGTAACGGCACCCGTGAGCAGAGCACGTCGGATGCACCGGCACAACTCTGTATGTAATGCATTCTGGCGCCTGGCAATGGGGAAATCCAGGGTCCGCCAGGGTTGTAATGGCCCTGTATTTCCCCATTTCCAGGCGCCGGAAAAATTTGCAAGTTCAGCGGCAGACTGCCGGTTTTACCAGCAAGGCTACCGCCAAACTTGTAATGAGGCCCATAATCTTAAAATATGGGCAACCTTTTTTACTCTTAAGATTTACAGAGATACATGCTACAGCCAATACATGTATTAAACTATCAAAACCAGTTTGACTATCCACACGTCTTCCCATGCCCTTTAATTCTATGGGCCTTTCATGGCACTCTGCAATCCCAGTGAGACATGCATTAAATGATGAGGGTCATATGGGGATATTCTGCATCTCATGATAATATTAATGTATATCATAACTCTCAACTAGTTTGGATGGGTCAGTGGTATCCTTTTGGCTACCGCAGTCATTCATATTTTAGCTAATAATGTTGCATCCCTGATAAATTAGAAATTAATCTTAAGAACATGCTTAAATAGCATACCCAGTGGTCTGAGTGCCAAGGCAACTGCTGCCAACACCTAGGTGAGTATCATTAGTACACTATTCTTATGCCCATTTGCCTGACATCTACAACATACCCCTGGGAGTTGTCAACGCTTTGACAGTTACTGAGTGGGAATTTTAGTGGTGTGCTGTCATGTCAAAGTCTGTTTCCCACTGCTCTCCATTTATCTTGCACAACATAAAATACAGAGACTCGATTTCAGACATTAAGAAAGTAATCATTCTGGTGGCGTCTTCTATGTTTCATATTTAAATCTGTTCACTACAATGTAAGGATATTTAAGTACAGCCAATCCTAATTTGCACAGGTAAAAGACAGCTCTTGCCACTGTTCAGGGACTTATTCTTAGTCCTTGGAGAATTCCACTAAAAGTGATCTGCACATATTTGCCCCGTGGTGCTCACAAGCTTGAATTAGAATCTGTAATTTCACCAGAAACTGTTAACGGAAATAGTTAAAATACTATTTTAGCATGTGCCCTGCACTCGATATAGTAGTGTCACTATTTCTTTTGCTGGTGCGCTTGCACTAGAAATAGCAAACATGCCATTTCTAGTGCAGGCTGTCTGTGGAGGCAATACACCCAAAAGTAATTCCAGTGCAGGGTTGTGGGAAAAGAGCATTCTGGTCACGTGAGAAATATGCCCCGCTTTAAATATTTATTTTTAACTTTAAGTGCAAGAGGTTGCCCATGCTTCAAATAGCTTATATATATTCGAGTAAGAGATTAATATTATTAAAAGGCTTATTCTTCAAATGTGTTTGATTCGATGTCCAGGGTGTTTGGGCCTCTTGATGATAATAGAAGTTGTTTCGCATTTTTGCCACTCTTGTGACCAATGTTTGTTTGTTTGTTTTATTTGCTTGTAGAGCGCGCCAAAGGCATCTGGGTGCTTTCCTTAAGGTACATGGTTACACATTTATATACAATACAATAGGAAAAACACAGTAAGTTATACATTAGTAGGTAAAAAATATTTGCATTTACACATATTTACATGATCATGGAATTTTTACAAGAGGTATAGCAGAGCATGTTTATGGTTAGAACTTTGGTAGGAGTATGACTGCCGTAGAGGCCTGAGAATGCGTCCTACCGCGGCGCTGGGCTGGTCAAGAGGGTTGCCGATTAATATTTCGGGTCTCCATTTTTGGTAGTGGGTGAATCTTCTTATGTTCGATCTTTCAGCAGTCAGATATTTCTGCCCACACATATGCAAACGCAATTATAATTGTGACATAAGTTGAGAAGGTAGTTCTGCAATTTAAAAATTGTGTAATTTTGTCCTTTTGTGGATTATTGAAATTGAACTACTTTGTATTCATTGTATAACGACACTCAGAAGAAAATGTTTGATATTTTGAGGCCAATCAGTGATCGCTCGCTGAATGGCGTGGTCGTGTTTGTACAGGTAAATGACTGGGAAACAGAATAATTTTTCATATTGGTTTCTTAGTACAAATTAGTCTTGGTTTGTACCCTAAATATTCCTGAATGCCCATATTTGATCTTAACATATGTCATTGTTATTTAAGATCTTCGTAAGTCTTTAGCTATTTGAATTCTACTGGGTCATAAATGCAATCTCCTGATGTTGGGATTTATATTCAGTTCCTTATGAGTTAATAATATACTTATAGGAATCTTTCAAGCCTTCTGAAAGCTCTTGAAGACATCTTGTTTGTCCTATGCTCTATTTGTAAATCGTCCTACCATCTGTTCCGCTACCTTTTCGAGAAAAAAAAAACTGTCTGTTACACTACTGCTTTGTCTAATTTTAATAAACTCTCCCAAATGAAAGTTTTGAATTATTTTCGTGCGGTGGACACTAGACACCTCTATGGCAGAGTCCATTGTTTGGTCTTTCTGATAAATTTGAATGCTGAGTTAACTATCCTTGAAATAAATCTTAATGTCTAGTGCTACTTCTCCATCATGGGTTCTGTTGGAGAAAACCTTTTTCACCTAAGTGTGGATTAGGAACCAGCGTCAGCTCTAAAGGTAATACCTTCCTTCCAAACATGGAATCCTTTGTCATACAAAGAGACATGGGCCACACCTCATGTAACCCATGCTCGTCAATACAGTTCATGAGGTCCAATAAGTACACATTTCTAACTGCGCCAAAATCTGATGATCTCTTGAGCTAGGATGGGCTATCTCTTGGATTTCATTAGGGAGGTGCTTACTACAGTAGCCAAGGAGTCGGCACCCCCTGTGACCACAGTACACAACCGGAGCCTGAAGTCCATTTACCTTTGACAGAGCTATTTCCAACAACTCTTCATCATCGTCCAGCTCCCCAGTCACCGATCCTCACAGTCTCCTTCCAAGGATCAGTCTGAAATGGGTCCAGTAGACTCAGACCTTCAAGCAGACACCGAAGAGGGTGTTCATTCTTCTATAAGAGACATGATGGAATATTGCGGCTGTTGGGGAAGGGTGTGTAATTTACAGTACAATCAAGTAGGCAGGATAATGCTTAGTGCTAAACATGAAAAAAGAAGCGCTAGGCGAGGCCTGCAAGTTTGGAATAAAGGTTTCATTCCATGCACAGAGACAACAAGAGGATTAATGTGTGCTATAGGATGGTTACCTCTTCGAAATGATGCCTTCCCTCACAACTTGAGGCATATTTATCAGCAGTGGTATCTGGCATGCTATGGGACAAGTCCTCAACATTTTGACTCCTCTCCATTTCCATCTACCCCGCTTTCAAAGGACAACAAACATTGTTGAACTTCACTGGTCAGAAGATTACCAATATTCTTCCCTCCATCGATTCCCTGGAAGCAGTTATCAAAGCTCAGGTCTGATCTCCTGGAGGAAAAGAGGGGTTTATGCAGGTCAAGTCTAACAGAGGCCAAGTAGGTTGCAGTAGATAGAGTGGACACCCCCAAACATCACATACATTGATTCAGCAGGAAATGCCATGTCAAAAATACCAAGGTAAATTTAAGAAGGATGTACAAGATAAAATAATGTTCTTGCCTTTTGTTGATCTTGACCTCTTTCCCTTCTCTACTAACGAGTAGCTGAGCAAGGGGAGGACTTCCACCCAAACCACAGCCTACCATACTTCACATGTCAACAAGGAATGGGCGAATCAGTGCACTGTAGATCACGTGTTCAGATTATTACTTATACTGACTGACTGAAATATATTTCCATCAAAGGGGGGGTGGCACATTTATCGGATCTTTATTGACCTTAAAGCCCCCTTCGATTGCATCCCAAGAAGCGAACTCCGGCATGTCCTAAAGGACAAAGGCGTACATCATCCATTATTGAGAGCAATTATTACCCTTAATCAGGATCCGACGGCCGTGGCCTGAGCAACAAGCCCCCCTCTTGAAACTCCAGATGCTGCAGGATCTTCTTTTTGTGTTCTCCTTTTGGTCAGTGTGATGAAATCCTCTTTGATGCTTATTTGGAGACTGACTTTCTATGTCTGGTACACAAACAGGATCCACTGTAGTGAGGGTCCGGGACATGGAAACACCAACTCATAATTTTTCATCCAGACATTAAATAGTTGCCTAGGCCTCATAGCATAATGCTAAGTTTCTGTAAATAGCCCCCTGCTCTTTTACAAGTATCTTTGGGATATCCACCCAACCTACCGCAGGGTCTACTATTTTGAGACATTCTGGAGTAATAGGAAATCCCAAAACCAAAGGGTTGTTCCTGCCCCCTACATAATTCATATGCAAGTTCATAGTCCACGTCCCACTCAGGACTTGAAATTATCTGACTTGGAGATATATGCACAGGTCAAGAGCAATTCCCGAAATCAACAGCCTGTGCCATACCTGAATTTAATTCCTGTGACATGCTGGTGTAGAACATTCCCAGTTTGACATTCCAGTATACCCAATATATGTCTGCTTTGACAGTCCCTGCATACTTCACATTTGACAAATGTACCTTACACCCAATTTATAAAATCACTGTTTTTCCCCAGTTTGAAAAATCTCTGTATATTCCCACTTTGTTCCATCTAGGCACACTTCTAGTCTACTATTATACCCAGTATAATCCCAGTAGGGCCTTTCATGTTGAGTTGTCCGGAGGGTGGCAGCGCTGTGACACGTGTTGGTAGTGGTGGTGTGTGTTTCCTTGCACTTTTCACTTGTGTATTGCCTGACACATAGCATCCCATACAATGGGCCTCATTACGAGTTAGACGGTCCGGACTGAATGGTGCCTTTCAAGCTTCACATGGAAGACCCACTTTCCTGCCTCCGTGCCACGTTACCTGCCTCTTACTACCCTGTACTGCCTGCAAGGTTGCCATCTACCGCTTGCTGTCCAGTTTGAGTGCCTGCTGCCCACCTGCACTAGCCATTGCCTATGCTCCTGTCTCCAGCCCTGTGACCACCTCAGCTGCTGTGTTGGACTACCACCTTCACATACCACCACCACTGCTCCACAGCCAATCCAAAAGGACCAGCCTACCCACACACACTTGCCTTGGAGGTTGCCATTTCCACACCATCTACCTCTGACAAGAGTGGCAATCCTATGGCAGCAAGGCAGAGGGCTGTTAACTTCACTACCAAAGAAGTTGACATCCTGGTGGATAAGGTCCTGGGGAATTATGATGCCCTCTTCAATCCAGCAATGCAACACAGCAAGGAAGGACCTCTCCAGTTCTGGGAAGACAAAACTGCTGCCATCAACGTGGAGGGGGTGGCAGTCCACTGCTACAAGTTCGTCCACAAGCACTGGGAGGACCTCAAATCCAAGACCCATGTCGAGGCCTGACGCTTCCTGAAGGCCGGTGCAACTGCAGAGGTGCACCGTGCGTGCCCATGCCGCTTGTCCAGCAACAACATGCGGGTCCTGGTGAGGTTATACCTGGAGCTGCATGCCCAGGTCTGCGAGTTGCAACGACGTCTGGAGTCGTATGGTGAATAGGCATGTGTTGTACTGCTCTACGGTGCATGTGTGTTGTGCGTGTGTTATCATGATTGCAGTGACCCCCTTTATTTTGCAGCATGTATGTCTCAGTGACATACATCTTCATGCAGGCCCCAGACAATGCTCCCCATGTGGGACATCAGACCTGTATTTTGGATTGGGTGTTGTAGAACATATTTGCAAACTCTGTACATGCAATGTTTCTTGTGTCTGAGACGTGGCTGGATGGCAAGTGTGACAGTTGAGGGAGTGTTGACCAGGTCCTGTGCATGCATGCTGCTTGAAACACTTGTGTATGAGCACGATATAAATAAAAGATAATTTAATTTTCATGTGCTGTGGTGACAATATCAATGTGAGACTATGCAACTCTCACGTCGGGAAGTCATATGGACATTTGGATGTTTTGTGTATTCACATTTGGGCATTGCAGTTTGTGGGACTGTGATATGATCGGTCATGACTCTGTTTGTGCACTCGGAGTGATGTCTGTGCATGCCATGTAAATGTGCTTGTGGCTATGGCATGCCACGTGTGCCTGTCCAGTTGATGCATGTATGTGTTGCATGCGCGCAGGATGGGTTGTGTTGGATTCATGTTGTTTGTTGTGATGGTGTGGAGAGGTGTCGAGGCAGGTGTCGGCATGGCCATGCTGTGAGTAGTGCAAGTATGGCTGGCCACTGGTGGCCCTGAATCCACTGTGTGTCTTGACCACAATGTGTCAATGGCGTTGGGATGCCACTTCTGTGTTCACATGCTTAATGTGTGTGTATCTCATACGAGTTTTCTCCCTGCCTACACCTGTGCCCATTTGGCATGTCTCCGATGGATGTGTATCAGGTTACAGTTGGGTCACGTTGACCTTCCCCTAGGGTCTTGTGATTAAACTTGGTATGTGTCTGTGCTCTGGCCACATTGTGCTGCGTTTACATGTGGATGTGTCATGGAAGTGTTTCTCATCATGCCTGGGTTGTTGTGTTGGTGTGGATGTGGATTGCATGTCCATGTGTGCGGCTGTGGATGTTGCTGAATGTTCCATGTACATATCATGTTCCTGAAAATGTTGTTGATGCCACACCGGCTTAGATGCAGTACACTGAGGTTGCTGTTCTGTTTCTCCTTTACCCCAGTTGTTGCAGCTGCTGAAGAGTGCGGAAGTGGTGCCGTGGAGCATGGAAGCAGGGATCACTCCACCAGACCTAGGTGCCAGACCCAGCCACTCCCCTGTGACAGCTCAACTTCAGAGAGCGATGTGGCTGAGGTGGCGTCTGTACCATCGGGCGTGGCTGCTGGGGGTAAGTCCAAAGAGTTGGAGCTGGCAGGGGACTCCTCAGCAGTGGTGGGACCAAGTGATGCATCACAGGGGCCATCCATGCCGGAAGACACCCTGGAGTCATCCAGGTTGATGGAGGGGGAGGTGGAACAGGTGGCTGTTGCATCACAGCCTGTGGGATCAGGTGGGGGTGTCGAGGTGGGAGTGTGTGCTGCCAACTTGTCCCAGGTTCATGAGGGTGTGCAAGCAACCATGGAGGTGCTGTGCAAAATCCTGCCCGTGGCCCATTGGATGCAGGACTGTGCACCTGCTGGGATGCCTCCACCCAGAAAAGCATCTTGTTACCGGCTGATGTGTCCGTCCGAGATCAGGTGCTGCCCCTGCTGGCCGGGCTTACGAGGTGGACTGCAGTCATTCGTGATGATGGGCAGTCTACTCATTGTCTGCTTGCCCATCATCACAATGAGATGTACCGTGTTGTGGCCTTGCTGGCAGCAGGCCTGTTCACTGCTGGGCTCTGTGGGTTGTTCACTGCTGTGGCGACCTCCTCGGCTTTCTCCTCGGTGCAGCGGCCATCCTTCAGGGTGCCCTCCTGACCACATACCAGCAGGGCCCCCTGTGCATGAGTCCCACCCACTTTGCCCCGTCTGGTGGAGCATACATCCCCACCCGAGGTGGGAGTCACATGTACGGCAGCTGAGGTGGTCACCATGCCTACCCAGGCACCGACAGGGGCACAGGCAATGGAGGGACAGCCGGCACCACCGAGGAGTGCAGGTGCCGTACGACCCCGAGGATCATCATCAGGTTGGAGGGCTTTTCAATGGAGCAGGCACTGGGCACTGCGGCCGCAGGTGGCAACGATGAGGAGGCATTATGCTGCAGATCAGACCACCCCAAAGAGGCAGGTGGGAAGTGTGAGGCAGGAGGAACGAGTGGAAATGTGGCACTCAATGTCTTCCGTGGTCAAGCGATATGAACAGCAGATCGTGGCAGAGAGGCAGAGGCCACGGGAAGCGAGAGTGATGATGGCAAGAGCTGAGGTTGCGCTGTGTCGGGCAAGGGGGTGGGCTACCATCCTGGAGGCCCACCTGATAGAGGAGGATGTGGCATTGAACTCAGCCCTGGTAGAAATCTTGAGTGAGTTTGGAGAGGAAGACTAGCCCTCTGCCTTTGTATATAGTTATTTAGGTGTAGGTTTCCTTTTCTATGTATTATTTGCCCTGGACTTTTCAGACTTATCTTCCCTGTTTTCCTGTCTATAGTTATTTAGACGTAGGGTTGTTTTGTCATTTCATATACTGTTTGGACCTTCATTCGCCGTTTTACATGTAGATATTTTTAATAATACATATTTCATTGTGTTTCATTCGACGCTTCATGCAGTTCATTTGTGTGTATGCAACTTTGATAGTTCACTTTACAGCCATTGCATCTTTCCATTGCAAGTCATGTGTCTTGTGGCGTGCCTGCGTGTGTGTTGTTGGAGCTGTAGTGGTTGTGGCTGGAAAGATGCACATGTGCCTGACATGTGGGGTGGGTCCATCAGACGTCTGGGTCTGCACTGTATGTTTTCATTTGCATTTTTTATGTGCAGCATCACTGTGTGTTTAGCATCAATGTGGATGGGGTGGAGGGAGGTGGGCTCACTGTGGAGGTATGCAATGGTTACGTTACTTGCACATTTGTTTGTCATTACTGTGTTAAACCCATATCATCCGGACACGCCCACCAGCATGCGCAGTCCTAACTGGTCCTCTAATATCTTGCTCCACCCCTGCAACTGGAATGCATTTGCAAGCCATGTTTGCTCTTCCCGTGTGGCAGCACACATTTCCTGTCTCAGCTAGGCATGCACTTTCTGACTGCCCTCCCATCACACCATGGGCCTGTCATGTTGTGGTCCCTGACACAGACTTTGACACCACTTCCACCCAGTTCACTTGTGCTCAGGCTGGGATTATTATTTGTGGATCTGGCCAATGTATGAAAATGTTTACTTCTGTTCTCGGCACACATTCAGTTGGTGTGTTTTGATGCCTTTGCAATGACCCATTGCCAACAGTCACATGCCACTTTGCATTGAATTCACTTGTCCCATGTTGTTTGGGTGGCCACGGTGTTGTTGATACAATGTAGTGCTGTCTGACTGGGGGGCTTCATATTCCAGTCTGCCAGGGAGTGACTAGCAAATGCTCCGATCCACGATTGGTCTTCAGAGCTTCCTGTTGATCGTGTTGGCAGTGGACATGTTGGTGGTGTGCTTCATGGTGGAAGCAAACCAAAGAGGTTCAGGTAACTTGCAGCCATACATTGAACTCTCATGCTTGGGAGACTATCAGGGGGATTCATGTGGTGGTGTCTGAGGTGTTGGGGGCTGGTGGGTGGTGTCTGGACTTGAGGGGGCTGCCTGGGGTAATGATGGAGGTGAAGGGGGCTGCCTTGGGTAGTGTCGGAGGTGAAGGGGGCTGGTGGGTGGTGTCTGGACTTGAGGGGGCTGCCTGGGGTAGTGTCAGAGGTAAGGAGGGCTGGTGGGTGGTCTCTGGACTTGATGAGGATGCCTGTGGTAGTGTCAGAGGTAAAGAGGGCTGGTGGGTGGTGTCTATACTTGAGGGGGTTGCCTGGGGTAGTGTCGGAGGTGAAGGGGGCTGCCTGAGGTAGTGTTGGAGGTGAACAGGGCTGGTGGGTGGTGTCTGGACTTGAGGGGGCTGCCTGGGGTAGTGTCGGAGGTGAAGGGGGCTGGCGGGTAGTCTCTGGACTTGAGGGGGCTGCCTGGGGTAGGATCGGAGGTGAAGAGGGCTGGTGGGTGGTGTCTAGACTTGAGGGGGCTGCCTAGGGTAGTGTCAGAGGTGAAGGGGGCTTCCTGGGGTAGTGTTGGAGGTGAACAGGGCTGGTGGGTGGTGTCTGGACTTGACGGGGCTGCCTATGGTAGTGTCGGTGGTGATGGGGGCTGGCGGGTGGTCTCTGGACTTGAGATGGCTGCCTGGGGTAGTGTCGGAGGTGAAGAGGGCTGGCGGGTGGTCTCTGGACTTGAGCGGGCTGCCTGGGGTAGTGTCGGAGGTGACGGTGGCTGGCGGGTGGTCTCTGGACTTGAGGGGGCTGCCTGGGGTAGTGTCGGAGGTGAAGAGGGCTGGTGGATGGTGTCTGGACTTGAGGGGGCTGCCTGGGGTAGTGTCGGAGGTGACGGGGGCTGGTGGGTGGTTTCTAGACTTGAGGGGGCTGCCTGGGGTAGTGTCAGAGGTGAAGAGGGCTAGTGGGTGGTGTCTGGACTTGAGGGGGCTGCCTAGGGTATTGTCAGAGGTGAAGGGGGCTGTCTGGGGTAGTTTTGGGGGTGAAGTGGCCTGGTGGGTGGTTTCTGGTCTTGAGGGGTGCCTGGGGTAGTGCCAGAGGTGAAGGGGGCTGCTGTGTGGTGTCTGGACCTGAGGGGGCTGTCTGGGATAGTGTCAGAGGTGTAGGGGGCTGCCTGGGGTAGTGTTGGAGTTGAAGTGGGATGGGGGGTGGTGTCTGGACTCTAGGGGGCTGCATGGGGTAGTGTCAGAGGTGAAGGGGGCTGCCTGCCATAGTGTCAGAGGTGAGGGGGCTGGTGGGTGGTGTCTGGACTTGAGGGGGCTGCCCGGGGTAATGTTAGAGGTGATGGGGGCTGGTGGGTGGTGTCTGGACTTGAGGGGGGTTCATGGGGTAGTGTCGGCGGTGAAGGGGCTGTTGGTGGTGACTGGACTTGAGGGGGCTGCCTGGGGTAGTGTTGGAGGTGAAGGGGCTGTCTGGGGTAGTGTCCGAGGTGAAGGGGGCTGGTGGGTGGTGTCTGGACTTGAGAGGTTGATGTGCAGTAGGGGTATATGCCTGCAGATTGGGTGCCTAGGGTGTAGGGGGAGTGGACTAGCAGTTTAACAGGCATGCCTTATCATGCGAGGGAGCCTGCGTGTTTTCGTTGAGGATGCTCAGTCGAGGCCACACCCCCCAACAAAAAAAGCGCTGGCTCCCTTAACTTACAAAGTAGCTCTCGCGTTTTTGCAGGGTGCCGCCTTAGCTTACATGGGAGCCCATGTGTTTTTGCAGGGGTGCCGCCTTTGCTTGCGAGGGAGTCCAGGCATTTTCTCAGGGGTGCCGCTTTAGCTTACGAGGGAGCCTGCGTGTTTTCGTTGGGGGTTGCGGGCTCGACTTACGAGGTGGCTCTCCTGTTTTCGCAGGGGTGCCGCCTTAGCTTGCGAGGGGGTCCAGGCATTTTCTCAGGGGTGCCGCCTTAGTTTACGAGGTAGCCTGACTGTTTTCGTTGGGGGTTGACGCCTCGACTTACAAGGTGGCTCTCCTGTTTTCGCAGGGGTGCCGCCTTAGCTTGCGAAGGAGCCCACGCGTTTATCATTGCGGATGCAGCCTCGACTTACGAGGTAGCTCTCACCTTTTTGCAAGGGTGACGCATGCTTATGAGGAGGCCCGCAATTTTTCGCAGTGGTGCTGGATGGTGGCTCAGTAGTGGATGTAGAGGTTTGCATTTGGGTTGGGGTATGGCTTGGGTTTTGGTTTGCGTGGGGGCATGTTGTGGGCGTTCCTCGTGCAGTTCCATTCCCTTTGCGTGTCTGCTAGAATTGCGCGTTTGGATCCATGAATATGCCAAGTGTGCAGATATACTTATACTTAACTGCGCAGGCTCACACGGTGTCCTTTTCAACACAACACTTTTTGTGCAAATTTCCATGAAGCGGGCCCACAATATATGTCTTTCATGCTTGTGTATTTGGGGACTCAATAAGAATAATATTGCCTGTAAACTGTTCTAGGTATTACAACACTTTGTAGCCAGTATTTCTGGCACACTGGTTTTTTTAATTTGCATTTTTAAAGCGCTCACACAGCCCATGGGCATCGTGTCGCTGTTACAGGAATTGTTTGCTTTAGTTGCGTAGTTCTTTGTCTTAGTTGTGTATTTATAACGTGCCTGAATACCCAGAGGTTTGTAAGGTGGACCCGGGGATCGAACCCAGTGGTCGAAGTGTACAAAAAGAAGTAGTGGAGCTATGTTCCCTGCCGGTCTGCCCTGCTCTCCAATACAAACCCCCAAACACAGCTGTTATTTAAGGGAATGTGCAGTGCACTGAAGTGCAAGCTTCAACTTCTCCCTACACTTTCAATTTAAAACTAAACCATTCCAGAACGGTTTCTTTTTAAAATAAAAGTATAGGAATGGTAAAACTTAAAAATAAAAGGTATAGGAGCACCACTCTCGACCGCTCCCGCCCACTCCGACCTCTGATCGAACCTGTGCTGCTTCGTGGCGTCTTGTTTCCAAGGCGAGCACTTTGCCACTGGGCTATCCAGGGTTTTAAGAAGCGTAACCTTCCACCATGTAGATGAAAGAGAAACACTCCACACAAAGAGGCTTTTAAATCCAATGCTACTGGTATAATGAAAGATACTGATCATGGCAAATTATTGACAACGAGTGGCCATTTTATTCGTGCTGGCACAATATATCTCGGGCACTATAGCACTTAAACATTTACTTGACGCGCACCACTATTTCTACCGCAATGCAGCTGGCGTGAAAAAATGTTTCATGAGCTTTCTTGCAGAATTGCCTATAAAAACAGTTTTTTGACCGAGTATGTTTGGAAGTATGGACTGTAAAAAGTGCCATTTGGCACCATTATGTAAAAGCCTTCTTGGCGGGAGAAGCTTCCTAAACCCACCTTCATAGGAGCGGGCTGCGTCATATGCGCGAGTGTGGCGCAACTTGAGGCTGGTGTTCAAATCTATTAGTACAAGGAGGTTGTTAATGACCTCTTATCAGCCAATCAGAATGCTCGGAATGCAGGCCCTAGCTACTGGTATTAATGATTTTGTAAGCAGACAAGGAAACTGCAGAAAGAGTTTCTCTTCATTCAAGGACCAGCAATGCAATGTCTTAGCAGCATTTCTTTGAAGAAGACTCCCGTCTGTCCCAGTTCAAACCAGTTTACAATAATAACACTCTATAAAGGCAACCTTGTTATTTAAATATTACATAGTACAATGAAATGTGATGTATTAACACGACTTGTGTGTTTACTTGACTCACTATTAAAAGAATTTTTTTTGCTTAACCACAAATCCAAAATGGTCGTTCCCTGAGTGTAATTGTGCTCCCCGATACGTACGTGCTACCCGCGCGGTATAGGAAACAACATAAATAAATAATAAAAAATAAACCTACATTGCCATTATCATTATGTGGTAAAAGCCTTATAGACCTCAAAGATGTAATTACTGCTTGGGATAATGTGACCCTTCCCCAACTTTGAGCCCTCGGGTCATAACTTGAGGGCAGGCCATTATCTCCCGATAATGGCCCCTCCCACAGCCTATAAGGTTATATTTCATGATTGTCTTAGACTTCTCATAATTGCCCGCCTGGCTTAATCATGGAAGCATTTTCGATGAATGTCCGCGTTCAGCCAGGAACCCACTGAATTCAAACACCTCAGGTTGGACGCCTGCCTGGGTCGCTCGCTGGCTGTGTGTTTTCTGCTTTGTGGCCTAGGTGGGTGCGCCCGGTAGAGCGTGTTACTCTGCCTCCCCCTGCTCCTGAGAGGCAAAGGTTAACTGTCGGCTTAACCTTTCACTTCGCATCTGCCTTTCTCAGAAGCACAGACCCTCAACGTGTACAGTGTCATCTTTTACAGCACGCTGCTCTCAGGAGCAGGTTGCCATCACCGCAGGTACGCAAAAGGACCCCAAACCTGCCGCACGCTGTCATTTGCCAGCTATTTGAAGCAAAGCAGAGCCCCTAATCAGGGCTGAGGGGGGCCATAACATCGGCAGACGCTGCTGCTGTCATCCATGGAAAATAATTACAGAGCCCTCCCTGTGGCTAGCCGAATGTAAATACAACCTAATGACATTCACCTCCCCGAGCCGGGGGATCTGCTTCAAATAAAAGCGCCATTAGAAGCAGAATTAAGGCCGCGCGGCCTAGGAGATGCGCCCAGCCCTTGGCGAGCGGGCCGGGCTCGGGGAGCACTGAGTGTAAATCTTGTCCCATCACGGACAGGAATGCGGCTATTAGCTCGGCTCTGACCCCCGGGGCTCACCGGTAATGGCTCTGCACTCTGTCATGGACAGTTCTCGCCAGCCTTCAAGCTGGCGCTGCTGTCTCCTTGCAACCAAAAAAAAAAGAAAGTTCCATCGAAAGTAAGCGATGAGTTTTGACCACCGTGTAGAAAGCGTTGTCATGTACTTGTAAGTTACGTAGTGTTCGAGATAATTCTAGGAAAGAGGGTAAGCACGAAACTCTCTTTCCGAAGTGATTTACAAAATGGCGCTTGTTTGCACGCATAACTTCCATGGGATGTTATAACTCGATTTTGCGTCATCTGGGAACATAACATATGCTGAAGGGAGTTCACGTATTGAGAAATGTATCATTCAATATAGCGCCATTGCAACGGAGGCTGCATCGGGGCGCTTTCTGGAGGATTTAGAAGATTAGTGTGGCCAGCATAACTCCGGACCCAAAGGACCAGTACAATATCCATACACCCAAATTTGATATGATTTGATAGTTTATTTATATAGCGCCTATACACAATGTGTTTCAAAGCGCTTCAAGGCAAGGGGAGGGGACAAGGGAAAAATACAATTAGTGAACACTCTTATTTATTCATTCATTTACAGTTATGTACAGAAGCAGTTAATACATAAATGAGCAAGTAATTACAGAATAAAACAAACTCTTAAAAGAAGTCATTAAACACATTCCAGATCTTCTCACACAAAGACAGTTTATGTTTCAATTTGTAAATCAATTTTTCAGTTCTCTGACAGGCAGTACATTTCCTGGACCCAATCTTCAAATGAAGGAGGGATCCGGCTTTTCCATCCTGGAAGTACTAAGCTCTTGGCCACAATGGAAGTTCTAAAAAACAATTTTTAAGGGCGGAGCTAAGATTAGACAACCCAGAATCATCACCTAGGATTACAGTTTTGAAATCCAGGACAGACCCCCCACCCGTAATCCTGTCACATACGTCACAAACTTCGTTCCAAAAACCTCTGACCCGCACACAGCTCCACAGCATGTGTTCTAAAGACCCAACATCCTGAACACATCCTCAACACTCGTCACTCTCTGTCATGCCTCTTTTGTGGAATGTTTCCGGACACCAGTATACGCGATTAAGAATCTTAATTTGCCAAGACCTTTCACTTAAGTTCAGCGAACACAAGGAGACATTAACACACATATTCTGCCAGGTACCGATATCAATCTCTGAACCAATCCTCTCACTCCAAACCTCCCGTAATTTGTCGTTACTTTGATAATGTGACACAATTAACTTATAAATTCTACAGGCCAGACCACCTTCCTTTCCATTAGAATCGGCCAGAAAGATGTTTAAATCCAGGGTACCGGACCAGTCAACTTCACCCACAGACCTCCTTAGACGTCTATAAGCAGAATCCGATAAGTTACCAAAATTCCATCTTTCTCTTAGCTCAGATGCAGTCAACCATCGACCATCCTTCCCTAGATCAGAGATCTGTTTAATACCATTCAGGAACCAATCCGGCCAAAAAATTGTTTTGGAGTTATCTCGAATCTTGGGATTCAGCCAGATAGAGGATCTCTGGCATTTAAAAGCATCGAAGCCCAATAACGACAACACCTCACCCCAAGATGTGCGCAAAAAAGACGTCAGTTATGTACCGCCACCAGTGCTTTTCGTGTTCGTGGTCAACAAAGCTTCTGGGCTAAGCGGCCCAAAGGCATTCGATTCCGCCACCGCCCAGTGGCCTAATTCTCCATTCAGAAAGGGAACAAAAGAATGAGATGAAAAGGCTAAGTGATAGGCTTTAAAATTCAGAACCCCCAAACCACCCAGGTGAACTGGAAGCTGTAATTTCCAAATACCAAGTCTCGGTGGTTTGCTGTCCCATAAAAATCCTTGAACAAGACGGTCCAGCTCTTTCCAATAACAATTTTTAATTCTCAGAGGAAGCATACTAGTCACAAAATTAATCCTGGGAGTCAAATTAATTTTTAGGGCATTTACCTTACCCCACAGCGACAGATTAAGAAGCGACCACCTGTCCAGGTCCATTTTACAATCTTGAATGACCTTGCCCATATTTTCATCGACCATAAATGAGACAGGAGACGTCAGCCAAACGCCCAAATAGCGCAAGCGCACGTCACACCATGTAAATCCCAGACCTGTGACTAGAGTTTTATCACATCTGTGGGAAAGAGGCAATACCTCTGACTTTAACCAATTAATCTTGTAACCCGAACATTCATGATAACCAGACAATATCCGCATCAGACAGGGAAGGGACACATCCAAATTCTGCAGCACCAACAAGAGATCATCTGCATATAACCACGCCTTTTGCATAACACCCCAGCAACCAACACCCTGCAAACCAGGTTCATTTTTGATGCAAACAGCCAATGGTTCGATCGTTAAATGAATAAAAGAGGCGAAAACGGACACCCCGGACGAGTGCCCCGGTTCAAACAAAAATGCTCTGATACAACCGCATTTGTCTTAACGTCTGCCGTTGGATTGGCATATAAAAGTGCAACCCAAGAAATGAACTCCTCACCAAAATTCATCTCCCTCAGAACTGAATACATGTAGTCTCAGCTAACCCTGTCGAAAGCTTTCTCAGCATCAAGGGAAAGGACAGCGGCATCACAGCACACCACATTAGCAATTTCTATGGTAAGCAACAATTTCCTAATATTACTAGATGTATGTCTATTTTTCATGAATCCAGATTGTTCCTCATCAATTAAGGTAGGCAACAACTTTTCTAAACGTAAGGCTAGAACCTTAGCCAAAATCTTATTATCGGTATTGATAAGACTGATTGGACGGTAACTCGCGGGAAGAATGCTGTCCTTCCCTTTTTTCAAAAAAACGGAGATAGAAGCATGACTCGTACTTTTAGGCAATGTCCCATCCAATTTACTGGTAATTAACATATCTCTCAAGAGTTCTAGGGCTGGGTTCGGGAGAATTCTATAAAATTCACAGGGGAGTCCATCTGGGCCTGGGGATTTACGAACATTCATCTTTGAAATACCATATTTGATCTCATCAATCATCAGCACTTCACCAAGAAGGTCACATTCAGCATCCTGAATTCTAGGAAGATTTAAATTCCCAAAGAAGCCCTTCCCTCTACCAGAGATACCAGCCTCATTGCTATATAATTTCTCGTAAAAGTCACGAAAAACAGAGTTTATTTTTCTAGGATCAAACGTAATCCTACCTTCCAGGTCAATTACGGAAGCAATAGCAGATTCTGATACCTTCTTTTTCAACCTGTATGCGAGCCACCTATCGCATCTTTCTCCTTATTCAAAATATATATATTGAGAGTAGAATAAACTACGTTTTGCCTTGAGCGACAAAAAATCCTCCATTTCCTTTTTAAGTTTTTTCAAAGCCATCAATTTGACAGAATTAGCCGGGTCAAGCATCAAATCCTGAGAAACCCCACCGATTTTTAGGACAAGTTCCAATCTCTTTTTTTCATCTTCGTTCCGTTTACCGCCAGACAGCCCTAGAAAGATTCCACGCATACAACATTTAAAGGGCTCCCACGTGTTCACCACACTGATCTCGTCTGAGCGGTTCTCTTCAACAAAATAGTTAGCCTCCGAGACAATTTGTTCCAATATATCATCATCTAACAAAATAGACATGTTCCCATGAAAAAGACCTGTCACATCGAAATTTAAGCTTCAAGCGCATCGTCACTGGGGCATGATCAGTCAATAGAATATTACCAATATCACACGAGACAAAACCTTCCGTCACCGTCCCGCCCATGAAAAGCATGTCAAGTCTAGAATACACTCCATGGGCACCCGAAAAGAAACTATATTGACGTTTGTCGAGGTTCATGAGACGCCAATTGTCTTTCAAGTTGTGTTCTACTAATAGCGACCTGAGCGCCCTATGATGATGATCACTCCGTGACACCCGCCAGACCTGACTTCTGTCAAGCATAGGATCAACAACGGTATTGAAGTCCTCCCCAAGAAGGATATTAGGCGTGTTCAATTCTAAAAGAGTCTGTGCAACCATTCTAAAGAAGGAGCCATCATCCACTGTCGGAGCATACACATTACAAAGAGTCAACAGTTCCCCCTGAATCTCAACCAACAAGGGAATCATTCTACCACCATTTTCAGCACACTCTCTCAAAATCTTTATGGGCAGTTTCCTCCGAATCAAAATGGCTACGCCCCTGGATCTTGATGTAAAAGAAGAGCCATAGGCGGAACCAACCCATTCTTTTTCCAACTTAGAAATTTCATCAGCTAAAATATGAGTTTCTTGTAAAAAGCATATATCAGCTTGCATGTCATGTAACATGGTAAACACTTTCTTTTTCTTCAGGAGGTTATTAACCCCATTCACATTCCAAGAGACAACACAGAGATCATTGTCCATCCTTCTTGGCTGTGAAGTCATCATTACACCATTAACAGAAAAGCAAAAAACAGTTTAAGTAAAGAAAGAAAAATAGAAAACAGAAAAATAAAAGACAAATGAGAAAGACCAAAGAATTAAGTGTACAAAAAAAAGAGAACAATCAAGACTGTGAAGTCTATTCAGCCTAAAAAATAATAGAAAGAACATTGAAACCATCTCTAGGACCTCTCCCAAGCCCCAATAGTATCTCAATCATAACATTTTGCAGCAAATCCATCACCACAAGCCTCGTCAAAGTAGTTGAAAATTTACATAACTGAAACCCAAACAAGTAAAAGAATCCTATAAGGACTGTAAATGCCCTCTCCCCCATCAATAATACTGTGGCCCTAAAACCACAAACCTCTTGAACCAATCTAAATATAACCTGGCACCTATCAAAACAAAATCGCTGCAGCATATCACCCCACAACATCATTATTAAAAAAACTACAGTAGCACAACATATGTGAAGAGTCCCAAAGACGGCAGCAAAAAACTGAAAGACAGACTCATGGACTGATATTAAAGCTGAACCGCCCCCACAAATCTAAATAATTGGAGATGAAACCAGGCACCATATAAATGTTTAGAATAGGCATATTATCCCACATTAAGGCGTGGAGCATGGGCATTCAAAGCAGTTGGTATAAATGTCGCTTATGTAGATCCATGTGGATCTATGTCCAAGTGATGACTTTTTCCCAGCATTGCCCCTACCTAAATTAATACCGTGCCACCATCTAACACTAAAACCACTTGTCCTGGTTACAATAGAGAGCACTGACCAAGATGTGCTGGGCGCAGTCTCACGCCACCAACTTCACTCCAGGCATCCAGGCGTTAATGACCTAAACAGTCTCACCATGTATGCAGCTCCGTCCACCCTCCCTCCCCCCGCAAGGCCACGTTCTGATAGGGCCAGTCGGCGCACCCCGACGGGGTCCACTTGCACGTATGGGAGTGCGCCGCCCAATCTCACACGTAAGGGGCAGGGGAACTGCCATCCAGAGTCAGAGTCATCGAAGACAGAAACACACCACGACACATGTCCCTCGACATCTTCAGTATCTGCATCATCTTCCGTTTAACCCGAGTGCCGTGCCCCAGGCCCCGATGTCTTCTAAAATCATGGCGGAATCAGCCTTAGTAATGTCAATGACCTATGTTCGCCGTATCCGGAAGTGTAGGCATCGCACACCCAATGAGAGGCCGCAGGACAATATACATAAGCCGGCACCGGGTCAGCTGATCAATGCGTCACGCATCATGCATCGTGGCTTGAAGGTCCTTTATTCTTAATTGGCATACGAAAACTCAATATTGCCAGAATCAACACGGAGCATGGATTAAAGACTGCAATTCCAGATTGGAATCCAGAGTGAGTCACAGGAGCCATACGTAGTCCCCAGAGAGTCAGAAAGGCATGGTGTAGCAGAAAGAGGTTCTATTGTAGATTTTCAAACTCCAGCAATGTTAACTGACTTTTCACACGGGCGCCATTAAAAGTATATAAAAACATATCAAATAATAAGTAAAATTGATATTAAAACAACCAAATGAATGAGGGGGCCCAAGCAAACCTAAGGGACCATTCACTGAGGAGAGTCGGCTTAGGAAGGTCGTTTTTATGCACTTCTAGCCAACTTAAAGCCTGTGCAGGGTCAGAAGTGCTCTTTTCACCACCCGGAAATATAACTGTAAAGACATTACTCTTGTTGAGAAAGGCCTTTAGGTTAAGTTGCCTGGCCAAGTTTTTTGCACTTCTAAATGATCTCTTCAGAAGCAGGATCTCTTTAGGAAAATCAGGGTAGATAAAAACAGATTTACCTTTGAAAGAGGCATTCCCCACCAGTCTGGCACCATTCATCAAGCACTCCTGTGATCTTTGATTCAAAAAGGAAACCCCAATGTGTCTCGCCTTAACCCCCATGTGCTTTCCAATCCTGTAAGCATTGTCAATGTCTCCAATCTTAATTGAACTACAATGAAAACTCTCCTTAAAAACTTAAATAATAAAGGAAGATAAATCTTCATTTCCAGCAGAATCATCCACTCCAACCAATCTGATGTTTTTAGCCCTCATCCTTACTTCCAATTTCAAGCACTGCTCCTTTTCTTTTTGTAAATCAGATTTCAAATTGTTCTATGCCTGAAAGCTGCCGGATATTTCAGTGAACATTCTTACATGGCCTTGAACAATAAGAATGTGAAATTACCTATCGTACTCGGCCAGGCGACATTTCAGACGGTGCAAGAGCTACGACACAGAAAGGAAGGGAGGAGGTGGGTGGGAAGGGAATGGGAACAGACATGCAACTAATGTACTAGGATGTGGGTGAGGGGGAAGAGAAGGAAGGAGGAGGGACAAAACAAGCGACTATCGTACTGGGCCTGGTGACATTTCAGATAGTGCCCGCATTTGGTAGGGGGTCACCCGCTGAGGAGTTCAACCTCACAGCAGACCCATACTCCCCCACAGACTTCAAAGGACTGTTTCCCACAAAAAAGCATGGGCTTTTCCCCTCCTTGTAGATTGAACTGGCTGAGAAGTGTGTTATGTTATGTCTACTCTACAGGAGGCCTTGGCAACACAGTAAACATGTAACTCTGAGGGCACTTTAAGTTCTTACAGACCACAATGGTAGGTGGGGGGCTACCCGCTCTGCTGTATCTTCCGTCGAACAGTCAGCCCAATTTAGGCTGGCCCGCTCGGATCTGTGCGGATGGAGGGTGATCAGGATGAAGTTGTCAAATCATAGAAGCCTACTGAGCTGGATGTAGTGGTGGTGATTTGATGGAGCTTAAAAATGCTCCAGCGGACTGTCGGGTTGGTCCTTCCAATTAGGCTATGGGTTTGGCCCCACAATGATTAGTGGCTGATGGTACGCCTGAATCGAGGAATGTCTAGTTCTTTTCTGACCCAGTGCTAGCTGCTTGGTCCTTGATGAAGGGCTGTTCCAGGTTCTCCCGTAACTCAAAAAAGTCAACCAAGACCTTGCCTCCACTGAGACGGTATCTGAGGATTGCAATCAACAGACCTTTACTTTAGGTTTTCTGTAATGTGTCTATCCAGTAGGCCAATCTCCTGAAAGACGCCAACCACACCGATTACCCAAGAGGTTTTCTCTCCACTCAAGTGCAGACACCACCATTCTTCTTCGTCGTAGTACTGAAGATTTTTGAACAAGTTTCCTAAGTGTCGAGAACGTATCCCAGTCAGACCTCGACAGCTTAGAAGGAGATGTTTTATAGTTTCCTTCATGTCTTTCTGAATACAGAATCGGCAGTCAGGTTTTTCGCCTTGCAAGGATCTCGTTAGTGTGCAAGATGTTCAAGGAAATTCACAGGAAGTGTTCACAGATCTTTCTATCTGGGCATTTCGCCAAATAGGTGCGGATTACGTTGACTTTCGTTAAATCGATTGGAAGATCCAACACCGACTTGACTAAACTAGCTTCTTCCAACGTTTGGATCCAGTCGGTTTCGACAATCCGTTTTTTTACCCGTTCTGGGTTCTGGATTAGTTCTGCTTCAGAACTGCCAACCTTTTCCAGCAGAAGTCTGTTCCTGGCTGTCCATTCACGTAACATTTTACAGGAACCTGTTTCAATTTCTTTGCCAATTGCCCTAAGGATGTAAGGTGGGTAAGGTAGCAGAAATGATGATAATGATTTGTTATACATATTGTCTCGGGAGGCTAGCTCAGGGGCAACGTGCTTGCCTTGGAAGCAAGACGGCACGTAACACCGCAGGTTCGATCCCCGGGTCCACACTTAGAAACCTTTGGGTATTAAGCGCACTATAAATAACCTATCATATAATAACGCATTTTCCAAAGCACTCTACATAGAACATTTCCATACAATTATCACACAACTGAATTTGCTTCTCATTTATTGACCTTGGAAGAATGAAAGGCTGAGATGGACTTACCAGCACTGGAATCCGTGACCGGTTGATCACACACACATCGCTGTGAGTGCTCAACCTGCTGAACAATATCATGGAAAAGGATATTTCAACTGTTTTCTGGTAATTTGATTGAATTTGGATCAAGATCAGGTTATATTTTTTGAAAGTTGTTTTTCAATTTTCTTATTTGTTTGAAGAAGTATCATAAATAATTAGTAAAAGTCATCCAAATCACAATATGAGACCATTCAATGTTATAGGGGAGGGGAGATAGCTCACGGGCAACGTTTTTCACAATGCAGCGCAACACATGTTCGAATCCCAATCTCGCACTTAGAAACCAATCTCTGGTATTAAGCGCATTATAAAAGTACAATTAGAATTATAATGATAGTAATGTTTATATTTTTCTTCTTATTGTGTGCAAAGACACAGAAGAAAGGATAAGAACCCAATAAATGAAAAGAAAGGGAGAACGCAAGCCGTGGATAACTCAAGGCAATATTCGTGCAGTCAGAGCTGGTGTGTGCAGCCATAAGCAACCTTTGATGTTCCTTTCAGGAGGCAGGCTCTTTAACTCTGAAGCAGAATAATGTGGGTTTTTGTATTTTGAATTTGTCATTATTTGAGAATCAGGGAATCATGCTTCTATCAGAAATACTGTACAGTTACCAGGGCATTGCTATCAGTGGACGCTTTACCAGAAATAGATACCTCGATTCCTGGTTTATAGAGGGGCCGGAGGGCACACTAAAACTCAGAGTGGTGGTATTATGTATGGATTCCTGAGGACAAGCCAAAAAGAAGAGCGCGTATCAAAGTCCAAAATGGGGTAAAAAATGAGGTGAGATACATTTACTAGAGATAGTAAAGGAAGGCATACGCAACAAATTAAAAGCACCCATGTGTATGGGGTTCTAAATATGTCTGTGTAACATTTGTATTGTGTCTAGATTCAGAGATATAAAATGATAGTAAAATACTAAGGTGATCATCAGATTTTTAAATCAAGAGATTGACGTCAATCAGGAGGATAAAAACCAAAGGAGAATAATACATTATAATAATATTGATAAGTGTGAAGATGAACCAGGTAGTGGTGTCCTTAAATGGGGTCAGTACAGACCAACATTACAGTACTAATACAGTTCTAATGCAGTGCTACTACAGCATATACAATCATATAAATTCATTTAGGTATGTAGCCGGGGAATGGATTACACCACCTTTGCCTCAGTGCTTTCTCTAGAGAAATCAGGTGCATATTTACAGCAGTCTTAAAAGATCGACACGTTTTTACTGAGATTTGTACAGCACATGTTTTACTGCCTTTTTGCAGAAAAATGTAGCAAGAGAACCCCTGCACCCCTCTTTTTGCCACTCAACCTTTACTCCTCCCCATCCAATATTGCCTCAACCAAACCTACCACCTACCTTTTACGGCAAGAAACAGAAAAAATTAACTGTAAATAAAAGCTCAGAGAAAATTGTTCAGTAAAAACGCTGGCTAGCATCATGAATGCCTGCACCATAGTTATGCCTTAGACATCAGGCAATAGTGGAATTCCAGAGGCAGGAGGCAATAAGGGATTTAGAGCAGAGGAGGGAGGGAGTGCAAGGAGGATGTGGGATGGAGAAGTTGAGGGGGACTTTGACTCGAGCATAAGAAATACTTGTGTACAGGCGCATCATAAATGACTTATCATATCATAGTGTTGTACAGATGGGGGGTCACTCCATAAATGGCTCAGAAGGAGAGTAAAAGGAATTTGAAGAGGCGTACATACTGCTGTGAGTGCCAACCTCATGCAGGTGAAAGGGAAAGGTGGTTGAGAGTGGGCACATCTGTATGATGCCATACTGTGATATCGCAGCTGCGTCTTCCAGTGCTAGCAATACTGGCAACTGTGCCGAGCTTCCCATTAGGTATAAACTAAACACCTGACCTTTGGGTAATAAACTATCGATGCATCCCAGTGGTACCTCAGGGGGCTAAACTCACTGAGTTGTTGCTGGTTTAACAGCTGCCCATGCCCACATCGACAGACTACCCCCACCTAGCCCTAACCGGATGCCTTTGCATGAAGGTGCATAGCTTATGGGTTACCTATGTAGACTCCACAGGAGGCCAGAAAACCACTGCTTCATTTGGGAAATTAGGTCACACACTTCGATATTCGTTTTCGGAAATGTGGTGGCTCCCAATGAACACAGGACACTGGATTGAGGTAAAGGTGTTTATTCTGACACCTTGCGTAAACACTTTCAAGTCGTTGGAGGATTTTCTCTTTATCAGGACCACCGGGACTAGCCATTGGGAGAATTTGACAGTTTCAACTGTACCTTCATTGACCATTTCGCAAAGCTAGGGATTCCGGGTCTGGCCTCGCTGCGGCTGGAACGGGCCTGACCTTGTGTTTGACTGGCACAGCATTGGGTTTTAAGCAGATTTTGTGCACATTGTTTTTTATCTTTCCGGGCACTTCGGAGAACAGAAAAGGGAATTCACTTCTCAGATCTGACTCTCCTCCTGAGGAGACTAGCAGCACCCGTTCAGCAGTGCTGGGGTCTGACCGGATGCTCAGTTTGTGCTGGTCATCCCATCCCAGCACTGCGGGACCTTCCGTCGAGACGTAGACTTTCGTTGTGGTGCATCTATCCTTAAATGCGACTGGTGTCATCACAGGGAATTATGACATTTGACCTGCACTGAAGTGACATCACGGGAAGTGAGGGCACATGACCTTTCACCCCTTGACAAAAACAGGAAGCGTCACATAGCATTGTCCTCAGTACATTAAGAAAAATATGGTTACGATATCACTGTAATATGATGTACATTTCATGCAAGAATGGATCACTATATGTAGCATTAATATCAGTGTGTATAAGCTCATATTACCAAATTACTGTGAAAGTAAGGAGACGTTCAACACAACAACCCGGACTATTGTACATCACTCAGGCTAAACTATAAACAGACAGACCATCTAGAAGAGGCCTAACCCCCCAAAAAAGCAGACATCCGGTGCCTGCCACGTGTCTGGTCACAGACTGGAAACAGCAACTGACCAATACAACTCCGACCCGAAAAACAATGGTCTGGAGGGTTGCAAAAAGCTGTGCCAGTGGTTATGAATGATTTGAAACCTTCCAGCCATCCCCTTTCTTTTTTGCGTATTCGGTAAGTAACCCACAGTTTCTTTTGTTAGATGGGAGATAGTGGGGAAGAATGTGATGCAGGTCACAGTAATTGCATGATTTTTTTTATATTTTCAAATGTAAACAGCAGCAGCTCCATGACATCACCCCTAGAAAAGGCATGTTTAATTATTTTCTTTGGTTCTTTATATCTTGCTTAATGCCAGCCTCCTCCAGCTTCTAAGCACTGGAAAAGGAACTGAACCCATGTTGCACTGCATTGTCTTGTTCCCAAAGCAAGTGGGTTTCCCCTGAGATATCTTTCCAAATATATATATTTTTTGCTTGAGGAAACAACAGATGGTTTACTCCAAAGGCAGAGGGCAACTTCATGTACATTAATTATCCCACCTTGTGTCTGTCTACAGTGTGCCCGTGATGCAGGTCTGGCAGATCTGTTCAGGTCACACAGTGCCCAGGCGGGATTGGTGGCAGAATCCACTGGGGCACAACCCCTCATCACAGGCCCAGTGGCTCGCAGGATTGCAAAGTAGACGAGAAACACTGATGAGATTTGCGTTCATGCTTTGCTGTCACTGAGTACTGCAGGTGGCTTTTACCCATTGCCTGTTAGCCAGATATCCCCAATACCCTTTCTTTTGCTACAGCACCGGGTATGAGCTGCTCAGACAGCCCCACCGCTGAACCCATTCAGGCATTCTTCACTAATGGACTGTCAGTTAGTGATGGGGGCTTCATGGTTTTTCTTGCATCACTGTTATTTCTCCAGCTAACGAGATATAGATTCCAGGTGAAAAAAGTGGAAGCACAGTTAACTGCATTTACAACCGACTTATTTTTCAGGTGCAACACAGACAGCTACTCTTGGCACTGCTTATTGTTCCATTGGCACAGGGGTAGCAAGGACAGGTCTAGGGGCAGCAGAGTAGGAGTCAGGGGTAGTAGCTACTACCCCTGGATACTCCTAAATGACATCCCTGGATGGGAGTTGTAGTCCAAAATATCTGGAGAGCCACAGGTTGCAGACTCCTGTCCTAAAAGATCAGACAATAATGTAGAAGTAAACGGATAGCTGAACGGAACAAGGTAGAGATTTGTTCCTCAGCATTTGCCTCTGATTCACTAGTTGATCAATCATACTGTCAAGGAGACAGCATCAATTTATTTTTAATAATAAATCCAGTGCCAGCGCTGGTGTAAAGCCCCATCGACTAGGGCACTGCCTCGCCCCTATGCTCCTTCACCAACCTTCCACCTCACGCTCCCCTTGGGCGGGTTTATTTCTGCTGCTGAAGTAGAAATAGAAACTATGGATAAGACAATATTAGTAAATAAGCTCTGGAAATCCGCTTACTTGACCCACTACAAGACAGAGTACAAAGGGTTTCTGCGCAAGGGTACGTGGAAAAGAACAGGCTAAGACGGAACCCCGGAAATACTACCATAACATTGGTACTCATGAAATACAGACAGTGGTAAATACAGCCACGTTGCAAGTTTGAAATCTGGTAAAATCCAACCAAAAAAGGGTGGAGCACAACCGATGTACAAAAACAAAGACACACTCAAATCATGTAGCCCACATGAGACAAGTCACTCTATCACACAGTATTCTATAGCATAATTGATGTTTGCACAATGTATCCTATGCAGTGTTAACTGTAAATCTCTCTCTTAAGAAGCTGCATCAGGTCTGCGGAAGGATAGAGCATGCACCTGAGCAGTATACACCGTCAGCAGCCACAGATGTGGGGCGCCCTCCTCCGCACGTGACTACAAAAAGATTACCGGATGTCGATGTGGAAATATATCACAGGTTAACATGCTGGGCTTTAGAGTGCAGAACCCACATGTGCAGGAGGGCAATATGCATGTTAAAGGAGCCCATCAGCAGTACACACATTTTGAGAGAGTAGACTCCCCACGAGAAGGTTCAGGAGGCAGCCCAATGCACCCAAGCAAACACTATCACCCTGGACCCTCACAGACCAGCAACTGGTCACAAATGTACCACCATGTATATAGGGACTGAGACATGTTACCTGTGTACACCCCTAATGAATTACTCCTACTCTATTACACCCTTCAGAGGGTCACTAGATGGTTCCATGTCCGTTTGCTGAACAGCTTTTTTTTAAAGTAATTTCCGTGGACAATCTTACTTTGAAACCCCCCTTTCCCTATACTATTTCACCTCCACTAGTCCCATCCCCACCGCTTTTATCCCCTTAACCCCCCCACACATATTTTTTGGTCAGGATTTTTCGGAGTAATTTTGGCATAGGTAATTAGTTTGCCACAATGTTTGTCGGCAAATCAATGCGATACCCATGGGCACACATGTAGGCACAAGGACATGGCTCCTAGGCAAGTTGGTCTCCATCACATCATGTTCCTTGTACTCATAACCCCCCTCACCGGCCGACACTCAAAACCTGAAGTTCTCGACTCTTCGTCCCACCACTAGGCTAACCAAATGGGTCTATGTCACAAGATACTCTTCAGCACTGGTCTTAAAGTTCACCCTCACTAGCCTTTGAGCAGCTGTAGTGTTCTAGCACATCCAAGCAATACAACAGAGTCAAATCATAGACACCTGACTGCTTTGTGGTGTTGGTATCAGGTAATATTGTCCCCATAAATAATGTTGCCATACATATATTCGTCGGGAAACAGCATAGGCAACATTATGTATGGGGATAATTTATGGGGTAAATGGGAGTGAGGGTTGCAGGGGTGTGCCCGCAGGTCCCATGGGGTAATATCGCCACAAAAAAAACAGCGCCATTCTTGTATGGCGACATTTTTGCGGGGATATTATCAGTTCCATAATCTGTGTTTCCGGAAGGTATGTATAGCCTTCTTTCATTATCATCTGTCTTGCCCTTCCCCTTTCTTTTTGTTTTTCTTTGAGGTCCCACATCTCGCCAAAGTATGCAGCATGTTTTGCATGGGAGTCTGCTGCTTCATTACCTCTAGATATTGGGTCTTCATCATTTGGGTGTGCCTAACATTTCACTAATGCTAGCTCATGTGGGTATGTTATTACTTCTATCAGTTCACCCAGAAAGAGAGCATGTTGTACCGGGGTACCATCTGCTCTCCCAAATCCCCTTCTGAGCCATCGTATCAACCCTGAGTGTACTGTAGATGTGACATAGGCACTGTCAGACTATATTGTGACTCTTTTCCGGTTACTTTCTTCCAAGGCCAATATAAGGGCCACTAATTCTGTTGCCTATGCGGAATATTGTTGGGGTAGTTTGACACATTTCACTGGTTCACTTGTCCAGTCCTCCCTTAATCATACTACAGTTGCACCTGTCCTTTTTATGCCATCACTCTGATCAATGGTTGAGGACCCATCAATGTACAAGACATCCCCTCCCTCTAGGGCATTTTCCTCTACCTTCCGGGTGGATGAGTAGTACTCAATGGCATATGTGCAGTCATGTGCATATTCACCTTCTGGTACTTCTTCTACTAAGAACTGTGCTGAGTTGACATTATTGCATCTCACAATTTTCAACTCTGGTCTCGATAATATAATCTCATATCCCGTTGGCCTTTGGGTGGTGAGTGTGCTTTTTAGTTTATGCAAAATTTCAAAGAGGGCATGCTCTACATACAGGGTAGTAGAGCATCCCATTGTTATGGATGATGATTTCTCTACAGCGAATGCCGCAGAAGCCAAATATTGTTCACACAGGAAGTGTCCCATCATTACTGGGTCTAGGTGCCCACTGTAAAATATGAGAGGTTTGTGTCCCATGCTTGTCTTTTGGGTTAGCACAGCTTTCATGACTGCTCCATCGCAGTGCGAAAAACCTGTCCATCCCAGCTTTCTCCCCCCTCTTTGCGCTTCTTTGAGAGCTTCCAACAGGGGCCCTGTGTACGTGCTGTAGTCAAAAAACCCATGCTCTGCAGTAATTGCATAGAAATTGTTGCAATTCCCGTATTGTTTGTGGCTGTGGTGTATTCATTATTGTCTGTGCTCTCTTTGATGCAATGTTTCTCCATTTTTGTGAAATGATCTGTCCTATGTATAGGACTTGTTCCTGGCAATATTGTAGTTTTGCTTTGTCAACCTTGTACCCCTTCTCAGCCAACACTGTGAGCATCTTTACCGAGTCCTTTCTGCACTCTTCTTCGGTGGTGCTGCAGATGAGAATATCATCTACATATTGCAACACCATGCTTTCTATCTCAACATTCCCCAGGTCCATTTGTATGACCCTGTTAAAAATGGTTGGTGACTCGCAGTATCCCTGGGGTAACTTTACGTGTTTCCATTTTGTATTGCGGTATGTGAAGCTTGTTAGATCTTGTGAGTCTGGATGTAGAGTTATTGAGAAGAACGCATTCTTGTGGTCCATCACAGTGAACCGTGATGCCTCTGCCGGTATCCCACAAAATATTTTGGCAGGATTTGCTGCCACAGGATACTCTGCCTCTACAATGTGGTTAAGGGGTCTCAGGTCCTGTATGAAATGCCAAGACCCTCCTTTGGCCTTGCGCATAGGGTACACCGCCGTGTTGCATGGTGTTTCTGATGGTACCAATATACCCCTCTCTATCAGTGCACTGATTGTTTCATAAATTCCTTCATCAGCTTCTTTTGACAGGGGGTATTGTCTGACTCTGGGCAGTATTGCTCCCTTTTTAAATGTTATTTTTACTCCACCAATGCTCTTTATGCATCCCACATCATAGGGACTAGTCGTCCGTAGTGAAGCAGATACAGCAGCCAAGTCTTCTTCACAAAACTGACGTGGTGCTGGGAGGGGTGCCTGCAATGCCATTGCCATTTTCTGCGTTACCTCCTTGTATGTTATTTTTATTTTATGTTATACACACTCATCTGGAACACAATCTTGCTATCTTCATTTTCATCCGAGAACATTTCCTCATCTGACACTTGCGTTAATCTACACCCTTCCGCCAGTGCTATCACTGGCTATCTCCATGCCCTTCCTTCCTCATCCTGTGCATGAACAGCAATCCAGTCTTGTTTGGCTACTATTCCTTCGATGTCCACTGATATTATTGCCTCTTCTCCCTCATCTGCAGGTGTCTCTGGCCTGAAAAGGAAGGCGGCAGGTCTTCTCCACATTTTACCCTCAATTCCTGGTAGCCATGCTATTGTCATGTCTGTCCCATATTGGAAGATCTCAGCGTCCACTGGTTCTGCCCTTGCCACTGTCTTGCTACAATAAGCCTGGAGTAGGTGTCTCGCTGTGAGCATGTGTATGCCTCGTGTGGAGTATATTATGCCTTAGTCAGTGAATGAGATGGTCATGTTCAATCTACTCATGATGTCACGCCCGAGTTTGTTTACTGGTGCTTGTTTTGAGTATAACAAGGGCAAAGATATGTCGTGATCCCCCACAGATAAGGAGATGTTATCAGTAAATGGAACAACCCCTCGAGCCCCAGAAAATCCTTCAGTGTACATGGCATCGCCTGACAATTTGAACTTCCCCGCCCTGATGCAGGATCTAGTGGCTCCTGTGTCAACTTGGAAAGAGAATGTTTTGTCACCTAGCGCCCACTTTAAGCGTGGTTCCTCTGCATGGTTAGGTGTTACCGACAGGATGGGACACAACAAGGAAGTCTGTGGGCTGTCCTATTGGGGGTACAATGATTGTCCGCTGCCCATGTAGGGGTTATGCCCCTGATCGCTACTCTCCCCACACGTGTCATTGGTACTGTATTGTCCATGGGTTGTTGTGTGTCATCTTGCAATTGTGTTAGTTGCGGTACTGTTTCAACGTGTTGTCCTTGTGTCTCGGTCATTTGTTGTTGTGCCTGTAGGTGAGCGGGTTGGTGTGATATTTGCTGTGTGCTGGGCATCATTTGTTGCTGCTGTTGTTGCTGTGATTGTGGCATGGTGTATTGCTGTCCCCCCTGCACCTGACTCGTCTGTTGTACTTCTGGTTGGTAGTGGTTGTTTGGTCTCCCTTGGTAGCTCAGGTGTCCCTGTTCACCCCATCCTGTTTGTGCTGGTCTTGCCCTGCATGAGCATGCTACATGTCCTACCAACCCACATGTCCAGCAGGTGGGTGGCTCCCGTACCTGCCATGGGAATCCCCCTGTGCTATCCAAATATCCTTGTTGGCCATATTGTGAATATCCTCGAAACTCACCCCCGGTTGGTGTGCTGATGGTCCAAACCCCCTCCCCCTGTTGAAACCTCCTCTTCCTCTGTAGTTGTTCATGTAGCCGTTGCCCATTGGCATGTATCCTCCCCCCATGGGTTGTGCATAGTGTTGTTGTGTAGCGTATGGGGGTGGGGGTTGTTGAGTCGTTGTGGGTAGTTGTGGTTGCTGTATTGTTTGTTGTTGTTGTTGGGATGGTTGTACTGGCGGGGCGGGGCTAGTTATGAGTGCTCCCTCGAGGGCATTTTCGACAGTTTTTTCTGAACCAATTTTGCCTCATCTGTCTTCCTGTCCTCCTTCTTCTGTTTCACCTTTTCTTGACATAATCTACAATGGTGTACTATTGCTAATTGTATCTCAGGCCATGCTTTTGCTTCCATCCCCACCAGCCTTTTCAATTGTATCTGTACGGGGTCTGGAAGCCCCTGTATCAGTGCGTGATAAAATATAGCTAGTGTTTTGCCCCATGGCTCTTGCATTTCCAAGCGCCATTTTTCCTGAATCTCTTAGATGTAATTAACAGGGTCATCATTGTCAGGCATTTTGCGTGATTTGGTTGCCCCTATGTCTGATGTGTCCGGGTGCTGTACCCTCAACGCCTGCCATACTGCATGTCTACAATTTGCTAATGGCGACCCGTCATGTGAGGTGTCGCTGATTGTTACCCCAGGAAAACCCGCCCTCTTCCAGATGTCATCTGCAGCATCACCCAAAATGGAGATCAAGAGCCCCTTGAGGTCACCAACCGCTAACCTGTGCCCTGCTGTCAATTTTTCCATTTTGTATGTCCATTTCCGTGCCCCTCCGCTAAAGGAGATTAGCCTGCATTTAATGTTTTCTTTGTCTGCATGCTTCCATGGTACATATTGTGGCCTTGTCCCCCCTCTTTCCAATAATGGCATCTGCGTATAGTCTGTCATTTCCTCTGGTGTACGTATTTTATTGTGTTGCCTATATGTCCTGTGTGTTATCCTTCATGTCGGACAAATCATCAAATAGTTCAATGAGATTGCGTGCGTGTTGCGTGTCCCCTGTTCCCTTGTGTCCACCCCCTTGGAGTGAGTTACCCTTGTTATGCGCTATTGCTGAGCCTTTCCTTCTGTGCCAGCGGAGGTCCCTGAGCCTGTTGACATATGGTGTGTGAGTGACTATCAGCATCCCCTCCCTCTGTGTGCTTGTCCCTTCCCGTCCTGTTGTTGTCTCATCTCGCGTTCTAAATTCCCATGACGATTCTGTGCCTGTGCGTGTGATGTAGAGTTTGCTCAGCCCTTCTCCATTTGCATTGCTATGATGCCCATATGATTCCTCCTCATCCTCATCACTGCAAAACCCCCTGGAAAGTGTGAGTATTGTACGTGGGTATCGTACAGTTACTGTTTCTAAATCTATGTCTACGCACTTACCTGCATCCACAACATCTGCCCTTTCCTGTGGTGCTGTCACCAATTCGCTATTGTGTTGAGTTAACTTACTCCTTACTGTCCTGTCATTTCCCTTTTGCGCTTGTTCTCCTGGCCTGGTCGCATCCTTATTTTCCACTCCCACCCTGGCTGTGCGTAGTTCCTTCATTATGGCGTTACCTACCTTGCCCAGTGCCCTCGCGTCTCTGTCCCTTGTATTCACCTCTCCACTACCCCTTGCTAGTATGCTGTCCAGTATCCTGTCCTCTTCATACTTACGTGTTCCTTATGATATAATCTTTTTCTCCCAGAGTGTCATTTCCCGGTCAATCTCTTCCCTTTCTTCTTCTCTTCTCCTATTTTCCCGTTGCTCCATGTGTGCTGCCCTTTCTGCTATATCTTGTATGTGCGCCTCTCCCCTCTTCCTTTCTTCTTCCCCTTGCTGCTCGAGTTCCATTCTTACTCCCTTTTCTCTCTCTAGTTGCACCTGTCTCTTCAGTTCCATTAGCTCAAGCTTCTTAGTGAGTATGCTTTGTGTTTTCCTTAATTCAGCTATCTTTTCTTCCAGTTCATCTTATTCCTCCTTCGCAGGATTTCCTTCTTCCCTGTTACTTACCTTGCCCTCCCGCTGTGTGCGTTCTATGTCCGTTCTATCTATAGCCTGAACCACCTCCTCTTCCTTCCCTGTGTCCGTCCCCTGTAGTTTTAACAGCAACTGTGCTGCTATTCAATTGTCTGGCCCTATAACTGCCAGTTCGAACTCTGTTTTCTTTATGGCCCCACCATTCGGCAGAGTCCCCATTTTTTGATATGTATACCACCTTTACCTGGCCCCTAGCTGGGGACTACCGACTCTCTGCTGTCAGTGGGAAGGAAGAAAACATGTACTTTAAAACTTCCCTAATAACTTGAACACTTATTTCTCTATGGTCTTGAACTGGGGTGCCGTCGCGCGATACGCCCTCTTGCATTTCTAGGGTCCCATTCGACCCATGGCATGCAAAGTCCCCTGTGACCTCACACCCGGCTCGGCATGCTCTCGGGCCGCTGCGCCCTCTCGGGTTTGCCGCTGTTCGGCACATCCTCGTTGACATTCAAGCTTCTCCTTTCCCTTCTACCCCTCACAGCCTGAACTGCGTAATGTCCCAACCACATGGGTTGCGCCGCTGCTCGGTGCACCCACCCCTCGAGGACGTGCCAGCGTTCTCTGTGCGCGGCCGCCTGCTCAACTGCACCCCGCCCTAGCCGCTTGCTGCAGCTCCAATCTTCATTAAAAAACACAATGTCCTATGCACAACTCTATGGGTGACATCACCAACTAACACAACGTATTACATATACACAGTTTGAACATACAATGCGCGCAAATTTCCACATAAACAATCCCCACAATCCCCACAGCTGTCTTCCCACTACGCCTTGAGTGGAGTATCCATTAATCACCTTTTTTTACTATAATTGTGCTGCACACGCTGCATCGCCTTGTGTGTGATATGCTCCCTCACCAGGGGAACTTAACCAGCCAACTATCTTACGCAACTGAGAGAGACTCTAGCTACCTCCTGTGGGAATACGTCATCTATTCATCGAGCTAAAACACCCAATTAATAGAGATATTCATCTACTCATCGAACTACAACGCCGACTCATAGGAATACCACACCCCCATACATGTGTTCACCATCGAGACCAATCAGCGCGGCACTCCGTCCAACACGTGGGGACTCGTCTCTCCACCCAATATGCTCAAAAATACCAGAAGGGTCTACCTCTGCTCCGTTCCCTACTACAACTCAGGTGCCGATCACCACCAATATACTAAATCTTACGACAATGTAAAACCACCCGCCACCCTATGTACAATTCCTCCCCTCGTCCGTACAACATGATATTGCTCCTTGTGTGGACCATACTCACATCGGGCTCACGCCTGCCATTGCCGCTTGGCTGCGGGCACCACTCCCAATCAGCTCGCCACCTCCCTTCGTCTGGACCGAATATGGAACACTTGACAACCGCGGGCGGGAAATTTCTGAAGTCGGCTCCCGACAGCCAATCTCCAGATTGGGCAGTCCAGTCGTCTCGCAGTTCTACGATGGTCCTGCAGTCCTCCAAAGGGGCAACGGCGGAGGGGGCCGCGTTGCTGGGCCACCTTGTCACAGGCAGCCTCACTGGGATCTCAGCAGTGCCTCCAACATGCTAGGGTAATTTCTGGTGGTCGGCAGAGCCGCACCCGGGGTCTGCGGACCTCCAGCTCTCGGAAGACCCTAACTCCTTCTGTGTCCCAAAGAAGTAGGATGCCCACACAAGAGCAATAGTTACTGTGGTTGTATTACAAGAAATCAGACAGGGACCGGCACAAGGAACGTAGGTTCAATGCACCTTCTCATCATAATCAGGCTTGCAGTCCCCTTTTGTGTCTGAGTGACGTAACAATGTGCGTCATCTGTAAAAGCTCGTCCCCAAACCTATCGCCACTCCGGGTTGGTTTCCCGAGTGGTAGGTTCAGTATAGACCCGTATAGTGAAAAGTGTTATTGGTAGAGTAGAGGTCAGGTGGTACGCTTGGGTTATCCCTAAAAGTCGCTACTTCTAAAAGGTTACATGAGAGAATTAGCGATTGGTTGTGTGGTAATGTCGTCAGTGGTTATCCCCCCGTGTCCTGATTGGTCCATCAGCGAACCTCCAAGCCTGGGAGCTTCGTCGTTCCCAGCCCGCGATGTACCTGGTGTTAGCAACAATGTGCGACTATGGCCCTCATTAGGACCCTGGCGTTAAGAGTTTAATGGTGCCGTAAAAGGTGTCGGTGCCATTAAACCCTTAACGCCTTACTACGAGGTCCCTTTGCGGGACCCGACCTTAACGGCTGGGGCCCGCAAAGGGACTCTCGAGGTAAGTACGGTACCGCAATTTGCGGTACCGTACTTACCGCCTTCCCCATTCCCATTATGCCCTATGGGGCAAAAATGGGAATGGGGAAGGGCCATGGTGGCATGGGGAATTACTGCCCGGCCAACCTTGGAATGGGGTGGTAATTCCCCATTCTGCCATGGCGGACTCCGGCATCGACCATGGTGCTAATAGCACCATGGTTTTCCGCGGGAGTCCTAATGAGGGCTTATATGTCAGTGGACAGGTGCTGCTATTTGACATTAGAGCGCTCCTTTCCCATCGCTGCCAGTGTCCGAGTTGTGTCCCAGCCGTGGGACACTAGTGTTTCTTCAGTTCTCAGGAGTTGGCGTTGTATCAGGTCGGCCTGGTCACGTGTTGAGAGACCATAGCTGAGGCAGAATTATGAGGATTTGATTTGTATTTTGCTCCGGGCAGTGTGGATTGCAAAATTGCGACCTTGGCTACGGGACTCCGATCAGGGCGGTTCTGCATGGTCAGCGCCTTGTAGCTCTGCATGGCCTGCTCTGGGTCTGTGGACTCTGGTTTGCGACCTACTTCGGCTTAGTTGCATGTTATGGCATAAGGTCCATAAGGATGGGGGTGCGAGGGTGAGGTGTGGTTCTTTACGCATAGGTCCAGTTAGGGTCTTGTCTCCAGGGTTAGTAGCATGAAGTCTCTGCAAGCATATACACCAACTCTTCTGGCATTTTGCGTTTCTGCAAAGCGATTGCTGGCCTATGTGAAAAATAATAACGATGTACGTCTGTGAGTGTACCCGGTCCACTATGTCATAGCACTGAGCGTGTACTTCGTGTGGTTTGGTGTGTGTCTGATCCAGGTGCGTGGTAGCACATGTGTTTCTCTCTGTTGCAGCTATGTCGTCCTGTCATTTCTAAGGATGGCAGCTTAGTTTGTGGGACGGTTTAGTCAAGCTGGTCCATGCAATCGGGCTCAGGTCCGTCTTGGTTCCCACCTCGTGCTCTGGGTGGGATGCGGCCAGGTTTCGCAGGTGAGGCGTGTTCACTGTGAATGTTGACATCCGCGGTAGTGGACAGAGGTGCAAACTCATCCCGTTGAGGGTACTTGGGTCGTGACGTTGTTGGCCATAGTTTGTACGTTGGCAGGGGGAAGGGACCATCCCATTTTCCCTCTTCACTGCCACCAAACCATACCCTGATCTGCGGGCAACAAACATGTGCCCGGAAACATACACTAAGGGTACAAGGGTGTTCCCCTACCCCTGGGTGCCCTAAGGGTTTCCCATGGGTACGTTCACCAAAAGGTAAAAATGAAGAGCTGCACTGCCAGGGGTCCAAACTGGACTCATGTTCAGAAAACACATCCAGGGAAGTGGCAGGACAAGGAGGCCCTGTCCCTCCAAAAGCATTTCCAGCATCACATTTATATGTGTGAATCTTATGTGGAAGTTACATTTGCAGAACGCTATGTACTAGCTTCTACTTCACCGGTGGTAGCTCCTAATCACCGATCAATGCTGGATAACCAAGTGCTGCTTTTAGCTCCTGTTTATCCAATCTTAATTTCAAGCACTGAAGTAAATTTGAAAGCACCTGGGCTTTGCAGGATAACAAACATAAGGGATGTCTACAATGGTTCAATTGAGTGTGTGGACATGCTACCCTGTTCTCTAAGTTATCTTAAAAAGTATCACAACTGGAGAAAAACAAATCACTGTTACTAATCAAGAACTAAATAGTCCAACTTTAAAGGATGCAGTCAAGCATTTCACTTATTGAGTTCATGGACCTCCCACCTTGTTCTACATTGTAGACATTTGCATGATCATGTAGTCACTCAAGTTAATAAACGGGTGCCCATTTTGCTACACATCTGTTACACCATACGTTTGCCAGTGGCGAGTGGCTTGGACCTCTTTAGAAAAGCAAAAACGAGAAAATCCAAAACCGTTTAAAAGTATTCATAAAACATATTTTAAGGGGAGCATAAATTACTTTTTCTATTAAAAAAGAAACTAACTTTCATGTAAGTGGTGGTTGCGCTGCATACAATCCACTTTCAATTATGGAATGTATGGTTGCACTATCCTTTTCGTCCTTATAGGCATTAACTGATCATGTGGTCGCTGATTTTAAAAGCCTTTCCAAGATGGCTGCCACTGCCTATTTTTATCCATGTCACATGGCTCAGGTCTACATGGTAGTAAGTTCAAACACATTCTTGCTTTATAATGCAACCAACGCATGGAAAATCTACAACAGTGTAAAAGTTTTCTGGTTTAACAGGAAAATCAACAGAGGACATCCGGAATAGTTTAAAAGTATACAACAATATTGGAATTGGAGCATAAATCACCTTTATTAATCCAATACCAAATACATTTTTTTTCTGGAAACGGTCATGCTCATACTGTCAGAATTTCAGTCACCCTTAGATCCTTCCTCTCAATCGAGCAACCCACAATAATTCAATGGGGCTTGAGATGAGATGATATGGTAAAAGACTGTCATTTAAACCTACTTGCTATCTCAGTAATGCAATCACTGACCTGCAAGACGTCGCAGCAGAAGCAACCTTCACAGAAGAGAAATTACTATTTGCATATCAGTCTAACGAAGTCTCTTTATTCGCAGTTACACCAGATGTTTTAGCCTTTGCAGCGTTAAAACAGAAACAGAACAGGGGCAGGGGTTCTCTGCTCTATGCCCTCATAGCTGAACCAAGAGGGGATACCAACGCTTTGTTTACCTGTTCCCCTTCTATATAAGAATCGGGAAAGGCTGGCTGAAACATGTCTTCAAAGTTACTAGAGTAAGAACTTTAAGAGCAGCAATACCCCTCTGCAGATTCATAGATCAAGTGCACATTTTCTTTGCATTGGCCAACTCCATAAAGTAGTTATGGACAATGCAAAAGAAACACATTGCTATAATGATTTGATTTCTGACCATGCCCACAATTCCAGACCCTTCCAGCGCCGGGCACATAAAAATAGTAATTCATTGGCAAAACTATTGGCCCAACGCCTGGAGAAGATGCTCGCCAGAGTGATCAACCCTAACCAGACAGGTTGTCATTACGAGACAGCAGTTGTTGACTTTACAGGAGGGGAGTAAAATTAAGGAGGATTTGATGGGTCTTACCCATGATGCAGAGAAAGCTTTTGATCGGATTGATTGGATTTACCTCTTTGGTGTTTTCAGCAGATTTGGTTTGGGTGATGGATTTATTGGCTGGATAAAACAGTTGTATCATAAGCCAATGGCTGCAGTAATTACCAACGGTTATATCTCTGAATCCTTTGAATTAAAGAGTGTAACTAGACAAAGCTGTCCTCTGTCACCTCTACCTTATTTCCTGGCATTGGAAGCACTTGCTTTGGCTTTCAGAGTAAATGCCAGGATCAGGAGAATTAACAATGGTGGAACTGAATAGAAGGCGTGGTGGTATGTAAATGACCTGCTGCTGGTAGTGTGAGATGTTGATCACACTTCCTGCTTTAATGGAGACGTTGAACATGTTTGGCAAGGTTTCAGGTTATACAGTGAACTGGGAGAAATCCGAAGCATTACCGATAGCATCACTCTGCTTCAGATCAGGTTTCGCTGATGGAGGTTGTCAGTGGTGCCCAATTAAAATGAAATATTTGGGTATCTGGATCACAATGGAATTGGATTAGTTAATGGATGTGAATATGTCATGGGCCCGGGAAAGATTTGAACAATATGTGAAGAGATGGTAGGCGCTAAATCTAACCCTGTGGGGAAAGGTGAATACGATCAAGTTGACAGCGGCTCCATGAATTAATTACATGTTAGAGATGATTCCACTTCATGTTAAAAAAGGAATCTGGATTAGATTAGATAGGATTTTACAGAACTACCTCTGGAAGAACAACCGAGAATGAAATTATGGAAATTACATCTACCACTTAAGAAAAGCAGCCTGAATGATTCCAAGTTTGCAGCTTATCAACTCGCTTTTGCAGTAAGTCACATGGTACCCTTTTTGGAATTGGAAGACAGTGACTGGTCTAGATCTGAAGCTAGTATGGTGGGCCTGCTGGACCCAGGGGCAGTTTTGACCTCCAAGACTCATCCTCAAATGCTGACTCCACCTCTCACAGACTTCCTGAGAACTTGTTGGGTTGAATTGTCCATATCATTGGGAGTGGATGCACTGAGCTCCTCGAGGGCATCGATCTGGTTGAAAAGAAAGGTGAAACTGAATCGACGTACTCTGTTCTGGCCGACATTGTTTCTGGGGGTTTGTGAGATGGTTGGGTGACCTATTGGATGATGGGGAGTGGTTTATGCTATCTAAACTGAAAGATAAATATAAATTGGACTGGGATTGCAGAAGGGACACCGTAAACACTACAAATAGTGTTGGGTGATGCCAATAATATTACTGGAAAAGACTTGAGAGATCAGTGAGACAGCAACATCTGGCTTCCTTTGTTTTATAATCTCTTGTTAATGGCCAGAAAGGGGAAATCAAAACTTATAGAGAGATGGTCCCTAATTCTTACCACTGGAATGGAATGAATGGATGCAGCAAGATGGGAGAGAATTTGTGGTAACTTTCCACTTATATGTTGTTTAACTATACCAGAGAGGACCGGGGTTCACACTACACGTTCACTGTTCGGAGCACCCAGGGCCCAACAAACCCTCCCCCAGAATAGAAATTGCAGGCTCAGCCAAGGGCAAGTTACAACTGTCCTTTATTTTCCATAACAGACAGGGATCATACAGGAAATCGCAGCTCCTGAGCCTGATCCTTGAGGTCTGATGCCACAAGTCAGGGCTCTTGCCCAAAAACCTAAGAGCATACATGATTGGGTAGTTGGGGTGGTATTGCCTATAGACGGCACCTGTAGATCTTAACTGACTGGTCCTCACATGTCAGGTGGCTTTGCCTGAGCCTTCCCCAGAAACTATCTTTTACATTGTTGCATGGTCACAGGATTACCTTTGGCCCTTGCCCTTTGCCATCTACTCTGTGTACCTTCTGAAGGTGATGATAAAGAATATTGTCCCCATTGTTGCTACTGGTATAACCACATTGCCTTAGAGAGAGCCTGCAGGTTGCAACATGGTAAAATAACACATGTATCACTTTGTGTCTGCTTCGCAGGGAACTGCTCCTGTTCCCACCATGGGTGAATGGCCAATGTTGGGCTCGGCCACACCATTTGGTTGAAAACTGCAGAATTTAGCTTTTTGGTCTGCAATTAGTGAGGATTTATATTTCTATTTTGCAGGTATCTCCTTGTCTCTGGGGCGTAGGAATGTTCTGCTCGTTTCTGACCTTGGCTGCGAGCACCAATCTTGGACAGTGTGCTGCATAATCAGTTTTCCTTCGTCCCATATTCTGAGACCTGTGGCTTCATGTAATTCCACTATGTATATATCTATATTGTATTAGTTTGCTTATGGGTTAGTGATACTTGGTCCTTCCAGGTTCCTTATACGATCCTGTAGTTCCATATGGTTAGTTGCAATAAGTGGCTGCAAGCTTGCTATGCATCTCTTGCTTTTCTTGCGTTTCGTCATTTCTGCATTTGGCTAGTGAGAGAAAATAATACAGGCTTTCAACTGTATGTATATGTACCTGTCTTTTATCTACATAACTGTGTAAGCATGTTCTTCGTGTGTGCAAGTGTGTGTACGTGTAACTTCATGCAGGGATGTGAGTTTGCTTCATGGCTAACGTTACTCGTCGTGGTGTCTCTAATGACATCTGCACAGCTGGATATTTATCATTAGTCGATTAGGACCAGTGAGGCTCCTGCATCCATAAACAGTGTCTTCCTGTATCCAGAAAGACGTCAGCTGAATAAGGTTTGAATGGTTGTATGAGAGAATATCTGTTTGTCTATGTGGATGTCACTGGCCCTCCTTGGGACTGGCCAGTGACTTGCATCTTGTATTTTTGGCTCTTCCGGCTGTCATGCTTATGGGGGTCCAGAGGGGCATTCCAGGGACCTTCTCTTCACTCCCCCTTCTGGTTGACTTGTCAACCACTCCACCAAACCTATTCACCGTTGCTTTTGGTAGCCATATCTTTGTTATTCCTCCAAGAAGTCCATAGTAATTTGCATGGTCATCGAAACTCCATGTCATGTAACTGAAATATCCTTCTGGGTTACACCATACCTATTTTGGCCAGTATCTTTTGTGCACGGGATCATCAAATGTTATAATATTGTCCGGGAACAATAGGCACTCCTTTATCTGTGTCCTTGTTTTATTTATTTCTTCTACTATCTTATCTTCTTCACCATTTGTATTTATATCTACTATTTCTTTCATCCCTATTGTTTCCTCTGTCGTTTTGCATCATTGCGTGATGCAGATCTTTTTCACACATAGTGATACTAGTACCAATATGAGTGCCCCTCTTAATACTTTTAATCCATCTTCCATCCATGTTGGCATCCATGAGAATATATATGACAGCCAGATTTGATCTTTTCCTGTTCCTCTGGCTTCTTCCTCCATTTTGGCATGCACTTTTGAAAAGCTGGCAACTGCTTTTGTGAGTGTGCCATTTACTTCATCATTTGCAGGCACAAATGTACAGCAAGAAGACCTGATCTTGGTACAAACTCCTACTTCTATTGCTGTGAGAATGTCTAGAACATATCTATTCTGGAGAGCCATCAACCTTACTGCTCGGAGCTCTTCTTTTATTGCATTTAGAAATGAGTTTATGGTCTGCATCAGCTCCCATCTCGTAATCTGGAGCCATTTTGCATTTGTTTATGTCTGTACAGCTGGAACTACTGAGGTGAAGAACATCTCTATCCTACTGAAAAATCAGCATTCAGGTGGTACGTCGTCCAGTGATGCTTCTGAAGCTGATGGGAAGTAGTTCTCTCTTTTCACTCTACTCACTTCTACTGACCTCTTCTTTCTTCTCGTACTGTCCAGCTTAGGGAAGTCTTCTGTTTTGATGTCCTTTTGTGGTACTACTAGTGCTGTCGTATTGATGTGTACCAACTAACATACTCCCCAGTTGGGTGGCAGCTTCTCGTACACCTTAGATCCGCACGTACAATAATGATCCATTAATACTGCTGTCCCAGCCTTCATGCTTGGATGCTTTTCTGTGTGCTTGCACTCTTTTGTTTTCTCCAACTTTACTGCAGCATCATTCTGGAAACACAATGCTGCTTTCTTCAGTGGTATTATGCGCATTGGTGGAGCTTAATTGTCCACCCAGGTCAGTAGCTTTGTACTTGCATCCCATTCTTTCAGGCATTTATCATTTTCGTCTTGTATTGTGTTTACTGTAGCTTGTAGGAGCGTGTGTGTTTTGCTGCCTACTACTCCCTCCTTTCATCCTTCAGCTGTGAACACTTGGCCATACACAAGAATCAGTGGTCGTTCCCAACATCCTGGTTCTCCTCCTCCTTCCTTGGTTCCCTACATAGGACATGGCACTTCTTTCAGTGTTATCGTTTTTGTTGCTTCTTTCTGTGGGCTGTCAGTTATGTATTGTATAGCCTGGTCTTTATTCCAGTATTACATTGGCCATACGATTGCCGGATACCAAGCCCTATGCAGGTGGATATATGCCTTGACGGAACAGGAGAACACTCATTTGAATGCATCCCTTGATCAGTACCTCGCTAACGGATTTATATGACCTTCGAAATCACCTGCAGCCTCTACCCTCTTCTTCATGCCTAAGAAGGAGGGGGACCTTCATACTTGCATTGATTATCGCACGCTCAATCATGTCATGGTAAAGAACAGATACCCACTTCCACTCATTCCGGTGCTGTTGGACCAAGTCAAGCATGCAAAAGTATTTACCAAATTAGACCTTTGAGGAGCCTACCATCTTGTGCGGGTTAAGAAAGGTGATGAGTTGAAAACCGCCTTCCGCACCTGGTACAGTCTGTATGAGTATCAAGTGATGCTTTTTGGGCTGTGCAATGCTCCTGCAGCCTTCCAGAATTTCATGAAAGACATGCTACGAGAGTTGTTAGATCTGCACTCAGTGTTGTACATTGATGATATATGAATCTACTCAGCCACAGTCCAGGAGCACATTTCTCATGTTTGAGCTCTTCTAACCAAATTACGGCAACATCAACTGTACGTTAAGCTTGAGTAGTGCTCTTTCCATGTGACGGAAGTGGAGTTCCTGGAATTCATTCTGTCACCACAGGGCATTCAGAGGGATAACAGGAAAGTAGAAGTGGTCCTTACCTGGCAATCTCCCACGTCTGTAAAGGGAGTCCAATGTTTCTTGGGAATCGCCAATTTTTATCAGCGTTTTGTACCTGTTTTTTCTCAACTTGTGCATCTATCACATCCTTACATTGGAAGCACAGAAAATTTCACTGGGCAGTCGAGATTGAAGAGGCATTTCAGGCATTGCAGAGCAAGTTTACTACAGCCCCATTGTTACAACATCCACAACCAGATCTGCTGTTTGTGGTGGAGACCGATGCTTCTAGTGTTGCTATGGGAGCGGTACTGTCCCAAAATAATCCAGATACTGGACAGTTGGCTCCAGTGGCCTTTTGGTCTAAGAAGTTTCCTACAGCTGAATTAAATTATGCTATCGCCGATAAGGGGTTACTGGCTATTAAGAATGCACTCAAGGAGTGGAAACATCACCTATTAGGAGCTCAGCACACTATCACTGTCATTACAGACCATCGGAATCTGCAATATCTGTGCTCAGCGAAGGCACAGTAATCTTGCCAGCTCCGTTGGTCTCTGTTCTTTGTGGAATATAACTTTGTCATCACTTACCGCCCTGATGTGCGCAATGGCAAGGCAGATGCCTTATCATGCATATGGGAAGGTGAAGATGTCTATGTTACCCCAAATCCAGTGACCATCATTCCTGATGAAAAACTGTTAGGAGTTGTTGGAGTTACAGATTCCTCCTTAGAGGATTTGAAGGCAAAGATTTGACTCAGTATGACATCCACAGAGTTGGAAGTCTGGGGGACTAAAGGGCCTTGGTGTTCAATCCAAGATAATTTACCATATTTCCAAGGACGTTTATTATATCTACCCACTCGCGCCCTGCAAGAACAGGTATTAGCAGACTATCATGGTGCGCTGTTGGAGGGTCATCGAGGAATCGCTAAGACCACAGCCAAAGTCACATGGTGTAAGGATATCATGACGTTTGTTCAGACTTGTGGAATATGTGCCCAGAATAAGTCTCCTAAGCAAAAACCTGCGGGGTTTCTTCAACCTTTAGCTGTTCCACTGGCACTATGGCACACCATCTCTGGATTTATCACAGAATTGCCACCCTGTTCTGGCTTCAACATGATTCTGGTGGTGGTGGACATGTTTTCCAAGATGGCTCACTTTGTAGCTCTGAAAGGAATGCCTTCCGCGCCAGCCTTGCCTGAGGTCTTCTTGGAACATGTTGTATGACTTCATGGGTTCCCGTTGGCTGTGGTGTCGGATAGAGGCAGCCAATTTGTATCCTGATTTTGGAAAAGATGCTGTGAAATGGCCAAGATATAGGTGCCTTTGTCCACCAGTCATCACCCGCAGACTGATGGACAGACAGAGCGGACAAACCAAACCCTAGAACAATATCTCAGATGTCTCCTCCATCAAACGGATCACACTTGGGTGGATCTGCTCTGGATTGCGGAGTGAGCTTATAACAATTCAGTGCATGCATCACCAGGATTTACCCTGTTTTACACCTTGAATGGTTGACACCCACGGAGCTCAGCTTTCGATCCACCAGAGTCATTGGAGATGCCTGCGGTACAAAATCTACATGAGAACATTGCTTGAGCTAAAGAAGAGGTCTTGGCACATCTGTCTGCGGCTAAAGAGAGTCTGAAAAAATTTGCTGACAAACACATAAGAGACTCTCCGAGATATCAAGTGGGGGACAAGGTGTGGTTAGCTTCCAGACACATCGCTCTTAATAGGCCAAGAAAATGGCAGCCTAGATTTTTGGGCCCTTTTCCCGTTGAAGCAGTCATCAACCCAGTAACTATGAAGCTGACCCTTCCACCCAATATGCGGATACACCCGATGTTTCATGTCTCATTATTGAAACCTGTCTGTCCAGGAACAAGTGTGCAGGAATATTCAGGCCCAGTGATTATAGAGGGTGACCCTGAGTTTGAAGTAAAAGACATTTTAGATTCTAAGATAATCAGAAGGAAATTGTTTTACCTGGTGGATTAGAAAGGGTATGGCCCACAGGACAGAACTTGGGAACCAAGTAATAACATTCATGCTCCCCGGCTAGTTAAAAGATTTCACCGGAACCATCCGACTAAACCAAGGCAGGAAGGGCCCCCTTAGGAGGGGCCTTAGGGGCAAGAACTGTCATGATCACCACAAAAGCCCATGATGTGGGACTATTACGACAGGGTAGAAAGTTTACTTTGAGTAACCATGTGGTGTTAGATGGGTACTGGTCTGGCGTACCAGGCATTCCTCATGCTTATCAGCACATGAACCTTAGTGGAACTCATAGGAGATACAGGGGGTTTGGTGTTCCCCTAAGATGGCGGCATTGTGAGCCGCAGGCTGATTTACATGTGAGAACCAGTAGTTGGGCATGGTGGACTATTTATGACCCACCCATGCCTTCGCACGTGCTTCATGTTGTTTCCGCTGACAGTGGCACAACGCTTACCGGTGCTCCGTTTCATAGACCTGAAAAATCAAGAGAGAATTCATGTTAAAAGACTTACATAGTTACCAGAGAAACCACAGACAACAGAAGCAACATACCTGACCCCATTCGACAGCAATTCCTAGCATTGGAGCTGCGTCCGAATTCTGCACCTCAGACCAGTCGCACTACTTCGGTGCTCGTTTCCAGCAACCGTGCGGTTCAGAACTCCGTTACACTGACAACCTGAAAGACAAGATATCTAAGAATTACAAAATCAGAGACCGCGCATTGAAAAAAGGCTACACGAGCATACTTACTGCAGACTCTTATGAATCTCTACTGTTTCAAAGACTTTTTGAACCCTCAGCCATCTAGAAAAAAACGAAAGCACCAAAGGTTAGTTAGTTATTTGGCTACACTGCACGTTTGCTCAGACTTACCTCAATGACCAAGACATTGCGGGTGTTCCAAAACACCCGTATTACCTCTGTGAGGCTTTTCTTCATCCTGCAAGAAGGAGAGAAAGGAAAAGCAGAGAATTAACCACCATAGAGTCAACCCAGCACCAGAGACTCTACTCTTGATCACAGCAAGGCACAAGACACAGTTTCACATAAAAAACGAATTGTAAAAATACTTACCAAGTCGAGGCCTCTCCATATTCTTCAGCAAGGAAGTCCAATTCTACAGTGCCAAGAATTGCAGTCGCCTCACCAACTATTTGCGACCCTGCTAGGCAGCAGGACGGCGAGCTTCTGCACTGAAACCCACAGGTGAGAAAGGGGGTGAATCAGAGCACAGGGGAAAAAGCATAGCAGAGTGGGTAGGGGTAAAAGGTACTGACCCACAGGAGATTCACTCCTTGTCCTTTTCTCTTTTTGCTGGAGGGGGTTTTACCATTCCAACATGGTAGTAGCAGTACCTATAGAACCAGGGCAAACCTACGCTCCTCCAGAGATAAGGTAAGCGTTAAAGTTCCTCCTGTTCCTCTTTTTCTTGTCCCTCCACCTCCTCCATTATCTCTGCCCACTCTCGTGCCTCACTGTTCTCCTTGCAACCAGCTACTTCCTTACTTGTCCCTCCTGTTTCTCCTGCTGACTTCCCATATAATTTCAAGAGTATTTGTCCTCCCACCCACTCGTTCGATGCTATTTTCTCCAGCCCCTCCCTTGTGCTTATCTGGGTCTTGCTGTAACCCTGTTTCACCTCCTGCTGGTCTGACCGCTTTCTGACCCTCCTCCTTGGTATATGGTGGAAATGCGAATGTTGGATTTGTGTACCCCTCTGCTGCTTTCAAATCTTACAATGGGTATAGTCCTTGTGCTCCTGCTGCAATCACTTCGTTCCAATGTCCAGGAGGAGGTTCAGAAGCGGGTGCTGAGGGCTTTTCTCCCGGGGTCTCCTGTTGGCTCAGCATCCATTGACGCCTCTCCACATGCCCTCGGTAGCCTTGAGACATTTTCCAGAGCTCAAATATCGCCATACGACTGCTCAATTTTTCCCCATTATAAACCTCTTGTAAATGTGTGTGTAATGGTATCTGCACATATTTGGAGAAGCTGCTGCCCTTTTGCCATGGCTTAGACAATTTAATTTCTGTGCTTTTTGTCCATTCTGCACTATATTATCAAATCTGGTACTTATATCATGGAAGGGCCTTACATAGGTGCTGTAGGAGCATGTCCCCTGCACCGTTACCACAATACATCACTTTTTTATACTTACTTGACCTCGAGCTGATGTTTTCGACACTACCATTGTCATTCAGACATAAAAATACATTAAATCTTGTTTTTCTTGACCTTTAAAGATACCAGTTCCTTACAACCTATCACAAGCCTCTCTTGTTCCCAACCAACTTTTCAGGCATGCTCTTTGCACCGCCCTTCATCAACTTTCTGCCTCCTCAGGCACACCCACCAATCTCACGCATGCACCTTTCCGCACATCGCCACAGAAATCACTAACAGAGATCACAACGATATTGTTCCATTACACATAAATGTTTTCACAAAACCCAACCAACATATACCCACGGCCGTCGTCCTGCCTCCTAACAGGGGATACCAATACTTCACATGCTCACTCTGTACCTACAACATTGCCTTGTGGATAAAACGCCTCTGTGAGACTTAACCAGAAGAACACATTACGCAATTTGAGTAAGCTCCATTTGCTACATCCTCCACACAGGGATACCATCATCCATGACCTGAGCTAAAATACCCAATCCACAGGAAATCCAATATTTACATAACTTCTGTCATCCGTACCATTAAGTCAATAGTCTAGGCTAAACACCTGCACCTTTCGTCTCAAGATCAAATTTTCCCTAACCACAAACAAATTACATCTACCTCCGCTCCTTTCTCCAATATACTTCACAAACCTTGACAATACTTCAACAATACTCATCACCATCCCACCCCAACATTTCTTTACCACCCCCCTCAATTGCTGTGTGGCTGAGTCAATACGTTTACTCCATGATCCACTGACACTGCTCGGCCGCCAGCTCATCCCAAAACTGCCACGCTGCCCTTCTGGTCTGCCGGGCTCCTCACGGACCACGTGCAGGATATTTACCAAGACGGCTCCTGACGGCATCTGCACGGGGTGCACTCTCTTGTGGTCTTGTGCTCCACGGGGCAACTCACAGCTCATCAGGCACCGCGACAGAAGAGGCGGCTCTATGCCGAATGGGCATAGTGAACCATCCCTATGCTACCAATTGTTGTTTAGGTATACCAGAGAGGACTAGTGTACACACTACACATTCACCGTTCGGAGCACCCACGGCACAACAAACCCTCCCCCTGTATAAAGACGGAGGACTCAGCAAAGGGTAAGTTAGAATTGTCCTTTATTTTCCATAACAGACAGGGATCATACAGGAAATTGCAAAATCTCCAGCAATCACAGCTTCTGAGCCTGTGTCAGGGACTTCTGTTGAGGTCTGACGTCATAAGTCAGGGCTCTTGCCCAAAAACCTAAGAGCATACATGATTGGGTAGTTGGGGTGGTATTGCCTATAGACGGTACCTATAGATGTTAGCTGACTGGTCCTCACATGTCAGGTGGCTTTGCCTGAGCCTTCCCCAGAAACTATCTATAACATTGTTGCAGGGTTACTGGATTACAATTGGCCCTTGCCCTTAGCCATCCACCCCTGGAATTGTGTTCCGTGATTGGCTGGAGCGGGCTTCCTCAGGCCTGGGATCCAGCTCTGTTCCCAGCGCTCCGTGTACCTTCTCAAGGTGATGAGAAAGACTATGTGTCCCCATTGTTGCTACTGGCATAACCATTTTGCCTTAGTGAGAGCGAGCCTTGAGGATGCAATATTGTAAATCAACACATGTATCACTTCATGTCTGCTTTGCTTGGAACTGATCCTCTTCTCACATGGGTCGAATGGCCATTGTTCCTCAATGCCGCACCACGTGGGTGAAGACCGCAAAATTGAGCTTTCTGGTCTGCAATTAGAGAGGATTTATTCTGCTGTTTTGCAGGTGGTTCCTTGTCTCTGGAGTTTAAGAATGTTCTGCTAATTTCTGACCTTGGCTGCGAGCACCAGTTCTGGATAGTGTGCTGCAAAATCTGTTTTCCTTCATCTCATATTCTGAGGCCTGTGGCTTCATGTAATTCTACTATGGTTATGCTGATTTCTATATATTTATATCGTATTCGTTTCCTTATGGGTTAATGGTACTTGGTCCTTCCAGGTTCCTTATACGATCCTGGAGTTCCATATGGTTAGTTGCAATAAGCGGCTGCAAGCTTGCTATGCATTTCTTGCTTTTCTTGCGTTTCTGCATTTCTGCATTTGGCTAATGAGAGACAATAATAAAGGTTTTCGACAGTATGTTTATGTATATGTCCTCTACAGAACTGTCTAAGCATGTTCTTCATGTGTACACATGTGTGTCCGTGTAACTTTGTGCAGGGAGGCAAGTTTGCTTCTTGACTAACGGTAATATGTTGTGGTGTCTCCAATGACGTCAGCGCGGCTGGATATTTATCATTAGTCGATCCGGTCTTGTGAGGATCCTGCGTCCTTAACCAGTGTTGAGGCACCTGTATCCAGGAAGACGTCAGCTGGATAAGGTTTCAATGGTTGTCTGAGAGAATATCTGTTTGCATATGTGGATATCACTGGCCCGCCTGGAGGCTGGCCAAACAGTGACTTACATCTTACATTTGGGCTGTCATGTTTATGTGGGACCAAAGCGGTATTCCAGGGACACTCCCTTCATATATCCTTACATAGAGGGGATCCTACAAGACAAATCAAACTCTTAAACAAGGTTTTCTGGACACCTGTACTAATATTTGAAGTTGTGATGGGGTTGTAGGCCCTTTTTAAGGAACGTTGGAACATATGATCTGGGACTGTGCAAGGATAAGGTAATTCTGGGGGGAGGTATGCATGACACGGAATCAGGCACTGAGGCAGAGCTGGGTGATTGCTTTCAAAACACTCATTTTATGGCATGATAAAGTAGTGGATGAACTGTCCAAACCGGAGAAGAAATGGCTGTTCAGAGCTGCAATGGTTGCAAAAATATGAATTCTAATGGGTTGGAAAACTGTACAGCCACCAATGTTACACATCTGAATTCATGAGCTTGGCAGGCTACCTCAAATTGAACATGTCTTGTATTCTCTGCAAAATAAGTTCCATGTGTTTAAGATTTAACGTCAATTTTGGGAATTCAACTTCTAATTGGTATGTTTACTATGTACTCTGTAAAGGGTGTGTCTTTTTCTCCAAGTACATGTTCTGAGTTGTTTATTGTTATTATTGTAAAGTTGTAAATTTGTAAACACACAACAAAACAATTTCAAAAAAATGTATTCATGATTTTGTTTATTATTTATAAGAATTTGTGAGCACAAGGCACCCTAGTTGTTTTGAACTTTAGATTGCTAATCGATATCTCCTTCATTAGATGAAATTATAGTGATTGTTATGCCAACCTGCATTGAAACACAATCTTCTTGATGTACAAGTGCCTTACAAATTCCCAATAAAAGGATATAAATAAATAAATAAATGCACTGTGCCAAATCACCACTGTAGTAGTATCAGGGCGGTTAGTGGTGAATTTGACATTTCCTGTTTTAAGTTGGTTTTATGTGAATGTTAATTGTAACCCTAGTTATCTTTTTTTTAGGTACTGGGATGGAATAGTCTAATACGTGAATGGGACATTGTTGTCTCTAGTTTTATGGGGTAAACTCCGAAATAAACTTCATTTGACGACGATGATGTTGTTGTGAGTTGTGATGAGGTGGGATGATATGGAGTCACAAGCACATTGGAGGGCTCTCCATGGCAAAGCCAGTCCTATTGGGCCTTTACAACTCAGCCAGGCCACTATTTTCGCAACAAGCGATTTCCGTTTCACCTACACAACAGCCACACAAAGGAGCAGTCATTCTTGGGAGTAAAAAAGCCTTTTAAACTTTAAAAGCGTCCCCCAAGACCTGGGCAGTAAGGCGAGTGGGGCCTGCTTAAAGGAGCCTCGCACACAATAACCCACGAACCTGAAAGGCCGCGGACTCCCGAGTGCCACTGCAAGCGATTGTGGGGGGCCACCTGCTTCCACACTCGGCATGCTAATGAGGCATTAGCCTGCAATGGAATACGCAAGGTACACAGTTGGCCTAGAATCCGGCACAATCCTTTCCCTGTTCAGAAACTAGCAACTCATAAAAAGGCCCCCCCTTTCCCTTTTCTCTCTTTGTGCGTTTTGTTTTTATCTCCAGGGCTTTGTGTGCCTGCCTTTTTTGACAGCCCGATACGGCCCTTTCCCTGACAGGCCTGGTATCCACATGTCACACTGTTCCTCGAGGCCACACAGGCCGGGGAAGGCCCCTGCCACGCTTAGCTGCCGAAGGAGGCCCGAATTTCCGTTGCGGCCTGACGCCGACGCCGGCCGGGTCACGCTGGAATCGGCTGCCGAGTGTCTTCCTGGCTGTCAACACAAAAAGATAACTGGCAGCCGCGCCTCTAGTGTATGTAGATGTGACGCCATGATGGGAACACTTCAAAGGAGCCGTGATATCACCTGAGCCAGCTTCCGGCGAATTCCGCCGCATTCCTCACCCCTTCCACGCAGCTTTCACGGTTTGCTGTAGATCTGAGGCAGGAGGGCTTCGAAAGGAGAAAAAAAACACGCTAATTACCTGCTTGCCCAGTTATGTTATCAGAAACTTTTCAAAGTTCACACTATGCAGTTTCTCCGGATAATACATTTTTTTTTCATTAAAGACTGAATTATTTGTGGAGAAATCTGAGAATCTGGTAATCTACAGAAGGCTGGTACAGCTGTATGCAATGGGTATCCATTGCATTGTGTTGGGCCCTTAAAATATGTATTCTTTAGTTTTAGGTCCCCACAATATATGTCCCAGTTTGCAGGCCTGCAGATCGATGCCGAGCAGGGGCGGAGCCAGGAGGGAAGGCCGGGGGAGCGCCCGCGCAGCGCCCGGCCCTCCTGCTCCTCCCATGTGGCCAGTGCACCGCCAAGCCTCCCGCTGGCACCCTTTTATCCACCCCCCGGCACCAAAAACTGCCTCTGCTACTGCTGCTTACGGTCAGATCATTGGGGCGCGTCTCAAGAATATGTAGCATGCGCCCGGACTGTTTACCACACCAATGGCGAAAGTCAAATGGCGGTGCAAACTGGCAATAATTCTGGGTGTTTGGCCTTCTTCGGCTCTTAGGTCTGTTGCACAACCCCGCCGCATTGGTGTCCTTTGATATTGTAAGCAGTTATAGTGAAACCAAGGAAACTTCAGCATAATTAGTGTGGGTCATCCCGAGGTTGCTTTCCAAAATCTGGACCTCACACTGGCACCTGACTCAACCCTGCAGAAGTACAGCTACCTCTGCCCCTGCCCTGAACCTTGCACCCTTCAAGAAGGAGTGAAAAAGCCTGTTCTTCTGGACCCCCCTGCCCCGTTCCCTCTCACAACAAAGCTGATGGGTCTGGAGCCACTTGACAAAATAGTTGATGCCACAACACAGGGCATTGTGTCGAATGCCCAGGAGCCAGTGCGGCGGGTGCCTGCGAAAAGCTGGATCATGTGTGATCACTATCGGTGCAAAACAGCTCTTACCTCTGGCCTATGTGTTCAATATGTAAATTTAAGACTCTCCGCCATTACTCACTGCCTCTAGCATAACCTGAAGTCTTTCAGGGCAAAAGTCAAGACACCGGGAGGAATCGGCCCAAAGCACCAACAAGCAGTTTATTTATGCAGTGAGCTCTCTACATACAAGTTAATATAAGCATGGGATAAGAGTGCAATTTTCGTAAAGTATTAATATTATCATTATTGTATTTATTGAGCGCGGGCGGATCTAGCTTCGAGAAGCAACGGAGCGCTTCACTTAGGTGGTACAACATTACAGATGCATAACGGAGCGCTTCACTGAGGTATGCGACAAAACAGATACACAACAGAGTGCTTTACAGGGGTATAAAACAATACAGATGAATAACGGAGCACTTTGCAGAGGTATACAACATTACATATGCATAACAGAGCGCTTTTCTGAGGTAACAATAGAACAGATATACAGCGGGGCTAAGATACAGAGGAACACAGAGGAGGGGTACAGCTGTACCGGTGGCAGGGAGGAGAGGAGCGGAGCGGGCAGCGTCAAGCGGGTCAGGTGGCGTGAAGGGCGACATGATGGCCTAGGTGTTGAGAAGGAGAGACTCCTTGAAGAGGTGGGTATTGAGTTCTTTTCCGAACTGTAGGAGCGTGGGGACGACGGGGAGGAGGTACCATAGTCTTGGAGCATAGGAGAGAAAGCTTGTTTTCTGGTCCTTTTTGCAGTGGCGGAATTCAAGTCTGCACATGTCCTGGCTTCTGGTATATAAACCTTATTTGCAGTTTAATTTATAGCACATATTATAGTATCATGTATTAATGTTAAAGAGTTGTACTCATTTTAAAGATTTGCTGTACGACCAACAACGTTAACTGCTCCAATAAGGGTCATGCTTAAAAGCTGGTCTTACATAACAGACATGTCTTCGATAATATGCTTAACTTGCTCCAGTAACCTGCTCCCGACAGATCCTATGTCTGTTCATCATGCATGCTAAATCTTGTGGGAACAATTGCATGCGTGGCTTTTGAATGCAATCGGTCGATAGCTAAGTCTTCTCTACACGTCTGATATCCGTCTTGAAAACAGCCAAAGCCTTCTGTACCCAGTTGGCTTGTTTGCCCCACAAATGTACTAGCAACACACCCTTCACACCTGCTCATACCTCTCCTTCCTCTTCAACTTCTCTCTTTCCCCTTTGGGGCATTTACACCCGGCTCTAGTCCTTCCAACCCATAAAAAGTCCTTGTCTGACTTAGCAACCCAGCCAACCATTGGCTGATATCTCTCCTCCCTTGCTTTCCTAAAGTCCTTGAAGTATTCAGTTTTGGCAGAATAGCTGCATACCTCTTCATGAATGGCCTCTGTGACGCTCTAGGGGAAAGCCTGTAATTGCATGTCCAACTTCCTGACCTCTCTTCACAAACATAAACTATACTATATTCTAACCCCTTTGGCCTCTTGGCCACCTTGGATCCGGTGTACCACTCCTCTCTACTGTTCACGCTGGCTGACCTTGGAAACCAGGACACTGATTAGGACCTGTTCGCCACCTACCTCCACATTACCAGTCCTTCTCCATCTTGTGATAAACAAGCACTTCTGGCCACACCATCTTTCCCTGTTGGTGTGCCCTGTCACACAGGCCCCTTCCTTTTCACCCTGTATACCTAGCCCCTCGGTCAACTGATCTCCTCCTTTGAATGTTGATATGATATGATATGATGCGATAGGTTATTTATAACGGGCTTAATACGAAGAGGTTATCATCTCTTTACAAACGTCTGGCACATCTTCTTCTCCTTCCCTACCCTTACTCCCGATCTCACTGCCCGCATTGCCTACTTGCCCGTCAGCCATCTTTCACTGGATAGCACTTTGCAGTCTAATGCTTAATTTTCCCCACCTAGAGCTAATTTGCCTCTCTGCCTCTAATGCCACCGCCTCCTTCTGTTACGTATCTCTTTTCTACTGTCCCTACCCCAAGGCATGCAACCTTTGGGGTCCTTCTTTGCCTTGATCTCAACCCACTTCGCTTAATTACTGCCAGGATTAATATCAGCAGGATCTACCCCGTACTCACTTACAACTCTACCAAAACACTCTTTCCCCTCTACTCCTCTATGCTTCACAAAGTGCTCTACTTCACCACCTGCACCCTCTACAATCCACCTTACTCCTCGCCCATCTCCAATCATGGACTACATGCTTGTTTGCTTTTCATGAAACACTGGTCCCGCTTCATTTTCATACTTCTTTTTTTCAAATCGATGCACAAGCTTTCATGCCCTCACCTGGCTGACACTACCCCCTGCTATACACCTCCATGCAACCCGGGACACACCCTCTGATCTACTATTCTTCCCCATCCACTGTGTGCTTTCGGGAGCTTTTGCTCCTTTCCTTGCCCATCCTCATCCTATGCCACTAGAAAACCCTTTCTCCCCATGTTTAAAATTCCTCTACCATCCACCTCTTTAAACAGCTCTATAGCTCCACCTCCTCAACATAAGAGCACCCCTACGTACACTTACAGTACTCCTTCTCCCTGACTACCCTGCACATAACTGCCTTGTAAATTTAAGCAATGAACCCTGACGAGTGGGGGCATTAATGAGTCAGGTAATGCCCCGCCCGGAGGGTTCTATTGCTTTTAGCATCCTGGAATGCTTTATTCTGGGATTCTAATAGGTCTTATTTCAGAAAGAGAAACGGTGTGTTTGTCGTTTTTCAACTTGAAAAAAACTACAAATCAGGATGGCTACATTGAACAAGGAATAAGGGACATGTAGTCCCTTCTCTCTTTCAATTGCAGCCATAGCTGCGACAGAGATGCATCGGGAACACCAAGCATTCCCAGAGCCATCGATGGACAAGGGAGCATCAGGTAAGTGAGACAGGATTTTGCTGGGGTTCGGGATGTGGACATTTGAGTTGCGGATAAGGGTACATGGGGGTGAACCTAGCTTCACCTCAGTGGGGAAGATGGTGGCCTCCTGCTTTTGAGGAGGCTCAGAATATTTTTTTTTCCATAAGGTAAAGACCCCGTTTCTGAGCTTCCTGATTGACCGAACCCCCTCAGCTGGAGTGTTAATTGTATAAAACATACCCAGTACCCTTGGACTGCGGTTGTCAATTGCCGTGTCCTGTCTCCAGTTTGTGTGCCATGCATCCCCCACCATCTTCTGGTCAATTACTTATCGCCTGCCCCTCTTATGAGCAGCACCTGGTTCATTATTGCCCTGGTGAAAGTTATATCCTCTGGTGAAACTCCCTGATCCCTCAGTGAAATACAGTGCTATACAGTATATAAAATATACTGATTTTGCTTGATGTAGCACCTGCCCAAGATAACTTAAGTCAAGCTCTAACATTAATATTTATCATGCACATAGCTTCAGCATCACTGAAGAGCAGAAAATGACGTGAGCATTTCTACCATGAATGTGTTAATTCTGTATCGTCCAGAGTGCAAGGCAGAACAGTGTTTTAATGCCATCTGGACATATCCCTTTTCACCAGTGGTCTTTTCATGGCAGGTGTTCATTTTATACACCTTTTTTAATATGGGAGGCCCCAGGAGCCTGTAACGGTTTATTGAGAGGTGTCAAGGCGTGATTGTCGCATGGAGTATGAATACCTCCGTCCCCAAGTACCAGTCAGGGAGAGTGAATGCCCTCACTGACCGATCTTTAGGGCTACAGGTGGCTGGAGCAGTGGAACAGGGTCTCCAAGGCTGAAAAGAAAACAGAGCAGGTAGGGAACAGAACAGATGTGTATAGTTAAGAGTGCAAGTATATAGTGACCACCTACCTAGTGGGAGACAGTGGCTGCTATGGAGGTGGGAGTAGAAGACCAGGGTTCCCGCAGTGCAGGAGTCCACAACCCACCCAACGTGATGCAGGGTAGATGGCAAGGTTCCAGCGGCCAGTGGGCTCCTTTGGATGGGAGCGGAAAGAGCAAGCCCCAGCAAACAGAGAAAACCAGCTCCTCAAGGAATAAAGATAACAAGTATGGAGTTCAGTGGGCAGTTCTAAGGCAATCCGTTAGGCAGTCCAAGGTCAATACCAGGAGGACAATCCAATAGAACAAAGCAGTGGGCAAATCCAAAAGGTATGTCATCCAAGAGCAGGAAAATTGTCAAAAAGCCAGGAATTCCAAAAGGCAACAGCAAAAACGAACGAACCAGAATGCCACACACACCGGCAAAAGCACCGCTGTGAAGCGATGTGTGCTGCAAAATTAGTATATTTATGCAGTCACCGTGGTAACTGTGTACGTGATTTCACACGTTCCCTAGGCGTGACTGCAGGCACTCTCTGAGAGTCCTGTAATCGCCAGGGCAACCTCCATTGGAAACGTGGCTTGAACCACACACGTGATGTTCTCTGGTGCGTCCTCCGTTGGCCGGGTTGGATGGTTCTGAAAGGGAGTACAACAGGGCCAGCATACACATGTAGTCGGCGGGAGGCAGTGTAGCTGGGGGTAAGTCGCCTTTGTGGTTGTGATGTGGCTGAGTGCATGACAAGAGGCTACCCTCAACAAAGAGTGTTCCTTCCCTCCCTAATGAAGGTATCACAAAACAAACTAATGATTCTTTGTACAGCCCTATTTCAGACTCAAATCAGGTGCCGTGGGTCCCTCCCTCTGTGCCACCAATAAGCCAAGAACCAGGCTGGTGAACAGAAAATATATTTATATTTATTTGAATTACAGGTAATGAAGATCACACTAACACTACCCACGCCACCTTCTTTATGGCTCACAAGTAAACTTCTTTTTACATAAATAAATCACGCAGGTTGTTTTGAAGAACGCAAATCACAATACTTTACACGGATTTCAATTTAAAGATTAATCAACACTGGTCAATGAACAAAATCACGTAACCTTTGTAGTGCTCTGCAATTTCGATTTTTCTGCACACGTAAAAGGCTAGCAGTTGGTTTACAGATTTGTACAAATGCATATGGCAATTATTATTTCACCCACACTTTTGCTTTGAAATAAACACAGGGTGATTTAGCAGTTTGTTTTTCAGACCCCTCCCCTCACTTAAAGGTCTGTGTTGGGGAAGTCAGTTGGGCCGAAAAAAGTTTTTAGGGAAAATTTGGGATTTTCAGACCCTCCTCCCCTTAAAAAGGGCTCTGATGGGGAAGCAGGACATACACATTGGGTTGATTTAGGAATTATGGATTTTCAGACCCCCGATCTAATTAAAGGCCTGTGTTAGGGAGAAGTTTTTTTTTGAAAATCAAATTTTTATTAGGTTTCGCATCTGTGTTACAACAATGCAGAGCATATTTAAACATGGATAAACAGGAAACCAGTTATAACCCCTCATCCCCCACCCCTTCCCACCCCCCCACCACCCACCAATTAAAGTTCTCAATAATTGCGTATTTGACGGGTTCCGAAAAGAGCATAGCAAAGTCTACATGTTGTGCACTTGGCACGTCGAAGTCATGGGCCGAGCTTTGAAGGACTCGGAGTTGGACCAGTGAACGCTGGCCTGAGGCCCCCAGAGGGGGGTTCTCCGGGTCCAGAGCCTAAGATTACACTGTGCGGCCGTATTTTTCGAAGAAGGGGAGCCATATTTCCTTGATGTTGGATCTAGATTCGTCAAGTAAATGCGTGAGGAATTCCATGTCGTAAATGGCCCGTACCTTGGTTACCCATGCTTTTTCCCCGGGCATTCCGAGGTTCTTCCATTTTTGTGAGGGGCAGGAAGGCCGCTCCACCCCATCTATCCCCTTAATCCATGTCAAAACCTCCTCCCAGTAATTCTGGACCACTGGGCACCTCCACCACATGTGAATATAATCCCCCCTTTCGGTCCTACACTTCCAGCAATGTGGATCATACCCCGGCCTCATTCTAGCAATCCTCTGTGAGGGGTAGTGCCAGCGATGCAATACCTTGAGGGCATGGTGGCGATACTGGAGTGAGGCCGTGGAGCGGTTGGCCCGCCTACACATCTCCCTCCACCTCTCGTCGTCAATCTCCTCACCCAGGTCCTTTCCCCATTGTGTGCGTGCAGGTGGGGGGTCTCGCGGGACAGAAAAGACGAAGAGCTTGTAGAGGCGGATATTATTCCCTTGGAGCCCCTCGCCGAAAGGAGGAGTTTTTCAAAGTCTGTAAGGTCTCTCCTGAGGGTGTCCCCCCAGGATGGTTCGGTCAGGACTCCCTTAAGCTGGAGATAGCGAAAGGGGGACAGGGTGCCTATCCCCAGGGCCTCTTCCAGATCTTTCAGGGGTAAGAAAGAGCCCCCCACCCAGAGGTGACCAGTCCTGCTAAGGCCTGCCTCGAACCACGTCTGGTACGCCGCTGGTTCCGCTATCTTGGCCAGGAAGGGGGGGCCCAAATGCAGCTCAAAGGGGAGGGCCAGGTTGTAAGCCAGCGGTAGTAACCCCCTCCCTCTTTCCATAGGGACCACAACACTTTTAGGACTGGGTGATACAAGACACTTCTGGGGATCTTTTTCCTCGGGACCCAGAGCCATTCCTCTATGGAGACGGGCGCGAGAGGCCCGTTGGCCATGGCTACCCATTGTTTTTTCGTCCCTGGGGCAAAGTGGTTGACCAGGACCCTCAGTTGGGTGGCCCTGTGGTATGTTTCAAGGTCAGGGTATCCCACCCCTCCATCCTCCTTCGGTCTGGTCAGCACCTCGTAGGAGATTCTGTGTTTCTTCCCTGACCAGAGAAAGTTGAGGAGAACTCACTTCGTTTCCTTGAAAAACGTTTTGGGGATCAGCACCGGGAGCATTTGGAAAAGAAATAAAAACTTGGGAAGGATTACCATTTTTATGAGATTGAGACGTGCCATCCAGGAGAGTCCCGACCCTGACCATCGCTCTAAGTCTTTCCGGATTGCTGACCAAAGGGGGGGAAATTGGCCGGGTATAGGCCCTCGGGGTCACGGGTGACCTGGACTCCAAGGTACCGGAATCCGTCGTCTCTCAGCCTGAAGGGGAGCCCGTTAACAAAGGTCATCTCTGAGTCTGATAAGTTACCCCCTACGAATGCCACCGATTTCTCCAGATTAACTTTTTACCCCGATAGGTCCCCATAGCGTGAGAGGCCCTGCAGCATTCGGGGGACTGTTTGGGATGGATTTGTGATATAGAGCAGTGCATCGTCAGCAAAAAGGCAGACTTTGCACTGCATCTCTCTGACCTGTACTCCCCTGATGGCCGCATTGTTGCGGATCGAAATTGCCCATGGTTCCATCACGAGCGCGTAAATTAGGGGGCTCAAAGGACATCCCTGCCGTGTACCACGCTCGAGGGGGAATGTCCTCGACTCAGTCCCATTTGCCACCACTCTAGCGGAGGGGGAGGAGTAGAGCGCGGAGATCCAACCCAGCCACCTCGGGCCCAGGGTTGTGAATACCTCCCTCATAAAGGCCCAGCTCACCCTGTCAAAGGCCTTCTCCGCATCAAGTGCCAGTAGAAGCGCGCCTTTGTCGCGGACCCCTCTCGAGGCAAGCACATGGAGCGTCTTCCGCATATTATCAGAACCCTGCCTGTGCAAGACAAATCCCACTTGGTCGGGGTGTACCAGGCGCGGGAGGCAGCCCTCAAGTCTGGTGGCCAGGATTCTGGCAAAGATCTTAGCGTCCAGATTGAGGAGTGAGATGGGTCTATAAGACCCACATTCCGTCTGGTCCTTGCCGGGTTTGGGTATAACAGTGATGAGGGCCTGCAAAAATGTCGGTGGGATGGACTCCCAGTTCCTGATCTGGTTAAACAATTTGGCCAGGGGCTTCAGCAGGACGGGTTGGGTCTGTTTGTAAAAGTTGGCTGCATAGCCGTCTTCCCCCGGTGCCTTTCCCACCTTCATCCTTTTGATGGCGCCCTCCACCTCCTCCTCCGATATCTCTCTCTCCAGGACCTCTAGCTCTAGCTCCACATCGGACAGCCTAGGCAGAGGGTGTTCTGCCAGCTAGGCGCGGATGTCCTCCAGTGATTCGCCTGCCTTTTTGGAATAGAGTTTGCTGTAATCGTCAGCGAAACACTCCACTATTTCCTTGCGGCCCCCATGAATCCCGCCCACTCCATCCCTGAGACGAGTGACTCCCCTCTCAACCCTGCAGCCCCGAGCCCTCTGCGCTAGTAGGGTCCCCACCTTATCCCCGTTCGTAGTACCTCTGCTTAGTGTATCTCATTTTCTTGATGACTTCCCCTATGAGGACCATATGGAGTTCCTGTCTTTTGCCCTGCATCTTCTCCAGGAGAGCCCCTCGATCCACCCCCGGGAGGCCCAGTCTGGCTCGCAGAGCGCCCAACTCAGAGTTTACCCTCGATTAGGCCCCTCTCCCGTTTACGTCTCGAACCCTCCGCTATGAGAAGGCCCCTGAAAGTGGCTTTTGCGGAATCCCACACCATGGACATATCCGTCTCACCGGTGTCGTTTGTCTCAAAATAGGCCTGCATTTCCTGCCTCATGAAATCACGAAATAATGGGTCCCTGAGGAGTGTATCATTGCAACTCCATCGGGAAGATCTTGGGGAGATGGGCAGTGACCAATTTGCTATGAGGAGTTCGTGGTCCGACCAAGTTATGGTTTCCACCTTCGGCTGTTGTGCCTCCCCGTTCCCTTCTTCCGAGATTAACAAAAGGTCGATTCTGGTGTAGGTGTAATGAGGGGGCGTAAAAAAGGTGTACCCACCCTGGCTGGTGTTTGCTGTTCACTAGATGTCCACCCAATAGTGCTCTCTCAGGAGGGCCTGCAGGGCCTGATTGTCCCTGGAGATGCCCCTGGGTGTCCCCCCTCTCGCAGACCACCAGTCAAGCTACGGGTCCATTATAAAGTTGAAGTCCCCCGCCAGTATCATGGCTCCCTCTGCCCACTCATCCATGACATGAAAGACCTGGGTGAGGAAGTGTATTTGTTTTGAGTTGGGCGTGTATAGAGTAGCCAGGGTAACGCGCTCTCCCTCACAGGTTCCCTTAATGCCCAAAAAACGACGACCAAAACCCCTCTTGGTTTCTATGTCTGTGAGATGGAACGCCCTGCTCAGGAGGATACCCACCCCTTCCTTCTGTGAACTTCTGTGTGAGGCCCAGTAATTGCACCCAATGTCTTTCCCCTTGATCTTCGATTCCCTGCCTTGCCTGTAATGTGTATCCTGTAGGAAAAGAACCGTTAGGTGTTGTTTACGGAACATGTTGCTCGTGAGAGATCTCTTATTCTGGGAGTTAAGGCCCTTGACGTTAAACGTGCCTATCTTTGCTTCAATCATTGTCATTTTTCGTTACGCGCGCTGAAATCGCATCTAAGTGTCTGCTACTCGGAGCAGGTTGCAAAAAAAGTGTCCATAGTTTGAGCTGGTTTTCCCTTTCCCCTCGAGCCCCACGGGGGGCAACCGACCCCCTACCCCCTGCCCCCCTCCCCCCCTCACCCCTTACCCATTTTGTGGGGTGTTCGCCACCGGGTCCCCGGGTGGGGATGTGACTGGCAACGAACCACCAGGGTCGCTTCCCTGTCCCCGGGAAAACATTTTCTTAGGTGTAGCGCTTTCCAACATGTCTCTCTTCATTAAGTACCGGCCCTTTCTGATCCGCAGTGGGGAACTGGCTGTAGCGACTCCCGGGCCAGCCCCCCCCCGGCCCTGGTACCTAGTCATGTCTCCTTTGCCCCTGGCGGGGCGTGTCACAGCATGAGACCTGGAGGGGCGCCGTCCGTAGTCCATGTGGAGTCGCCGTGCAACTTCCTATGAAACCATACAACAGCCTCTAAATGGGCAACACTTCAACCCTGACCGAAGTCGATTAAACAAAGAACTCCCCACAGGTCGTGGGGCAAAAACACTATGAACGGCAGGCTCCGTGAATCGTTGCATGCTCCCGTGGGGTGTGGATCAGGCCTTCTGTGCAGAAAGGCGACCCTTGGTTGCTGCTCGTACGCTCATATAGGATCTCCTCGGTCTGTGGGTGGATGTTTGGTTTTTTGGAATTTACGTGAGCCTTTTACCTTTAGCTTCTTGGCCTCGAGGTGCACGAGGGCGGTCTCCGTTGATTTCGTCCCGATTTTGTGATGGTCCCGCGATGTCGCCTGTGAGATCGGTGACCCTTCGGATTTCCGCCTCTGTGACTAGTTGGTACCTCTGGCCCTGCCATTCAAATGCTAGGTGGAATGGGTGGCCCCAGCGATAGCGTGTCCCCTTTTCTTGTAGCCACCTGGTGATAGTGCCGCATTTCTTTCGCATCTGGAGAGTGAGGGCCGAGAGATCCTGGTAAATCGTCACCCTGGAGTTACCATGTTAAATATCCCGTAGGTTTCTAGCCCTCTTCAACACCCTAGCCTTGTCCTTATAGTAGTGAAATCTTGCAAGAACTGAGCGTGGACCTCTACCCCCCCGCCGGCCCGATGGACCTATCAAGCAGGGGAGTCTCCCCCGAGTCCAACCCCAGGACAATCCTGATGATGTCTTGGATTTTGCTTTCAAGTCCAACCGGGGTCTCTCCCTCCGTATCCTCAAGGCCAAAAATTCTCAAGTTGTTTCTCCTCTCCCGGTTCTCCATGTCGTTGACCTTGAGCCGGAGGTCCTCCTTGCGGCGGTGCAGTTCCTGAAATCTAGTTTCCATTTGTGCCTCGAGGATATCCGTCAATGCCTGGTTGCACTCGACCCCTTCTACCCGATCCTCCAGCGTTGAAACCTTGCCGTGAGGACCGCAACTTGGCCCCCATGTCTGTCCTCATACCCCTAATCTCTTCTAGTATCGTTTGGATGTTGCTCTTTATGGCATTCTTGTCCATGGGTTGCAAGGCTGCAGGGCCGGTCTCCATTTCGAGGGACCCAGGCGTGTATTGGTATTGCGCAAGGGTCTCCCTCCAGTTCATGGGGTATCGATCGCACCAAGCTATAGGGTTCTCCTGAGGTGCCTAGGGTGGCCCAGGCGCTCTTCTGCGACAGCCTGAGCCTTCTCCGGTGGTCGGGTGGGTGCCTCCGTGGGGGCTGTGGGGAGGTAGGCCGTTGGGGCGGCGGTCAGGTGTGGAAACGTGGGCCGTTGAGATGGTTCCGCGGTGTCCCGCTGCGTCGGCCCGGGCACAGACGAATCACTGGTGGTGAGAGCGGTAGGTGTGGCGGTGGTGCCCCCGTATCCCCAATGATGGATGGGCCGGTCGCCGGCAGCTGGGCCCTGTGTGTTGGATGGACGGGCCGTTACTCCTCTCTGGTGGGGTCGGATGACCCGCCGCATCCGGCGTGGGGGCTCCTCTGAGATGTCCGGAGAGGCGGGGGCCGTCAGCCGTGTGGCCTAAGCCACTGAAGGGGATCTCCGCAGGGCCCGTCCAAGCCGTCGAGAGGACCTCAGGCCTCGGTGCACGAGTCAGAGCGGGTGGGGAATTCGACTCCTCCCACCGCTACGCAGATAGGCGATGTGCGTCTCCCACTCGGGGCCTTCCCTCAGGTGCAGGGGGGTTGCCGTTCACAGGTCGTTATCTCAGGAACGGGGGCATCTCTGAAGTCCGGACAAGCTTCTGGGTAGTCCACAGCGGTTCCCCTTCTCAACGATTGCTGATAGATGGGGTTAAAAAGCACTTAAGGCATGTTATTCCATGAGTTTCCTGGGGCCATGCGGGGAGCTTGAGATTCAGGCGGCCATCCTGCCCGCGTCCCCTGGTGGCCTCTGTTAGGGAGAAGTTTGACAGAAAAATGGGGGCAGAGGGTTTAGGAATTTAGGATTTTCAGACCCCCTTCACTTAAAAGCCTGTGTTGGGGAATCTGGACATAAAAATTGGGATGATTTAGGAATTTTTGATTTTCAGACGCTCCCTGCCATTTAAAGGCCTGTGTTGGGGGGACATTGACAGTTTAGGGATTGTAGTTTAGGAACAAGGGCACCCCTCTTCCTAAAAGAAGTCAGGGTTAACAGGAAAAATAGGATTACCCAATTACATTACAGGCTATAATTTTCAGCGTACACTGAGAATGAGCTTTGATAATTTCAAAAGTTAACAAAAATCACCCTTAGTGTTTTGCTTAAGGGGAATTAATTAAAAGAATTTAGATAGAAATACTAAGAGAGATTACTATGAACTATTCCGTGCAGATAATGAATACACTTTGAATAGTGATGGAAGACATCAAGAGGTACAATGAATAGAAACAACTAGGGTGAGTTATATATCATGATGCTCTAGAAATAAAATGTTTTATTGGATACTAATGTATCAAATTGTAGATTACAAATCAACTCAAGTTTCCCATTACATTTATTGTATATATCCTTGTTGCAGATAAAAAAAAGTGCAACCAAAAGATCCTCCTGGAGATCCACATCCAAGAGTGTGGTGAAACACCTGTTGAGGATCATAATAGTTAAAATAACTGTAAACAGGTAAAAGGAACATATGAACATATATTGAAATTTTGAATATTGCTAAGATCTAAATAGAGACTCATATTTGAAAAAATAGAAGTCAGATTGAATGATTGAATGTCAAGAAGACAACAATTGTACCGGCAAGAATTATCGCAACCACGATTGGACAGTTACCATTCTCTCTCTCCCTAAGTCCAGCCTCTCTCTAAGGATTGGTTTAGGAGTCTAGAACGGAACTATTGCCACTCCCATTTGAAATCCCACTTTTTAATGTCAACCTTTTGGCAAAAAGTACCTTCATGGCAAAACATTGTAATTTACTAATAAATGCCACTCTTTTGCTCTGCTCCACTAAATACAATGGTGTCCACATGGGAAAAATACTTTAAAAGATGCTGTGTTCTTTACTCTGGCACAAAATAGCATGCAGACTGGCAGCTAAAAAGCACACACAGCAACGCGTATCATGCCTCACATGGCGCTTGATCACAAACAGTTTGTTTGGGACACCTTTCCTTAAAACACAACACCAAACTCTACCTTTGTCACATGACAAGGCCCTGTTTGACTTCAGCCCATATCTAATGTTGGAAACCTACTTGTAGTTTGGCCATCTTAGCACTATGCTTACGAACCAGCTATAATACCCAAATCGTTTTTTAGGAGGGTAAAAATATGCATTTATTTGTTGTTTCCACCAAAGAGCATAATTATAACTGATTCTTTGGCCAATGCACATAAAACAATATAGTTGCACCCAATAATATTAGTAGTTTAATACATCTCATATGTTTGTAAGATGATCTCTGCAAAGAGCATGCAAATGACTCCCAACATGTTTTGAACAAGTCAAAAAAATATATAGGGCCTCATTACGACCCTGGCGGTAGGGGGTTAACGGCGCCGGTAGAGCTGCCGGTGCTGTTAACCCCCTACAGCCTCAATACGAGGTCCACTCGCGGGACCCGCTAAGAACACCTGGTTTTACCAGATGTCCTTAGTGGGTCCCGCGAGGGGCCCAGCATGTTAACAATGGGCCCGTCATTAACGGGCCCATTGTTAGTATGCTGCCCATTCCCATTCAGCCCTATGGGGACTCAAATGGGAATGGGGATGGACCGGGTCCGGGTTTCTTGAATGGGGAAATACTGGGCCCTCCAAGGTTGGAATGGCCCGGTATTTCCCCATTCAGGGAACTCAGACCCGGGTTTGGTGGTAGCCATGCCCTTATTAAGGGCATGGCTACCTCCAAACTCGTAATGAGGCCCATAGTTTCCTTAATTAAAAAAAACACAACCGTCAAGTGCTAAATTTCAGTATAGACTGAAAATATATAAGAACAAGGTTGGTAAAAAAATCAGCATTTGAATCCCAATTATGAACAAGAAAGCTACAAACATATCAGTTGATATACAATATTGACACATAGTGTATATTTATTTTATTTATTTATTTGCATTTGTAAAGTGCCCAATCGCAGGGGTATCAGGGCGCTGTCGCAAACTAGTTAAATGGTACATATACTTAGATCATCAAAGATTACATCACCTTAGAACATAGGAAATTTCACAGAGGGAGAGGACAAGAATGCTGAGGGCATGATGTAGTCAACTGTTTCGGATAGATCCTTCGAAGGTCAGTGGGGGCATAGTTAGGCCTAGAGCCACGTTTTTTGGAGTTTTTCTGAATGCTCAATGAGAGTTTTCCAATCATAGCGAGGGCAGCCTGCTATGGATGGGAAGCTCGTCCCGCCTCCTCTGGCACACATATATTTAGGAGGGATGATTCAGTGGACGTAAGAGGCTCTGACCGGTCTGGTAGGGTTGGCTTTGATGATTATTTGAGCTAGGTACTCCGTTTCTGCATGATGTGGTGGATTTTATAAGTTAATCCTTTCTTGGATAGGGAGCATGTGTGCCCTTTTACGGGTTGCAGAGATGTGGTCTTTTTTGTAGCTGTTGAGTGCAGCACGTAATGTGTTGTTCTCGATTACCTGCATTTTGCAGATGTTTCTTCGAGAGGTGCTTGCAAAGAGGGCGTTGCAATAGTCAAGTCTTGCTCCGGTTATTGATCTTGCAAAGGTCAGGCAACAGGCTGGTGTGAGGTATTGCCTTGCTGCATTGAGAAATGTGACTGTATATGCTGCAGACGAGGCGATGGCATTAACTTGTTTGGTCATCGAGAGAGTGGCGTTGCGGTGCACTCCCAGTGTTTTCACGGAGGCCGAGACTGGGATTTTGATGGCGTCAATCAGGAATGATGTGTAAGATGGTGGAAGTTTTTTAAACATAGTAGGTGATATAGTAGTAGGTGAAAATAGTATATACTTTCTTTTAAAATAATATCCACAAATATTGCCATACAGTGACATTTGCATACAGGAATATGATGTATAATGACCTCAATTGACCAAGGTTTCTTATGACCTTACCGGCCACATGGTCATGAACTGCAAGATTGTAAACAGACTACTTATTCGGGACAACAAATGCATCTATTTAAAAAAACACTGATGATGTAAAACTCTACTTAAAAAATCAGCATCATAATGGATCTCTGGATGTACTTTATTAAAATTAATTATGAACTTATAACTATATATAGTGACTAGTGCATGTCATGATATATAATACTGTCTAATCAATTAATCTGGGTAAAGTGCTGAGTACATATGAACCTTCCCGCCATATAATCATGGACTATATATAATAATCATGCTAGAATGTAAACAACCCACTCAAAGTGACAGGTGCACCTGTACAGACACTGGTAATGTATAACTCTACTTAAAAACCAGCATCATAATAGGTCTCTGGATTTATATGTAAGAATTAATTATGGATGGACTTGTAACTCTATAAAATGACTAATGCATTTCATAATATAGAATGCAGTCCCATCAATTCATCCAGATAACATGCCACATGCATATCTCCAAAAACCTAATGGTACTATACCACTGAATCTATGTACCAACATATCTTAAACCTTAGTGGAAGGATTTTTCTCACAAAAAATACAAGATTATATAGGTCTACCAAGCTAATGGGCAATGAATATCATATGGTCATCATATAAGTGCCATCCAAAAAGAAGAAATAATCATTGAAATCAAAATTCCAAATGTATAAAACACAATACTTTAAATCAATTCCATACTAATCATAAATTGCTTCAGACACATTGTAACAATCACATGTTCACAATAATAACGCACTCTGCCGTGCAAAATACAAATTCACTAGTACTAAGAAAAACTACACAAAACCCTAAAATACATACACATTTTAAAGGATCCTGTCTCGCCCAAAGAAAAAACAGAACAAAATGAAGCTGAAGCTAAAAAAGAAACCTCACGAAGTAACACAATACATGTCCCTAAATTGCTTACATCATTCATAGATCTTTTTCTTCAGAGCATAATATAGTGAACCCCTGACCCCATAGATTAATACATAATCCAATGTTGTTGAATGTATACTTAACAGAGCATACAAAAAGAGGGGTCCTACTTAAATAATTCCTATATCACACTTCAACAGATTCTTAATCATATCAATATCCCACAAATGTGTACATTTCTTCATTGATGTTCAAACCCCAGGGAATGTTTGTTTCAAAGTCAATAATCATCTTTGTTTCTGACTGTCGTACCTTCAGAATCCTATTGCCTCCTCTTAGATGTCTCGGTACATGGATAGCCCCAAGGAATGAAAAACCATCTAATTTACCCCCATGACATTAAAAAAATACTTAGATACGGAGTACGAAAAATCACAATTTTATATCGCTCTGATATGCTGTAAAATTCTCACGTACCATTTTTTACATGGACAGAATCGGATATAAACCACAAATTCTGTTTCACATGTTATTTTTTGCTGGACAATAAAATCAGAATTAACCACAGGGTGTTTGTACTTGGTGCAGGGAGTGGCATACTGGCACACCTTACATTTATGACACTTGAAAAATCCCTGACATGATCGCGAAAGCGAATTACTGGCTGATGTTTTGCTCGGAGGAGAGGCAGAAAACTTGACACAAGTTTGTCCTTGATTGATTTAGACTTTTGAAAAGTAACAATAGGCAGTTGAGATAATACCAGCCCTAAGTCAATATCTGTCTTTAGAACATGCCAATTTCTATTAATAATCTGTTGAATTTTTGAAGATTCTGAACCATATGTTAAGATGAGTCCAGTTTCTGCCTCCTTAAGGTTCCAGTATTTTGCATTTTGTTTAGCAACGCTTCTCCAAGGTTCTCACTGTCAAAAATGTCCTTGAATATTCATCTTGAGATATCCCTGCACGAGACATTTTCTAGCAGTTCTGGATCTTTTTGTTTCAAAATCCATCAGATTAGAACAATTGTGCCTCAATTGTATGAATTCTCTGTATGGGATACCATTTAGACAAGCCATATGGTGACTACTGCTAGCCTCTACTTGGACATTTGAGCCTGTCACTTTATGATGTACAGAAGTGCTAACTCCCTACAGAGTTATACAAACATCCACATCTAGAAAAACAATTTTAGAATCACTATGTGTTTCTGTTACATTTAGGTTCAATTCATTGGCATTTAAAATTTGCATGAAATCGAACCATTCCTTTTCCTCCCCTTTCCAAATAATGAAAAGGTCATCAATGAACCTCAGCCTACAAACCACTTTCTCAGTGTATTTCTCATATTCTGTGGACCATACTATATTTCCCACCATCCCATGGCGAGTTTGGCGTACGATGTGGTAAAAATTTCTCCATTCGCTGTTCCCCTCGCTTATGATAAAAAGAGCCATTGAACAAGAATACATTGTGTGACAAACGAAATGTAAGCTTGTCTAAAATCATTTCTGAGTGACTCAAATAATTCAGGGATCTGGAGTTCAAAAAGAATTTATAAGATGATATACCAAACTCATCACTGATGGAAGTATACAATGAAACTACGTCCAGGGTGGCCTCAGAAAAGCAGGGAGTGTGGAAACAAAATGTTTTATGGTTTCATCTAAAATTGGGTGAGAATTTCCATCATTGACCCATTCAATGTCACTATTGGCCTACCTGGATGACGCGTAAGTGACTTGTGCACCTATGTTAAAAAGTAGATAGTGTGGAACACATGCATTTGAGGACAAAGAAACGTGCAAGTATCTTCATCCAAAATGCCTCGATCTGCCCACTTTTGCAGTAAAACAGACAGTTCATTAGAAAAACCTGGAAATGGATCAACCAACAATTTGGAATAGCAAGATTCATCCCTTAGTAGTCTATTTGCCTCACCAACACAGTCAAGGTCATTTTGCAATACAATATTTGAGTCCTTACCAGACAGCTTAATTACTATGTTAGTAATTTGTGTAAGTTCAGACAAAGTTATTTTCTGCTGTAAGGTCAATTCCTTGCAGAGACAAAGTCAACATGACGTAATTTCTTCAAGTCACCTATTACTAGGTCCTAAAATGCCTCTAGGCAGCTTGAAATTGGAGGATTAAATCTGGATTTAGGCTTCATATTTGTATTTTTTGACCAGTCAACATTAATAATAAAACATGATAAATCTCCAATTTTAACATCACACAGCAATAACCGCTAATTCAGCCATGTCCATCAAAATAGCCACGTCATAATTTGCCCCTAAGTAGTTCTCCCAGTGCACCTTAATGTCTGTGATTCCTTCTGGGGATTGATCAAAAAATGTTTAGTCAATTTTAACTTACGCATATACTGGTCAAAGTCCAAAAATCTTTGTGCATATTTAAATCCACTTTTAGGAGAGAAATGAAGTCCCAATTATAAAACTTCCAACTGCCCATTAGTCAAGAAATGATCAGATAAGTTAATTATTTGAGTGGAGGTTGAATCCTCTACTGTTTGCCCCATGTGCCATATTGCGCTGATCTTGTTTGGCTGGTTTGGTTTGATGCACTTGGCCCTACTCCCCCTCCTTGTCCTGGTAGGTGTTTTCTATGTCCTTTTCCTCTTCCACAGCCTCTTCCCCTGTTCAATATCGTTCCAAGGAAGCCTCGTCTCCTGTAAAATATTTAGACATATAGCTGGGGGTTCTGTATCACTGATCACAGAATCTGATTCTGCCGATGAGGAGGATGGTGTTTCACTAGATGTGGTGCTGATATTAGGTTCTTCTACAAGCTGTTTCCTTAAAACATCATATTTTTTGGCAAATGTGTAGACCCTGCCTGCCTCATAGTCTTGCTTATCTCACAGAAATGTGTGCTTTTTGCGTTGTTTAATATCTTCTTAATAAGAAATTACATTTAAATCAATATTGCACACAATTATTTTACCTCGTTCTGTGTTCTGTATGCTCAACAATTTATTTCCCACATCTTCAATTTTCTGCAGGATTATTAGGTGGTCTGATTTAGAATATTTCACTAATGTTATCAAGAATTTAGCTGAAGAGTCATTAGTAGCTTCGCCCCATTCTTGGAGCATAGCTGGATTTTGGTCCTCAAAAGATGGAATCACCAAAATATATATATATATATATATATATATATATATATATATATATATATATATATATATATATATATATATATATATATATATATATTCCGCTTCAGCTAATCATGGGAGATTTACTAAAATGACAGCCATGTTAGCACCATGTGGCAATTTGTTGCCATTTATACAAAAAGTATAATAGTTATAAACATACAATTTACTCTCCAGATACCTAATTTTATTCTCCACCAGTTTGCCAACTCTTAAATTCGGGACATTTTCAGAGCTTATCTTATCTCAATGAAATGTGTGCTTTTTGCGTTGTTTAATATCTTCTTCATAAGCAATTAAATTTAAATCAATATTGGCATGCAGTTTTTTACATCCTTCTGTGTTCTAAATGCTCAACAATTTATTTTCCACATCCTCAATTTTCTGCAGGATTATCACGCAGTATAATTTAGAATATTTCACTAATGTTATCAAAAACTTAGCTGAATAGTCATTAGTAGCTTCGCCCCATTCTTGGAGCATAGCTGGATGTTGGTCCTAAAAAGTTGGAGTCACCAAAATATATATATATATATATATATATATTACATGGCCACGGTAGTGGCCATGTAGTTATGGTTAAGTTGGTGTTTCCATAGGAAGAGCACTTTTTGGGCGGCTTATAACTTCGCTCCCCCTCCCACCCACCCCCCGCTCATGCCCCGTGTGTCTCTCCCCATCCCGCCCAGCCCCTGCTCAAGCCCCGTGTGTCTCTCCCCCTCCCGCCCACCCCCGCTCTTGCCCCGTGTGTCTCTCCCCCTGCCCCCCACCCCCGCTCATGCCCCGTGTGTCTCTCCTCCTCCCGCCCACCCCCCGCTCATACCCTGTGTCTCTATCCCTCCCTCCCGCCCACCCCCCGCTCATTCCCTGTGTGTCTATCCCTCCCGCTGACCACCCCCCCGCTCATCCCCATGTGTCTATCCCTCCTGCCGCCCACCCCCTTCTCATGCCCCGTGTGTCTATCGCTACTGCCGCCCACCCCCCCGCTCATGCCCCGTGTGTCTATCGCTCCCGCTACCCACCCCTGCTCATGCCCCTTGTCTCTATCCCTCCCGCTGCCCATCCCCCGCTCATGCCCCGTGTCTCTATCCCTCCCGCGGCCCACCCCCGCTCATGCCCCGTGTTCCTATCCCTCCTGCCGCCCACCTCCCGCTCATGCCCCGTGTGTCTCTCTCCCTCCCGCTCATGCCCCGTGTCTCTATCCCTTACTCCCGCCCACACCCCGCTCATTCCCTGTGTGTCTATCCTTCCCGCTGCCTACCCTCCGCTCATCCCCCATGTGTCTATCCCTCCCGCCGCCCACCCCCTTCTCATGCCCCGTGCGTCTATCGCTACTGCCGCCCACCCCCCCGCTCATGCCCCGTGTCTCTATCGCTCCCGCTGCCCACCCCCCGCTCATGCCCCGCGTGTCTATCCCTCCTGCTGCCCACCCCCCGCTCATGCCCCGTGTGTCTCTCCCCCGAGCCGCCCACCCCCCGCTCATGCCCCGTGTGTCTGTCTCCCCCCCACTCATGCCCCGTGTCTCTATCCATCCCACCGCCCACCCCCCGCTCATGCCCCATGTGTCTCTCCCCTCCCCCCACCCCCGCTCATGCCCCGTGTGTCTCTCCCCTCCCCCCACCCCCGCTCAAGCCCCGTGTGTCTCTCCCCCCACTCCTGCTCATGCCCCGTGTGTCTCTCCCCTCCCCCCACCCCCGCTCATGCCCCGTGTGTCTCTCCCCTCCGACCCACCCCCCGACCCCCTGCTCATGCCCCGTGTCTCTATCCCTCCCAACGCCCACCCCTGCTCATGTCCCATGTGTCTCTCCCCTCCCCCTGACCCCCCGCTCATGCCCCGTGTGTCTATCCCTCCCGCTGCCCACCCCGCGCTCATGCCCTGTGTGTCTATCCCTCCTGCTGCCCACCCCCCGCTCATGCCCCGTGTGTCTATTCCTCCCGCCCACCCCCGCTCATGCCCTGTGTGTCTATCCCTCCCGCCGCCCACCCCCCGATCATGCCCCGTGTCTCTATCCCTCCCCCCGCTCATGCCCCGTGTCTCTATCCCTCGCCCGCTCATGCCCCGTGTCTCTATCCCTCCCGCCGCCCACCCCCGCTCATGCCCCCTGTCTCTATCCATCCCGCTGCCCACCCCCCGCTCATACCCCGTGTCTCTATCCCTCCCGCCGCCCACCCCCCGCTCATGCCCCTTGTCTCTATCCCTCCCGTCGCCCACCCCCGCTCATGCCCCGTGTCTCTATCCCTCCTGCTGCCCACCCCCCGTGTCTCTATCCTTCCCGCCGCCTACCCCCCGCTCATGCCCCGTGTGTCTATCCCTCCCCCGCTCATGCCCCGTGTGTCTTTCCCTCCCGCCGCCCACCCCCCGCTCATGCCCTGTGTCTCTATCCCTCCTGCCGCCCACCCCCCGCTCATGCCCCGTGTCTCTCTCCCCCCCACCCCTGCTCATGCCCTGTGTGTCTCTCCCCTCCCCCCACCCCCGACCCCCCGCTCATGTCCCGTGTGTCTATCCCTCCCACTGCCCACCCCCCACGCTCATGCCCCGTGTGTCTATCCCTCCCGCCGCCCACCCCCCGCTCATGCCCCGTGTTTCTATCCCTCCCGCCGCCCACCCCCTGCTCATGCCCTGTGTGTCTATCCCTCCCGCTGCCCACCCAGCGCTCATGCCCTGTGTCTCTATCCCTCCCCCCGGTCATGCCCCGTGTCTCTATCCCTCCCCCGCTCATATGCCCCGTGTCTCTATCCCTCCTGCCGCCCACTCCCCGCTCATGCCCCGTGTCTCTATAAACCCCCCGCCGCCCACCCCCTGCTCATGCCCCGTGTGTCTATCCCAAACGCCGCCCGCCCCCGATCATGCCCTGTGTCTCTATCCCTCCCCCCGCTCATGCCCCGTGTCTCTGTCCCTCCCGCCGCCCACGCCCCGTGTCTCTATCCCTCCCGCCGCCCAACCCCCGCTCATGCCCTGTGTGTCTCTCCCCTCCCACTCACCCCCGCTCATGCCCCGTGTGTCTCTCCCACCCCCCACCCCCCTGAACCCCCGCTCATGCCCCGTGTGTCTATCCCTCCCGCCGCCCACCCCCTGCTCATGCCCGTGTGTCTATCCCTCCCACCCACCCCCGCTCATGCCCCGTGTGTCTCTCCCCACCCCCCCCACCGCCCCTGAACCCCCGCTCATGCCCCGTGTGTCTATCCCTCCCGCCGCCCACCCCCCCTCATGCCCCGTGTCTCTATCCTTCCCGCCGCCCATCCTGCTCATGCCCCGTGTCTCTATCCCTCCCGCCGCCCACCCCCCGCTCATGCCCCGTGTCTCTATCCCTCCCTCCCGCCCACCCCCCGCTCATGCCCCGTGTCTGTCTCCTTTTTCCCCCCACCCACTCATGACCCGTGTCTGTCTCCCGGTTCGGCGACGGGATGTTTTGACGCGCCGCACTCCTGTGCACAACGCCTGCTGTTTAGGGAAACGTTCAGTGCCGTGCACTGAAAATGCGAGTTTCAACTTCACCCCACACTATTTTAAAATGAAACTGTTTTAGAGCGGTTTCATTTTAAAATAGTGTGGGATGAAGTTGAAACTCGCACTTTCAGTGCACTGCACTGAACGTTTCCCTAAACAGCAGGTGATGTGCACTGGGGTGCGGCGTACAGAGCAGAATTGATCGGCCCGGCTGTGTACTCTGCGTGGCTGTGGTGCCTGCATGAAGAACTCGCAGGACATTTATGTGCGGCCAGTTCGGCGAGGGCTGCCGCGCCGTGCCACGCCGAACCGGCTCCTGCGCCGAACCGGCTGCGCCAAATCGTCCAGCGCCGAACCGGCCGCCCCGAAATGTCCTGCTCCGTGCCCCATGTCTCTCTCCTGTTGCCCCCCGCTCATGCCCCGTGTCTGTCTCCTGTACCCCCCACCCCCCGCTCATGCCCCGTGTCTGTCTCCTGTTCCCCCCCACTCCCCCGCTCATGCCCCGTGTCTGTCTCCTGTACCCCCCTACCCCCTGCTCATGCCCTGTGTCTATCTCCTGTTGCCCCCCACACCCCCTGCTCATGCCCAGTGTCTGTATCCTGTTCCCCCACCCCCGCTCATGTCCGTGTCTGTCTCATATTCCCCCCACCCCCCGCTCATGCCCCGTGTCTGTCTCCTGTCCTCCCCACCCCCCGCTCATGCCCCATGTCTCTCTCCTGTTGCCCCCCACCCCCTGGTCATTCCCTGTTTCTGTCTCCTGTACCCCCCATCCCCTGCTCATGCCCCGTGTCTTCCTCCTGTTCCCTCCCACCCCCTGCTCATGCCCCGTGTCTTCCTCTTGTCACCCCCTCCTATGATGCCCCTTGTTCACCTCTTGTTCCCCCCCCCGCTCATGCCCCGTGTCTCCCTTCTTCCCCTCCCACCCCCCGCTCATGCCCTGTCTTCCTCCCCCCCACTCCCCGCTCATGCCCCGTGTCTCCTTTCTTTCCCCCCACCCCCCGCTCATGCCCCGTGTCTGCACTGTTGGAACAGGGCAGACACGAGACATGAGCGGGGGTGTGGGCCCCACCTTGCCCTACCCCCGCTCATGCCCCGTGTCTCTCCTGTTCACCCCCGCTCATGCTCCGTGTCTGTCTGCCTCTTTTCCCCCCCGCTCATGGCCCGTGTCTCCCCTGTTCACCCCCACCCCCCGCTCATGCCCCGTGTCTCCCTTCTTTCCCGCTCATGCCCCGTGTCTCCCTTCTTTCCACCCCCTGCTCATGCCCCGTGTCTCCCTTGTGTTACCCCCCACTCATGCCCCGTGTCTCTCTCCTGGTCTTCCCGACCCCCTGCCGATGCCCTGTTGTGTTCTCTTTATACACCCTGCCTTCCCTTTCCCTGGTGTCCATCTTGGTAAAAGATTTTCCTTCCTACACCAGGACGCCTGTCTGCGGTGTCCTGGTTTGGGAAGAAAAATCTTTTTTTTACTACCCCAGGTTCCCACTTTGAGAACCTAGGATGCTAGTGGTCTTCCTCCACTGAAAAGGACGTTATGGTTACGTTGCTCTAATAAAAAAACTATGAAATTCAGTAAAAAAAAATGTGTTAAAGTGACTTTATGGTTAAGTTGCACTAATAAAAACCTATGAAATTCAGTAAAAAAACGGTGTTAAAGGGACGTTATGGTTAAGTTGCGCTAGTAAAAACCTATGAAATTCAGTAAAAAATCTTTGTTAAAGGGACGTTGTGGTTAGGTTGCGCTACTAAAAACCTATGAAATTCAGTAAAAAATCTTTGTTAAAGGGACGTTATGGTTAAGTTGTGCTACTAAAAACCTATGAAATTCAGTGAAAAAACTTTGTTAAAGGGATGTTATGGTTCAAAGTAAAACCAAAAAAACCCTGAAATTCGGCAGTTATGGTAAGATAAGCAACCATAACTCGCGCCACCGTGCACTGTTAACACTAACACCCAGGACATCAAAGATGACATCACAAATGTCATTGATGACATCACTGATGACATCACATGTGCATTTACTTTTCATGAAAACTCTGTACAAGGGATTCTTATAATGCTGACCAAAAACTGTCAAGGATCATTGGGGATAAATATCATGAGCTAATTAGTGCATTAAGCAATGCATTGATATAAATAGCATTCTGTTATGAAGTTATCCAGTATACTAAGCTACTCATGCAGAAACATAGGCAGTGTGTGCAGCATACATGATGAAGGTGCAATATTCATAATCTTGCCATGTTGAATAGTGAAATGATAACTGCTTTCTTATTAGAGTCTTGCGTACTGTGAAACATGTAATACGTAGATAATAAAACCCACTTAATACATAATTATTACAGACAAAACACAAAGAGACAACAACACATACGAATATGAGTATATACAGGGACAGTGAAGTAAACAAAAAAGCAGAAGTAGTATCAGAAAGAGTTCATAACCTAACTGATTGTCTTTATGCAGAGAAATTATTGCTTTGTTTCAAAGCTGCTACTTACCATATGTATGTGTATCACATACATATGGTAAGTAGCATATCCATAACGTTCCTTTAACAACGTTTTTTTACTGAATATATATATATATTACAAGGCCTGCGGTAGCGGCCATGTAGTTATGGTTCAGTTATGGCTAAGTTGCTAAACCCATAGGAAGAGCACATTTTGAGTGGCTTATATATAAATAAATATATTCTAAATTGACAGCCATGTTAGCACCATGTGGCAATTTGTTGCATTTAAAAAGTATAATAGTTATAAACATACAATTTACTCTCCAGATCACTGATGACATCACATGTCTGGCTCTCCCTTTTTTACCTTTACTGACATATCTAGGCCACATACTTTTCTTCAGTAACAGTCAGGAAGTAATAATTGAAAAAGTACTATATTTGTAGACTTAGGGTCAAGTCACATCATATGAAACATATACATAGCGGAAGACACAGGCTTGCAAGAGAGCAATCCTTTCTGTGCATGAAGATAATCATTAGGGTTATCAGCACTTTCTCATAGTTTTATTTTTATTACTCTACCTTCCCTGTATATGCTCATATTTGTATACATTGTACTCACTCTCCTTTCCTTAGGGTGCAGTCACATCATGTGATACACATACATATGGTAAGTAGCAGGTTTGAAACAGAGCAATAGTTTCTCTGCATAAAGACAATCAGTTAGGTTATGAACTCTTTCTGCTACTACTTCTGCTTTTTTGTTTACTTCACTGTCCCTGTATATACTCATATTTGTATGTGTTGTTGTCTCTTTGTATTTTGTCTGTAATAATGATGTATTACGTGGGTTTTATTATCTACTTATTACATGTTTCACAGTACGCAAAACTCTAATAAGAAAGCAGTTATCATTTCACTATTCAACATGGCAAGATTATGAATATTGCACCTTCATCATGTATGCTGCACACACTGCCTATGTGTCTGCATGAGTAGCTTAGTATACTGGATAACTTCATAACAGAATGCTATTTATATCAATGCATTGCTTAATGCACTAATTAACTCATGATATTTATCCCCAATGATCCTTGACAGTTTTTGGTCAGCATTATAAGAATCCCTTGTACAGAGTTTTCATGAAAAGTAAATGTACATGTGATGTCATCAGTGATGTCATCAATGACATTTGTGATGTCATCTTTGATGTCCTGGGTGTTAGTGTTAACAGTGCACAGTGGCACGAGTTATGGTTGCTTATCTTACCATAACTGCCGAATTTCAGGGTTTTTTCGGTTTTACTTTGAACCATAACGTCCCTTTAACAAAGTTTTTTCACTGAATTTCATAGGGTTTTTAGTAGCACAACTTAACCATAACGTCTCCTTAACAACGGTTTTTTACTGAATATATATATATATATATATTACATGGCCTGCGGTAGCGTCCATGTAGTTATGGTTAAGTTATGGTTAAGTTGCTAAACCCATAGGAAGAGCACATTTTGAGTGGCTTATATATAAATAAATAAATATATTCTAAATTGACAGCCATGTTAGCACCATGTGGCAATTTGTTGCATTTAAAAAGTATAATAGTTATAAACATACAATTTACTCTCCAGATCACAGTCACACACTGGCTGGGCCATTTGCCTTGCATAGAAAGGAGCCTTCAGAGAAAACAAGTCTGGCTACAGGGGAAGTTTGCTTTGAACACCATTAAGAGCAGGCCATACTTTATTGCAGTTGTAAATAGCTGGGATGCAAGAGCCAGGCTCCCGGTGGGGAAGCCATTGGCAAATTCTGCCCAGAGACCCACAGATTGTCCATGGCTGAATGAACTCATGTATTGAATTTTCTAACATCAGCCTTTATTCTTTAAATACTCTGTATTTCACTGATCAGGGTTCATTTTACTTTTGCATCAGTGGATTTCTTCTTTCTTTTCACACAGCATCGTTTTTTAAATAGGACAGCTGAAAGTACAGAACTGTTTATTTCCGTCATTAATTAAATATATTTTGAATTATCCATGGTTCATTTTCATGCTGAAAAGAGGGTCTGAGTTGTCATTGTGCACCCCCTTTTGATAGTGCACCCCCTTTTGAGTGTCGGTTTCAGTGAAAATGCTGCATTTATCTCTCAGCCAGCAATGTGATGTGCCTTTCCAATCTGCACACTGATTACACTTTTGTTTTAGCTTTCTCTGGATTTCTAAAATATACCCACATAGTATTTCTAAATGGACCCATTTCCATTGGGATGGTTCTTGAAGGCTGGCAGGTCATTTTTCCAGTGGACCCTTCAGTTCTGTTGGTTTGGTGCCTTTGATTAAACACCAAAAGCCCCACTGTTTCTAACTCCCACACCTCTGTCAATCCTGGCCTCTCCTATAGGGGCCTGGACCTTTCCCTTTTCGACCTCTCCTCCTTTACGCCCATCGTGTGTTTGGACAATGTTTTTGTTGCACATCCGTTTCTGTGTAGGGGTCTGGGAGCCAGCGAACATCAAGGGTGGGTGACATGTTGTTGTTCATGCACTCTGAGTTCCCAGCAGAGTGGAGTGCTTCATAGAGTTTCCTCGTTATCGGGTCCCAACACATGTGAACAGGCTTTTTTAAGTTTGGAGTATGCACACTTTGGTATAAAAAGCAAATTCTTGGATTTCTCATCCCTGCAGGACCGCTCTTCCTGTAGATGTTGCTTGTACCTGTACTGGATGAACCTGACCTGCTAAAGGGGGCCATTATGACAGCTAGGACCCTGTAACAAGTCCCTACCAAACTTGTAGGAGAGGGTGGCGTAGACTAGATGATCCTCCCCAAAATGCAGTGGGTCTTGCTTTACGTAGCATGTGGCGCTACCCTGCACCCTTGGTAACCAATGCTTAACCCTCATATCAAGGCAGGTCACTTGGTCATATATTCTATTCCCAACTGCATTTGTGCTGACTGAAGCCTACCACATTTCTTGACCTAGTCAGGTAGTGTGCCTCAGACCTCTGGGTTTAGTGCACGTTACACAGGTTTGAATCCCAGTAGTGCTCTTTCTCCTTTTGAGGTCTACAATTTAATTCCCTTATAAACATAGTATAATTGCATCAATTAGCAAATGAAGACGGCTATTCTGTCCCTCTCAGCCAATCAGAATATTTTAGAGGTCAGTCAATAACTACTGGTATTGACTGCATGCTGAACATTATATTTTCAGAAGCAGATAGGGAAACAACAATGCAATGTCCAGGCAAGATTTATATGAAGAAGACACTCCCTCTCTGGGAGAACCTTTTTCTTTTGCTGCAACGCGCTATTTAACACACGAAAGAGAAAGCTTAAAGATTGGGAAATATTTTCATTTTCTTATAGAAAGACGGTTTACTTTTACATGACACCTAATGCAGGCTCATGTTAAATCTGTTCCAGTTCAACCAAGCAGCAATTAAAATGTTTAACATATGAACACAACAATGTTTTTTTAAATACTACAAAATAAAACCACATTTAATTCACTTAGTAAATCTATATACTTTGCTCACTCTTACATATAATTTTTTTACTTCACCACTAAATCTCCAACACATGTATTGCTACTCCCACTACATGCTAATAGCCGTATACACCTCAGGAGTGGTCATTATCACTTGAGATAAGGACCCTTCCCCAATTTATGAACCTCGGCTTTGCTTCAGGCCATAACTTGATGGCGGATCTTGCAATTGGTTGGAGGTTCTATCTGCTTTTTGCAGCGCCTAGATGCCTTTGGGCTGTAGTACGTTCAACAAATGTAAAAAATAAAAATAATTAAATTAATGTTGGAGTGGATTGTCCATGTTTCGGCTGTCTGCCATGCCCACTCAATAGTTCTTTGTTCTTGCATGGGTAGGCTAGTACCACTTGGGTAGGGTGATACCAGAGATGGGCTTGATAATACCTTTGATAGGTGGGGGAAATAAAATTGTGGATGAGGTAGTACTGCATTGATGGGTTAATGCTGCCTAGGTGCTGCAATACTGCATATGTAAAATTGTAACTCACTTTACCGTGACATTGCATGTACGTGAGCTAACAGCATTTGCTGATATTATAAATGATGATGTATGCAACTTCCTTTATCCAGGTTATATTAGCCTACATGTGATCTAGCATGTGCAACACCGGCCATGCATATGGTTCAATAACCTTCCTTTCTCCCCTTTCTGAAACCTCTGCCTCCACCTTATGCAGCGTTCAGAGGTTTTATATGGTGTTTATCCCCCGTTCCAGTGGCTGGAATGAGGGATAACACCCGGAAGTCCAAGTTATTGGCCCGAGCAAAGCAAGGGCGGATAACAAGGCCTCCGGGCCATTATCCCCCGTTCTAGCCACTGATATGGGGGATGAACGCTATTAGCAGCCTAGATTGCCAAAGCTGTAACCCGGTTTGCTAAAAAAAAGGATTTTCCTTCCTACAACGGGTTGCAGGTGATTTCCTGTTGTAGGAAGGAAAATCATGGAAAGGGAAAGCACCACTGCGTACAGAGCCCCTCTTCCCTTTCCATGGCAGCCAGCGGCAGGCGAAGGGAAGGAGTGGATGCAGCGGTGCCACTCGCAGCTGCAGAAATAATGTAAGTAGGGGGAAGGGAGGAAAATAAAAGTGACAGAGGGTGGGGTCAAGATGTCGATGGGGGAGCCGACACTCAGGCGGCATGGAGCAGATTTATGAGTAAAGAGATTTGCTTTGCCGCCAATAGCAGCACTTAGACAGGCACCAGAGCTTAAAACAATGTACATTTATAACTTTTAATATAGTTTCTTTCATCAACTCATCTTTCTTGGACCGTCCAAAGTCCATTTTGGGCAATACCCATGGCAGAATTTCTCTAGCCAAAACTTCTGCTAGTCTCACACTAATTCACTTGGCAGGTTAGTGGCTATATAGCAGAATAGTTTTATAGCATAATTTTATTTATGGATCCAGTAAAATATATCACAATTAACACCACTCTCTTGATAACATACGTGCTTACCATGGATCTCTTCAGTTCTCCGTCACCTTGTGACCACCCGGTATTATAGTAAAAAATCGGATGGGTGAAAGGCGTGGTCTAGTAGTTGCGGCTGCAAGTCAGCAGGTCACACCTTGGTCAGTGCCACTTACAACATCACGTGATCCACTTTGAGAACATAACCTCATCAATTCTGGTCCCCTTTACTTTAAGATAGCTGTGAGTGGCAGTCCCCCTGTACTCACAGGCCTGTCACGCCATCTATGGGGGTAGACTCAAAGAGCTGCCTGTTTCAGAGGACGCTGATCGTGCCCTTACAGTAGCAGCAAAACTACTATGCCGGATTTTTAACAGCTAGGGGGATCATCCCAATTTCTTGAAATTTTTGGAATTGAGTAAGAGGTATCTGCCATGAAAGTCTGATCTGCTAAACAGTCTCACTTTCCAACAGCTCTCTGTGTTTTACAAACTTGTGTTGGTGTGTTTGTACACAGATTAGGGTGTTCTATTACCAACAGCTTATATATGACACCGCCTGTGTACCTGCTGCCTGGAATCAGTAATTGGCATGATAGCAGAATGCTAGCCACAATGACTCTTCAATTTTAGAATGCGTGCCTGCCGATGTTTTCACAAAAAAAAGGTTTTTGGTTGTCAATCCTGCTACTAACGTCCTAGCGAATCAGAGCGGACATCCATTGCTTTTTGCAAGACAGTGCCCTCCAAAGGATTTCCTACTGGCATATAGAAAACCAAAGTGTTTCAAAAGGTTTCATTAGCCAATTTTTGGGAAAGAAATACAGGAATCCCTTTTACAGTAAATGCAGTTTTCAATATAGTGATACATTACCTAAGCCTTGTGGGATTTTGATAAATAAATACATATAAGCCAAATCTGGCTTGATGTGGTGGCCTTTGAAAAGACACAGCTATACTGTCCAAACCCCTTTAGAGGTCATTATTAGGAGCCTAGATTTGAGTGACTCATTCAACTGTCAGGGCCTGTTTGTGTATCAGCTGTCCAGGACTGTGTTTCATCCAAAACACATCATCTGGGTTCAGCCTACATGACACGCTGAGTACACTTACTCTAAGAACCTCTAAAGATGTTGGCATGAACACCCATTGCTAAACTCCTCCTACCATCCTGGGCAGGTAAAATCTATTCTTAACCCCACAGACTGACTGCATATGGTCCGGCATCAATGGGCCCAGCCAACTATTTCAGCTTTCTAGCTCTGATTCTGCGCTACTTTGGCTTGTGCCCATGAATCAGCATGCATAGGCAGCACCCGTTGTTGTGCCAGCAGGTCAAGTACACGTGATAAGTTATCCCCAGTCATTGCCAGAAGAGAAGAGATCCCGGCAGCCATACTTATCTGAAACCATGCATGCTTCAATCGCTCTTTCTTTTGCTAGGCTTGAGCAATAGTGTCCCTGAAATTCTAGGCTTGAGGTCTGCCTGCAGGATATCCGCTGGCGGGCTCTGTTCTGCTCTGCATGGTTCTGGAAGGAAGGATCCCCCTACTTTGGAATAATGTACATGTCAAGTACCAGCCACATACATGTGTGATCTGTTAGCTCTACCTGTTCTTGAGCACACAAGGCAGCCATTCCCACATATGTCTGGTGCAATAAAGGACAAACCTAGGTTTAGATAATTCATTCAACTGCTTCAAACATTCTACACACGCACAACCCTTGAGTATGTGATCTTTCGTTGTGTAATGCAGCCAATGCATTAGCCACTTATTTATTTATTTATTTATTTAACTCACCCATTTAGCTCTTATTTCTGCGCATGCACAACTATTGTTTATAGATACAACAGCCCCCGTTTGTTTGCTTGCTTATTTATTTATTTATTTATTTATTTATTTGTGTTATCTGTTTATTTATTTATTTACTTACATCATTATTATTAGTATTAATGTTATTGGGGTGTTTAGGGCAGCAAGAGTGCACTGTACAAGTCATTGGGGTCATCATGACTGAGGCTGATTGAACTTCAGCCTGATGCTCAAGCTATGAACCCAAGCCCTCCTCTTTCTTTGTGGACATGCTTCGTGACTCATGTTGATGAAGAGGTCTCAGGAAAAAGAGGAAAAATCAGAAAAATCAGAGTCTGAAGAAAGCACTGTCACCAGGAACGTGTGCTTTAGAAGGACCGGCCTATTTTCCACTGTGGGGGGAGTTATGAGGGGGGAGAAGCAATGGCATTGTAACACTACAGCACTGATTGAGAGTGGCCATACGAAGTCTGGGTGTCTCACCCATTTAGCTCTTGTTTCTGCGCATGCGCAACTAAAAAACAAAAAGACGTAATTTCACCAAAATGCCGGGCGGGCTAGCGGAAGTGACATCACACAACCCTTGTTCTCTGATGACATCAGAGGAAGTGATGTAATTTGACCACACCCCGAAGTGACATCACTGGAAGTGGTGGAACACGTCCTTTCACTCCTTGACAAAACAGGAAGTAGCATCACATAGCATTGTTTCTACGCTACGAAAAATATGGTTACAATATCACTGTAAAGTGAATACCTTTCATACAAGAATGGATCATCATATGTATTGTTAATATCATCCAACCTGTGTTGGTACTCATTTATCAACCTCATCAGGAGTAAAGGCTGAGTCGAACCTGAAACCTGAAGATCACACACACATTGCAGCAGCGAGCACTCAACCCACTGAGCTATCTTACCGGCTATAGTTACCAGAAAACCAGCCACTCCAGAAACAAAGAGCGACATGTTGCTGGCCACAGCCCAGGAGCCTCCATTCTGTTTGGTAGGTAGCAAGGGTGACCACATAGGAAGAAAGGGAGACCTAAATGACGTCCCTGGCAATGCACACCATAAACTGAATCGTCTTGTGGGTCTTGTATAGCAGATGCTATCACCAAATTCAATAAAACTGATTGCCTTGCTCTCAGAAGGATGAAATGCTGAGTCCCTGTCTAGAAACCAAACATGTGATCCTCTTGCTATATAGAGGTCTCTGCTGTAAGTGCTCCTATCGCTGGGCTCCCACTTCTAAGAACAGTAATAACAGCTGTTATTTTTATCCAATGTATTGGTACTCAAATGATCCACCTCGAAAGGATGAAGATTTGAGACAGCCCTTCCACTCACTCCGCAGCCCATCACCACTATCACCGGACACCCGGCACAACCCGATAGTATCATAGACACCACAGCATCCTCATCCACATCACCCTTCAAACAACCTACACAGCATCCCCTAAAACACCCTGAAAACTCTGCAGTCTTACATCATGGCCATGGATGCACTCTTCATCACTGCACTCATACTGACAGCCCTCTTCTTCCATCTCCTGGACAGGCTCACCCCCAATGGGTACAACATTCAACTCAGAGACAAACCTCTCAAGACCTGTGGAGGACTGGCCATCAAACACAAGCCATTCTGGCCCTGCTCCGGACAGAAGTAGCCACCATCAGCTTCTTTGAAGCCCTCCTTCCCACCTCCGCCACTTCCTCTTCTAACCCACAGATGTTGTCACCTTCAAGCTTATCTACAGACCACTGAAGCCTAAAACAGATTTTCTCAATGACTTCACCGGCCTAGTCCCCACTATGACCCTCACAAACGCCAATGATGCTTCCTCTGGAACTTTAAAGGCAACATCCAGGATGTCATCATCGCAGCAATACCAAACCTATATTAGAACACGTCTATACCTCTTGACTGATCAGATCACCTCACCTTTTCCTTCCTCAGCCACCATGTCACCCCAACCAACAGGACCAAACCCAACCCTAGCAAGCAGACATTGCAATCCTTGGAAGACTTCCCATTGAACAACTCCCAAAAAACTGATCAACCTTGCCTTCAACCTGTCGGGGACCCAACAACAGGGACTACAACATCCAATTAGAAACATTAAACAAAACCCTGATGTCAACCATCATGATACATGCCCCAGAAAAACAACAAAGCATCAGTTCCCAAACATCTTCTACCTGGCAAGTAAAAGAGCTCCGCACCAGCTAAAGAGTCACCTAAAGGCAACAGAAAACCTGGTGTAAGTTCAAAACTCCATCTAACGTAACCCTACTCAAAGAACCTGAGATGTCCCTCAGACAAATGAACACGACAGAAAAAGACAGACAAGTCTCATTGGTACAGTAAGGAGCATCAGACCTTGGGCTCACAGGGAAACTCAAAACCATCTGTGCTACTCACATAGAATCTCATTGGCAGATAGAGAGTGGGTACTTCTAATTCTGGACCAACCAACATGTCAGGTTCCACACCTCCAACAAACTTCTACCCACTCCTCTCTTGTAGAGTCTAGTGCCAAGAGGCCACCATAATTGGCAGAAACCCGGCTATACAACCTAGTTGCATTACATTACACAACACATTGAACACCATATTCAAATCCAGCAACGAAAGCAGATGCTCTTCAATGATGCCAAAAAGTGTACCACTCCCCTCTCCTATCTTCTCGTGCTGCACTCCATGGAGAAATCTACCCCTATCAGCAGGTTCTTGGTTGAAAAGATCACCAATATCCACCAAAACATTGACGCTTAGGTCATTGCGGCAATGCCAGCAATGCCCACTAGTCCTACCATGCAAAACAATGCCCTAGATCTTCAAGAGACTCTGCATTGAAGGTCTTCGAAAGACTCTAGCATCCCTCAAATTAATATCCCACTCCAATTATATATTAACAACCTCCATCCTCATAACACTCTCCCCAGAAGCCCTGGCAAACATCCAGGTAAACATCAACACTTACCTCACTCACAGAACTTTCCCCGACATCCCCGCAACCGTACAAATCCTCCCCATGTGTAAGAAGCCAAGACTGGACCCTGATCAATGCAGTAATTAACAACTCAACACACCCATACCTTTCCTAACCAAAATCCTTTAAAGAGCCATAAACCCCAACTTCAAGCACATAAGGATGCCAATTGCACTCGAAAGACCCACTAATCAGTTGTCAGACCCAGAATGGAGACAGTAGCATCCAAGTAGTAGACAACGCACTCAGCATCCTCTGTGATGGATACCCCGGCCTCCTCATGCACCCTTCCACACAGTAGACAATCGAGCCCTTATTAACACACTACTGGGCCTTGGAAGGAATAGACCCTGCTGGTTCACTCTCCAACAATTTATTGAGTGGATATTTGTATCACACCTATACACAAGTGTTTCCAGGTGCGTTTCCAGAAGGTAGCCAAGCGTGTGTCCAGATGGCTATCCCCAGATCCCCACCTCTACCTATCATCTATGGATGCCCAAGGGATCCATTCTCTCACTCACGGTCTTCAATGTCTACATGGAGCCCCATCACCAGCCCCAACATCCACACCTACCAACACACAGTTGATACACATCTCTACATTAGAATATCATCTACAGAGGACATCCACCAATCCAGGCCTTCCAGTGCTAATCCCAAGCTTCACCTATAGATAGAGTTACTTCTCCTTACCAACAATGGGCGCCACCATATAGAAACCTGGATGTACACCATGAACTTCGGGGGCTTTGCCCTGCAACAAACTCCCTGCCCCAATCTCTGGGAAGCCACATAAACAGCCACCTCTCCTTTGAAACCCAGAGAGCGAAGAAAACTCGGACCACTTGCTACCAACTATCCACCTTGTGAAAAACAACAAAATCCTTCCTACCAGACACCAGATTCAGATCCATTGTACAGGCCCTGGTCCTGTCTCACCTGAATGCAGGTAAGAGACTACTCACTTGCCACCCCACCACCCTAGCACCTATGGGGAATGCAACGTTATCAAGGTTTCTGCAAATTCGACCATATAGCACCCACACTCATCAACCCTAACTGGATAACACTCCAAGAATGCATTGCATCACCTTCAAAGCCAGCTGCATTATTTTAAAAACATTCACTATGCATGCCCTACCACATCTCTAGGACAAGTCATCTCTGGTGGACCAAAAGTCCAGAACTGCAGCAGGACTGCAAAACAGAAAGCCAGGAAACAAGCATGCTTTGCCTACGCTCAAAAGACTGCGGAACCTAATACCTGCCACAATCAGACTCCCTCCTCCCCCAGCAATTCAGAAAAGAAATCAAGACCTATCTGTTAAAGGAGCACTTTCTACACAACCTGAAAAATAAGCCCCCCAATCGCAGCCAGGCAAGCATCTCTACTGACGACCACCCTTTATAGCCCACCCGCCTGATCTACCTCTGTCCCCCTTTAGGTCTGTTACATGTTCCTAAACAGTGCTTTAAGTGGGGGTGGTAAATGGATGGGGGCTCCCATTAGGGGGTGATGTGTAAGTACGAGTGCTTAGGCCATGCCCCCAACAAGAGCCCCCCAAACCCTTGCCTTCAAGGAATCGTGGTTAAAGAAATGCCTGTGGGGGTCGCTGACCCTCACAGACAACCATTTAACCACACAGCTCCTTGAATGTAATGGGATGCCTGCTGTGTGATGTCTCTTTATTCAGAAACAGGAGGAGGTCTGGGTTGGCCAGCCTCTCATTTTGTTTCTGAGTAGAGAGCTAACATGTAGTGGAAGCTATTGAACAAAGCACGGTTAATGGGCTTTTTAATGTGGTTGTAGGTGAAAGGGTCGACTGCAAATGATTTGAATACAATACTTTTGAGTCAAAAGGACTGAAAAAAAGGTTGAATGTTTTTTTTTTATTTGTTTTTAATCAAGAGGTAATGAAACAGCAGACGCACATGTAAAATATGCTGCATACTTTGGCGAGACATGGGACCTCCAAGAAAAAATAAAATAAGGGGAGGGTAAGACAGATGATAATGAAGGATGGGTACACACACATTCCAGAGACACAGATTATGGAACTACAGGCGGCAGTTCCAATGGCAGAAAAGGAACTGTGGATTAAAAGAGGATGCACTATGTCCCCCACACAGGCGCTATGGAGACAGAATAACCCAGGGAAAGTTGTGATGCCCCTGGCCCTACTAAAAACAGCCCTGGCCCAACTACAGCACCGCACTCATACAGGAAAGGAAGTAATTGCAGCACGAATAAAAGAATCATGGTTCTGTTCCTAGCTAAACTCACACGTTGCAAACTTCATTAGCAATTGCCTCACGTGCCAACAATTTACGGCCAGTCACATGCTGCAAGTAATCAAAGGTACAATACCCCGGCCTGAAGGACCCTTCCTGCACCTGCACATTGACTACGGGGATATGATCAACTTATGTCAAGGATACAGATACATGATTGTAGTAGTATGTCCTTTCTCGAGGTGGATTGAGGCTGGCCCGTGCTCCCATGTAGAGGCATTGCATTTAGGGCAGCAACATTTTTAGTAAGGGAGGTTTTCCCAAGGTGGGGGGTTTGCGAAGTATTGAGATCAGACAACGGATGCCACTTCGGCAATGAGCTATTTCAACACATAAATACCTTGATTGGCATTAAGCATAAATTCACCTGTGCGTACCACCCACAAGCCAATGGCATCTGTGAATGCCTCAACAGCCTCCCAAAAGAAGCAATAGCAAAGATCCAGCAAACAACCAAAAAGAGTGGCTCTACTGCCTTCCTCTGGCTTTGTTTGAATTGAGAAATAAACCCGGTTATGACCACCACCTCACACCACACGAGGTGGTGACCGGACACCAAATGCACCTGCCCCTCAGCCCCTCAACAAGAGCAATAGACAATTGTGAAACAACTAGTACTGTCTTTGGGGAAGAAATGTATGAGTATGTCTCTTCCCTGGTTACTAGTGCCGCTTTTCTCTCTCAACAGATTCAATGGACGCAGAGCGGGTCAGAGAACAACCAACGACAACCAGCAAATAACGAAGAGCAGGAGCTGACTGGACAGTGGGCAGTGAAAGAAGGAGACACAGTACTCCTTAGAAACTATCGGAGAAAGTGGAACGCCCCTAGATTTACGGGGCCTCACACTGTCCAACAAGTGGCTCCTAGGGCTGTTAAATTGTTCGACAAAGACGTTTGGACAGACATTCACGACTTCAAGCCCTACAAAGCACAGATCTGGCCCCATCCCTACAGCAACAGGGCCAACGCTTCAGCAACGGCAATGTGACAATGAGGACACAGCACAAACGCCAGCTACCACAAAGGACATGAATGGACAACCACCCATAGCCCAGCCCATGGCCATGAGGTCACAGACTAAAGACGTCCCCATGCCAGAAACAAAAATTATTTTTAATTGAGATGCTGATATTGGAACTAGAAAATTAAGTTTAACTTAAGGGCATCTACCAACAGTAAAAGAAAAAGAATGTGACAAGGACATCTGTAATAAACACAACACTGTGTAAACATGTGCATGCTATCTTCTCCCTTTTGTCTCGCACATGCAGGTATTGCACATTGTACTTGTTGTATGCAAATATTTGATAAAGAACATACGCCACTACACAGGGGCAAATGCTACCCACCGACGACATCCCAGAAGCACTGTCACACCCTTTGTATACGCAATTAAAAGGCCAAAGTACTTAAGGCCCAGGAGAATACGCATTTATTATAATACTTTTCTCATGCTAATATTATGTTCGTTTCCACACCTCCATGCAGCATTACTTGCCTTGAGAAATAGGACGGTAAGTAAAGCATCGGAGGAGCTTTTTGCCTGGGCATTGAACGACCACTTGATACGCAGTGCTTGAATAACAAATATTAACGAAAATAACGCAAAACTTTTAGAGATTTTCAGGCGGGCACCTATATCATCTAAAGTAAAGTATCTGCAGGACGGCAGCACAGGTAAGATAAAAATGCCAGTGGTTATAGCAACTGTAATAAAAATGTTGGGGATATTTTTGACCACTGGTCTGATAACTGCCGCTGTCTGGCAGGCCTAATATGCTTTACGAGTGACTGCAACTTCCAGTACTAACATTTCCCCTACCCCAGCTGAAAGGATTACTGTGTCAGGTGGTACGAGTAGCACGGGACCAAACGTAAAAAGAGGTAAGCGCAGTGTTTCTATCGATGTACATGGGATGGACACATATCTTACAGAATCCGCACACGTCTCTAAAAACATGTGGTACAAACACATGTTCAAAATTGGTAAAGAAACGACAAAGGACAACTGCTATGTGTGCTCATTGATCCCATACGCCATGAGAGCATCCAGAACATTTGTCGCTACTGAAGTGTCAGCAACGACAGCAGAATGCCTCTTATATTTAGCATTATTTCAAACACAAGGACAATCTCAAGGGAAAATGGCAACACTAAAATGAAAATCAAGGTCTACATACCCCTACGAAGACAACTTCATCAAGACATTACCGATGTATGACAACTATTGGCAGCTGACCGAAGGGCTACAATACTTAACTGACGGACCTGACAAAGGGGAAACAAAAGAGGTAACACTGAACTACCTGCCATGTAAATGGAATGCAAGAGAAGTTGGAGGTGAACCAGGATGCTGGGAAAGACCACTAATACTGGTGTACACAAGGAACGGATGGGCGGATGGAGTTGTAGGAAGCAAGATATTGACATTAGCAAAATCATCGGTAATGACAGTACAAGAGGAAAACGACAAATGCTACAAGGAGTGGACAAAGAGTGTGGCGCTACTAACATGGTTGGACAAAGATGAGAAGCCCATTATGATAATACCTATTACAGCACCTACACTTTGTTATCAGCACAACGGTGAAATTGATGTTGGAGTAAACAAAGGGTGTAAAAGAAAAATAAAGATTCCTGAGTGGGGAGCAGCAACAGCAGTACTGATGGACCACTATTGGGCCTGCGGAACAAAAGCTTATAACAGTTTACCCCAGTCATGGAATGGGGTGTGTACTATGGTACACATCAACGTACCGTCCGTGGTAGTGCCACAAAAACACAGCAACCTGGAAAATTTCCATATGATGGACGAAGAAAACAAAAGAAAAAGAAGGTCCCTGGAAGAAGCAGGGAGCACCTCAAGGAGTGACGCTACTAAAGACAACAAACTATCCTGAGTGAAAAGACAAGGAGAACCACTCACTGGAAATTTCCTCTGGGGAAGGTCAGAAACAGCAGATTCCACCAGCGCACAGACTATTCAGCAGAGCAGAAATGTTCTTTTGCTCTGTGATACATCCAGAAGTGCAGGCGTATGCGAATGCAAAATGGCTACAGATAACAAGATGGGAACTAATGATGATGATGAAACGACGAGGACAACAGCACTTTATCTGTAGCAGTATCACATCTGGCCAAGATGGAAGAAGAAGCTAAGGAGGTGAAGGATAGTAGTTGGTTTTCATACCTCTGGTCTTGGATGCCGTCATGGTTATCGGACGGCCTCAAGGTCGTGGCAGGATGCATGATCCTGGGAATGGCTTTGCTGATGGGGATAAAATGATGGATGGCAAGATCAAAGCGTAATGATAGGCATGCACTTGCTAATGCCAGCTGAAGACGACAAACACGTAGATATCATCATCAAGGAATGCAAATGGCTGCGCTAACAGATAGTGGAAGCAGATCTGTACCCGCCATCCATAAAAGTTGAGCACCCACGAAACCCGAAGAGCTATGTTGGAAAATGGGTTTATTGCAAGCCCGGTGGTGGATGTGTATATATGTACTGGTCATTTGAAGATCACATGGACCGATACGGACACCTGGCAGGAATAACGAAGGTATGGCGAGTAAGAGGAGATAAAAGAGTGGATCATTTTGGGTTGACAAGTCAACCAGAGGGGGGACTGAAGAGGGAAAATGGAACGATCCCTTTCCCGGATTCCCGTGCAGACCATGGTCAATGAAGTCACGACCTAAGCACCCGCCGCAGGATGAGTTCGACCCTCTCACTGCTGCCCCAGACGTCAAGATCCACCGTGGCCACACCCTGCCCCCACACAAAGCACGTGGCGGGACACCAAGTACAGCTGAGACGACCATATGGACTAACTCGACTAAACGTCACCAACCAATACCGCCATCGCTAGAGATGACATGATGACATAGCCACAGCAGACAAGAACACACGTGCTGCCAAGCACATGGATCAGACCTACACCAACCCACACGAAGAACATACTCAGTGCTATGACATAGAGGACCGCGCACACTCACAGACATGCATTGTTGTTATTTTTCACATAGGCCACTGCCACACAGCAGAAACGCAAGACACCAGAAGAGCTCGTGTATATGCTTGCAGACGCTTCATGCTACTAAAGCCCTGAAAATGTCACACTGTAGATGGACTAATTTATAAGGACCCAAGACGCAGCTCGCGACCCTCGTGTTATGGACTGTATGCCGCCACCCATAAACTAGGCAAAGGTAGGCCGCAAACCAGAGTCCCCAGGCCCGGAGCAGCTCATACGGGGCTGCAATGTGCTGATCATGCAGAACTACCCTGACGGGAGCCCCACAGCCAAGGCCGCAAAGTTGCAATCTACACACTGCTATCTCAGCACCAAGGTTACACCTGCCACTGCTAAGCACTCCTCATAGCAGAAATACATATCAAATCCCTGTAATTCTGCCTCAGCCACGATCTCTCAACACGTGACCAGGCCGACCTTACGATGCCAAGCTCCAAGGACTAGAGAAGCTCTGGGGTCTCACGTCTGGGACCCAGACTGCAACAACGAAGTTACAAGTTGTACACTGGTGACGATGGGAAAGGAGCACCCAACAGCCAGTAGCAAGACCTGTCCATTGTCCTCCACAGACACATAGTCGCACATTGTTGCCAGCACCAGGTACATCGCGAGCTGGGAACGACGATGGTCCCAGGCTTGGGGGCTCGCGGATGAACCAATCAGAACACAAGGGGCTAATCACTGACGACACCGTAATTCAACCAATCACTAACTTTCTTCATGTAACAATTTTCATGTAACCATTCTTAGGGACGACCCAAGCATACCACCTGACATCTTCTCTACCACTAATATTTCCTTCTATATTGGTCTATACTGACCCTACCATTCGGGGAAACAACCCGGGGTAGCGTTAGGTTTGGGAGAAAGTTTTCCCAGGTGACATACATCGTAGCGTCACCCCATTAGAAAAAGGTCCTGCGAGCCCATCTCGACTGAGACGTTCCATGTGTACCTACTCTCCGAGAACCTGTCCCTGACTGTTTTTTATGCAATAAAAAGCAGTAACTCTTTGCTCTTGTGTGTGCCTCATACTCCTTTGGGGAAATTACCCAGACATGGCAATTGAGAGGAGAGTTTCATTCCCACTCGATAAAAATAGCCAGAATTCCTCCTTATACAACCAGTCATTCGGAACCACACATTTTCCCAAAAATAAGATGCAGATATTATCTAACTTAATCAATAGGTGTTTTAGAGTTTGAACAGCAATTGTATATCCACAGAAACATAAGGTCTCTTCCAAGATCATATTTTTATTCTGCACAGTCAATATTTCACCAGTAGGGAGCAGATAGAACCTAAATCTTAAATATTGATCCCTCTAAAATACGTGCAGAAATGTACTCAAGTATCCCCTAAAGGTTTATCATATTTTGGAACGTGGCAATATGTTTCATATAAACTTTGCTTTGCAATTGTATTACACCATTATCTTAAAATAATTTCTTCTTTACCTACAATGGATCTGAAATTAGGACATCGACAGAGACAGTTATGTTACTTAGAATTTCCTGGCTCTTTGACTAAAAACATGCACAAATCTCCCTTGTGATCTGAGAGCATTTTCTTAAATAGTAATACAAAAAATGTTCTGGCAGTAATAAAAACTTTCTATAGAAAGTTAGAATTCTCCATTCCAGCCATGCATGGAGCAAAGGAAGTCCCAGTTCAAAGCGAAAAATCGGTAGTGGGACACAGTTAGGTAGGCCTAAACTTTTTTTCCATATGACATCATTATCTGTTAGAATCTGATTGGCTAACAGGAACATTTGGGTGGGGCTTAGCCATTACAAAGCAGCTGTTTCAGGAGTTCCTGACAGTTTGCCAAAGGCTATGCCATTGTCAACAACAAAGGGGAAAGCCACAAGATCGTGACCTGCCTGGGTAAGAAAAGAAAGCAGATTTGATGAGTAGGCCAAAATTGCAATTCTAGTCTTTGGGCCTAAAAGAGTCACTTTGCCAATTTGTAATGCTTGCTTCAATAGCACACCCAATGGTACTGGGATTCACTGAGTCTAGACTTTACCCAGCTGATTCTACTGTCAGGGGGGCAGGGGAGGGGGTAAGGAGTACCTTAGACTGGTGGACTACTTTAGACTGGTGGAAAAGTCCTGTCTTACTGTAAAGTGAATTCAATTTCCTTACTACACCGCCCCTCAGAGTTTGGTGGTCATGGATGCCAGCCATTGGTGATAAGGGTAACATTAGGAAATTAGAGAAGTTCAGAACTGTCCTATTGAAAATGGACAAATTGGATACCCTGTTGGATGTCAGCATGTAATGCCATTCAAGGTCCTTGTCAAACTAGATTTTCCTATGGAAGAATAGACAGGGCCATCTGTCACATGCTGTTCTTAGTGGTGGGGCAAACCAGGGTTGCAACATTATCAGGGTGGATTATGTGAGCTGGAGTTGCCCTTTGTCTCAAGAGCTTTGTCTATCTCGTCAGGTGTTCCAAGAGATAAGTCAGTGGTCCAGTGGTTCAGCTTTTGACATCAAGGAATAATGTGGAAATTGGGGGTGGGAGAAGCAGGAGATAGAGGTGTGGGGGGTGCTCTTACCTGATTCCCCGCAAGTGAAGACGGTGGCCTCCCGCTCCGTGGAGGATTGGAACGGGGGCTTTACTGTGTGGTAAAGAACCTGTGCTGAGCCTTCTCATTGGCTGGGAGGCCACCACCCCGCACCCTCGCTGAGTACTAATATACTGTAATCACTATTACTCCAAGTCCTAATTTCCTTTGCCTCAGTCCATACACTCCACCCTCCCTCACTCGTCATTGGGACTCTACGGAGAGGTGGATTTGGTAACATGCAGAAGGTTGGCTGCAAGAACCATTCTCCTGTCCAATCCGAGGAGGAAGGGGAGGAGTCAGCCTCCACATGACACAAGGGACAGAAGAAAGGCAATGCTTCTAAGCCATGCTTGAAGGCCACTAGTGAGAGGGGGTAATTCACCTCAATGAAGTAAGGGCCTTGGATGAGGAGGAGTACGTCTAGGAGTAATGGGAATTACGAGTAAGTACTCAAGGCATTACAGCATGGTTGGTAACGACACAATTCGCATATACTGAAGTCGAGAGATGGTGCTTGACACACAGTTTATTCCTACAAGAGGGATTCATTAAAAAATGGGACGTCAGAAAGAAAAACGAGGGAGAAAGATGAATGAAAGAAGAAATGCAGTTAAAAAAAAGAACAGAGTTGGAAAAGAAGGACATGAAAAAGGAGAAAAGCATATTGAAAAAGGATAACAACGGACAGAGCAAGAAAAGATGACAAGAGACAGAAAACGGAAAGTAATCAATGCAGGAAAAAAAACAAAGGGCAGAAAAAAGATGCCGAAAGAAATTTGAGGGAAAGGGGAACAGTGCAAGAAAAAAAAAAAAGGAGAGAAAAAGGATACGTGAACGAAAAAACAGAGTATGAAGAAAGCACTGTCACCAGGAATGTGTGCTTTAGAAGGACCGGGCTATTTTCCATTGTAGGGGGAGTTATGAGAGGGGAGAAGCAATAGCATTGTAACACTACAGCACTGATTGAGAGTGGCCATACGAAGTCTGGGTGTCTCACCCATTTAGCTCTTGTTTCTGCGCATGCGCAACTATTGTTTATAGATACAACAGCCCCCGTTTATTTATTTATTTTATTTGTTTATTCATTTACTTACATCGTTATTATTAGTATTAATGTTATTGGGGTGTTTAGGGCAGCAAGAGTGCACTGTACAAGTCATTGGGGTCATCATGACTGAGGCTAATTGAACTTCAAACTGATGCTCAAGCTATGAACCCAAGCCCTCCTCTTTCTTTGTCCACATGCTTCGTGACTCATGTTGATGAAGAGGTCTCAGGAATGAAATTGAAAGTTAAATACTGAAGTTGGTACACCTTGGCAACAAAAGGAAAGAGTTTGGAAAATTATTTTTCAGGGCATCATCCGGAAAATAGTTTCACTCTTGGGTCAAAGGTAACTTTGGGTAGCTTCAACAGTGCCACCAAGCCTACAAAATTCAGTACTAGAGGTAAACTGTCAGTCTACAGCAGGGGGTCTTCAACCTGTGAGTCATCAAGATGCTCACACAATCCCTTACCATTAATTATTCCTGCTATTATTGAGAGTAGGAGTTATAGACCAAAACATCTAATGAGCCTACATTTAAGGACCTGTGGTCTTTAGGTTGTGGAGATAATCAGCTTTCTGCAGAGCCAGCGAAACTACTTCCTGCAAAAAGCATCTACTTCCTTCCAGCGTTCACTCTTTAGAGGGTATCAGGTAATAATATCGCCACATAGGGTCGCCAGGAAAATGTCGTGGCGATATTATTTGGGTGACCATATATATGGAGACAGGGGCAAAAAAAAAAAAAGAAATTTGGGGGTTGCGGGGGTGTCCCCCGCACGTTCCATGCAATAATGTCGCCACAAAAAACGACAATTTTTCGGCGATATTTTTGCATGGCGATATCTTTGTGGCGACATTATTACATGGAACCCTTTAAAGAAATAGAAAAGGTGTCATTATGGTGGGCAACACAAAAGAAAAAGCAACTGGGTACTCAGATTCAACAATTCACCATCAAACATTGGATGGTGAAAGGGATGCCATCCTCAGCATCTTGGTCCGGAAGGCCAGTGGGCCTCAAGCCAATCACGGCAGTGCCCAATTGCATGTAGCAAATGGGTCTACCTCTGCTACTTTCAAGTTAAAGGAAGGAGACGGATCGATTTGGACCCATTCACTACTTAACTGTGACCACTTGCATTAAGAAGGAAGGATTCAGGATGCTGGCAGCGATGGAGGCAGCTTTGGGGGGGAGGCCAAGATTCCGAATGATGCCTGGGTGAGTCCGCATGGGGTGGTGAATGCTTTCAGTGTAACATTTTTCCCAATTGAGCATGATCGACCTAGCGTAGCAAGAGAGTCCTAAATGATTACAGTGCTTCGGGGGTGGGGGGGGTCCCCGCCTCCTGAAAATATTTGTAAAAATAACCTGCTGCAATGATGCAGTTTGCAGCACAATTATGTAACAAATGGTATGAAAAGCCGTACAATGTATAATTGTTTCTCTATGGAAACAATACAAATATACAGTACATATCATGATTCATGGGCAGTCATGGCCAAGGAATAGGTTTAGAGAAGGGGCCTAAACATTACCTCTAATTAGCGGGGACAAGCAAGTGTAGCAAGGCAGCCCAAATAATTAAGTGCAGAAAATGTTTTAAAATAATGTGCTCAAATGATGCATTTTGCAGCACAATTTTGGATAAAATTGAGCTAAAAAGCCATACAATTTACAGTTGGTTCTCTAGGGCAACACATGAAAACAACTGTAAATGCGATGGTACCAAACATAACCACATATGAGCACTTTATATTATTTGCATGAAGCTGCAATCCCAACCTATGTATGCCAGTAATGGGCACTTTAAATCTCATGCATGAGGGCTGAAGCGCTTCATGTCTATATTTTCAAGTGACCATTATGGGCAGAGATAGGGAAAACTATCTATGCCAGTAATGATCACTGTAAATCACACGCATGAAGCTGCTGACACACAACCTATGTATGCCAGCACTCTCTGCAAGAGATTTACAGTGGCCAGCCATACAAATTATATGCTTAGTCACTGTACACTGTAAATACCTTGCAGAGATGATACAAACACATGCCCACACACACTCATGCCCGGAAACACACGCAAACACACTCTGATCTGGACATGCACATGAATACATACACGGATAGCTACAGACTCACTTGGAATTAATTTTATTCTTTTACCACATATCCTATGAGTTTGTAGTCTTTCTGGGGTGAGACGTATGTGGAAATATGCATCATGGAATTCTAATGTTCATATCCAGAGCTCTTTTGCCTGATGAGAGAAGATCGATGCAATGCCAACGCCCATAGGCAGAGCCACAGGGACGGGGGGGGCGGCCACCCCTCCTGGATCCCTCCTAGTGCCCGGAGCAACACCCATGCCACCCGCAGGGCTAGCACTCAGTCAGGACTGTCACTGACTGAGCGCCACATCTGATGAAATCAAAACCTGCATGCCTACCTGTGCAGCGCAGTGTGCCACTTTCAGGTTATTTTTAAATAATATGTTAGCATTCAAAATTAATGGTCTTGTAAATATTTAATGGTTTGTCACTCACCCCAAAGCATATCCTCATTATAATATGTATGGAAACATTTTTATAACAGCGCTTTGCGCCCATACCACTAGGAAAAGGGGCTATACAATTGACAAATTACATTACATTACGTACGTATTCCTTCGAAATATTACTATTTCAATACTTCAGTGAATTTCAAATGTATCTTCAAGATTACATGTGTAATCAGGAATTAAGAACTGTTCCATATTATATATATAAATCGACATTTGCTCCAGTTCTGTTGCATGCCCTGTGTGTGGGGCTCGCCATCATGCATTGTTTTTAAATTATTACATGGGAAGCTGATGTCATCACGCTATATGCTTGACATAAATAATACAATATGTTTGCGTGCTTGTATATATATTGTTAATTTAATGCAGACAGATGAATCAAATACGATATGCAGAGGATTATTGCAAATACAAAAAGAAAAACAAAAAGAGACCACATCATTAATATAGTAAGTCTTAATTCTAGAGCCTACCAAGAATATTCCATTTATTTAGAAACGCTGTGTCGCCACAAATCCTAATGTTACCACAGCAGCATTATCTATACCGAATATCATAGATGAAACAGTTCTAATTGAAACATCAAATCAACTAACAATAAATATGTATCCCAAAATACATTTGGAACAAAATGAAAAACTTGTCATCAAGATAATGAAATTAATGAGATCTCAACTGAACTTGATAAATTCACTACAAGGTCAAGATGTTAAGGTGTTATTGTATATAATAATATTATGTAATGGTCCTATAGGAAGACATTAAGTTCATGTTCTCTGTTGATCCCCAAATTGGTTGATCGAAGTTCACCAATATATTTAACTTCTAGTCACCTCCCTGTTTCTACCTCTTGGTGATGCTTGCACATCTATGTCAAACCTGACCTTTGTTTTGGTATCATCTTGTCGCTTGCCTTGCCAATGCTGATCTAATAGCTTTGTGAGATCCTGCCTTCCAATCATAGAGAGATGCTCCCTTGTCCTTGTTTGCTATTTTCTGATCATTCATCCGCTTCTACAATTCAAATGTTTTTGATTTGGGCTGTAGGGCCATATGCAGTAATAAATGCACAGATATCGTTAATGCCATGATTGCACACGTTGCTATGATCACATTTGAAAAGTCCACAATCTTGTGCCCAGAACTAAGCCATGTCATGGCGTGATATTTATATAACTGGGACATAGTTGGGTGCATAATGTTAGTGCTTTACTATATATACAATTGATGGTTGACTGTAGATGTATTCCTCAACCAGACAATATCCTTTAATTCCCTTAATTCCTCATCTGATAATAATATATGGAAATGATTATTCAGAATCTTACAAAAGTCACTGCTTTAACTTTTGTATTGTGTTGTGAAACTAACTTGGTTAATGAACAAGACATTAGGTTCGTACTGTATTCTTGTACTTTAATAATGGTTTTATTGAAGCCTATTTCCATGAGTCTATTTACCATTTTTTGAAATTCCAATTACATTGCTGAATCTTCACTACAACTCTTGCATGCTCCAATACATTTCCCTGTGGGCATGCTGTGTATTGAACATCTAAGGTGACAACAATGTGCATGGATGGTAGAAAGTACCAAAGTTGGTTTGCGTTATGTCTTTTTATGTATTTAACATATATATTTAGATCCAAAAATGCAATTTCTATCAAATTCTATTAGCTTCATCACAAAATGATTGTCATTCAAAAACATTGTATAGTGTTCAAATTCCAAATCCGTATCATTCAAGAGGACAAAAATGTCATCTATATACTGACACCACATTAGTACATTATGTGCAGTACTATTGTTATGTAGAGCATGTGTTTGCTCACAGCGTCCCATAATTAAATTGACCAGTGCTGGTCCATAACATTCACCCACTGCTATGCCGTTGATTTGTTAATAATAGTCACCATTAAAAATAAAGATATTTTATCCATTTTAAATATGAGCAATTTTTTGACCGTCTCGTAATGCAACATATAAGTTGCAGACATGTTCATAATAATTTAATCAAAAGTCTTAATAGCAAGTTGGTGTTGTAAAGAAGTATAAAGGTCTTTCTCACCAATACTACCATTTACTCTTCTTTCAAAAATATGCATGGAATCTCTCACATAGGACTTGAGTTTCTGGACATCAGATTGCAGGTCTTCATCTACGTATGTGGAATGATATTCAGCCAAATCAACCAAAGCCCCTCATGATAGGTCTAACCTCAGTAAATAGGTAAAATTGCTCATGTATTTTAGGAAGAAAATATATTGTGGGTATTATGGGATAATCATTGATAAAAAATACATTCTCATCATCAGTTAACTGGCCTTTTCTATACAATTTGCATATCAATTATTTAGCCACTGTTGCAACCTAATGAGTCAGATTGCACTTTATAGTCTAATATAGTCATCTTTGTTGGGAATCACAATGATTCCTCCCTAATCGTCTTCCTTAATAATGATAAGTGCATTCCTTAAGAGTTAATCCAGTGCCTAATGTGCCTTAAAAGTTAGGTTCCTTCTGTAGTATAGATAGTTTGGTCATTTTTGCATCTATCAACGAAAAAAAAAATGTTGCACCAGATGCAAAGCTATACAGATAATGTTTGGAGAATTGAATTCAAAACACTCTTAGAATCTTGTACAGGAATATAGCCTGCACATTTAATTAGTAGTCATTAGGTTAGCTTTCGTCTTAACATTATCTGACCCCATTAAACTATCAATATGTGCATAATTATTTTTAAGTATATTGCTTGTAAAGCAAACATTCCTTCCGCAAGTCAAGTAATTCATCAAATACGTTCCCTCTATATACATTTAGGTGTGAAGTCAATACGTTTTATTTGTGCTTAATTTAGGATTGTTTATATTTCTAAAAAAAGTTTATCTTTTCGCTCTTTTTGTTTTCAGTTTTCTTATCATGAACATTTATTTTATGTCATGGTTTTCACAATTTCTCTTATGATTATATCAATTGATTTTCGAATGGACAAAATGGAATGAACACTAAATGAGAATTACATATGACTTATTTAGACATGCATTTTGTTGATACTACAAAACCTTGAGAAAGCCCATTGGATGAAACACTATCCGATCGCAGTTTACTTGATACTTTTTCCCTTAAATTTGTGTAATATAATAACAGCATATGTTAACTTAATTGTTCTTTGTATTTTGTCAGGAGAGGTTGATGAATCTAGTTGGTGTTAATTGTATGTAATAATAGTCACACTACTGCTGTGTTAATCAACATTTAGATGAAGTAAAACTAAGTTAATTAGCACACTCTTCATGGATAATAGAGACTACCGGGATGACAAGGTTTACATATTGCAATCCAAATATGATGATACTGCTAAAAAATCATGATCAAGAAAGTACTCCAGACTCAACATCAGTGAGCTCTGAAGTAGAAAGTGAAAGTGGCAGGCTGGAACTATCCAGATCAAATACCATGCCAGAGCAAACTAGTAAGGTACAAGAAGCAAAAAAAGAAGATGTAAGAGGGGAAACCAGCAGGAATCCAAGAAACATGTAAGATTTCAAGAACAACTACAAAATGATACACAGACCAGAGCATGAGAGTGGGAGGAAGTAGAGGAGGGTGACATAGAAACAGAAGAAATGCAGAATAGATACTACGAATGAGAGCAGAATACACAGCAGTCAGTAGAGACTCCAGAGAAAGGGGAAACCCAGAAACTAATACTAAATCTATTGAACATGGTTATGGATCCTATAGAAATTCAGGTACTTAATAAGGGACTCCCATCTACACCATCAGGACACAAAGACTATTCAAACTTCCAAACTGATCATTTTAAGTATCAATTGATTTTTGATGGGACAAAGACAGAATCATCCCCATTGAATGAGAATTTCATATGAATTATTTTGACATGTATTTTTTTGGATACTACAAAGCCTTGGGCAAAATACGTGTTGGCAACTGTTTGCTTGATACTTTGTTCCTTACATTTGTGTAATATAAAAACCACATATATTAACTTAATGGTTCTTTGTGTTTTGAGGGGAGACATTGGAGAATATTGTAATTTATAATAGTCATACATGCTAATGGCACGTTCATCTGACCAGAAACAGTACCCACATGGCTGCAGGTGTTCTTGGCAGAGTTCAGACCAGAATTTCAGCAAAAGGTATAAGCCCAGATACAGGAACCCATAATTTGCCTGACACTGAGGACTAGCAGTAGGGCATGCTGTTGGAATCCCCAGATCATACAAAATGAGCCCCATTGTGTTTAACCCTCCAGACGAACTTTCGGTATGGGCCAAGCACCAGTTAGACAGCTCTCACATTCTTATACTCAAAAGCATCTTGAATTTCCCTTGTTCCCATGTCTCCTTGCACATTAGATCACTTCAGGGATGCCTAGATGATCAATACTATTAAATGACAGTATTTTCAGAAAACAGGCAGACATTATGATAGATGGCCAAGAGGTTACTTTTCTGGCAGTATGTTGGGTGCATTTAAAGGCCCTAAACAGCAGTCCTCTTCATTTGAAAAACCGCATCGAAACTCTGCACCAAAAACAGCTGTGCTTTTCTTTCCCTGTCACATGAGTGGCAATCAGTTGAACACCGCAATCAAAAAACGGCCAAGCATTGCTTTTGTTTCGCTTGACTGTCATGAAGTTATGCACTGCATCAAAAATGGCCTTATTGTACTTTTCATTCACATGAGGGGCAAGAATGTCAATCCTACAGCGAGACACAGCTTTTGATTTTCACTTGAACATCTGCCCTTTAAAACATTGCAAATGAAAAATGGCTTGGCTTTTCCTTTTGTTCATGTCGAATCAAAGAACCATGTGGAAGGGGGCCTAACCCTCATTGTCAATGGACCAACAGCAAACGCAGACTCACTCAAAACACAAACTCGGCTTGCACATGTGTAAAAATAAAAAAAAGAGAGATATTACTTTAAAAGCCACCATGAAAGGACAGCAGTGCTCGCACAGAAATGTCATGAAAATATGCTGTGAGGGGGGTTGACAAAGCAATGTACTTTATGTTCCCACCCACAAGACAGTCACCTTTGAAGAGGTGCATAATACCGGAAAAAACAGTTTGGGCTAAGGCAGGAAAGCTCTGTTTCCTACTGGAAGTCGCACCTACCAGTGAAGCATCCCGCAATGACATGTGATGTGAATGAATGCGTCATAATTCCCTGCTCTGCCAGACTTGAAGGCAGAGGCTCAGGGATTTCAAAGAAAGCAAGTGTGGCTAAAACTTGACTGGGAGGTGTGAGCTCCTTCCTGCGCCCACTATCAAGAACAAACTGACAACTTCAAAGAAGGCCATGAAAATCTTTGGCCACCGGCTGTGGGGGATAAAGTGCCCCTCCCACAGAGGGGGACAGATCCTCCCAATTGACATTAAGGGATTGATTAAATTTTTAGACATTTTTGCAGAAATTAGAAGGAGAAATAATTTCGTTTTATGCTATTTTTCCATGTTATTTCTAAGCGGTTTTAAAGAGACAAGGTGCATTTTCCTAGGACGTTGGGGACTGATTGGCCAGTTAAGACTAGTTTCTGGCTGCTTGGAACATGTGACAGTTATGAGATTTGAGGGAAAGATGGAATAATAAATTAGGAACATGCTTGATCATTTGCAGATTCATAACTGTTATACATTTGATGTAAAATACAAAAATGTGCCAAAGGGCCATGCTACCTCGTACAGAGTTGGCAATCAGCTTATCTAATTTCCTATGAGCAACTGACATTGCTTATTTATTTCATATGGCTGGGGCAAGTCGAATTATGAAGTTATAAAACATAACTGTTTTTTGTCAAAAAGTGTCCAGAAGAACAAAGAATAGTAATAAATGCAAATAGACAGATGGTGCTCTCTTCCCTTGAACCAATCATGCCAGGGGGTGGAGATAGGAATGGTAAACTGTCCTATCCGAGCAGTAGAGATAATTATAGATTACTCCCACTAGATTGTAAAGTTGTGATGTCATTTGTGCTATATATGGGGGACAGCACTAGTTCAGAGGGAACACATTAAAATCTGGGGAGACAGGAGAAGGAGGACGGAGAGGAGGCAGCTGAACCATACCAAGGCATAGTGCAGTGACCAGACCTCTTGCCTACCTGTCCAGAGGGTCCTGGGATCCAGCTAGCTGTCCAGCATCCCATGCCATGGCAGAGTGCAGTGACCAGACCCCTTGCCTAGCTGTCTAGTGTGTCCTGAGATCCAGCTGGCTTTCCAGAATCCCAAACCAAGGCTTACTTTGTAAGTAACAAATAACCCCAGCCCTCAATTGCATAAGCCCATTCTTTGTGTAGCAAAACACCATAGAAAACCTCAAATTGCTAGTTTAATTCAGTCACCTTCCCATAGAAGAATCTGTGTTTAGCCTGTGTATGTTAGCATCGTACATTTGGTAAACCTCTCAGCGTCTATGTAAATCCTTGGCATATTTTTCAGTAAATCAATTAATTCCCCCATTGAAATTCACCGTACAAGTTGGTTGAAATTCAAAATTAACCCACTTGTCACTGGTGTCTTTCTTTAATTACTATAGTTATTAAAGTGTTGCCTCAAAAGAATTAGTATCCTTGTAAGTGATAACCGAGTTTGTCCGTGTATTGTGTGCATCACCCCACAAATTCTTATTTGCATCTGATCTGTCCTATTAAAAACTCAAACCCTAGCCCCATTGAGAACAATTCCTTTTGACTATGAGTTTATCTGTATGTGTCCCTGTTATTGTCATTGAAAACTGATTTTTCTAGTACAAGCAAAACCCCTTCCCTGAGCTGCCTGTCATTGTAAATCCTGTGTAAAATGAATTTCCATTTGCCATTGTATGTTTCCCTTTTGCATTGCTTTCTCCCAAAACCGATTTTCCAATGTAATTTGTATTGTTGTCCTGGTGTGCTGAATAGTAGTCTCTAAGCTTTCCTATCTTCTCAAGAGTAAGCAATATAAATTTCCTTTCATTCTGTCCCTTCGCAGTTGTGAGTAATCATCAAAATACCATTCTGTCATTTTGCTCCAAAAACAGGTTTTCATTTTCCTTGCTAGCTTCCCATCTGAGGGTGGTGGACCTTACCCCAAATTCGATTTTCTCTCTCTATTCATATTCCTTGTCACTGCCTTCCATTCAAAGGAATCAAGTTAGATGATGTTTGGGGGTGAGTGTTGCAGGGGGGAGTGCTGAACCATGGTGTTATCTCTTTATAAAATGGTTCTTTTTCTGTGTTGCCATTAAAGATTGTATGAATTGTAATAAGATATCTTAAGCTAATTGTTTTTAAAAATGTGTGCCTTTTGTGTTGCCACAACATTGGTGATTGTGAAAGTGTTTGATTTTCCTTTTCCAATAAATAATACATTAATAAATATCTTATTGATACACACCAACCTGATTCCTGGTCCATTGTGACACGGGGTGTCTGAAGAGGTTTGGTGCGAGACAGGTTGGAGGTATACTCAAAAGAATCTGTGGTTTATTAAAAAATAAAAAGTGCTTTATTGTACGCCACATTCATTGTTGGGGAAGGAGTCCCTGGCTTGAGTGTCCCATATAATAAAACCGCGACAAGTACAAGAATGAGAGCACGGTGGAAGAAGCTACTACGGCAATGTCCGATGATGCGCTCCTCCATCTGTGGATCTGCGGTGCACACAAGTCAGCTGACGAAATAGGTACAATTATCAGAAGAGGGGAAGGCCTGCTATATAAACATGCCGAAAATTAGATCAGCCACCTGGTCCTCATATCTTTTCTATCATTGAAATCATCAGACTCCTTGCTATCCTTGAAATCTTTAAATTCATGCAATGATTGGTGTATAAAAAAATGCCATCATGTAGTGTGGAGATAATCTGTACCAGAACTGGTGGCAATTTTAGAGAGGACTTTTACATTCTCTGACATAGAAGGCAGAGCCTAGTTTTGTATAATGCAAATGAGTTAGCTTTATAGTCATTATATATCAAACCTGAAGACCATACCTATAAAACCTAATGAAATTAAATCTATTTAAGCTTTTCTACATACCATTTGAGAACATTTTCATAATCTAAAAATGATGAACCCTTGAAAACATTACGCATTTGCCATCACCATAAAATATTCTACTAGTTCTTTCGTAAGATTTTGATATGCCTTCATTTGCTTGCGGTCAAGTTTTTATTTTCAGTCCGCCTTTCTGAAGGAAATGGTACATAATATATGATCGACACAGAGATGTTTTGGCCCTGTTTTGGTGATCCGCCCCTTCTTGGTGGTCTACTTGAACAGTTTTGGGTAGGGCCTTCATCAGGACGTTTGTTTTTAGTGCTAGGACGCTTTACAAGTCGTAGAACTACCCCTTCATCATGTCTTCTATGGTCTGTGGGGTGACAAAACATGCAGATATTCTTGTGAGCGAGGTGGTTTGCTTTTGATTACTGTTGACAAACATTGGCTCCCGTACTGGGCTACTAACCTGAATTTAGTTGACATGCAGGGAAAATCTATTCATTTCTTTTCTTCACAAGTTATTTTAATTCTCATGGTGGATCACGGACTATCCAAAAGGTGTCCTTAGCGTCCCACCTGCAAAGATCAAGAATTAAATGATATTCAATCTCCAGCACTGTGCGCTTATATTCAAATTTTATTTAACAGTCTTGTTTGTAATACTCCAATCAAATAGTATTGAGAACATTATTGAATGTTTTTTTATTATTAAAGGATCCACTGACTTTTATTCTGTATGGACGGAAATTGATTTAATATGTTCTTTTTCCACCTCCGCACTCCTCCTCTTTTTCTTACAGCGACACTATTTTAAGACAAAGATAGGTATATAGGGATGCAAAACAACATGCACACTTTACAAGATGCAAAAAAACAAATTTTTCATTGTTTCTGGTAAAAGTTTTATGCTCCTCATGGGGCTATGATAAAGGCTTTAAGGCTTGCTTGATGGATTTCAAGAACTAGTACACCTAAGGGGTAGGCTTCAATTTAAGGATGTATATAGCAATATCTTATTGGGAAAGGTGGCTAAACTATGGTCTTTACAACGGTACCGTTCGTAGTATTTATATATATGCCCGTGTGTCTTCCATTATGTCAGCCCGGGTGATATTGCCTGTACCGTTTCTGCTCAACAGACTGATTACAGAGAGAAAATGCAATATGATAAACCTCTTAGCGGACGGCTTCTGCGTACTGCTCATACTTGTGTAAGCTTATACTGCCTCCCACTAGGCATTCTCTTGTTCATACTTTGAAACCGAGGTGTGCCGGTTGATAAATGACTTACTATATTCATGATTCCTATTTCTCACAGAAACGCTGTCTCTTTGTCACAGTCAGTGTGCGAACAAGGCGTGTGCTGGGTTACATTCCATGTTTGTTAGCGTGAGTGGTCTCTTAGTCCCTTTTCATTTTTTAGCTAATTCAAGTCTGTACCTTTTTTCTACAGGGACACGGGGCAGCCATTTCATTTGGACATAAAAATAGATAGGGATATTTCTAAACCCATGGGGGTTGCTGATATTAAAACAGCTTTGTCCGCATAGAAGAGAGCTGGATATTTACAGTTTATAATAACATTCTGACTGTTCTTAGCTACAAAAATACAAGACATCTTCTAAAATAACGTTAGCTTTTTGTTCTTGGAACACTGTTGTTTTTTAATGGACATAGAAGACAGATCTTTCTGATATCAGAATCATTTCCTTATGAACTTCTAACATTGTACATAAACAAAACAAAACTGCTTTTAAAGAACTAACATACTTCTCCAGATATAAATATTGATATTACACAATATTATAACAAACAAATATCAAATTTGTGCTAGATTTCTTCATATTTCTTTCCAACATTCTTAACAAACTGCATAATTAAGGACTCTCAAGAAGAAGAATTCTCACTTTTCTACAAGAAACAGGACAAGTCTTGAATCTCATTCATACCTTATCCAATCCAAATAATTTCAAGTTAACTCAGTATTTTATGGCAGTCTCCTCCCTGTAGGTGTTTTGGCACAACTTCAAGAATGAAGAAACTTAATCGTGAGACATTATAAGGTTGGTCTAGATTGCAAAGTCAATTTTCTCATGGAATGCTGATAGTGTAGTGCATGCTCCAATCTAAATATCGGGTGTCGGGCAAATAATTATGAATCTGGAGGATATCACATGAACTGGTCGTAAACTCCAATGATTTCAAAAGATAACTTTGCTATTGAAACATCCAGAGATATGTCCAATTGGCAACTAGCATACAATGGGTTTTCCAGACATAGCCTACAGCACAGCATAGAAAAGCGGATATGCGAGGGTTGATGCATAAAAAGTGATGGTTTTTGTATGTACACATGGTGCATTATTCATTATTCCTAAACAAACTCCATTGGTAAGTTATCTGGTGAAAAAAAAACACATTTAACATTACATGAATTAACTTTACTTGAATATACAAATGCCAATGCCTCCCTCTTGCGTTAAGAAGGCTTATGAAGCCCACTTTATGCAGCCAGAACAAACACTTCATCATAAAGAGGAACAAGATTTTGAACAAATGTAGTCTGGATATAATCCTGCTAAGTATTCAAGAATAATCTAAAGCCATTTAGGTTTTGTAAACTGATATTTGTGATCATGAGAACAAACTTAATACATGTAAAAGAAAAGATTTAAAAAGCCATTGAAGTAGATCTATGGAAACCTATTAATGATTACTCTAATAATTTCAGAAAAATGAAACTTGGAAATGTAAAAGAGATACAATTGTCTATACATTTGACACCTGGATCGAAGCATTCTCAAAATCTCACCCGTTATTTCTCTAATAAAAGCTGGCACGACACTGACAAGAGATGCTTCACCAATCTCTACAGATTCTGATGCAAGCATGTTGGCACAAGTTATGAAATATCCAGGATGAGATCATCTACATCATATGCCAGGACCCAACATGAAAACATCAATAGATGTAGTTGAACAAACTTTGTCAGAATTTTTGGCAGAGATTCAACAAACTAAGGGAAACTAAGCCATCAGAAATCAAAATGTGAAAACAACTGCAATTAGACACCAGCATAGTTGTCAAACGCTGGATATAGGAGGAGTTATTGCGACTCAGGTGTTTGTGTGCAATCGCAGGGTTGGATCTAGCAAATGTGGACATGTCAATGTGACTCTAACCAAGAAAGACAGAGAACTAGAATGAGACGGAGAGAAACATAGAGAGAGAGCAAGAGAGGGAGCAAGAGAGAAAAAGAGAGCACACAGAGGGAGGGAGAGAAACAGAGAGAGGCTGAGGGAGAGGCTCTCTCTCTCTCTCTCTCTCTTTTTCTCTCTCTCTCTCTCTCTCTCTCTCTCTCTCTTTCTCTCTCTGTCATTCAATGTCTCTGCCTCTCTCTGTGGGAGAGGCGGTATTGTTAGGTGCATATTAGCTAGAGCCATCCCAGCTATTGCTGACAGCAGCATAACCAGAGGGGGGAAAAACACAGTGGGTGGGAGTGTTTTTTATGCTCAAATGTAGAATAAGAATTGTAGCAACAGAGGCTTCACCCGAGGTGGCCGCTGGCAAGGGATTTGGAGAAATGCCTTGTCACAGTGTGTGTACTGCAGGAATATCGTCCTCACACTGAGTGGGCCTGTAAGGATGAAGGTGAGGGGGAGGATGTAGAAAGAGGTACTTGAAATTATACCATTCTATCATAAAATAATGCTCGTGGTTATTGGAGGTTTTGGTAATGTGCTTTGCTCAGGAGGCCAAATGTAACGTTCGTATTATGACTGTAGTATATCATCAACGTGATAGTTGGAAATAAAGATTGTACAATTTTATTATCGACAATTTACAATTTTCGTACAAGTAAATAATTTCTATTTTTGATAGCTTCTTCTTTCAAAGAAAGCACACCATTTAGCTTCTTTTTTCAAAGAAAGCACACCATTGTATCTGACAAAATGTACTTCATTCTTGGAAAGGCGACTTCTCAGGTTAAATCCAATGACTTGTTTTGTTGTTTCTGCGAGCGTCCTTTCATTTGTCACAGCCTTTGGACCCTGCAGCCTGGTGGTCCTCTGTTCCCTTAAAAGGCCTGTGGGAACTGCAGCACACCCCACAGAGCCTTTCCGTGCTCCCCCATCACGTGTGGTCAATGCACACGTTGTGGTGATGGCGACTTTGCCGCAGTACACACATAAGGGAAATGTATGTTTTCATCTACTTTGAGGGATGGGTCTGTCGCTGCTGCACTCGTTCTACTTTTAACTTGAAAAAGACGCAACACTCTACCTACACTGCGGTGGTGATAGTGCGCGGTATGAATATCCTTTAACATAACATAACATACCCTCTTTCAAGATATCTGTGTATTTTCTCTGGGCGTGCTGGCGTGGCTCTAACATTTGACCCCCGGCAGTGTGAATCTGACCCAGAGACAGATCTACAGAGAGAGAGAGACAGATAGAGAGAGGGGGGACAGAGAGAAAGAGAGGGCACAGGAAAAGGGAGCGCGAGACATAATGGGAGACAGAGAGAGATAGAGGGGAAACAGAGAAAGCTAGAGCGCAGGGAAAGGGAGAGTGGGACAGTGTGAGAAAGAGAAATAGAGAGGAACACATAATGTGAGACAGAGAGAGAGCAAGAGAGGGAAAGAGTGAGAGGGAGAAAGAGAAATAGAAAGAGAGAGGGAAACATAATGTGAGACAAAGAGAGATATAGATGGGGCGGGGCACAGAGAAAGCGAGAGCGCATGGAAAGGGAGAGCAAGACAGAGTGACAAAGAGAAAGAGGGAGAGAGAGTGAGAGAAAGGGAAACAATGTGAGACAGAGAGAGATAGAGAGGGGGGACAGAGAAAGCGAGAGCGCAGGGAAAGGCAGAACGAGACAGAGAGAGAAAGAGAAAGAAATGAATAGAAAGGGAGAGAGGGAAATATAATGTGAGACAGAGATAGAGAGGGGGACAGAGGAAGCGAGAGCGCAGGGAAAGGCAGAGCAAGACAGAGTGACAAAGAGAGAGATAAAGAGAGAGAGAGAGAGAGAGAGAGAGAGAGAGGGAGAGAGAGAGTGAAAGGGAAACATAATGTGAGACAGCTAGAGATAGAGGGGGAACAGAGAGGAAGCAAGAGCGCAGAGAAAGGGGGAGAGAGAGAGAGTGAGAAAGCGAGACTGACAGAGACACGATACATAGTGTGAGCCAGAGAGAGACAGAGGGGGCTCAAGGAGAACGAGAGAACGCAGAGAAAGGGGGAGAGAGAAAGAGTGAGAAGGAGGGAAAGAGAGAGAGAGACAGACAGAGACACAGATACATAGTGTGATACAGAGAGAGAGAGAGGGGGGGCTCAATGAGAAGGAGAGAGTGCAGAGAAATGGGGAGAGACACAGTGATAGATAGAAGGAAAGAGAGCTTGTTGGGCATATGATACGTCGGGTACAGCTACTAATTATATAATATGACTTTTCTTGAAATCAAAAATGATAATTGCGAGGTATTCGGACTCTAAAAACTGTTGTTTTCTTTCCTTTTTAGTGCAGGCGAGGGAGTCCATCTGGTTCCTGTTACTACTTTGCTGTTGAACAAGAAGAATCCAAAAAACATAAACCCTGTCCAATAGATCCTCGGGCATGTACTTGTTTCTAAAAGGGGCCAATGGGAACATTCCTGGGGCCTTCCAGCCAAGGATGCAGGTGGGAGAATGAGCACACAACCGACAACATTGCCAGGTTTTCTGGCTTTTTTATAGATGGTGCTGGGTGACCGGTGGGTGTCTCTTTGTGCTAGCAGTCTCGTGTTGCACCCCACAGGCATTAGCCTCTTTGAGTGACCTGCTATCCTTTCCTTGCCAGACACTATTAGACAGCACATGTGCTTGCTAACAAACACCACAATCACATGTGCTAGTAACAGCTGAAAAGGAAATACCTGACCCATTGTAATATCTTAAGGGCTACTGCAGTTATGAATGTGCAGATGGCATTATGGCATTAGTTCTGCAATGGTATACAGCCAACCCAATCACAGAGATGTATGTCAGCTCAAAGGATTAGTGGCAGTGAGTGAGGTGATGGGAGAACACAGAAAGGATCTGCCTTCCCTTCAACAATAGGGACCAAGTTAGAGCCCCGATGCCCGTGGGTTGCAGTGCTCTTTACAAATCTAAAAAATAAAAAATAAAATAAAAGGTCGGAGTGATGCAGAGTGAGGACAGAGTAGAAAGTCATGAATGTACAGGAGGTGTGGCCTTGACATCATTTTGGGGGCTGCCAGGGGTGCAAGCTGCTACCCCTAGCCACCTCTTTGCTGCCCCTGTCAGTGCCTCAGCGACCCCTGGTCAAAGGGGCACTGTCAATTAGAAATGTGTGGCTCTTGGAGGTCTTCCATTTAATGTGGATAGAATAAACATACAAAAAACATGATCTAAAATCTGTTTTTGTTTTAAAATGTCGTTTTAGTGAAATCCAAACTACTTTTGTTGTTACTTTGTTGAAAATCTGTATGATTTACAGAAAAATACCTATCCTCACACTTCCCACAAAAGGTGCAGGCCCAACTTGCACCTATGAATTTTATCCAGAGCGTAGTTTAATTTTAAACATGATAGTGGAGGATTTATTATTTCCATTATTATTCATTATTTCCATTATTAGGTTATCCTCCTCCGTCCCCCCGTCCCCCATTGACTCCTCTGTTTGATTCACACCCAATGACGCTCTTTTCCTTTGCATACTTTCCTGGCAGACTTTTCACCTACCTGTCTGTTTGTTTGGTTTTTTTGGGCACCCTGAGGCCTTCGGGCGTGTGACGCGGTATATAAAATTCTAATAAATAAATAAACCATGTTATGCTACAATAAAAGATAATGCACTATTCACTCTGCACTATGCTTTTAATGGCATTGTCAAATTAACTCCCCTTAGTCCCTGATTTCTTATTCTTTGCATTCTTGCACTTGTAGTTGTGTATTTATAATATGTCAGAATGTAAAGAAAGAAACAAGGACGAGATAATTTATTAACACCTGACATGGCACAACCTGAGAAGTCGCCATTTTGTTTTTTATTGAACATTAGTGCCCGGCGAGCGCTGTACACCGGAAATACTACGCGTGGATTGGCTCTTTTCCATGCCATACCACAGGTTATTCCCATGTACATTAGTGTGTGGCAGCCCCTTAGCCAATAAGGAGGCTCGAAATGGGGCAATCCCCGCTGCGAGCCTCCCCATGGCTGGAGGCTGCCTTCGTCCCCCGCCGGGGACTCAGGTATGTTTTTTTTCCTCCACACCACTCCCCCGCAAACTATCCTCTCCCTACCCTCCCAACCTCACTTACCTTCTTTTTTCTTCTTTTCTTGGGAGCAAACGCGCTGGAAATACTTCTGTTCCCAGCGCGTCCGCTCCTGATGGCCGCCATGGAAAGGGAAAACGGACTACGGTTTCCCTTTTCCGGCAGCCATTTTTGTCACTTTTTTTCTGTTTCGAAACGCAGCAGCGTTCCGAAACAGAAAAAAATTGCATTAGTACCCCGGTCTAACGGGCCGGGGTACTAATGGCTATAATATATATATATATAAGACGGCTTTGTTAAGGCCCGCGCTACGCTCGGGCCTGTAACTACGGCCCGAGGGCATTATCTGGGGCGGTATTGGCCCACCGCCTCGGGTCTTATTGCCACAGTAATTCAATATTTATGTTCCAGGATAGAAATATATTGTTAAGACTATACAACAGCACATATTTAATAACAGTTGTTAAAGGGCTACGCTCAATATATAACAGTGGGCTGAGGAAACAGCTATGCGAGATAGTACAGTGAGTTAAGCGTGCGCCTCAGAGGTTGGTGCACAACCTGAAATTATATGATGGAGCCTCTACCCTTCAGCAATCCAAGTTCGATAAATCAAATATGCTGAAATTAGGTACTAATGACACCTATTATCACGGTGCTTAGAAGTGGTAAAACTCCTTTATTCAGCACAATATAAAAGTTTGGTAAGATAGAAGGCCTGTGCCATATGATATCTTTATGTCACCAAGATTGACTGAGAAAGCCTATAAGCACCCTCTTCTGAAACCTCCGACATTGAGGCGCCTCCACTTCCTCTAGACGGGGGCTCAAGACGCTGGTCAGTGAACACTGGTGTAAAGAACGCAAACGTGGCATATCATGGCAATACCTTGGCATGAGAGGCTGTACATTTCATATGATTACTATATCCATAGCATACGTGGCTATAACTGGATTAAGATGTGAGGCTGTAACTGGCACAAGATGGCATTACCTGTCCATTTTCGACTTTAATGGCACATTGAGTCAGTGCCCTTAACCTATGATGGTGTTGTTAGGAATGTCAAAGGCATATCATGATTGCACCCATGACAGTATCACAATGATAATGATAATGATATGTTATTTATAGAGCATGTTTGCCAAAGCGCCGTACAAAGAACATATTTACATACAGTATCACCCAACCGAAGTTGGTACTCATTTATCGATCTTGGAACGATGAAAGGCTGAGTTGGTCTTGCCGGAATTCAAACTTGCGACCTGCAGATCACACACAGATCGCAGCAGCGAGTGCTCAACCCAGCGAACTATCTTACCAGCAGGTACAACAGTATCTGATGAATATATGGTTGAAAGACAAAAAAAAAGTTTGTGTACTTTATAACTTATTTGTTATTTATTCATAAATACTTGTAGGTTTTTTTTACATCGGTGATGCCACTTCCTATAATGTCATCAACATCAAAGCCAATGCCACATCACTTAATTTGATCCAATTAAGTTCAAAGATTGCATGCTATCACTTCCTGTGATGTCATCAGGGGAGCCATGTCACTTCCACTACCCATGACATGTTAGTGAAATAACATGCCTCAGTGTTGCATGTGACGGAGTTCATAGGAGGCATTCTGCATTAGGAGGAGTAGGTTTGAGTTAACCAAGGGGCATCCTGTCTTCTATGGCATCCAGGTAATGCCAGAGGAGAGGGAAATCAGCCAATTACAATACCCTTATCTACAACTGGTGTTGTCTACATATTGGTGAATGGAAATGTTGTTTCCCGGCTGCATCCCCATACTCCTCAAAGACTTCATACAGCTATTAGTGTTGATGACATAAGACCGAGGAGGACCATTTCAGCCAACAGTTCTCGTGTATTCCTTCAAGATTGAAATGAATCGACCGTGTAGCGGTCAGAACACAAGATGGAGTACACTTTCCTCTGTCATAAGGGGGAATTAACCCAGACCGTGCATGTCTAGAATGCACAGGGTTCTGATGCAGATCTCAGCTTGAAACATGGAGATTTTATCAGCAAAGAAAGAATTGGTTTAGATGAGCTTTATAGTAATTGTCTTCATACAGTGAGGTGTCTTCCCCACTCCTCTACGGGAGCATGAAGGCTGACCACGGTGGGTGTGAGTCTCTTCAAAAAGGGAGTACAGTGACTGCTTTTAATAGAAAATGTAAGCAGTTATGGCATCTGGAGGGGTCCGACAACAATACTTTTATGCAAGTGGTGCCTCTGCCTAAAACATGTTTGAAGACCACTGCTCTAGAGGGAAAAGGTTCATCAGATGGAGAAGGGATAATACATTGTTGAACTATGCAGAAGAGCTCACATTGGCGACACTAGGACCCTGAAGTCTGGGCAGAGCAGTGTGTGACATCGTCATACTTTAGTTTCACTTTTTATTTTATCAAGAACACATTGCCTTAAAATCTGGGAGCAACCAGGGGTCTTGGGATTTACCCTATAGTTTCTCAGTCCACTGGACGACTTCCAGAGTTCCAAATGTTTATTTCAGTGCTATGTGGCAAAGGGATACTGTCAGCATTTGTGTATTTAAGTGAGAGAATCTTATCAGCAATATATAAGGCAATTGTATGTTAGAGGCAGGTAAGAATATAAGAAGGATTAACCAGGATCATGTGAAGGGAGTGGGCAGTTCAAATTTAGTAGACATTTTTGGAAATGATAATTTGAAATACTGTGAAAGTGGATTACTGCTAGACCAGGGGGAGCAGAAAAGAAGGAGACAAAAAGAACTGTTCTTTAGTCTGACCAACTAACTGGGGAAGAAGAAGAGCAGAATAACAGACCTTAGAAGGAAAGTGAATCATAAGGTCAAGAGTAATAACCTCTTTATGGGTAGGTCTGATGAACAATTGCAACAAGTCAAACAATTAAACGATGGCAAGGAAACTCTGCCAGTGTCTTATTCTATAATACTCTCCCTCAAATAGGGAAACTATAACCAAATATGTGATGGATGGAAGGTTTAGAATTAATCTTAACCACTGGCATTGGTCGAGGCAACCTTCCACACCGTTTCATTTTATCATATATGCTTCATTGCAGAAGGAGACCAACCATATGCAACCATATGCAAATCAACCTTGGTGCTGGCACCAAGGGGAGCAGTTCGACAGTGTGAACTGCTAGGCTACATGCTCCCTGCATGCAAACACAAGCAACCCCAGGGATGTTTCTTGCTTTTTGGGCATCATCCGTGAGGTGAAGCTTGGTTTCACTATGTTGCAATGAGCCAGGAAACCATGTTCTGGGCATACCTTCTATCAAATAGTGAGACAAACTATAATGAAAAATTGTGATGGCTGGCAGGATTGGAGTATCCACTGGCATTGCTCCGGGCAACCTTCCACACCACAATCTGTAACCTGTCTGTGCCATTGCAGAAGGGGACCAGGCCTATGCAAATCAATCTTCCTACTGCCATGAATGGGGGCAGTCCATCCCGAACTGATAGGCCCTGTCCCCTCTGCACAGAAACACAAGCAACCCTAGACAAGGTTCGTCTTAGTTGGACCTCATCAGTCTGGGATTGCTTGTGGTGTTGTGCAGAAAAGATGTGACCTAGCAGTTCGGGATGCACTGCTCTTTGTCTGATGGGGCCAAGCCTGTTTTGCATATGGTCTTTTCCTTTCTTTAATGGCATGGTAGGCTAAACAATACTTGCCTGAAGGTTTGCCAGGGACCAGGCCTATGCAAATCAATCTTCCTACTGCCACGAATGGGAGCAGTCCATCCCAAAGTGATAGGCCTTGTCCCCTCTGCACAGAAACACAAGCAACCCTAGACATGGTTCATCTTAGTTGGACCTCATCAGTCTGGGATTGCTTGTGGTCTTTTGCAGAAAAGATGTGACCTAGCAATTCGGGATGAACTGGCCTTTGTGTGGTGGGGGCCAAGTCTCTTTTGCATATAGTCTTTTTCTTTCTGTAATGGCATGGTAGGCTAAACAATACATGCCTGAAGGTTTGCCCAGGATAATTCCAGTAGCTTAGATGTATTCAACACCTGACAGCCATCACTCAGCCCTCCACCACCCAAGTGGGATGCTATGCACCGACATGGGTCCAAGTGTGCTGCACCTAGGGACCCAAGCTAAACCTTATTTTTAACATGCAAGGAGGCTGGAACATGCCTGTGGTTTCTTGTGATCTAATTCTGAAGGGATGTGACCTAGCAGCTCGTGGTGGACGGCCCCTTATGGGCTGGGACCAAGCCTGATGTGCATATGGGCTTTCCACTTATGTAATGATATAGCAGGCAAATAAACAAGGGTCTGTAGGGTTCCCCAGAGCGATGCCAGTGGTTTAGATTTACTAAAAAACCTATAAACCATAACTTTTTAGTGGTTTCTACATCTAACATGGTACACACCATAGCTTTTTAATATCCAGCCTCACTTCTTTTGGGTTTCCCACCACAAATACATTTTTTTAAATCTGGTCTGTGTGCTTCCTTTCACTTCCTTTGCAATATTAATTTCCTCCTATGTTTATCTCATTGTTTACCACATGTCTTTCAAATCTTGTGTATTTTCTTACGCTTGACCGCACAGCTCACCTCCTTTCGATTAACGCAATCACAACTCGACTTAAGATATCATTATTTGCTTCTTCTTTCTTTCTTTTGCTTTCCCCCGATTTCACCAATGTTTGTTTTGTCCCTTGCTCCCATTTCTCATGCTGTCCTTTCTTCATATTTAATATTTTGAGTATTCGATGATTTGTGATGTTTCTTGCAGTGCTTAGAAGTCTTTAGGATCATTAACTTGGATAACGTACGCATTCCTCTATCTACCACCAGATTGCAAAGAAGAGGGATAATCAATGCTCAAAGCATGTCTTGTGAGCATGATGGTTGAGAGAAATACCAAAATACAATATCTACAATTTTTTCAAAATAGAGGTTTGGCCAAAGAAACTGTCAGTTGTAAATGGGGGATCAGGGTACAATTCGAATTAAATTGCAAGTTGACCACTTGCCTGACTTTGTGGTTGCACAGACAAGATATTGTAGAACGCCATGATAGTTGAATCACTGATGTTTGTTTCAATAATGTATAGGACATTAAGGCATATCACTGATCAGACAGTCATGTGTTAATACCAATCTGTAACATTTTCACTTATGAGATACATTTTGAATCAAATACTGCACATTTATATTTGTTTTGTAAATCTATGGAAAGCATCACATATTTTCAACTCATCTGGTTGTCCTTTACAAGTTCAAGAAATAAAGTAAAACACTGTCATATAGAATTAGAGGTCTGATACGACCAGATGAAAATGCCTCTTATTATCCACATCTCATGCTACCCGACAAGATAATGACAGGACATGCACCCACTCGTTGCAACTCATCAAGCTCACCGGAGCTGCTACGAGAACTTCAAAAACAAAGGAAGAACAACAATGAGGCAACTGGCAATTGTAGAGAAGTCTAACACATAAGAAAAAGGTGCAGAGCAAGACATAATTTTAAAAACAACAAGTAAACTGCGGCCTGCAGCCAGCATTTGGGAAACACATGCAAAAATACATGTGCAAGATTTTTCAGTCACTCAAATAAAACTATAATTGACAAGGCTCAAGATGAAGAAGGGCAAATATAAGAAACCGTCCTGCAACTCTTATCTAAATAGATAAACTGCATTCATGGAAAATGTAAACTGGAAAATTTAAACATCTAAGGGCACATATAAATTTACTTTAAAAGTGGCAATGGGGAGAAAGCAGCCTGAATCAAGCATCAGCTACAGGTTTGAGCTTTGACATCTGTATTCTGCCCATGCCAGCTCTCCCAAAATGAGATGTGAAAACAGATTCCATGCTTTCTCATGGACATGAACTGGTGTAGGCTCAGCCATAAAGATAACAACTGGACTGCAACTTAGTCACAGGGAGGCTGGATGTGTGTATGATGGCTTAAAATAATGAACTAATGTGGTTCAGCATATTTGTGTGTCTAATCTGATATTTCCATCTCCTGGGCCCTCATCAAGGCAGAAAACGAAAAATACCTGGAAAAATAAAGGTTAATCTGGAAAATCTACAGACCTGGGAACTGTCCAGGGCAGCAACAAAAGTCATAATCCTCTGAGGACTTCAAACTTCAAAGATCATATTACCACCAGGACTCTGGGTCATATATATTAGACCTGAACTAATAGCTAAATAACTGAAAACCCAGATGCTCTGTTAGTGACAGGACCAACTGCATATGTTATTTAATATTTTGTATTGGAAAAATGCATTTTTTTACACTGGGATTCACTGTTATAGCGTCCACAGGGACGAGCTAGGTCACTTTGCGGTGGAAAAATATTTTTTATATAAATTTAGAAGTGAGTTAATGGAGACACTTATAATTCAGTACCCATGTGTGCTATTATGATGAGAATTGCATTGTTTGATTTGCTTCAGTGGGAGGAATCTGGTGAGCAAATTAGTAAAGTGGTCATATGTGTGGATATTTCAAATTTAGAATGTAGAAATATTTAATGCAAGAAATCCCTGATATTATATCATATTAAATGGGAATGGGAGGGAAACTGAGTGTAGAAGTTACTCCAATCAGAATGCACTCTCCATTAAAATCTGCCCAATGACTGTGGAGGGGTATGTCTACTGTGATGTCACTTCTGGAACACTGTCCAATCACATACATTGACCAATTACATTGGGGAAGGTATACACACCTCAAAAAGGTGGGGTTATTGTTCTATATAAGATTAAACACACACTCACTGGGAAGACACTGGCAGACTCAGTCGCTCACTCACTGACTGATGGAGATAAAGGAGAATTGATTACAACAGGAAAGAGAAGTAATAGATTGCTCTTCTTTAGGACCCATTTTGGATTATTACCAGCACCCTGAAAGTGAGGCCTAGCAGGAGTTAGAGCTCCATGCCTTCTTCAGTGGAAGAGACAGCAGACAGGATGTGGGGGAAAGCTGATCCCATTTTGCTGATTGATGGCCACCTGTTCCTAGAGGGGGTAATTATACTTGTCTGTGATAAAGCCAAAATAAATTAATATGCGAGTATGATCTAAAGGGGAAACAATCCTGAGGGGAGTGACACTATAAAGGGTGTTAGATTACATCCAGGCCCTGTTATTTGTAAGTACTGAGGGGCAGGTGTATAGAAACTTACTGCATAATGTGGGAAATAAGTAAATATTTCAAAAGCATATGTGCTCACGGAATTATAGAGCAATGAAACATCTATCACCTATGGTCTGTATACGGAGAGATCCTTTGACTCCTTTGCTGTGCAATTTATCAGCACAAAAGAGCATAGGACATCCAACTGTGTGCTAAGTATTGTCACATCCTGGATACACCATTGAGCAGAATACTGTTGTTAAAGCCAAGTTGTTCCACACCGATGGGAGAGGCTCATTATTCACCACCTATTCTCTCCTTGTTTAACGTTTCCAATTGACAGTGAGAAAGGTACGCTTTTACACAATATTTAAATAGAAACAGCACTGAAGGGAATATAGCCTACATACATGTTAAACATACATTTTCCTTTTTACAAGTCATTTACATGCCTAAACATCCAGATGTTTGTTATAATTGAGTTTAAAATGCCGTTGAAATGCTGACCTGTCTATTGAGTAAGGGAGGGGAGGTATCTATTTTAAATATAATCTCTGTTGAGCATTTCTGCTCTGGTGCACCTGAACTACATTACCTAGATTGCCTGTGGTCTTCTTGCAGAAACGTCAGATGCTTCATCGCCAGCGCTTCTGCGTCTATATGGTCTTTGTCAGTCTTTGCCGGTCTTCGCCGGTCCCGATGTGCTGCTGGCTGCCTCCGGCCCCTGTAAGCTTTCCATACTTTGACTGCCAGAAGCTTTTCAGATCACTCTAAGAGGTAAACAATTTAAAAGCTACAGCATTTCTGATATCCTCTGACACATTGACTTGTTTGTGGATCGCCGGTACTTCACTGTATGCTTACTCAAGCTTTGACTTCGAAATGGGGCTCGTGCCAGAAATAATCCTGTTACTCACAGCTCAAAAACTGAGGCACAAGAAGATTGTGCTAAATTACATCTCTAGTCTGCAATTGAGGAATAATCTTGCCAAACCTACTAAGCAGGAAATTGCTAGGAATGCATCTCCTGTTCTTATTGTAACTGAAACCATTGTAGGTTTCACATGCTTAATAAAGAAACCGAAGGTCCAAACACAGCTCCTGCAGTGACACACCTAGATGTAGCATCAGAAGTGGTAATAAACACTGACAATTCTAACAGCCTGGCTCCCACGAACAATACTAACATTAGACAGAATACCCAGTCTACTCCTAGCCTGGTTTCATCCACAAATATGACACTGCAGCCAGGTGTGTCCTTAAAAGAATCAACATGCATCCTGGCACACCTTCTGTCTAACTCCCCTCACCCACTAAAACTTTAACATTTGAACACTCGTTCATTCAGCAAATACGCCAGTGGCATCTGTGACTATATTGAGGAAGAACAACTTGATGTGATGAGCATACAGATACTTGGATCAACGCGTTAAAATAAGAGTGGCAGAATCACCTGGTTAAAGTGTTTTCTTTTTAAACTGTGTACAAGGAACCGGAGGCGGTGTGGCTTTCATTGCCAAATCTAATCTGTTATTGTTTGAATCCACTGTTGAATGTGCAGGGTGCAAAATCCTTCACCTAAAGTTCACCCCCAACAATAACAGCTGTACTCATTTTATACATACCTATCGACCCCAGAATCTATGCCAGATTTCAACGAGAATCTAATCCAGCTCCTGGCCACACTAAATAGGCCTAATTGCTCCACCAAGTTGTTCAGAGATCTCAACTGATGGTTACGAAACACCAAAGACAAAGATGCCCTAAACCTTGAACAGCTCCTTGGCACATTGGGTTTTACTATTCACATTACAGAACCCACTCCTACTGGAGGCAATATCTTGGATTGGGTTGCATCAATGAATATTTTTATGAACACCAAGGCCTGTATATGGTCAGACCACTTTTTTGTGGAACACTGTAATACTTAACTTGAAAAACTACAGAAAATACACACCCTACCTAAAAAGATAACCTGCAGGAATTTGCATAAAATCAAACCTGATGAGCTAGAACAATGTTTCATTTCCGTTATGAATATGAATAAAACCTCAAATCAAGATACCCCTGAAGTACTGGTGGAAGCTTACAATGCTCAGTTAAAGAGCTTCCTTGATAAAATAGCCCCTTTGAAACACAAAACTGTGAAAGATAAAACAAACGACTTATCTTGGTTCCTTACTTACTAATCTTAAACAAAAAGAGGTAGGCTGAACAAGCTTGCGAAAGAAAGAAAACCCTTGAAAATAAGACATTATGGAAATCCTTGCAAAAGGCCTACAGAAATCTTATTTTTGATGCTTAAAAAGATTTTTAAGGGGCAGGAAACCACACAAAACAATGATTTGAGATCTATAAAATGCTTGAGAAGCCCTCCTCACAACTGCCACCTTTTGTTCCATCAACAGAAGACTGCTGTAAAGTCCAACAAGCATTCTGACAGAAAATTCATTTAGCACGACCTAAAATCATTAGTAACATGGAGAATATCACCCCGCAAGAGACTAAAACACGAAAAGCAAGAGGAAATATCAGCTTCTATTTTAAACAGATAGCTAAAGAAGAGATGAAGAGTCACCTTAAGAACATGCAACCCACCTCTTGTTCGGGTGATATTATTCCGGTGAAATGTATCCTAAACAATCCTGACATATTCACCCCCTTTTTTGGTTCATTTTGTGAACATGTAATTTACTTTCTGGCCTGTACCCAAATCCATCAAACAGGTAGTCGTGACCCCTTTTGGAGAATGAATCCTAGGTAATTTACGCCCTATTACCAACATACTATTCCTTTTGAAGATCGTGGACAAAGTAGCCACTGTCCAACTTCAGCAGCACTTGAAAGGCGCAGGCATTTTTCACCAGAAACAATCAGGTGTCAGAATACATCATGGAACTGAAAGAGTCCGCCTGGACCTCCAGACACACATGTTGGAGGTTCTGGAGAAAAGTGGGACAGGACTGCTGATAATCTTGGACTTATTGGCCACTTCTGATCTATTGGATCACAGGTGCCTACTGGACACCTTAACACCCATTGGGAACTTCTTCTGGGTAGCTATACGTTGAATCTGCTCCTTCTTGGACAACACGTCCTCATGGATGTGCTGGGGTGAGGCTAGCTCGGCACCCGAGCAAACACGCTCTGGAGTTCCAAAGGGAGCTTGCCTGTCCCCGACTTTGTTTAACCTATAGATTAGAACTTTGCGTGACCTTTATCTTTGGGAACTCCTTTTACGAACTACACGGACTACACTCAGTTCCTGGTGGAGCCGAGGGGCTGTTAAAGGACAGAATTGGCTAGACTTGAACACACATATGCCAACATAAAGACCTGGATGTCAAACAACTGGATGTGTCTAAATAGCAATTGGACCGAGCTGGTGATCTTTTGGTCCCGCAAAGCTAGAGCTAAATTGAGCCCAGAATATGAGTGTATGAACATCGGAGGATGATGCATAGGAATCTTAACAAGGTCAAGACCCTGGTGATACATCTGGAAGCTTCTTTGGGCTCAGCAGCACAGGTGGACGGGGTAATTGCCAACTCACATCACCATCTAAGTGTACTAAGACACATCAAAAAACTCCTGTCACCTAAAAACCTAGAAACACTGGCTAGGGCTATTATAATGCTGTGTGTAGACTATTGCAATGCCCTGCTGATTGGAGCAAACAAAGGCTGTCTGGATAGACTCCAACTACTGCAAAACGAGGCAATCCATATTGTCTGTGACCTTTCAAAACCAGCGCATGTCTCTGCTGCAAGAAGGAAGCTCCACTGCTTAGCGGTGTCTGCCAGAGTAAGATTCCAGGCCCTCTCCCTGATTCACAGATGTAATGTACTAAAGAGATGAATAAATGGATACAAAAATATAATATATTATCCAGCAACAGTCAGGGAATGTCAACCATGCATAATGTGTGGACATTATTGCATGTAATAAGAAAAGAACTTGGGGAAAGATGGACCACTTTTTATTTGTTACCTTGATTTCAAAGGAGCTTTTCGATACGGTGGATCAAGAATGCTTATGGACTAAACTGCAAAAATGGAATTTAAACCACATTGTACTTTACTCCATACAGGAATTCTACACTGATAATGTGGCCAAACTACATTTGAACCTGGAGGGAGTGCTGAGTAAGACAGTCAAGACTAATGTGTGTCTAAACAAGGTTGTTCTCTGGCCCCCACTCTCTATAATCTGTACATGTCAAATATGGGTAAAAAAATAGATAGTAGAAATTTTCCACCGAAAATTGGTTCTGACCATCTTGCATGGCTTGCATACGCGGATGATACCATATTAATGGACAAAACCCCAATTGGACTACAGCGTAGTATGGATGAGCTCTTGGAATATGAATAACCTTGTAGTTAACTTCCATAAAACTAAAATTATGGTGATTGGGCCCAGAAAGAAAAAGTATGGCAACTTCACATGGTCATTAGATTCTCATAAAATTGATACTGTACATTTGTATATATATCAAGCCGGTAACATAGCTCAGCAGGTTGAGCGCTCGCTGTGATCTGCGTGTGATCTGCAGGTCGCAGGTTCGAATCCTGGCAAGGCCATCTCAGCCTTTCATGCTTCCAAGGTCGATAAATGAGTACCAATGTCGGTTGGGTGATATTGTATGTAAATATGTGCTCTGTAAAGCGCTTTGGATTAAGGCGCTATATAAATAACACATCATTATCATCATTATCTTGGAATGTTTATATCAGATACTTTCAATGTGAGATCCTTGGAGACCTATATATGACAGAAAATGGAAAAATGATTAATGGCAGTACTGAGTTGTGTGAGAACTAAAAGTGATTACTCTATTGAAGGACTAATTAAATTATATAAATCTTGTTTAATTCCATGTGTGAGTTATGGCCTCGAAGTATTCACTGTAAGACAATCCCATTTCTTAAAATAAGTAGAAGGAAAATATGGAACAAAGCTTTTGGTTCACCAACTAATACACCTGTAGAAGGTGCAGACTGTGAATTGGGATTGCTATCATTAACTACACAGAAGAAGATATTGATGGGCATATCCTATATTCATAAGATGAACAGAATTGATTATCAGAAATGTATATATTCCAATTTTAAAAATATACTACAGAAAGATAGCAGGGATGTTGCACTTAAGCAATGGAGAGGAGAGGTATTTCAGTTTTTTGAAGCTATAGGAAATCTCTGTGGATGCTGAGAATCAAATAGCTATAAATGAAATGCAAATTAAAAAACTGGCAAAGATTTGGGATCATAATAACAACATTACATATCTGAGTAAATATAAAAAATATGGTGATTATGTCAAACAGGCATTTCCTAAATCATTATCATGTGAATGTAAGAATATTCATAAAGGTATTAAGATTGGAATTATCGTCGACTTAGCCGAGAACTCGTGCATGGGAAAATATACCCTATTCACAATGGTTGTGTAGATCATGTAATTGTGAAATCGAAACTCCTAACGAAATATGGAAAATGTAATGTGATACATCGAAAGGAATATCTCAATATTAGATACAGACTGGATAATTATCATAGTGATAAAATATGGTGCCTATTGTACTCAGGGAATTGCACAATATTGAATTTTATTATGTACTATATTGGATGTTGTAATTCCTCCACGGGTGGACAGAAACCATGTCCTTGCTAACTTTTCATTCAATATCAGACATCATCACCTGGGCAGTACCTAAATAGTTCATCCTATCTCCTCTCCCCTTCAACATCTAAAAGGCACCACTGGTGAAACTAATAACAAAATAAAGCCTCACATTCTACAACTTCACCGCTGAGACCATCTTTAAGCCATCCAGTGACAGGGAAATAGGCTCAATCTGCTGTTCAATGGTGATGTTTCTTACGACAGCCTTGTTGTGCAACAGTTGCTTTTAGTTACATGTTTGTCAGTGTGGTAGCCAACAAAGCTAGTTAAACATCCAACCCACAATAAGGGTGCATAAGTAGAATAGAGGGTTATAACTATTCTTATGCAGTGGCTCTAAGGTCTATAGATAAGTTTTATATATTTGCCAGATGGCCATACAAAGAGTTATGGGCCCTAACAACTGAATTAAAGGTCCAGGCATAGGTCTTTAACTGGGGCATTTACCTTTGTATAAAATTGTTTCTCCCTCCGCTTCTTTGATTGCTCTTTTGGACATTTGAACATCTACCTTCTAATCAACTTCCACCAAATTTTGGTGTGGTTTTCAACCAAATTATATTCCTTTTGCAAATTTTTGTGTGTGGTTTTTCGTGTCCAATGTGTTTCTTTCCCTTTTTTTTGCCTCGCACTAACCCTATCGCAAATTGCATTCATTCAATTTGGCTCATGCATCACTTGCATCTGTCCCTGTATGTTATGCCTTTATTTTGTTTTGGTTGTTACTGTATGTCGTTATTATTTCATAACACTGAATGTTGTACGATTTATTTTCTATTGTTTTTGTAATCTATGCCTAATATTAGCCCCAGATGAAGAGCCGTGCAAGGCTCGAAACACGTGTCAGGCTGTCTCTTGTTTAAAATGGCCACTCATTGTAGTTGTGTTTCTGCATTAAGCACGCTTCATATGTATTCTTATGCATCTTGCGTTTCAGCATATATAGTGAATATGTTTTCTAGCCCATTGGATGCAAGCATATTCTTCATGTCTAAGTGCCGTTTGACCTATTGTTTGTGTTGCTTCTGCTTTCTGTCTAATGCGTCTATGTGTGCCAGTTTCAGTCGTGACGTCTTTTTCTTTTATCATCTTGGTTTTAGCATTTTCATATCCTCCTTTGCTTGCAAATTCAGCTCCGGCACGATCCCTCCAGGGTACGATCAGTAGGGTTTCCTTAGTGAGTAAAGTCTTTTGCATCTACGATATGGTGGCGGAGAGGAGTCGGGCAGCATAAGTGATGCGCACCTCCCATTTCCATTCTATCGTGATGAGGGAGGGGCTAACTTAATGAATGACACATTTATTTGCCTCTCAATAGTCGCACCACAAAGGACAATGACAAGGCAAAACACGTGATTAGGCTTTCTGCCGGCACTCATATTTATCACCTGTTAAGGACTGGTGAGCTACCAAGTGATTCCAGGCTGTCCTGAGTGGACACCATCCATAGATCAGGTTGTTTGGCCTTTGTCATTCTCAGTAGAGGGGCTCTCATATTTGCTACAAATGTCTGCAGAAATATTCATTTGAAGAGTGCCCACCATGACCACTCAGCCATTACTCTCGACAACTGTTAAAATGATAACATCAAACTTTTCTCCCACTATGATAGAGGCAACACTGCCAGTGTCTTAGCTGCTGAAGGGGTGGGGGACGAGAGGAAGTGGGCAGAGTGCCCCTCTGAGACACTCTCTGAAAAGCACAGGGATATTTTTCATGTGCAAGGGCCCTAGGCACTACACTGGAGCCTGTGTGCTGTGTGTGCTGCTGTGCCTGTGGGTATTTTCTTCTCCTTTGCGTGATTAAGAAACAAATGACCACATTGTAATTTCCTGACCCCTTTACAAAATTCTGTGATTTCTCCAGCCCCTACAATCATGTGAGGGACCCTCCCCGCCCTGCCACTGGTGAGGGGGTAGAGCAGAGCTGGATTCCAAAGTGTTAGAGAGGTGTGCACGCGTGCGTGTGCGTGTGGTCTGCTCTGAAGGGAGAGCTGCAGGTTTAAAATGGGTTACTGTTCAACAACTAGATATGCATGACAACATGCACCATTCCAGTTGGGAAATTTAGTCATGGTTTCAAATTTGGATTCTTGGACTTGTAGTCCCGGATTTCCCCATTATAAGCACAGGACTACAGGACTCAAAATGCACAGTTAAAACCATCACTGGACTTGCAGCTCCCGACTGGAATGGGGCGTGTTGGCCTATATGAACTAGTCACAAATCATGTAAGGACCTGGCTATTCGTGCTTAATCTGATGTCTTTCCTGTAATGCTTTAATGCTCCTCTTGAGTAAAAGATGTTTTTATCGTATCCCCAATGATTGAAAAACATCACTCCACAGTAATCTGTGGTGGAGAATAGTGACTATTCATTAGCTTCAGGGATGGACTGGCTGAGGCCTTCGTTCCCATCAAATTTTCAGGACAAAAGATACGAAACCATGCCCAGTCCTGGCTCGTGGCCTAGAGAACCAAAGATGGTATCCAACTTGGGGGAAAAGTAACACCGTGGTGCCATTCTCACCAACCCCTATTGTTGCTCATGTGCTGATAACCTTTCAAATTGCCAAGGCTGGGAAAGCTACCGTTAGCCAATCCCTACCCACCAATAACGCGCTTCTATAATTGTTGCATTGGCCAATGAAATATTATGATGACATGTATTCAACTGTATCAATTTGGTCTAAAACACCAAATCTAAATTAAAAAGAACTAGCTCAATCTTTGAATAGCAAACTGCCATTCACTTGACCCGAAGGTCAAGGTCATATTAATAATGGCCTAATATTTATATAGCTCTTTCACCAACGTGCTTTAAATGCAAACGTTGTGTAAACAATTAGTATTACCTAACTACAGCTGGTGCTCGTTTAACAAACTCACGAGGATGAATGACTGAGTCCCTAGTTTCAATCCTGCGACCTGCACATGAAACACACATTTTAGAAGCGAGCGCGTAACCTGCCGAGCTATTTACTCAGTTCTCCAAAACAGTTGAAACGAGTACTTCGCTGATTATACCATAGTTTTCATAGTGCAGAACATGCTGTTAATGCAGCTCATCGGGTTAATGCACCTGCCATCAATATAAACTCTATGCGGAAAGCGAGACTACTTTCTTATGTCTTATAAATATATCCTAAGAGAACTCGATGGGTTGTAGGAAAAGTTTGAAAATGATGAATTGTTACGCACGGACTCGCTCGCATATTTGCCAGGAGGACTCATCAAGTGCCCGCCTCACCGTCATCATTTCCCAGGGAGTCTTACTTACTCCCCATGCCCAAGCAGATTTCACCCAGATATCCTCCACACTACTCCTAGCATAGAATACAACTACCCACCACACACTCGGTCTAGCTGCACGCATGCTGAGTCCACACACACACACACTGCTTACAACCCTACCTTCTCCACTGGCCCGACTACGGCCCCCCAGGGCGTTCAAGCCACCGCGTGTTGGAATCATACCAATGATGAAAGATGCTGTGCAAATGCCCAATAACATAACAGAACACATACCTCTTCTAGTTGGGCTGACTCACAGCCTTGTGGCTGTGGCTGAGACCCCAGACAGGCTCTGCCATCCTCACAACTGTGAATGTCCAGTTGGCTTTATAGAAACAAACCCCTTCTAAATTACTGGCATCGCCTCTGGCACACCGGTTTTCCAGAGTCAACAGCGCATAATTGACTGACTCTGCCCCAGCCAGCCTTGACAATGCTGTGCTAACTGGGGCAGATGGAATCTGACCCAGCTGTGGTGCCAGGACCAGTGAACTCTTACCCTGCTATGGTAACTGGAAGTAATGGAAACCTGCCCTGGTGTGTTAACCAGGATTACTGTAATCTGGTCCTGCTGTAGGATTTATGTTAACATACCCTCAACATGTGTGTATCAACAAATGGTATGCTTGAAATTTCCACCAAGAAGAGTTTTTTTCAACACTTAAAAAGGGTGCAAATGTGTAAAAATCGTTACCCTTGGCAGACAAAATTCAAAAGAGGACATTTATTACCAAACACTAGGCATGCCCACACATAAAATGCAGTATTGCAAAATACTACTGAATTAGCCATCTGTCTTTTTAAACGAAAAATTCGGACAATTTCTTGTTCAAACAATGCTACACATTTGGATAACACTTACCTGAACTGTATACATTTTAAAACTATTTTCATGGAATGTTTTCCACTGAAGAACTTTGCCGTAATCTGGTGGCACATTTAGCACTTTAAAGGACACCAACAAGCCTTCTCTGCCTGCGCCCCAAAACTATGGAACCTCCTCCCCATCAGCATCAGACTCGCCCCCACACTCCTATAATTCAGAAAAGAGCTTAAGACCCACTTCTTCAAGGAGCCTCTGCTCCTCTACACCTAGGCCGTAACGTCGCGACACCTGACTGGCTAGACGCCGCGTCCCCTCTCCTCCCCACCAGCCTGTGCAGCTATACCCCTCCTCATCCCCCTGCTGTATATTTGTTCTGTTCTTACCCCTGAAAAGCGCTCATTGTGTGTATCTGTATTGTATACCTCTTTAAAGCGATCTGTGGCTTCTCGAAACTAGGGCCGAGCTTAATAAATATAATAATAATAATAATAATAATAATAATAATAATAATAAGGCCAGTAACACTGGTTAAACATGTAGAGCACAACATTTCTAGCTGTTAGGTAGTTATTTATTTATTTAGTGTTGTCGCCTTGTGTTGTTCCAACTGCAAATTCACTTGCTTAGTAGCGCCCCAAGTGGAATAAGGGGAAGATGGAATGATAGTGAAGAGGGGAGGGGCCTGAACTTTAGAAGTCTTGGAATATTCAGGGAAACCTCATTCCAAGGGGATTGGTAGAGTGGGGGGGGGGGCGATACTGCCAAGAAAATACACAGTGGTAAGTGCAGGCAGAGAATTAAAGACATTTGTGTGCAGAGGAGATACACAGGACCTGTGTCAGTTGCCGCGACACACCAGAAAGGGTTATGTGCCCTTCCACTTAGTCAAAGTTCAGCTCAAGAGCCAAAAGAGAGTTTAAAGAGGAAGAGCTTCAATCACTTCTTGACTTGGAGATGGTTTTCCAGCCCACGTATGGAGATGGGAAACTTGGAGGTGTTCAGCCTCGTACCCACATATCACTTTTTTCCTGTGATGAGCCATGGTTGAGGGTGAAGGTGAAGGAATTGTATTGGAAGAACAGAACGCAGTGATTTTCCTTTAAATGTATCTAGGTGCTGTCTCCCTCCCCAGTAAACACGATGAGTGTTTATCAATTACAGAAAGCAAACCAATTTCTGTTATGACCAGTTATCACATCAGTCCCAGTTTGGAGGGGTATTCCTATTTGCAACATTGTTGCCATTTTCCATTTTTTTTCAGTTCACTCCTCATGCCCAGAATTCATTTTTCCCACTCAGCAATGTAAGGTCCGATCAGGTTTAGCATCACTGTGCAGTCAGATTCCATGAGAGCAAGTTAGCACATACAGGTGATAGCCCACCAAGCTCAGTTAGCATAAAAGTAACATAGTTACAGATAGGTAAAATCCCACTAGGCCACATTAGCAAATAAAAGTCTGATCCCATTAGGTACAGTTATCTTTGTAAGGTCAAATCGAACTAGACTAAGTTGGGAGCGTAAGGGTCACTTGTGCCGGGGAAGGCCACCTCGTGAGGCTTCTCGCCTGTCTGTGACTGTCCCCCTTCTCCATACCATGTAGGAGTTGAGGGAGACAGGCTTCCTTTCAGTTACATCCACCTGCATCCAGCCCTGACCATCGATGTGGAGACTCTGCTAAAATGGCCACAGCTGTTTTCATTACCAAGCACTGCTTGTGTGCCTGTAGGAGTGCCTCTTGACCTGCAAAGTGATTGGTTGCCTGTTTCCCTTATTCCAGGCATCCCCCCAGCCGGCAGGCGAAGTCGGTTCACTTGTGCAGGGGAAGGCCACCGGGTAAGGCTTCTCGCCTGTCTGTGCCTGTCCGGGCCAGGTAGGCCTCTAAAGTATCTGCTCACGGAGATATGTACTTCACTGACCCATGCACTAGTAAAATGTTCTATCATTCTCATATTAGTCGCAAAGTCATACACCTTGCTTGAACACTGTACTGTCTGCCCTTATTTTCCACTTTCAATTAACACTGATGTAGCCCCCAAAATCATGGGCATGGCCTTCACAGGTTGTGACTCTCTTTTTGCTCATAATACATCTGCAAAAACCCTACCGCTCTTTCATACACAATGGGTCACAATGGAGCTTGCACAATCCTTAACAGCCTGTCTTCGTGTCTTCATTGTCTCTCCACACGGGCATGCCACTTGTGATCATTGTGTTTTGCTGCTGTGACTTAAATTTGCAGGAGTTCCACACTATGTATGCCCTGCCGTAATTTGCAACGTGATCGTTGCATCACTAGAATTTGACTTTGCACTCTTAGTACCTGCTATGATTCGTATGCCTTGGGATTGCTGCATTATCTTTGCCCTGCCTGTAACTTGCAACGTGCAACCGACTGTTGCATCAGCAGAATGTGGCTTTGCGCTCTTAGTGCCTGCCGGGATTATTATACCTTGCTATTGCCGCACTGTTTGCCCTGCCTGTAACTTGCAACGTGTAACCGACTGTTGCATCACCAGAATGTGACTTTGCACTCTTAGTGCCTGCCGTGATTGTTATGCCTTGGGATTGCTGCACTATGTTTGACCTGCCTGTAACTTGCAACGTGTAACCAACCGATTGTTGCATCCCCAGAATGTGACATTGCACTCTTAGTACATGCAGTGATTCATATGCTTTGGGATTGTTGCACTATGTTTGACCTGCCTGTAACTTGCAACGTGTAACCAACCGATCGTTACATCACCAGAATATGACTTCGCACTCTTAGTGTCTGCCGTGATTCGTATGCTTTGGAATTGCTGCACTGTGTTTGACCTGCCTGTAACCTGTAACGTGTAACCAACCAATCGTTGCATCACCAGAATGTGACTTTGCACTCTTAGTGCCTGCAATGATTTGTTTGCTTTGGGATTGCCGCACTATGTTTAACCTGCCTGTAAATTGCGACGTGTAACTAAATGATTGTTGCATCACCAGAATGTGACTTTGCACTCTTAGTGCCTGCCGTGATGGGTATGTTTGGAATTGCCACACTATGTTTGACCTGCCTGTAACTTGCAACGTGTAACCAACCGATCGTTGTATCACCAGAATGTGACTTTACACTCTTAGTGCCTGCCGTGATTGGTATGCTTTGGGATTGCCGCACTATGTTTGCCCTGACTGTAACTTGCAACGTGTAACTAAATGATCGTTGCACCACCAGAATGTGACTTTGCACTCTTAGTGCCTGCCGTGTTTCGTGTGCTTCGGGATTGCTGCTCTATGTTTGACCTGCCTGTTCCTTGCAACGTGTAACCAACCGATCGTTGCATCAGCAGAATGTGACTTTGCACTCCTAGTTCCTGCCGTGATTCGTATGCTTTGGAATTGCCGCACTATGTTTGAACTGCCTGTAACTTGCAATGTGTAACCAACCGATCGTTGCATCACCAGAATGTGACTTTGCACTCTTAGTGCCTGCCGTGATTCGTATGCTTTGGGATTGCTGCACTATGTTTGCCCTGCCTGGAACTTGCAACGTGTAAACAACCGATCGTTGCATCACCAGAATGTGACTTTGCACTCTAAGTGCCTGCCGTGATTCGTATGCTTTGGGATTACCGCACTATATTTGCCCTGCCTGTAATTTGCAACGTGTCGATATTTGTATCACCACAATGTGACTTTACACTCTTAGCCCCTGCCGTTACTCATATGTTTTGGGATTGCTGCTCTATGTTTGGCCTGCCTGTAACTTTCAACGTGTAACCAACCAATCGTTGCATCACCAGAATGTGACTTTTCACTCTTAGTGCCTGCTGTGATGGGTATGCTTTGGAATTGTCACACTATGTTTGACCTGCCTGTAACTTGCAACGTGTAACTAACTGATCATTGCATCACCAGAATGTGAATTTGCACTCTTAGAGACTGCCGTGATTCATATGCTTTGGGATTTCTGCACTATGTTTGACCTGCCTGTAACTTGCAATGTGTAACCAACCGATCGTTGCATCACCAGAATGTGACTTTGCACTCTTAGTGCCTGCCGTGATTCGTATGCTTTGGGATTGCTGCACTATGTTTGCCCTGACTGTAACTTGCAACGTGTAACTAAAGGATCGTTGCACCACCAGAATGTGACTTTGCACTCTTAGTGCCTGCCGTGTTTCGTGTGCTTCGGGATTGCTGCTCTATGTTTGACCTGCCTGTTCCTTGCAACGTGTAACCAACCGATCGTTGCATCAGCAGAATGTGACTTTGCACTCTTAGTGCCTGCCGTGATTCGTATGCTTTGGAATTGCCGCACTATGTTTGACCTGCCTGTAACTTGCAATGTGTAACCAACCGATCGTTGCATCACCAGAATGTGACTTTGCACTCTAAGTGCCTGCCGTGATTCGTATGCTTTGGGATTACCGCACTATGTTTGCCCTGCCTGTAATTTGCAACGTGTCGATATTTGCATCACCAGAATGTGACTTTACACTCTTAGCCCCTGCCGTTACTCATATGCTTTGGGATTGCTGCTCTATGTTTGGCCTGCCTGTAACTTGCAACGTGTAACCAACCAATCGTTGCATCACCAGAATGTGACTTTGCACTCTTAGCACCTGCTGTGATTGGTTTGCTTTGGAATTGCCCCACTATGTTTGACCTGCCTGTAACTTGCAACGTGTAACTAACTGATCATTGCATCACCAGAATGTGACTTTGCACTCTTAGTGACTGCCGTGATTCATATGCTTTGGGATTTCTGCACTATGTTTGACCTGCCTGTAACTTGCAACATGTAGCTAACCAATCGTTGCATCACCAGAATATGACTTTGCACTCTTAGTGCCTGCTGTGCTTCGTGTGCTTCGGGATTGCCGCTCTATGTTTGACCTGCCTGTTCCTTGCAACGTGTAACCAACCGATCGTTGCATCAGCAGAATGTGACTTTGCACTCTTAGTGCCTGCCGTGATTCGTATGCTTTGGAATTGCCGCACTATGTTTGACCTGCCTGTAACTTGCAATGTGTAACCAACCGATCGTTGCATCACCAGAATGTGACTTTGCACTCTAAGTGCCTGCCGTGATTCGTATGCTTTGGGATTACCGCACTATGTTTGCCCTGCCTGTAATTTGCAACATGTCGATATTTGCATCACCAGAATGTGACTTTACACTCTTAGCCCCTGCCGTTACTCATATGCTTTGGGATTGCTGCTCTATGTTTGGCCTGCCTGTAACTTGCAACGTGTAACCAACCAATCGTTGCATCACCAGAATGTGACTTTTCACTCTTAGTGCCTGCCGTGATGGGTATGCTTTGGAATTGTCACACTATGTTTGACCTGCCTGTAACTTACAATGTGTAACCAACCGATCGTTGCATCACCAGAATGTGACTTTGCACTCTTAGCACCTGCTGTGATTGGTTTGCTTTGGAATTGCCCCACTATGTTTGACCTGCCTGTAACTTGCAACGTGTAACTAACTGATCATTGCATCACCAGAATGTGACTTTGCACTCTTAGTGACAGCCGTGATTCATATGCTTTGGGATTTCTGCACTATGTTTGACCTGCCTGTAACTTGCAACATGTAGCTAACCAATCGTTGCATCACCAGAATATGACTTTGCAATCTTAGTGCATGCCGTGCTTCGTGTGCTTCGGGATTGCCGCTCTATGTTTGACCTGCCTGTTCCTTGCAACGTGTAACCAACCGATCGTTGCATCAGCAGAATGTGACTTTGCACTCTTAGTGCCTGCTGTGATTCGTATGCTTTGGAATTGCCGCACTATGTTTGACCTGCCTGTAACTTGCAATGTGTAACCAACCGATCGTTGCATCACCAGAATGTGACTTTGCACTCTTAGTGCCTGCCGTGATTCGTATGCTTTGGGATTGCCGCACTATGTTTGCCCTGCCTGGAACTTGCAACGTGTAAACAACCGATCGTTGCATCACCAGAATGTGACTTTGCACTCTAAGTGCCTGCCGTGATTCGTATGCTTTGGGATTACCGCACTATGTTTGCCCTGCCTGTAACTTGAAACGTGTCAATATTTGCATCACCAGAATGTGACTTTACACTCTTAGCCCCTGCCGTTACTCATATGCTTTGGGATTGCTGCTCTATGTTTGGCCTGCCTGTAACTTGCAACGTGTAACCAACCAATCGTTGCATCACCAGAATGTGACTTTTCACTCTTAGTGCCTGCCGTGATTCGTATGCTTTGGGATTCCGCACCATGTTTGCCCTGCCTGACTGGGCAGTCCCTTTAATCATTGGGTAATAGTTTTTGCTATATTACAACTAACTAACTAAATAACTAGCTAACTAACTAACTAACCAACAATCCACAAACTTTCGGAGATAAGACAACCGTTCCATCCACGTTACCACAATGGAACAAGGAGGTTTATAATTTGCTTGCATTTCCAATCTGTTCAGATCCCTTCTGGTGTACTAGAGGTGTGGGGCTTATTGATGGTTTAGAAACAGATATTCACCCCTTGGCCACTAGTACTCCAGAAGGTTATTCATCACACAAAGGCAGTGTGGTTTGCATCTAGTGCCACACTATGGGGAGAGGTAAGAGATGCAGCTAATTTACCTTAAGGAGTAGTGGCAAGAGGGGTGTAGCACATGGAGTGAGGAAGCTCGAGTATTGAACTCTGTCCTGGCACCCCATTGATCCTGTGATATACTGGTCTTCTCAGACCTTTATACTGGCACTGGAGCAACGGACAAGTGGGGAAAGGGATAACCCTCCTGTACCACCTATGTTCATGTGAGGAGGCTGCGCAGCAACACTGGACCGGGTCATAAGACATCAGTGCTCACCAGATCAAAGATGGCATTTGATGCTGCACGCTGAGATACTCTCAGAGGACTTGACATATCAGTAACTGAACGAGTGGCATAGGAAGCCTAGTGAGTCCACAAACTGGAGCTTCCCTCTCTGCCCTTCCACTGTCTCAGTGGGTCGGCCTTCCCTTTATGTCCTAACCAGCTCCCCGGGACTGAGACAACTGCCTGAAAGTCCTGTGTGTGCATGGTGAAGCTGCAATGAGAGAGGCCTTCTCCTCCCTGGTGCTGGACATGTGGTTCTTGGGTGCGGCAGGTGGAGGAGACTACAAATTATGGAGAAGGCACCCTTCCCTGATGGGCATGAGGCAGTATGGGAGAGCTATGAGAGGAGCTAGTGAGCTGGTGGATGACATTGCTGAGAGGGCCCTGTATGTCTATTTGCTTTGATATCAGTGTACCAAATGCTTGCCTGAACCCCAAACCCCTGCTCCAAGGAGGCCAAATTGGACAGCTTCACTCAAAAGCCACATGCTGGGATGGCAAGGGAAACAGCAGGAGATCACCAGGAACTGATCCTATAGGCGATAACTGCCCTCCGTTCCTCCCTGGACAAATGATTGGGGAAGTGAGGATGGATGTCTCATTACTGAGCCAGGACTTGTGTACATTGTTGGAAAGTGTATCTTTGTCGGAGGCAAAATTGGTGTAAACAGCGACTTAGACTGAGACCCTGAAAGCGCAAGTGGAAAGTTTAATGGAGAGAACATCTGCGCCTGAGGACAAGATTGAGGATATGAAGGATAGGTGAGGAGAAATAACATCAGAATCATGGGCCCGCCTGAAGGAGAGAAAGGAAGTGACCGGTATAACTATGGGGAAAAAATCCTGCTACAAGAAATCAGGCCCAGGAAGCTGACACAAGGGATCACGGTGGAAAGGGTGCATAAAGCACTGGTCAGGAGACACACCAGGAGCGCCTCCACAAACTATCATTGGTAAAATTCTTAATTATATAGCCAAGTAACACATCCTGAGATATTCTCAGCAAGGCAGGAAGATCAGAAGGGGCAATGCAAACGTGGCCATCTGACACCACGATGGTGCAGAGGAACCAGAAACAATATGACTCATTTAAGGCTATGCTCCACCAGCATCAGATCCAGTAAATGCTGATGTATCTGGCAAAGTTGCTAATTGTATATAAAGATAAATCCTGTTTTTTTGAGACGCTGGAGTAGGCACATCAGTGGTTGGACAAACACAACATCCAGGCCTTGCAGACTGCCTCTGAATGTGAAGAGCAGGAGTGAGAGTCCCTATGGACTGGTCATGATGAGCCGTAGGGTGGGTGGAGCCAGCAGGATGGGCATGGACTACGTTTGCCTGCCAACTTGGTTGGTGAGAAGTATTGATGGGGAAGGTGGGATGTGTTGGTGGGGGGTGTATGTGCGCAATGCCAGACCTTGGTGGTGGTTGAACTGCTGAACACTGATATTGAGGGTGATGGGGTGATGGGATGTTGGGATGTGGTGATGTTATTGTGGCTGGTTGAACGCCAGTGGCATGATTAGAGGGTTACCATGCTTCAATTACATCACATGGGTCATGGCTTGGCTGGCCGGTTACTGGTTCCCCTGGAGGGCTGCTCAGTGTTTGGGTTTAAGTGCCTACCTGTGGGGTCAAGGGGCAGTACTGGGTAATTTTCTCAAATACTGCATTGCTATTGAGAGGAGGTTTCTTGTTTGTTGTTTACGTTGTTACTGGGGGTTGGGGATGTCTGACTTATCAAGCAGTATGGGAGGGAAGCTGCGAAGGAATATGGCGGGAGGGGACACTTGATGATTCCCATAGTCCATATGATGGGAGGTGAATGGCATGATCGCCGAAAAGGTGGAGTGGTTGAGATTGCTGATGATGGGGGTTCATTTGAGGACCATGACTTATAATATTAGGGGGTTTAATAGTTACATTAAATGGAACAGGGTGTATGGTTACCTCAGGAGGAAAACAACCTCAGTTACCCTGCTGCAGGAAACACACCTGGGATATACTATGCTGCCACACTGATTCTGTTGTGTAGGCACATGTGCCAGAAATCCTTTGCCAGCTCTGCTAGCATCCTGGACCTTTTCCCTCCTAACCTGTTTATGTAGCATACTGCAGGCATGTTGTCCATTTTCAGTAGCACACACCAGTCTGCTCTGTCTTGGTCCAACACCTCACTGCGAAAGACCCCATAATCAGTTCTAGACAATTGATGTGGAGTTCTAGCACCTTCTCTGACCATCTGCCTCCCTTTGTCATTTCTCTGCAACGGGCTCCCCAACCCCAATGGCTGGCATCCGATTCTGAGGTCTGGGGATTAGCCAAATATCGCTCTCCCGTTCCAGGCCTCTATGTGACTGAAGCACCACCATGGCTCCGTCTGGGGCTTCTCCTCTCAGGACTTGCATCCCCTGGGAGAATGATATTAAGTTGCATAATAATTTGCCTCCCTGTCTTTAATAGAATATTGACTTTCTATAATGTTAGCATGGAAAATCAGCATTTTTAGGTCTATGCAATTATTGCAGATCCCGGGTCTTTGATCACAGTACATGTATTAGATCACTTTTAAAAGCGCTTAAACAGGCACACTAATAATAATCAAGCATGTTGATGTAGCACATTTCATAGGATTTTTATGGGTGGGATCTTAGATAAAGAGTTATCCAATCATTATTGTGAACATATAGAATTATATATGTAGCTTAGTAGAGGGAACCAAAGACCAGGAGCGATGGGTTTCATAACTCGGTGATCATGATGCCATCAGAATGACTAACTAAACGGTTGTTTCCTGTTGAAATGTTGGAGAAAATCTTGAGTGAGAGCTTGGCTGTTGATATCATTCTTCCCCCAGCTTTACATTGCTAATCAAGCTCGGTTATCTTTTATTTGGCATACCACAATACACGCTGTGTTGTCTCCTTATTGGCAAATACCAGGTAGAGGGCTATAATGTTTTGAACCTCTGATTTTCAACAGAATATCAAAGCTTAAAATAACATTGAAGAAGGGATGACTGCATTGCCTATTCCTTTCATTATATGCATTACACAACAATCCTGGTTCGGATCACCATTTAACACCCCATGAGTTGGTGACTGGACACCGAATGAGAACTCATCTCACCCCCCGCCTCCCCACAAGGGCAAATACAGATGCCCACAGTGTAGCGAAGGCATTGGGTGATGAGATGCATGATTATTTGTAAATAATGGGCCTCATTATGAGGTAGGTAGTAGCCATGGTGGTATTAGCACCATGGCTACCCCCTTACCGCATTCCGGGTCCGGGCTGGCGAAATAGGGACTTATCGGGTCATTCCAACCTTGGAGGACCCGGCAAGTCCCCATTCCAAGAACTAATAGCGGGCCCGTTATTAGCTCTCTGGTCCCTTAGCGGCTCCTGCTAAAACCAGGTGCCCATATCGGGACCTTCTAAGGGACCTCGGAATAGGGCGGTAAGGGTTTACCGGCACCGGTCTCCTTACCGGTGCCCGTTAACCCTTACCGCCCACCTCGTGGAAAAGTTTTATTTAATTTCTCAACAGATCAAAAAACCAACAGGAGGGGTCAAACATAAACAAAACAAACAATATGCCTAGTAGTTTGGAAGACTCATTAAAACCTCCAATATTATACCCAGGGGACCAGATGCTAGTACGCAGGTTTGTACGTACCTGGAATACCCTGTGATTCAACTGACCTTTTGAAGTGTAGGAAGTAAGCCCTATTGCCGCGAAGCTTAAGGGCCAACAGGCTTGGATCCATCTACACAATATCAAGCTCTATAAAGGTGAGGCACTGACCTCTCCTGCACCTACTTCCAGTGAAGCAAGTTTCCCCAGTGAAGCAAGGGCCCACAGTGATGCAAGGAAGAATGGCTATTGGCCTGCCCTTCACATCTATTAAAGGAAGAATCAGCCAGTATAGTGAAGCTAGTGAGTGACAAATGTCTGGAATCTTGGGCCAAGTACTCAAAGTTACTCACATGGTTCATAAATGAAGCAGGACTGATTGAAACCATTGTCACTTGAAATACGAAAAAAAGGACTCTTCTGTCAGATCAACTATAAAATACTAAGGATAAAGATGGATAACACAAAACCACGCACTAGATTGCAAGAAAAATTGGAAGAAACACTTGCAATAAAGGATAAAGGCAGGCCGAAAGACAATGATCATCCCCAGCTCACTGACATTCACATAGAAGAGAAACCGAGACCATCTATAAACAAAGAAAATACTATAGTGAAAAATGACAGCAAAAACAGCGCTAGTGATCTTCCACTAAAAAATGCTCTTCCTGTACGCAAATGTTGCCACAGAGATCCAATCTAGATCCTTCCTAGACCAGATAAACACGCTGCCAGGGGAAAACAGAATCCAACAGAAGTCAACAGATGATAACATAGATTTTGTAGAAGAGATATTAAAATAATGTGATTCTGACGCTAAACAACTATCAAAAAAAAGCCCAGATGACTCATGCTGCACACCATCCTTACAGGAAAGAGCACGGATCGCAAAACAACAATGGCAGACAATGTATCGGTCAGCCCACTCTCTGTGCGACAGTAACATACATCCCATTCCCCTAAGGATAGCACGACTGTCAATGGACATCACAGAGTTAGACGCCTTATTGGATAGTCAAGACAAAAGACAAGAGGTGTTCAACGTGAAATGTGCCACCACCCACACCAACCAAATAAATACCTCTACACCGAACAACTACAAAGACAGTAACTTAACAACAAAAAAATGATGTGAATGAAAATAACGGATACCCAAAAAAACAAACATCGGGGACAGAAGAGTCTTCGGCAATAAGCACACAATCAGAACACAATAGGGACGTGAATAATTCACCACCAAGAATACCAACAACAATGTTAGACCTACAAAATACCCTAACTGCAGTATTATCAAACGCGATGATTCCCTTTTTGAAAATACAAGAATCAATGGTTGACGCCACAAAAGACCAGGCTACGCTACTAGCGATGATTATGACAAAACAAACTCAGTTCGAAGCATTTACAACCAGCATACAGGAGCGACTGATATATGAGGCCGAAACATCAAGATCTTGGCAATCGCGTTTAGCAGATATGGCAAGAGTAGAGCATATCGAAAAACAGAATTTACTAGAAACAGTGTCGAATATAACAAAAAAACGAATAGACGAAAAGGCAAGAAAACAATCCCAAATCTCACCACGGATCTATGCAATAAGCCAAGACACACAAACCGATGAAGCAGATTGGTCAAAACACAAGATTGACAAGACAATGCAGTACGAGATGCAACCATTGAGGATTGAAACATCTGAAACTAATGAACCTTCCATATGTACACCATTTGACATATTTGATCTCTCAAAACGACCACAAGCAGGACAGGATAGTCTGAATAAGCCAACGCATAAAAAAGCTACAAAACAATCACAAACAGGATCTAGAGCGTTCCTCAGAAATATGCAAAAAGCGCAAAAAAACACTACATGACAAAACATCACAAAATAACAAGAACAAAGTGACGAAACATAAAGAGAGAAAAAATACAAACTTGCATATGCTAACAACGGACAGTGCCATTACAAGTGTCCAAATACACAATCCAGCACAAAGGGATCCTTTAGACGATCTGATATTGGAAATTCATCACCAGAATAATAAGCAAACAACAAGCAAAACTGGAGAAAATAGTACGTAATCTGCCATGGTTTGCATTCTGTACAAGTTGCTGAAATGGAATGCTTTCACAATTTGGTATGGAAACATACACAAATCGCTCATTTCGGATTTCTTCCTGTATCACATTGCTACACAGAGTGCATGTATGTTTCCACATGTACGAAATCTGGAGGATTTCATTTACAGGTATGCTTTTGTTTTTCAATACTAATAGTAAGTACATTAGAAATTCTTGTGGATCTTCTTGTGAGTTCATAGTGAATCTCACCATTCCAGTCGTCCAAATCTTGCCTTATTCCATGAACACTGTCAGGCCGATTCATGGAATTAATGTGCGCCGAAAATTCCCACGCAGAGGTGCCAAAACGTGCGATTCGCAGTAAAAGTGCGAAACTCACAGTGCAATTGTGAAAATCGCAGGGAAACCAGCGCAAATCGATTAATGGAAGTCCGTGCGTGAGAAAAATATTGGATGTGCGCTGTAAAAGTGCGCGGCGTACGCCGGCGCACAGGTCATCCGACGGCGTGTGCCACGGCCGCTGCGAAATCGCACATAGCGCGGCGCACATTACAAAAGTAGGCGGAACATGGGGCGTAACACTCGGAATGGGGGACAACGCGTGAAAATATGGGCGTCACGGGGGAAGTACAGGAGGCAAGTGCGCGGAACGCCCACACACTCGCCTACAACTCATATTCATGGAATCGAATAGGGCAAACCAGCGCACGGGCAAAGACGCGCAGAGGGCCAAACAAGTACGCCACAAGAAAGCAGGCGGTAGCGTCCCTGCGCCTGAAATAAATGTGCGCCAAAATGTGCGCTAACAAAAAGCACCCATATACAGCTATGATGAATGATCCATACAGTGGCCCTCGAGGACAAATGAGGTGCAAAGGGGTACCGACAAACACGGACACCCGCTGTGTGAAAAAAAGCATGTGCGTGTGTTACGGGGTTCACGGGAAGTTCCACACGCGATTGGCCTGGGCACGTGTATTCCGGGGTGCGCGGGAAGTTTCACACGCGAATTTGCAGGGTACGTGTATTTCAGTGTGCGTGTGAAGTTCCACAAGCAATTTCAGCAGGGTACGTGTACTCCGGGTGCGCCGAAAATTCCACCCGCGAATCCAGCAGCCTATGTGTATTTCGGGGGTGCCGGGGAGTCCCACACGTGAATAGGCCGTGTGGGTCCTTCCAGCTGTTCCCTCTACACCCTCCACGGCCCCTGCAGGCGGCCCACACCACAGGGGACTACCCTGCACCCCTGCACATGTCCCGCAGGCAGCCCATCCACCATGGCCATGGCCCCCAGCCAACCCACATGTCACCTTGCACTACTGCCCACCAACGCAAGAATCCCAGCACCCCCACCCCCCTGCATCCAGGGGCACCCTCCACCAGGCCCCCACTCCTGTCCCCCTGCATCCCCACCCCCCTGCATCCAGGGGCACCCTCCACCAGGCCCCCACTCCTGTCCCCCTGCACCCCACCCCCCTGCATCCAGGGGCACCCTCCACCAGGCCCCCACTCATGTCCCCCTGCACCCCCACACCCCAGCACTGTAGGGCACCCTCCACCAGGTCCCCACTCCTGTCCCCCTGCACCCCCACCCCCCTGCATCCAGGGGCACCCTCCACCAGGCCCCCACTCCTGTCCCCCTGCACCCCCACCCCCCAGCACTGTAGGGCACCCTCCACCAGGCCCCCACTCCTGTCCCCTTGCACCCCCATCCCCCTGCATCCAGGGGCACCCTCCACCAGGCCCCCACTCATGTCCCCCTGCACCCCCACCCCCCTGCATCCAGGGGCACCCTCCAGCAGGCCCCCACTCCTGTCTCCCTGCACCCCCGCCCCCCAGCCGTGCGATTGCCTGGGTCCGAATATACCGTTCCTAGCAGCAGTGGCCATGGGATACCGCAGGAGGAGGAGGAGGATAGTCAGAGCTAGAATCTTCACACCCAGAACCAGCCTATTTGGTATGCCTGATGACCAGGTGTATGGGAGGTACAGGTTTCCACCACACATAATACTCGACCTGGTCAGTGAGTGGGAGGAGGACCTCACATCACCCACCCTGTGCTCCCAAGCACTCAGCCCCCTGGAGAAGGTCCTCAATGTACTGCACTTCTTGGCTACCGGATCATTTCAGCGGACAAGTGCCATAGTGGGGGGGGTGTCACAGGCCACGCAGTCACAGTGCCCACACCAGGTGTTGGCCATCATCACTGCACACCCATCAGTCCGCAGGCACATATACCTGCCCAGAACACCTGCAGAAAGGCAGGCTGTCAGCCAGGATTTCTACAGGGTGGCACAATTCCCCAAAGTGCTAGGTGCCATTGATTGCACCCATGTGGCTCTACATCCCCCCAGGGCATCTGAGCACATCTATAGAAACCGCAAGCACTGGCATTCCATCAACGTCCAGGTAGTATGTAATGCCAAGGGAATCATCACCTCAGCATATGCCAACTATCCAGGGTCCACCCACGACAGCTTCATTTACAGGATGTCAACCCTAAACCGGGACATGGAAGCTGGGCGGCATGGCGATGCATGGCTGCTTGGTGAGTAGAAATGCCACAGCACACGCATGCATGACAGATACAGAGTAATGCCAATACCCCACTAATGATCCCCATCACCACCTCCCTAGGGGACAGTGCTTACCCTCTGAGCACACACATGATGACGCCAATTCGAAACCCCATCACGCCTCCCGCGGTAAGATACAACACAGCCCATATTGCAACACGGGGCATATTGGAGCGCACATTCGGAGTGCTCAAGTCACGCTTTCGCTCCCTTGACCGTTCTGGTGGGCAGCTGTTATACGCTCCCCCAGTAGTGTGCAGGATCATAGTGGCAGCACGTGTCCTGCACAATGTTGCAACACGCCGGGGCCTGGCTGTGGACATGGTGGTGCCCCCACATCCCCAACCACATGCACGCCCGCTGCGCATGGGAGGGGAAAGGGCACGGGGGGAGGCAGCCCGTACGCAGCTGGTGGCTAATTACTTCACATAGAAAGCACACCCCTGTGGAGTGCACACAGCCCTGGCACATACCATCTGACAATCAATGATGACTCAATCTGACAATTCTGATGAATTAAGGGACAGTCAACTGTCAGAACCATAGCAGCCTGAGATTGTTCATCTGGAAGTGTCACAATGTGTGCATCCCTACCTACACAAACACCACCAATGCAGTGTCATCAAAAGACACACTTCCATGCAGCAAAAATGAATACCCACTTGCAAAATACAACATGAGAACAGTGCCATGTCACCCAACCCCTCCCCGGCACGGCCACACAACACACCATGGCATGTCATGCAATGTGAGAGCAAACAAATTAATCCCCACAACATGCCCCAAGTGTCACCAACTACAGTGTCCCTAATGGAAACTGGCCACACATGAAATGCTCACAGTAATGCAGGACCAACAATACACATTACCAAATACTTACCAATAATACCAATCACCTACACAACCTCCAACCTACCGTAAACATGACAGTACGGACTTAAAAAATTGGTAGCCTCACTACCTGATAATGCCAGCACTTCGAACACTTCCAACTATACAGTGTTAGCGCTACGCAAGAGTGTAGGTGCACTGCTTACACCATGGACTCCAGTTCTAAAGTAGACCGCCTTGTGAAGACATGAGAAATGGACCTGCAAATTAGGAGGATGAGATGGATGCAGAGGCACATATCAATACACCATGCAGTGTACAATACAACCACAATATGCACTAGGAATGTATACACAGTATTGACTACAGACTGCCCACACATCATATGGGAGTCCAACGTCACCGTGTAAGTCAATGTCACTTGGGCACACCCTTTGCAAGCCCATGGAAACGGGAAGCAGGAGGGGTGTGTGTCACACAAACCCAAGCATCTGACCCAAATTCAGGACAAGCCTGCATGTGCCCAGCCACAATACAGCATATGCCCACGGGAGCCACACAAGGCAACACACTGTCAAAAAAATCAAGATTCAAAAATAAAAAAAAATAAAAAAATATAAATTCAAAAATGGCCATGAATGGGCCCAGGGGGGGGGGTGGGGGAGACCACCCAGGACGTCCGAGGACAGGTTGCACACCAAAACCCACCTGTGTGGATCTTGCGGAAAAAAAACACCTCCATGGGCTCATGGCCTGCACGGCTACCCTATTGTGGGAGAATCGCTGCTATCGCTCTCCTCACCCTCTGCAGCTGCATCAGGAGGTGGTGGCACTATGGGAGGCAGCCCACGCAAAGCCCTAGTCTGGTCCTCCATGGCAGCAATCATGCGAGTGTGGAAGGTCTGGTTCTGGAGGATAATTGTGCGTAGGTCCCCATGCAACAACTCACGGGATGCCCGGACCTCCGCCCTAGTTGCCTGCATCTCAGCTGAGATCGTACGTGTGAGCCACTCCAGCTGCTGTTCTGTCCTCGTGTTAGCTGAAGCCTCAAGCTCAACCAGAGTTGCCCTGAGCTGACGGAGTTCCACCCTCAGGGCTTCCCTGTGGCCCTGGGACTCAATAGAAATGGCTTCCCGCAGAGTCTCCAGTGCCACCCGCCTGCCCCTGTTGGACGCCAACATGTCCTCCCCGTGTGACTGGCTAATGGAGTCTGTTGCCTGCTGTAGTTGTTCAATTAGCCTTTCTTGGGGGACAATGGAAGTGGCCACCCTATCCATGGCCTGAGCCATCATCTCAGTTGATGCTGCCTGTTGGTTTGCCATACCGTATATGGATTGCTCCCATGCGGTATTGCCAGGTGGCTTACGGCCACTGCGTCGGTGGGCACCACACCTGTCTGGGGCAAGGCGAACTGCGCCTTGCTGTGCCGGCAAAGCCTGAGGCTGCAGGACTGCATTCCCCCTCTGATCTGCTGGCCCAGGAACAGGATCAGATGTAGCGGAGTGTGACCCTGCATCCGTAACCACCAAAGGTGGACCTACCAACACTGACATCCCCATTGAGGGTTCTACCCCTGGTGCAGGTGGGTTGGACAGTACAGAATCCCTCCCAGAAACACCTGCGACGGCACATAGGTCTCATTATCCGAATCGACACCTGAATAGAGCTCGGGGGAGGTGCACCCCGAGACACCCCTTGAGATGACGGCCTGCAGAAAATGTGGGTTCTCACCCACCACCACACCACGTCCCTCACTGGTGCCCGGTCGGGCCTGAGACCCCTCCTGGGTCTGCACCATCTCCACAACCCCAGCAGTATCAAGTGCGTCATCCCCTGCAAAGACATGAAAGAAAAGAAATGGGAACAGGCATTAGCAACATGGAACACAATTAGGGCTGAGAAGCAACAGAAACAGTACTTCATTGACACATGTACCACATGACTATAACCCTCCCATGCATGCACTGTCACTGCGTATGAAGGGGAGGCAAATGGCACACATTAATGACACCAAGATGGAAGACCAACAAATTGCTGCATGCTGCCTAGCAGTGCCATCACACATTGGCCTGTGATTGGCATGTCCAATACACATACATGACACATGCCATCACACAGATGGCATGTACCCTAGCCATGTCACACATGTGACAATAGGACTGAGAAATGCCAGGTGAACGTGGTGGAATGCAGACAATCAGCCTGAATGAACACAGAATAACATGCAACTATGTTGGGGCAAGATGACAATTCAAGGGCAACTGGCGTGAGGTTGGGCTGAATGTCTACTGTTGCCAGAAGGGATACTGCAACACCCAAATCCTGGTTCGCAGAATGTATTAGATGAAGCACATGGGTGACCCAAACCACTCAGGCACACACCCCCTCACCTGGCATTCAATCAGAAGCACTCACACACACACCATGCACATTGATGACACACACATGCATGTGCACTCACCGCACAATGCCTTGTAATCTGGCAGGTCTCCCACGCCTTGAATCTGTTCCTCCGTGACGTAGGTCCCAGCAACATACTCATGTCCTCTGCCAGAGACTCACCTCCAGTCACTAGAGTTGCGGCATGACTTGAGGCCAGTTTTTTCTTTGCCCTGCGCTTAAGGTAATTCCAGCGCTTTGTAGCAATCATTAGCTGTGCGCCTCACGAATCCAAGGGCACTTATGAGTTCCGCAATGGTCTGCCAGTGTGCCTGACGTTGTGCAGGTGTGGTCTTGCATCCTGCAGTAATCACCATTTCACTGTCATGTGCGGACACATACTCCACAAGTGCATCAAGTTCGACCTGATTGAAGCTGGGTTTCCTTGGTTGGCCGGACTCTGTAGCCGTGTCTGGGGCATCAGCCTGTACTGGACGAGCACTCTTCCTCTTCCGCTTGGAAGGTGGTGGTGATACTGAGTGTCCTACGCCGCTCTGGACACTAGGGGCAAGAGCCCCGGTGGACTGTGGACTAGGAGTGTGGGAATGAACACTCACCATGGGACTTGGTGCAGGCATTAGCTGAAGTGTGATGTAGTCAGGGGGAACGTCAGCAGGATGGACTAGGACCAACACTGTCCTGGCTGGGACACTCAGAGCTGGGGTGGATGGAGCCGCAGCTGCCCCTGCAGCCTCCCCACCCTGCCTACTCGGGGCAGCAGATGACATAGCTGCCCCTGATCCACGTGGGCTGGTGACACCAACATGCACCGCCACACTTGGCCTAGACCTGCTGACCTGGAAGTCAGCCATGGAGTCACCCAGTGCCAGGTCTGGTGCCACAATGGGCTCGTCAAACAAGGGCTGAGCAGGGATGGTGTCAGCCACATTACCCTCAACCGGGGGGGGGCATGGGTGTCCCTGACTGGTCACCCACACATGGGGGGCTAGGGGCACCCTGCAAGTCCTGGCCATGTCCCCTACCATATCCACCACGGCCACCTCTTGTGGCTCGCCCGCCTTTGCCACCCTTACCGCGTGCTCGCCTCCCAACCATGGCACTGATGTTGTTGTGCGTATGGGAGTTGCAGTAAACTATTGTCCTGGGCAATTGGGGGACAAAGGGGTAGGGTACTAGATGGAACTCTTACCCTAGTGCTCTAGCAAGGCTGTATGTGACCCCTGGGGGGAGATGACGGGTCACGCAACGCACAGGCACCCCGAAAAAGGGAGATAATGTGCACGCAACCCTTCCTAGACCACGTGCGTGGAAAAAAAACCTGCACTACGCTGTGGCACCCAGAAACACAAAAATGAACGTATGTGTGTCACACGCAGCCTAGACTGACCTCTGAAGGGGTAGGCAACACACGGGGCAAGCACAGATGTCAAATACGTGCGCGACTCACCGTCTGCCAGGAAAAATCGCGCGAAAAATACGCACGTGTGCGCGTTTGACAACACCCCGCCTAAAGAAGAATTGTACGCTGTCTGAGGAGACAGGACAACAGGAGAAGTGAACGCTGTTTGAGGAAAAAGGCCCAGGAAAAAGACAAGAAGACAAAAAGCTGTCAGAGGTAACAGGGAGTACGAACTTGGAACGCCGTGAAGTAAATCGCGTGTGAACCGACAAGAAGTACAGATTTCACCCACTCGCTCTCCACGAAAAGCAGGAAATGGCATTCTACACGTACCTTTTAAACATGCCCACAAGTCCAGCGTCACTTCCGCGTGTATGCGCTAAGGCCCCATCCTCCAATTACACGAGCTGACACTCTGACGTCCAGTCATTGGACGTGTAATATGCACCCGTGTACAGGGAAACGCCCGCGCACGCACGTCACAGACGCGCATACGCGCTGGTGGCCTTTGGGACAATGAATTTGCGTACGTGTGCTGACGCGCTTACGCGCTAACGCCCTTTCCTCGAATGAAACGCAGACGTGCTGGATTTTCACGTGCCAAATCACTCCGTATCAAGCTGGCCACGCGTAAGCACACGGAAGACCACGCTCCTGCCCAGAAGGCTGAATTACTGCTCCCCAGAGCCCCGAGCACGCTCCCACCTGCCATCTGCTGCTAACTGATTGCCTGCTGCCCACGTGCCCTGCCATTTGCTGCTTGCACATCAGCAAGGGGTGCTGTTGCTGTGACCACCCCTGCTGGAACCGAAGACTCCCGACTGGGATTCCATCACTCCACAGCCCAGCCCCAAGACCCAGTTGCCCACCCACTCCTGACTCTGGGGTTGTCATGTCGGGCACTTTAACATCTGGCACCACTGACAACCCCCGGCCAGAGAGGCAGAGGGGCACCAGCTTCACTGCCACCGAAGTTGGTGTCCTGGTGGATCCAGTCCTGGGGCAGTATGATGCCCTCTTCAGAGGTTTGCGCGCCGACAAGGAAGGACGGACTCGGATCTGGACGGACATCGTGACTGCCATCAACGCGGAGGGGGTGGCAGTCTGACTATTCCATCATGTCAAGAAGCGCTGGAAGGGCTTCAGGTCCAGGACCCCCAACAAGGCCCAGCGCCTCTTGAAGGCAGCGGATGCTAAGGGGCGCCGGGGCCACTTGTCGGACAATCAGATGAGGGTCCTGGAACACATATCTCCAGCGCTCCACGTCCAGGTCCTTGAGAGGCAGACCCGTCTGGAGTCGAGCGGTAAGTGTACATGCTTCATGATTGTAAGCTGTGCGTGTGGTGATGTTCCAGTAGTGTGCAGGTGCACATGTGTTTGTATGGGCCCAAGTATGTGTGGGGGTGTTCAGGGCCGTGAGGCTAACACATGCGAGGGCTGTCATGTGTGAGACATGGATGGTGCTTGTGTGTGTAGGCTTGCATGTCAAATGCAGTTGTGTGAATGAATGTGTATGTAAGTAGGCATGTTCGTGATGTCACACATGGATGTTGTTCTCAGCTGCATGTATCAGCACTGTGTACATGTGCATGTGTGTGTATTCGACAAGGTGCAACAGTGATGCAACATGGATGCATGTGACAGCGGGATGTGGAAGCCTGATTGGCAGATGTGGCATGGATGCCGATCTGAACACTGCGACAGTTGGCAGAGGTGTAAACATGCATGCAAGTGTGGTGGTGTGTGTACATGTGTAGTGCACTCCCTGTGTTGCATGTGATGTCTGGGTCACCTTTGCCTGCTCATGCTGTTGTAGGTGTATGGATGGTGCTGGCAGTTGCGATATGGCTGTGGTATGGCTCATGTGTGCAAGTTGAAATGACATGTGTGTTGGCGATTGTGATGCCATGTCTGAGGTTTGCCAATGCCACTCATGTACAACTGTCATGTGTGTATGTGTCCATTGTACAGTGCCCTGATGCCTGTGTTTTATTTCTCCCTGTCTGCAGAGTCAACTGATGAAGAGGGCGGAGAAGGTGCTGTGGAGCACAGCGGTGAGGATCGCACCGCCAGCCGGAGACGGAAGGCCCGGCTCCCCTCCCAGGTTGTGATCTCGTTGCAGAGTGAGGAGTCCAGTGCCGCGTCCCAGGCCGCAGCTGCCGAGGGGAGGTCCAAGAGGCAGAGGTCGGAGTTGGACTCCTCGGCAGCAGAAGGGGCAGCTGGGACCCCACAGGGCCCAGCGGGGGAAGATGGCACGGAGTCATCCAGGTTGGTGCGGGGTTTGGTGGAGGAGGAGGCCGTGCAAGCGACAGAGACGGGGTCTGGAGGTGGGGATTCCACTAGTGCTAGTGGTGCAGTGCAGGACCGGGGACAGGAGGCAGCACAGGCCGCCGAGGAGGTGCCTGTGTGCAATCCTGTCCCTGATCCTGCCACTGCATCATCTTGCACCAGCAGGGATGCCTACGTCCAGACCCGTTTTCAGGCAGGGGATGAGCTCACAACAACTGGCCTTCCTCTGCCTGCGGGTGTGGCTATCCGGGTCCGGGTTGAGCCTGTCCTGACTGGTGTGGTGTTGCGTCAACGGGCCATGCGAGGTGACCTGCAGTCTTTTCATGAGGAGACTGCACGTCATCTCGAATGGCTCGTTGACCGCGTCGGCCTACTGGGACAGGTCACCCAGGCCGGATTCCTCCGTTTGATGGGGCTTGCTCAGACCCCCTCCTCAACGGAACCCCCTATGCGCCAGTCGTCCTCCATGCCATCTTCCCATCCATTAGTCACCTGGGTGCCTTGTGGAGCTGCCTCTGACGGTGCGGTCAGGCTGGTTGAGGAGGCATCCCTGCCACAGTCGGGAGTCGGACGTCCAGCAGGGGTGGCCACATCAACGACTGCACCCCAGCCGGTGGAGGATGTGCAGGCAGCAGGTGCCAGGGCACGGGCATAGGCACAGCAGCAGCAGCAACGAGGTGGGAGCCATGATGGCTCGGGGCCTTCGACATCGGAGGGGCAGGCATCAGCCGGAGGGCAGGAGGACCCAGGACGGGAAGGGTCTTCCGTGTGGCAGCAGTTGGGCCACGCCATAGATGCGGAGCGGCAGCGGGCGGAAGAGGCACGGCTCACGATGGTCAGGGCGGAGAACTCCATGCGGAGGGCCCTGAGGCGGGCCGAGTGCCTCGAGGCAATCCGCAGGGAGTTGGAGGTGAACATGTCGACGGCCCTGCGGACCTTCGGGGCCATGGAGGAGCACCGCCTCCGGGACATTGAGCAGGAGTTCGATGATGCCCTGGCCTGGAAAATCCCGAAGTGAGCCTTCGGACTGGTCCGCTGCCCTTGTAAATAGTTCTGTAGTTAGTGTTAGGTTTCCTTTGGTTTTGCATATTTTTTGGACCTTTTGGACAATAGGCCACATTTTTGTATATAGTTTTTTTTATTAGGTAGTGTTATTAGATAGGTTTCATTTCTTCTGTTGGGATCATAGACCCTGGATTGTTTATCTGTATATAGTTGACTGTTGGATTTTCTATTTTTTTTTTATAATTTACCCATGGAGCAATGGTTTTCGATTTTAATTTTCCATTGGATTTACTTTTGTGAACTGTGACTTTGGACACCTTTCCTTTGGATTATGATTTGTGGTTTTACATTATTTTACGGACATGCTGCTTTCTTTTTTTTAATTCCCATTTTCGTTTGTTTATTTTTTATTCAATTTATGTTGCTTTTAATACATATTTTTTCTTCAAACTTCAATGTGTAGTATCATCTCATTGGTTTAATGCATATCATGATGTGGGTTTTGACATTCACTGACACCCATTGTGTGTATGTGAGGGACATGTGTTCATTTACAAACTTGCCATTGGGGTTGTATCATGTAATTGCCATTTCTAATTGGGTGGATGCAATACTCGGGTGGGTGTTTGGCATTTGGAGGCTGCCCATAAGGCCCAGGGATCTAGATTGTGATGACATGTTGGCTGGAGGACATGTGTGGGGGCCTGCTGGCAGGTGCCCCTGACTGGTGGGGTGGGGGTGCAGGGGGACATGAGTGGGGGCCTGGTGGAGGGTGCCCCAAAGTGCTGGGGGGTGGGGGTGCAGGGGGGCATGAGTTGGACATGAGTGGGGGCCTGGTGGAGGGTGCCCCAAAGTGCTGGGGGGTGGGGGTGCAGGGGGACATGAGTGGGGGCCTGGTGGAGGGTGGCCCAAAGTGCTGGGGGGTGGGGGTGCAGGGGGGACATGAGTGGGGGCCTGGTGGAGGGTGCCCCACAGAGCTGGGGGGTGGGGGTGCTGGGAGACATGAGTGGAGGCCTGGTGGAGGGTGGCCCACAGTGCTGGGGGGTGGGGGTGCTGAGAGACATGAGTTGGACATGAGTGGGGGCCTGGTGGAGGGTGCCCCACAGTGCTGGGGCATGGGGGTGCTGGGAGACATGTGTGGGGGCCTGGTGGAGGGTGGCCCACAGTGCTGGGGGGTGGGGGTGCAGGGGGACATGAGTGGGGGCCTGGTGGAGGGTGCCCCTGGATGCAGGGGGGTGGGGTGCAGGGGGACATGAGTGGGGCCTGGTGGAGGGTGCCCCTGGATGCAGGGGGGTGGGGGTGCAGGGGGACAGGAGTGGGCGCCTGGTGGAGGGTGGCCCACTGTGCTGGGGGGTGGGGGTGCTGGGAGACATGAGTTGGACATGAGTGGAGGCCTGGTGGAGGGTGGTCCACAGTGCGGGGGGGTGGGGGTGCAGGGGGACATGAGTGGGGGCCTGGCGGAAGTTGCCCCACAGTGCTGGGGGGTGGGGCTGCAGGGGGACATGAGTTGGACATGAGTGGGGGCCTGGTGGAGGGTGCCTCACAGTGCTGGGGGGTAGGGGTGCAGGGGGACATGAGTTGGACATGAGTGGGGGCCTGGTGGAGGGTGCCCCACAGTGCAGCAGGGGGGTGGGGGTGCAGGGGGACATGTGTGGGGGCCTGGTGGAGGGTGGCCCACAGTGCTGGGGGGTGGGGGCGCAGGGGGGACATGAGTGGGGGTCTGGTGGAGGGTGCCCCACAGTGCTGGGGGGTGGGGGTGCTGGGAGACATGAGTTGGACATGAGTGGGGGCCTGGTGGAGGGTGCCCCACAGTGCTGGGGGGTGGGGGTGCTGGGAGACATGAGTGGGGGCCTGGTGGAGGGTGGCCCACAGTGCTGGGGGGTGGGGGTGCTGGGAGACATGAGTTGGACATGAGTGGGGGCCTGGTGGAGGGTGGCCCACAGTACTGGCGGGTGGGGGTGCAGGGGGACATGAGTGGGGGCCTGGAGGAGGGTGCCCCACAGTGCTGGGGGGTGGGGGTGCAGGGGGACATGAGATGGACATGAGTGGGGGCCTGGTGGAGGGTGCCCCACAGTGCTGGCGGGTGGGGGTGCTGGGAGACATGAGTTGGACATGAGTGGGGGCCTGGTGGAGGGTGCCCCACAGTGCTGGGGGGTGGGGGTGCTGGGAGACATGAGTTGGACATGAGTGGGGGCCTGGTGGAGGGTGCCCCACAGTGCTAGGGGGTGGGGGTGCAGGGGGACATGAGTTGGACATGAGTGGGGGCCTTGTTGAGGATGGCCCACAGTGCTGGGGGGTGGGGGTGCTGGGAGACATGAATGGGGGCCTGGTGGAGGGTGGCCCACAGTGCTGGGGGGTGGGGGTGCTGGGAGACATGAGTTGGACATGAGAGGGGGCCTGGTGGAGGGTGCCCCACAGTGCTGTGGGGTGGGGTTGCAGGGGGACATGAGCTGGATATGAGTGGGGGCCTGGTGGAGGGTGCCCCACAGTGCTGGGGGGTGGTGGTGCTGGGAGACATGGGTGGGGGCCTGGTGGTGGGCGGCTCACAGTGCTGGGGGGTGGGGGTGCTGGGAGACATGAGTTGGACGTGAGTGGGGGCCTGGTGGAGGGTGGCCCACAGTGCTGGGGGGTGGAGGTGCAGGGGGACATGAGTGGGGGCCTGGTGGAGGGTGCCCCACAGTGCTGGGGGATGGGGGTGCAGGGGGACATGAGTTGGACATGCGTGGGGGCCTGGTGGAGGGTGCCCCACAGTGCTGGGGGGTGGGGGTGCTGGGAGACATGAGTTGGACATGAGTGGGGGCCTGGTGGAGGGTGCCCCACAGTGCTGGGGGGTGGGGGTGCTGGGAGACATGAGTTGGACATGAGTGGGGGCCTGGTGGAGGGTGCCCCACAGTGCTGGGTTGTGGGGGTGTAGGGGGACATGAGTTGGACATGAGTGGGGGCCTGGTGAAGGGTGGTCCACAGTGCTGGGGGGTGGGGGTGCTGGGAGACATGAGTTGGACATGGTTGGGGCCTGGTGGAGGGTGCCCCACAGTGCTGGGGGTGGGGGTGCAGGGGGACATGTGTTGGACATGAGTGTGGGCCTGGTGGAGGGTGCCCCACAGTGCTGGGGGGTGGGGATGCAGGGGGACATGAGTGGGGGCCTGGTGGAGGGTGCCCCACAGTGCTGGGGGGTGGGGGCTCAGGGGGACAGGAGTGGGGGCCTGGTGGAGGGTGCCCCACAGTGCTGGGGGTGGGGGTGCAGGGGGACATGAGTGAGGGCCTGTAGGAGGGTGGCCCACAGTGCTGGGGAGTGGGTGCAGGGGGACATGAGTGGGGGCCTGGTGGAGGGTGCCCCTGGATGCTGGGGGGTGGGGGTGCAGGGGGACATGCGTTGGTGGGCAGTAGTGCAAGGTGACATGTGGGTTGTCTGGGGGGCATGGGCATGGTGGATGGGCTGCCTGCGGGACATGTGCAGGGTAGTCCCCTGTGGTGTGGGCCGCCTGCAGGGGCCGTGGAGGGTGTCGAGTGAACAGCTGGGAGGACCCACACGGCAGATTCACGTGTAGGACTGCCTGGCACCCCCGGAATACACGTAGGCTGCTGGATTCGCGTGTGGAATTTCCCTTGCACCTTGGAATACACTTACCCTGCTGAAATCGCGTGTGAAACTTCACGTGCAACCCGAAATATATGCACCACAGACAACCGCGTGTGGAACTTCCCGCGCACCCCGAAATACACGTGCCCAGGGCAATCGCATGTGGAACTTCCCGCACACCTTGGAATACACGTACCCTGCTGAATTTGCGTGTGGAACTTCCCGCGCACCCGAAATACACGTGCCCAGGGCAATCCCGTGTGGTACTTCCCGCGCACCTTGGAATACACGTACCCTGCTGAAATTGCGTGTGGAACTTCCCGCGCACCCCGAAATACACATAACCAGGGCAATCGCGTGTGGAACTTCCCGCGAACCCTGTAATACACGTACCCTGCTGATATCGCGTGTGGAAGTTCACGCGGACCCATAATACACGTACCCTGATGAATTCGCGTGTCAGACTACACACGCAACCATGATATACACGTACACAGGCAAACCGCACTGCTGGGGGGTGGGGGGTGGTAGAAAGGAGTGGGGGCCTGGTGGAGGGTGCCCTGGATGCTGGGGGGTGGGGTGCTGGGAGACATGCATGTGGGCCTGGTGGAGGGTGCCCCACAGTGCTGGGGGGTGGTGGTGCAGGGGGGCATGAGTTGGACATGTGTGGGGGACTGCTGGCAGGTTCCTCACAGTGCTGGGGGGTGAGGGTGCTGGGAGACATGCGATGTTGATCAGTAGTGCAAGGTGACATGTGGCTTGGCTGGGGGGCATGACCATGGTGGATGGGCTGCCTGCGGGACATGAGCAGGGGTGCAGGGTAGTCCCCTGTGGTGTGGGCTGGCTGCAGGGGCCGTGGAGGGTGTAGAGGGAACACCTGGGAGTACCCACACGGCCAATTCACGTGTAGTGCTCACCGCGCACCCCTGAAATACACGTACCCTGCTGAAATCGCGTATGGAACTTCCCGCGCACCTCGAAATACACATACCCAGGGCAATTGCGTGTGGAACTTCCCGCGAACCCCGTAATACATGTACCCTGCTGATATCGCGTGTGGAAGTTCACGCGGACCCATAACACACGTACCCTGATGAATTCGCGTGTCAGACTACACACGCAACCATGATATACACGTACACAGGCGAACCGCACTGCTGGGTGGTGGGGGGTGGTAGAAAGGAGTGGGGGCCTGGTGGAGGGTGCCCTGGATGCTGGGGGGTGGGGTGCTGGGAGACATGAGTATGGGCCTGGTGGAGGGTGCCCCACAGTGCTGGGGGGTGGGGGTGCAGGGGGGCATGAGTTGGACATGTGTGGGGGCCTGCTGGCAGGTGCCCCACAGTGCTGGGGGGTGAGGGTGCTGGGAGACATGCGTTGTTCATCAGTAGTGCAAGGTGACATGTGGCTTGGCTGGGGGGCATGGCCATGGTGGATGGGCTGCCTGCGGGACATGAGCAGGGGTGCAGGGTAGTCCCCTGTGGTGTGGGCTGGCTGCAGGGGCCGTGGAGGGTGTAGAGGGAACACGTGGGAGTACCCACACGGCCAATTCACGTGTAGTGCTCCCCACGCACCCCTGAAATACACGTGCCCTGATGGAATCGCGTGTGATACTTCCCGCGCACCCCTGAAATACACGTAACCTGATGGAATCGCATGTGATACTTCCCGCGCACCCCCGAAATACACGTACCCTGCTGATTTTGCGTGTGATACTTCCTGCGCACCGCTGGAATACACGTGCCCTGATGGAATCGTGTGTGTTACTTCACGCGCACCCCTGATGTACACGTACCCAGGACAATCGCATGTGAAACTTCCCACGAACCACTGAAATACACGTTGCTGTTTGGCAGCCCTGGGAACTGGTCCAGGGTTAGCGCAGCCCTTTGCGATGAATTGGGAATTTTGATGGCTTTTCCTTGTGCGAGGGCGTTCTTGGGGGCATAACTGGCGCTGCTGCAGGGTCTCTGCGCCACTCTGCGCCACGGCTGGTTTTGGAGGCTGAAATCCATGAATATGCTGTGCGATGAAATGGATTTCATCGCACGCGGCTGGCGCAGTGTATCGTACAGGGACAATGTGCGCCAGCCGAATGCGCCTTTTTTTTGCGAAATTCTATGAATTACCCTGTGAATGTGTTGTCAGGATTGCTTGTTGCATTTCTATGAAGCACTAAGATTTGCAAACACAATTGATCTGTACTGTGCAAGTAAATATTGTTAACAATTGGTGGCAATTGAAATAGAATATTCATTGCTACATTTGCATAGCAACTTAACCCACTTTCATTTGCAAATTTGAATGGACCAGCTAGTTCTGTATCTGAGTGCATTTTTCTGAATTTCTGTTCCTTCTTTGACGACATCCCTGGTTTACATTCCCTAATAGGTTATTCTTTGTTTGTGGTAATTGATTAAACTTTAGCTTTTTTTCTTTTCTTTGAGGAATTTGCTGTTGGATTCTGTTGCTTTTCTGTTTCATTTAGTTTTCTTTTACCATGTTTTACTTTATCTGGAACAGGATATTGTTTCAGATGAGGGGTGTACAGTGAACACAGTCTATTGTATTCTAGAATGCAAGGAATATCAGCTTTGACTTTACTTGCATCAAAGTTCATTAGCAATAAACCGTCAAGTGTTCGTAAGCGTGATAATGCGACGTAGCTCATGCCTTCCTTAAAGACTGTGTTTCCTATATCTATCAATGCTTTGTCTAGGGTAAGACCTTGGGATTTATGAATGGTAACTGCATATGCAAGAGTTAAAGAAAATTGCTCTCTACATACATACATGTCTTTGAAGAGAAGGAATCGAGCAATTGACCGCCCTATCCTTTTCACTTCTGAAACTTTATCAAAGCGAATATTGACAAACTTTATGTTGCTGTCATGTGGGTATGATTGAAAGCCAACAACTGTACCCAGTGATCCATTAACTAGCCCTTGCTCGACATCAAGGTTACGTTTAAGCATTACTATACAATTTAAGGATAATTTTAATATTTTTTCCAACCCAGCTGTGTTGGAGATTTAATTTTCTAAACTATTTACAGGGTAATTCATAGAATTTCGCTGAAAAGTGTCGCAAGCGGCTGGCGCAGAGTGTCCGCGTGCGATTGACTGCGCCAGGCACGTGCGCTAAAACCGATTTCCGCGCACAGCGTATTCATGGATTTCATGCTCCCAAACCAGCCGTGGCGCAGAGTATCGCAGCGACCCTGCAGCAGCGCCAGTAACGCCCCCAAGAACGCCCTCGCGCAAGGAAAAGCCATCAAAATCGCTAAATCATCGCAAAGGGCTGCGCTAACCCTGGACCAGTTTACAGGGCTGCCAAACAAGGAACGCAAAGCGGGTAACGTGCATATCAGGGGTACACGTGAAGTCATACACGCGATTAGCCAGGGTACGTGTATTACAGGGGTACGCGGGAAGTTTAACACGCGATTGGCCAGGGTACGTGTATTACAGGGGTACGCGGGAAGTTTAACACGCGATTAGCCAGGGTAAGTGTATTACAGGGGTACGCGGGAAGTTTAACACGCGATTGGCCAGGGTACGTGTATTACAGGGGTACGCGGGAAGTTTAACACGCGATTGGCCAGGGTACGTGTATTACAGGGGTACGCGTGAAGTTATACACGCGATTAGCCAGGGTACGTGTATTACAGGGGTACGCGGGAAGTTTAACACGCGATTGGCCAGGGTACGTGTATTACAGGGGTACGCGGGAAGTTTAACACGCGATTGGCCAGGGTATGTGTATTACAGGGGTACGCGGGAAGTTATACACGCGATTAGCCAGGGTACGTGTATTACAGGGGTACGCGGGAAGTGTAACACGCGATTGCCCAGGGTACGTGTATTACAGGGGTACGCGGGAAGTTTAACACGCGATTAGGCAGGGTACGTGTATTACAGGGGTACGCGGGAAGTTTAACACGCGATTAGCCAGGGTAAGTGTATTACAGGGGTACGCGGGAAGTTTAACACGCGATTAGCCAGGGTACGTGTATTACAGGGGTACGCGGGAAGTTTAACACGCGATTGGCCAGGGTACGTGTATTACAGGGGTGCGTGGGAATCATCACACGCGATTAGGCTGGGTGGGTCCTCACAGGTGTTCCCTGTACACCCTCCACGGCCCCTGCAGGCAGCCTACAAAACAGGGGACTACCCTGCACACCTGCTCATGTCCCCCTGCACCCCCACCCCCCAGCAGTGCAGGGGCAGCCTCCACCAGGCCCCCACTCATGTCTCCCACCACCCCCACCCTCCCGCCACCAGGGGCAGCCTCCACCAGGCCCCCACCCATGTCTCCCACCACCCCCACCCCCCCGCCACCAGGGGCACTCTCCACCAAGCCCCCACCCATGTCTCCCACCACCCCCACCAGTGCAGGGGCATCCTCCACCAGGCCCCCACCCATGTCTCCCAACACCCCCACCCACCAGCACTGTGGGACACGTGGCCAGCAGGCAGTCAGGCAGCAGCAGATGGCAGGTGGGAGCGTGCTCAGGGCTCTGGGGGGCAGTAATTTGGCCTCCTGGCCAGGAGCGTGGTCTCTCGTGTGTGAACGCGTGGACAGCCTGATAGGTAGTGAAATCCCACACGTCAGCAAAGGCCCTTAGCGCGTAAACCCGTCAACAGCATATGCGCGCCTATAGTCACCTGCACGTGCAGGAAATTGTTGCGTGACACGTCCCAGTGTCAAAGCGTGTGATTGGTGAAAATGGATGTACACGTAGAAGTGACAAAGCGTGTGATTGGTGAAAATGGATGTACACGTAGAAGTGACAAAGCGTGTGATTGGTGAAAATGGATCTACACGCAGAAGTGACAAAGCGTGTGAATGGTGAAAATGGATCTACACGCAGAAGTGACAAAGCGTGTGATTGGTGAAAATGGATCTACACGCAGGAGTGACAAAGCGTGTGATTGGTGAACGTACACGCCGCGTAAGTGACGCTGTACGTGTGGGCCTGTATATAAGGTACATGTAGAACACCATTTCCTTGTACGTGCTTTTCGTGGAGAGCGAGTGGGTGAATTCTGTACTTCTTGTCGGTTCACACGCGATTTACTTCACGGCGTTTCCAGTTCGTATTCCCTGTTACCTCTGACAGCTTTTTCTCTTTTTTCTCTTTTACTGGTTTACCTGGGCCTGTTCCCTCAAACAGTGTCCACTTCTACTGTTGTCCTGTCTTCTCAGACAGCGTACACATCTTCTTTTGGCGGGGGTTTAGCCAGCCAAACGCGCTCATTCTTCACGCTCTTTTACCTGGCAGACGGTGAGTCACGCACGTATCCAACTTCTGTGCTTGCCCCGTGTGTAGCCTACCCCTTCAGAGGTCATTCTAGGCTGCGTGTGACACGTATACGTTCATTCTTGTGTTACTGGGTGCCACAGCGTAGTGCAGGTTTTTCTTTCTGCACACGTGGTCTAGGAGGGGTTGCGTGCACGTCATCTCCCTTTTTTGGGCCTCCTGTGCGTTGCGTGACCCGTCATCTTTCCCCAGGGGTTACAATCAGCCGTGCTAGAGCACTAGGGTACAATTACCATCTGGTACCCAACCCCTTTGACCCCCAATTGCCCAGGACAATTGTCTACAGCCATTCCCATACGCACATTAATATCAGTGCCATGGCTGGGAGGCGAGGATTCCGTAAGGGTGGCAAAGGTGGAAGAGCCACAAGTGGTGGCCGTGGTGGATCCGGTAGGGGACGTGGTCGTAACTTGCAGGGTGAGCCTGTCCCCCCATGTGTGGAGGACCAGTCAAGGGCACCCATCACCCCCCCCCCTCCCCCCCTCCCCCCCTCCCGTTGAGGCTGAAGTGGCTGACACCATCCATGCTCAGCCCTTGTTGGACCAGCCCATTGTGGCACCAGACCTGGCTGACTCCATGGCTGACTTCCAGGTCAGCAGGGCTATGACACGTGCGCTGGTGCACGTTGATGCCATCATGCCACGTGGATCTGGGGCAGCAAGGTCATCTGCTGCACCAAGGAGGCAGGGCGGAGTGGCTGCAGGGGCAGCTGCGGCTCCATCCACCCCAGCCCTCACACACCCAGCCAGGACAGTGTCGGTCCTAGTCCATGCTGCTGACATTCCCCCTGACACCATCACACTAGAGCCAATGCCTGCACCAACTCCCATGCTGAGTGTGCAATCCCACACTCCTGATACAGAGTCCACCAGGGCTCCTGCCCCTAGTGTCCAGAGCGGCGCAGGACACTCAGGATCACCACCACCTTCCAAGCGGAAGAGGAAGAGTGCTCGTCCGGCACAGGCTGATGCCCCAGACACGGCTACACAGTCCGGCCCGTCCAGGAAGCCCAGCTTCACGGATGACGAACTGAATGCACTTGTCGAGTATGTGTCCGGACATGACAACGAGATGGTCATTGTTGCAGGATCCAAGACCACACCTGCACAACGCCAGGCACACTTGCAGACCGTTGCGGACATCGTAAGTGCCCTTGGAATCGTGAGGCGCACAGCCAATGATTGCTATAAGCGCTGGAATGACCTAAAGCGCAGGGCAAAGAGTAAGATGGCCTCAAGTCATGCCGCAACTCTAGTGACTGGAGGTGGGTCTCCAGTAGTAGACATGGAACTCACTCCACATGAGTCAGTCGCTGGGACCTACGTCACGGAGGAACAGATCCAAGGCGTGGGAGATCTGGCTGATTACGAGGCATTGTCCGGTGAGTGCACATGCATGTGTGTGTCATACATGTGCATGGTGTGTGTGTGAGGGCTTCTGTTTGGGTGCCAGGTGAGAGTGTGTGCGCCTCAGTCGTATGGGTCAGCCATGTGCTTCATGCAATACTTCCTGCGCAGCTGCATTTGGCCATAGCAGTATCCCTTCTGCCAACAGTAGACATCTAGCACAACTGCACGCCAGTTGCCCTTGAAGTGTCACCTTGACACAACATATTTGCTTATTTTTCACTGTTCATTCAGTCAGTTTGTTTGCATTCCACCACTTTCACTAGGCATGTCGCTGTCCACTAGTCACATGTCTGACATGGGTATGGTAAAGTGGAGTGACTTTGTTACCTGGATATCATTTGTACACACATGTCCCTGTGCTATTTGACCATTTCAGACTGGCAGCTCCATGTGAAAAATCTGACCTGTTAGAATCAGAAAAGCTATTACATGCGGGAACTGGACTGAATGAATAGGTGCTGCCCTCCTCTCCATCTTCACTCAATAGCAATGGTACATGCCATCTGTGTGATGGCATGTGTGTTTCACCTGCCAATCACAGGCCAATGTGTGATGCCACTGCCAGGCAGCATGCAGAAAATTTGTTCATCTTCCATCTTGGTGTCATCAGTGTGTGCCATTTGCCTGCACTTCATACGCAGTGAGGGTGCATGCATGGGAGGGTTTTAGTCATGTGGGACATGTGTCAATCAAGTACTGGTTCTCTTGCTTCTCAGCCCTCAATGTGTGCCATGGTGCTAATGCCTGTTTCCATTACTTTGTTTTCATGTCTTTGCAGGGGAAGACGCACCTGATACTGCTGGGGTTGTGGAGATGGTGCAGACCCAGGAGGTGTCCCAGGGCCGACCAACCACCAGTGAGGGACGTGGTGTGGTGGTGGGGGAGAACCCACAAGTGCTGCAGGTCGTGCTCTCAAGGGGTGTCTCTGGCTGCACCTCCCCCGAGCTGTACTCAGGTGTTGATTCGGATGAGACCTACGTGCCGTCGCTGGTGAGTGTTCCAGGGAGGGATTCTGTTCTGTCTCACCCACCTGCACCAGGGTCAGTACCCTCCATGGGGATGTCAGTGTTGGCAGCTACGCCTTCGGTGGTTACGGATGCAGGGTCACACTCCGCGACATCTGATCCTGTTCCTGGGCCAGCAGATCAGAGGGGGAATGCAGTCCTGCAGCCTCAGGCAGTGCCGGCACAGCAAGGCGCAGTTCGCCTTGCCCCAGACAGGTGTGGTGCCCGCCGACGTGGTGGCCGTACGCCACCCGGCAATACCGCATGGGAGCCATCCATTTACGGTATGGCTACCCAACAGGCTGCATCATCCGAGATGATGGCTCAGGCCATGGATAGGGTGGCCACTTCCATTGTCCCCCCAGAAAGGCTGATGGAGCGACTAGAGCAGGCAACCGACTCCATCTGCCAGTCACACAGGGAGGACATGTTGGGGTCCAACAGGGACAGGCGGGCGGCACTGGCGACTCTGCAGGAGGCCATCTCCATTGAGTCCCAGGGCCACAGGGAAGCCCTGAGGCAGGAGCTCCTACACCTCAGGACGACTCTTGTTGAGCTTGAGGCTTCAACACACCAAAGGACAGAACAGCAGCTGGAGCGTCTCACCCGTACGCTCTCAGCTGAGATGCAGGCAACGAGGGCGGAGGTCCGGGCATCCCGTGAGTTGTTGCATGGGGACCTCCGCACGCTCATCCTCCAGAACCAGACCTACCACACCCGCATGCTTGCAGCCATGGAGGAGCAGACTAGGGCCTTGCGTGGGCTGCCTCCCATAGTGCAACCACCTCCGGATGCAGCTGCACAGGGTGATAATAGCGACAGCAGTGACACTCCCACAATAGGGTAGCCGTGTGGGCCATGAGCCCATGGAGGTGTTTTATCTTCCCAGGATCCACGCAGGTGGGTTCTGGTGTGCATCCTGTCCTCGGACCTCCTGGGTGGCCTCCCCAACCCCCCCGGGCCCATCAATGGCCATTTTTGATTGTTTCTTATTTTTATTTTTATTTTGATTTCTTTTATTCCCAATTTTTTTGGGACGATCTGTTGGCTCCGATCTGTTGGCTCCGATCTGTTGGCTCCGATCTGTTGGCTCCGATCTGTTGGCTCCGATCTGTTGGCTCCGATCTGTTGGCTTCCGTGGTTCCTGTGGGCATACGCTGCATTGTGGCTGGGCACATGCAGGCTTGTAATGTATTTGGTTCAGATGCTTGGGTTTGAGTCACACACACCCCTCCTGCTTCCCGTTTCCATGGGCTTGCAAAGGGTGTGCCCAAGTGACAGTGAATTACACAGTGACGTTGGACTCCCATGAGCTGTGTGGCCAGTCTGTAGTCAATACTGTGTATACATTCATAGTGCATATTGCTGTTGTGTTGTACACTGCATGTTGCATTGATGTGTAACTCTTCTTCTGTGTCTACCTCCCAATTTGCAGGTCCCTTCCTCAAGTCCACACAAGGACCTCTAGTCTGGCGATGGGGACCATGTTGGCAGCAGTGCACCTACAACTCTACATGGCGCCAACACTGCACAGTTGGTAGTGGTGGGAGTGCAGGCATTTCCAGGTGGTGAGACTACTAATATGTAACATTTTTGATGTCATGTTAATGGTACTACGTGTTCAAGTATGTTGTTGGTCCGGCATTGCTGTGAGCATTTCAGGTGTTGCAGGTTTCTAATAGTGCCACTGTACATAGTGAGAGTGATGTCATGTTGTGGGGATTACTTTGTTTACCTGCAATTAGCATGACATGGCACGGTGTGTCGTGTGGCAGTGCTGGGGTTGGGTTGGCTGACATGGCACTGTCCTCTTGTTGCATTTTGCAAGTGGGTATTCATTTTAGCTGCTTCAATGTGTAACTTCACAAAACTGCATTGGTGGTGTCTGTGTGGGTAGGGATGCACACATTGTGACACTTCCAGGTGAACAATCTCAGGCTGACATGGAATTCCCGGTTCATTCTCCACACATTCAGGATCAGTGTCAGGTTGAGTCATCATTGATTGTCAGATGGAATGTGCCAGGGCAGTGTGCACTCCACAGGGGTGTGATTTCTATGTGAAGTAATTAGCCACTAGCTGTGTACGGGCTGCCTCCCCCCGTGCCATTTCCCCTCCCATGCGCAGCGGCTGTGCATGTGGTTGGGGATGTGGGGCCACCACCATGTCCACGGCCAGGCCCCGGCGTGTTGCAACGTTGTGCAGGACACATGCTGCCACTATGATCCTGCACACTACTGGGGGAGCGTATAACAGCTGCCCGCCAGAACGATCAAGGGAGCGAAAGCGTGACTTCAGCACTCCGAATGTGCGCTCCACTATGCCCCTGGTTGTAATGTGGGCTGTGTTAAATCTTACCTGGGGTGGCGTGGTGGGGTTCCGAATTGGCGTCATCATGTGGGGGCTGAGAGGGTAGGCACTGTCCCCTGTGGAGGTGGGGATTGGTATCATTGGTGAGGTTGTGACCTTGCTCAGTATCCAACATGCATGCATGTGCAGTGGCATACATACTCACCAAGCAGCCATGTATCGCCATGCCGCCCAGCTTCTAGGTCCCGGCTTAGGGTGGACATTCGGTAAATGAAGCTGTCGTGGGTGGAGCCGGGATAGTTGGCATATACTGAGGTGATGATTCCCTTGGCATTACATGCTACCTGCACGTTGATGGAATGCCAGTGCTTGCGGTTCCTATAGATGTGCTCAGATGCCCTGGGGGGACGTAGAGCCACATGGGTGCAGTCGATGGCACCTAGCACTTTGGGGAATCGTGCCACTGCGTAAAAATCCAGGGCGGCAGCATGCCTTTCTGCAGGTGTTCTGGGCAGGTATATGTGCCTGCGGACTGATGGGCGTGCAGTCATGATGTTCAAGACCTGGTGTAGGCAGCGTGACTGGGTGGCCTGTGACACCCCACCCACTATGGCACTTGTCCGCTGAAATGATCCAGTGGCTAAGAAGTGCAGTACATTGAGGACCTTCTCCAGGGGGCTGAGTGCTTGGGAGCACAGGGTGGGTGATGTGAGGTCATCCTCCCACTCACTCACCAGGTCCAGTATGATGTGTGGTGGAAACCTGTACCTCCCATACACCTGGTCATCAGGCATCCCGAAAAGGCTGGTTCTGGGTGTGAATATTCTGGCCCTGACTATCCTCCTCCTCCTCCTTTGGTAGCCCACTGCCACTGCTGCTAGGAACGGTATGTTCATCCTGGCGTCTGAGCTTGTTATTGTTAAAGTCCGCAATTTATGCTTAGCGCGTGTTCTAGGCGAGCGTGTGACCCGCGCACCCCTGGAATCCTGTTCCCAGTCCAATAGCGTGTGGAAATTCACACGCACCACGGGATACAGCGTGTGACCCGCGCAGCCCTGGAATCCTGTTCCCAGTCCAATAGCGTGTGGAAATTCACACGCACCACGGGATACAGCGTGTGACCCGCGCACCCCTGGAATCCAGTTCCCAGTCCAATAGCGTGCGGAAATTCACACGCACCACGTGATACAGGTTCGCTGACGTACTTGCGTGTGTAAGTGGCCGCGCACCCATTAAATACACGTACATAGGCCAATCGCGTGTACGCGCACTTTTGTCCAATTACACGCGATGACACTCTGACGTGCAGTATCTCCACGTGTGCCCCGTCATCACGTCCTGAGTGGGGAACACCCTTGCGGGTCACGTCACAGACGCGCTTACGCGCTGAGGGACTCT